>NC_059105.1:12740000-13365000 GCF_020740685.1 Jaculus jaculus
GAGTTGCCTAAAGGAAAAGACAAAAGTAATTGAGGGGAAAAAAAGACCTATCTTAAAAGATTCAAGAACAGTAGGATGTCACTTGACATGACTCTTCAGTCTAAGATTTCTGTGTAATTACAACTCCCTAGCTCTCCCCCTTCTGGCAGATTAAATCCCAAAGCCATTCTGTCATTTCTGAAGCCCTGTCTCTCCCAAGAAGCTGAAACATTTTGGTACTCTTTAGTCAAAATGGTAGTATTTGCTGATTATATCAGGTGTATACATTAGACTGAACCTGTCTACTTGCAAGTGATGGAAAATTAACTCAAAATCAGCAGAAATCTCTTGGCACAGGCATCAAGGCACTCCACGGACAGAGTTGGATTCAAGAAACAGTGGGATGAAGGTGCTTAAATGTTCTCTTTAGCTTTCACCCAACTTCTCTTCCCCCTTTCCTCACGCACCCCACTGCTTTCCTTGGTGTATGACTCTTGTTCCATCCTTTGTGCAGAGTGTCTTCCATGAGAGATGAACTAGATGGTCCTGGGAAAAGCACAGTTAGACACTTCTAGGTTTGTGACATTCCAAAAGGAGAGAATGTGTATGAGTCTACAAATTGGATGGAAAATAAAAAACCATCTCATGGACTGCATTTGATTCCATAACTAATCCCATGGTTAATGTCTATGAGCAAAGGGATAGAGTACTATGATAAACAGGATCTTAGTCATGTGAATACATCTATGCACCGGGCTGGCTTATGACAGCTGTCTACACCACATGTCGACCAACATAGTGGGAGGGCACAACCTTTCTGCTCCCTTCTCCTTATTAAAGCAGGGAAGTAGTGATTACAGAATCAGAATGGGATAGAGGAATTCAGGGGAAAACAAATGTGCTTCAGAAGGCACAGAGCACACCTGGGCCATCCTAGCTGTCTGGTGCATACTTACCAACAGAAAATAAAAGACTGGAAAATGAGTGCTTGTGACTTGAACCTGCATCGCATTTTATGCACTCCCTTTCCACTGTCCATTAAAAATATCCAAGATACTGTCCAATTTGGCTTCTGTTAAAAACTGAGAGTTGTCAACTTTGATATATGTATGGGAATCAAACTACACTGTGACCTACAAGTCTATTTAAATGTCAATGGTGGGTGCACTCTGAATCTGCCATTAAGATGCATTTTTCTGTTTGGAAAATGTATGAGCCCCTATAATTAAGGCTATGTTGCTGATCCCTAGTGCATTTCAACCAGACCAAGCAGAGCTGGTGGTCACAGGGGCAGAGGAGGGAGAGCGTACACACCTTTTAAGAGTTGCCTTTTATGACAATTTTCAAAGTAATAAATTTGTTATAAGACTATGGTAAAAATTTATAAAAGCTAAAGCAAGGCCCTAGAAGTGGAAAGACAGGAATGAAAGGGCACCACCAAACTTGTATACTGCTTATCCAGGAACTAAGAGGTCCAGCTCTGTGCCTAGGGTCTCGCCGCAGGCCTCACCTCCTGCCTTTTATTAGAAGCTATGTTTTCCTCTGAACAGAGTTGTTGATACTACATAAGTGAAATGGAGCATTAAAACCATTACTTAAGATACTGGAGGCAGAATACGCACAGAAAGGAAAATCTAGGGAAAGTTCAATTCACTTGAATTAATCAAGATGAGCATTTATTTATTTATTTTTGCTTATCTTGACCCTGGAATTGTTTCTGCTCTTGTCTTCCTGAGGTGTGTGGAGACAGAACCCTAGGGCTCGTCCATTTACAACAAGAAAGAACTCACTGTGGCTCAGATGTCCCGTACCATTCACCCAGGCAGGACATACAATTGATTCTCTCTCAGAGGCCAGCCATATGGATTGATTTAGCAGCGTTTTGCCAGCTGCCTAGAGACAGGGCTTGAGTCATCCTGTATAAATTACTTAACTCTCTACCACAAAGAGGAAAAAAAAATGTTTCCTTGCATAGCAGTAGCAATTAAAGTTCAGCATGTTTATGGAGTTTAATGATATACAGCCCAGCACCAGTGTCTGTATGCAACAGCATTATACTGAGAGAGACACAGGTGGTGTCCTCAGTTTGCCGGACATGGTGGTCGATTCATCAATAACTGGGCCTGGCCTTAGTACAGCCGAGAAATCAGACATCTTACAATATATGGCCATATGGACAGGACTTCCTTCTCCTCCTGTGTATGTCCATGTCGTAATTGATAGTGGTGGCATGTCAGCAGCACTGAGAAACAGTTTGCAACTGAGCAGCTCCCTTTTCCTTGAGTGCTTGCACGCATCAGTGGATACTCAAAGCTTGGTCCATCTAGGTGGAATGGAACAAAGCCTAAAGAACGTCTGCCTGGAAGTAGTTGCCAGTGAGAACACTCACCACTTCTCTATGTCCCTGTGTTTCACTGCAGAGCTAGGCGAAAGGAAAAGAGTAAATCCACTCACGAGAATTTGGTGAGAACCTCTGCATGTAAGGTGCTATGCTAGGCACTGGAACTAGAATAGAAAGTAAGACAAAGAGTGGCAAAAAAAAAAAAAAAATCTAAGCAGATAAGTAAACACTTTTCTAGTTCTGATAAGTGACATGCTAAAGACAAAATAGACACACTTGGATTTATGTATTTTAAAAGGCCAAATAAGGAAGTGAACAAGTGGAGGGAATGTATGGAGTCAGCAGCCACATGATTGAATGATTGCCAATGTAAGCAAGATGTGTTACTGTCATGATTTTCTCCTCTCCCGCATTGGTATGGTGTTTGAAGCAGTCCGACTTGTAGCCCAGGCTTGTCTCGAGTTTGTTACTTCCCTGCCTTGGACTCCTGAACTTGAAGACATGTGCAACCACACCTGACCCCCTCCTCCAATTGTAAAAAATACACATGTCAATTATGAATACAGATGAGTATTGGTCATGATTTAATAATTTTAACATGTAGCTATTTTAAAATAATTGTTGTAGGCCTTACATAGCCCAAATTAACCAAAAACAAGACTCTAGCCAAGTTCTAAAAACAAAAAACAAAAAAAAGCATGAAATGTATTATTCCATGTGCTTAAAAACGTAGAGCTATCCTATATTATCAAGAACAATTATGATTTTTAAATTATTTATTTATTTATTTATTTGAGAGCGACAGACACAGAGAGAAAGACAGATGGGGGAGAGAGAGAGAATGGGCGCGCCAGGGCTTCCAGCCTCTGCAAACGAACTCCAGACGCGTGTGCCCCCTTGTGCATCTGGCTAAATGGGACCTGGGGAACCGAGCCTCGAACCGGGGTCCTTAGGCTTCACAGGCAAGTGCTTAACCACTAAGCCATCTCTCCAGCCCAATTATGATTTTTAAAGAAGCTCCAGGACACATGAGAATCATAGGCATAGCTACCTGTTGAATCTGTGCTGGATGAACTGCTCAAGGAATGTAGAGTCTACCTGATATTTTACTCTCATGAAACTTTCTGTCTTTGTACTCTGGTTTAGATGATGATACCTATACAGACAAGTTGAAAGGTTTTTTTTTTTTTTTTTTTGGTTTTTGGTTTTTCAAGGTAGAGTCTCACTCTAGCCCAAACTGACCTGGAATTCACTATGTATTCTCAGGGAGGCCTTGAACTCACGGCCATTCTCCTACCTCTGCCTCCTGAGTGCTGGGATTAAAGGCATGCACCCCCACGCTCAGCAAGTTGAAGTTCGGAGTGAAGGCATTGTTAAAATAACTTAATTCCATAACAATTCTTTAAGCTGAAATGCCTGATGAGTTGAAGTTAAAAGTTCTTCTCAAATAAAGTCTGTGGAACATTTTTCTGTTTTTTTAAATAGTTGTAGATATGGCCTTGGTCCCGGAAGAGTATCACTTGCCTCTGAACCACATGAGTCATGTGAGAGAGACTCCAATCAACAGTGAGCCCCACAGGGGCCTCGTCTACCCTCCTCACTACTGCATCGCTGGCATCTAGTACAGTTCCTGGCCCATAATCACACTTAGTAAATGAAAACAGCTAATATTTATTGAGCCCATATTATACATATGTATGAGCTCTAAGTAATTTGCACATGTAAGTTCATTTAATCCTTACAGCAGTCCTTAAGGAGTTAGGTACTATCATCTTCATTATGAAATATGGAATCCAGGTTAGTCCTGCCCCTGGCAATACTGACCCCTTTGCCCAACAGCATACTGATAAAGCAGGGTAAAGCACAGCTCCATTGTGTAAAGTTCCCTATGATACCCAGATCAGAAGCAAAGTACTTGGGATTTGAACCCAAACAGTCTGGCCCAAGAGCTAGCACCAATACCATCAGGTTATTTGGCCTTTAGTTGATTGTGTGGCTAGGCTTCTAGGCCTATAAGGAAGGATGTGTTTATCTTCCTCCTGTCAGAATCCTCTCATGTGCCTCCGAAGGAGTTAGACACTGATGCAACACTGCATTCTGTCCAGGAAACACCCCGTGTTTAAAGGGATTTTACTCTCCGGCTTTCTTGGTAGCTTGTGCCTTGGGAGTCAAAGCTTCAGTAGCACAGGCAGCTTCGCTTCCTCTTGTTTGAACCTGTGGTTTGCTCCGCGTTCAGTCCCTCCGCTATGCACAGTGGCCATAAGCTTTCTGAAATAATCAAGGATGCTAGATAGAGAATTTGTCACCTTCAGCAGAGCCAGCATCATTTTTAAGGGTGACTATACATTTCACTAGACTTCTGTTGATGATGTTTAAGCAGGATCTGATGGGGGAAAAACAAAACACCTTTGGATATGAGACATGAGATTTCCTCCTTCACAAATATCTGTGTTTTCGTTTCTCATCAGGAAAACATTAAGTGCTCTCAGCTAGGACTGATTACCCTGCAGTTTCACATCTCAGGAGCGCCTTGGTGTTTAAAGGCATATGCGTTTTATAATGGTTACCCAGGTGGTTTTAGCCTCTCCAGAATGTTCTCCTTCTGATCCAGACTGAAAAGAGATGACACCACTAAAAAGCTGCTTGAAACTAGAAAGCAGACACTCAGTGCTCTGAGGAAATGCTTACGCGGAAGAGAGATGTTTTGCCCTATATTGGAACATTCAGGATTAAAGTGGCTATTACACTCAAGAGATCTGCAAATAGACAACTTTTCTAAAATTGAAAGGAAAATTCAGGGACATTCTTACTGAATCTTAGACTCTCCCGTTTTCTTTTTCTAGTTAAATAAACAGTAAAGAGAACATCATATTCATCACTGCAGTTTGATCTTAAAACTTCTCCAAGGGCTGGAGAGATGGCTTAGCAGTTAAGCGCTTGCCTGTGAAGCCTAAGGACCCCGGTTCGAGGCTCGGTTCTCCAGGTCCCACGTTAGCCAGATGCACAAGGGGGCGCACGCGTCTGGAGTTCGTTTGCAGAGGCTGGAGGCCCTGGCGCGCCCATTCTCTCTCTCTCCCTGTATCTGTCTTTCTCTCTCTGTCTGTCGCTCTCAAATAAATAAATAAAAAATTTAAAAAAAAAAAAAAAAAAAACTTCTCCAAGCTCAAGCCAGCCAGCCAGAGTGGAGTGAACCCAGCTGGGTGCCTTCACAGGCCACCTCACTGTAGAGTAGCAGATCCTCAGTCTGGGAAGAACCATGCAAGAAGAAATGGAGTCTCCCCACCTCTAAGAGTTGCTTTCTGCTTTGTCTCCATCCACTCTATCAGCAGGTCTTAACAGCTCTACCACCCAACACAACAACCTGGCTCTACTTACAACTCTCCCCATCTCCGTATGACATTCCCTAGTCCAAATCCGAGGGAACACTCATCCACTTTCTGTCTTCATCTATATATGAAAGCACAAAGTAAGCCATCTTTTGTGACTGGTTAGAACACAGCATGTTTTTGAGGTGCACCAAGTTATTGCAGCATGCAATACCATCCCTTTCCACCGTTCAATGACGCCTGCTGTACGGATGAGCTACATTCTGCTGATCGATTCTCAAGATGATAGGCATTCACATTGTACCCGCTTTGTGGCTATTATAAATAATATTGCCACAAACATTTGCATACAATTTGTCATGTAGGTTTTCATGTATCTCTGATAGATTTCTTAGAGTGGAATTACTGGTCCATATGTCAACTTTGTTTAGCAGTATAGGAACTGCTAAGCTGTTTTCCCAAAGTGGCTGCTCCATTTTACATTCCCAGCCAGACAAATGTTGTGGTTACAACTTCTCCACATTCTCATTGACACTTGTTAATGTCTGTCATTTTGATTATAGCCATGCTAATGGGTGTGAAGTGGTATCTTATAGTGATTTTGATTTGCATTTTCCTAATGGCTAATGAGGTAGAGCATCTCTTCATGTGTTTGCTGTTCATTTGCATATCTTCTTTGCAGAAATATTTGTCCAGGTTCTTTGCTCATTTTTATGGGTTATTAGTGTTTTAATATTGTTGTTTTAATATTCTGGATGATGCTCATCTCTTACCAGATACATGATAAAAATATTTTCCCCCATTCTACAGGTTGCCAGTTCACATTCTTGAAGGTATCATGAACACACCTGAAGTTTTCATTTTGATAAAGTCTAACTTTAGTTGAGAAATAACTGATTCTTCTGCTTTTTGTGTCACATATAAGGGGCCATTATCTAACTGGAAGTCATGAAGACATTCTCCTATGATTTCTTTTAGGAATTTTAGTAAGCGCTCTCACGTAGATTGGCAACTAAAAGCGAGTGTCTTTAGCCACATTAAAAAATATATATTTATTGATTTGCATTCAGAGAGAGAGAGAAACAAAAATAGGGCATCTTGCCATTGCAAACAAACTCCATGCACAGCGTTGTACATATGGCTTTACATGGGTACTGGGAAATAAAATCTAGGCCATCAAGCTTTACAAACAAGCAACTTTAACCGCTGAGCCATCTCTCCAGCCTCTAGATTGGCCATTGTGATGGTTAACATTGCCAACTTGGTAGGATCTGGAATCACCTAGGAAGCAAATCTCTAGACAATTCTGAAAGGGGGTCTTTCTGTTATATTAATTGAGAGGGGAAGACCCAGTCACACGGTGGGCAGCACTGTTACATGAGCTGGGGCCCAGGACTGAGCACAAAGCTGAGAGCAGGCTGAGCGCCAGCCTTCACCACTCCCTGCTTCCTGACGGCAGACTGAATGTGACCAGCTGCTTCGTGCTTCAACCACCATGTCTTGCCCGGCACGACAGACAGCATCTCCTCAAACTGTGAGCTGAAGTAAATGCTAAGGCTGTTCTTTGCCAGGCATTTTGTCACAGAAACAAGAAAGGCAACAAATGCAACTGCCCTTGAGCTTGGTACACGCTTCCCTCTGCAGGTGGAGATCTGCGTGGTTCTCCTGGGATGACTGTTCTTTCTCCCTTTACCCTGTGGAATTGTTTGGAGAGCTCTGTGGAAAAGCAGTGAAGACACATAGAATGATCTCCTCTGGCCTTCAAAATTTCTATTCATGGATCTCTATGGCTGTTTGTATCTCAATTCTCAACTGCCCTGGGTACTAAAGCTTTACTCTCTGTTGGAGAATCTGCTTCTCTTTTTCTGATAGACGCAGATCCTAAGGACAGAATCACCCCAACATACCTCAAAAGGTCCCCAGCTGAAACTAAGAATGATTGGCGAAACAAGCAAGGGTGCTTTTTCTTGGTGAACCTGGTACCAGCACAAGGGTGAAGGAGATCGACACAGAGAACAATCAACTCCTACCAAATCAGATATCCAGACACACAGAGGCTCCCAAGACCTCATCACTTAAGCAGACCTAAAACGAACCCAACATGGCTCAGGGAAATTGGTGGAAGGGGGGTGTGGAAAAAATGTTAGAGCCACACGTTGGATCATGATACAGAGACATTTCCTCCTACCCATAACTGAGGGCTAACCCCACAATGCATGACCCATATGCCCCAACAAGCAGGGGTCAGGGGAAGGAGAAGGACAGGGTGGAGGCTAACAATGGTACCAGCTTGACTGTATTCACTGAGTAAAAAAACTAATTAATTTTAAAAAATGAGTAAATAAAAAAACTTTAAAAATTTTTTAAAGATGAAAAAAAATTGTAACATTGTAGTAAGATTTTTAACTTTGCTCTTCTGTTTTTGCCATGCCATAGTAAATGACATATACATTGACGATACATGATAGATAGATGATAGACCTATCACTGGAGTTTAATATTTAATGTGTTAATACATTTTTTCTTATGTATTTATTTATTTATTTATTAAAGAGAGCGAGAGACAGAGAAAGAGAGAGAATTGGCGCACCAGGGCCTCAGACATTGCAATAGAACTCCAGATGCTTGCACCACCTAGCGGGCATGTGCAACCTTACACTTGCCTCACCTGGCTTATATGGGATCTGGACAATCAAACATGGGTCCTTAGGTTTCACAGGCAAGCACCTTAACTGCTAAGTCATCTCTCCAGCCCATGTTAATACATTTTTTTGTTTATTTTTATTTATTTATTTGAGAGCAACAGACTGAGAGAGAAAGAGGTAGACAGAGAGAGAGAGAATGGGCACTCCAGGGCCTACAGCCATTGCAAACGAACTCCAGACACATGTGTCCCCTTGTGCATCTGGCTAACATGGGTCCTGGGGAATCGAGCCTCAACCTGGGGTCCTTAGGCTTCACAGGCAAGTGCTTAACCACTAAGCAATCTCTCTAGCCCTGTTAATACATTTTAGATAAAAATTTAAAACTATATGTTGATAACTATATCCTAACATCATTATATTTCATAATTCCCCTTAAGCCTGGAATGTTGTAGGGGTTTTCACACTACAAATGTGTTTCCAATCTGTTTTCTATTCCCCAAGCATAATGTGGCTCCCTGCTGACCCTGTCCTCCATTGTTCCAATCACACTGAGTAAAATCCACACTCCTGCCTGGGTTCCTGGCCACTAACTGCCCCCATCTACTTCTACTTCCCTACTGCCCCCCTCCTGTTCTTTTGCTGGCTTCTTTCTGTTCTCAAAGTATCCATTGCCACCAAGCTCTTTGGCTTCAATTCTTTCTTCAGGCCAGCATCTTCTTCCACCTGGCCAAGAAAGAGTGGGGTCAGCTTATCAGCCAGGTCTTAGCCTCTGAGCAGGTTTCTAACCATGCTATGAGAAGCACCCCTGCAGAAGTCTGGCAATGCCTATGGAAGCTTTCACATAATAATGTTTTTTGCTGCATAACAAAATATATTAAGCTACAGAGAAAACCAGAACTGGAAAGCAATTATCAAGATGTAAAAGAGATAGATTATATAATTAAGTATATTTGATTATTTTTTTACTACAGTACTAAGTAGCAAAATACAGTTGTTGGCCTTATAACTATTATGACCTTGAAGTAACATGGAGCAAAAGAGTCATCTCAAAACATCCATAATTACCACAAGAGGATGTGAAACTCTCTGAGATCTCTATAAGTGACAAGTCTCAGGCATTAGTATTATTGCCATAGTGTGCTGCCTATTATCATAATTGAATGAATGCAGTATCTCAATTAGAGATTAGAGAAGATAAAAAGGTTTTCTTGGGATGGAGGAATGGCTTAGTGGTTAAGACACTTGCCTGCAAAGCCAAGGACCCAGGTTTGATTCCCCAGGACCCACGTTAGCCAGATGCACAAGGTGGTACACGCATCTGGAGTTCATTTGCTGGAGGCCCTGGCGTGCCCATTCTCTCTCTCTCTCTCTCCCTCTGTCAAGTAAATATATAAATAAAAATAAAATATTAAGAAGGTTTTCTTTTTGTGGATGTTTTCATCTTTGTGTTACTATCAAATTGAAAAACACCCTGATTTCAATTTTTTCTTCTTTTAATATTTATATATTTATTTATTTAACAGAGAAAGAGTAAGAGGATAGAATGAGAAAGTGAATGAGTATGGGTGCACCAGAGCTTCCTGCCTCTGCAAACAAACTCCAGGTGCATGTACCACTTTGTGCATCTGGCATTATGTGGGTACTAAGGAATCAAACCCTGGACTGCAGGCTTTGCAAGTAAGCACCTTTAACGACTGAGCAATCTCTCCTAATTTCTTTTTTTTAAGGCAAGCCTAACACACTGGCCTTTTTATGTGTGTGAGAGAGAACTGGTACACCATTTTGATGCAACCAAACTCCAGACATGTGTGCTACCTTGTGCATGTGTACAGTCTTGCATTCTTGTGTCACTTTGTGCATCTGTCTTACATGAAACCTGGAGAGTCAAACATGGGTCCTTAGGCTTTGCAGGCAAGTGCCTTAACCACTAATGCATCTCTCCAGCCCCATTGCCCTACTTTCTAACCTATCTTAAAGCTCCAGTGACTATAGAAGTATGATGGAAACAAGTCTTCCAAGGAATTGGACCACTAATATTACTCGGTATGGCACTCAGAGAAACAGCAACATAAGGGACGCCATTTATCAGAAAGCCATTTTCCTTCTGCCAAGTTCTCCGTTGTTATTTCATGGACTTGGTCTCAGGAACCTATCGAGAGAGCTAGATTCAAAAGCCACCCTGGCTGAATACCTTCAGCTATGACCTAAGATGAGATGTGATACATCTAGAGCAAGCAACCAGCAGCCATCTAACCAGAAATCCTCCAGACCTCAGTTACCACGGACCTGTGAATCGTCGTAGGTCAGGAAAGTCAGGCTCACATGCCTTAAGCCTGAAAGAACATGGAACACCAGAAACAATGCATTAATTAAATTTTAAAAATCTAAAATGAATTCATGGTTTAATTAAAAAGCTACGGTGAAAAATTTAGTAAACTAGCCAACTGCAACTAAAAGTAAATTGTATTAAAAGAGAAATTGACATTTCTAAAAGGGAACGTGCCTATGGAAAAAGTTTTTACATGTGTCTGAAACTTTAGACTATCTCCCATCTTTCAACCTCAGTTCCCTCTAAGCTAGGAGGGTATATGCAAGCAAGGCCCAGGCTTTTATTTAAGAAAATCTCAATGCTCAAAAGATCAGGAAGCCACACACCTTGTCCTACCCCATGTCAATGTCCTCTGTCAGTGCCATGTGAAGACATAGCTTATCTTCCAAAAATCTCTTCAAAATTCCCCATTGAAGCCAGGCATGGTGGTGCATGCCTTTAATCCCAGCACTTGGAGGCAGAGGTAGGAGGATCTCCGTGAGTTCAAGGCCACCCTGAGACTCCATAGTGAATTCCAGGTCAGCCTGGGCTAGAGTGAGACCCTACCTTAAAAAAAAAAAAAATTCCTCATTGTTCCTAGTCAGAAGATAATATGATTCCTGAAACATTGCAGAGGCAGTATCTTAGGCCTATACTTTTTAACAGTCCAACATAATATCTGAAAATGAAAGGTAACAAATGAAAAGAAACTCTATATAGTCACCCTTCATATCAGTGGAGGATGGGTTACAAGACACTGTAGATACCAAATCCTGCAGACTCTTAAGTCCCTCATAAAATAATTCAGCATGTTCCTAGGACTTCCACAAATCCCCAAATCATCTCTAAAGCACTTAGGATTCCTAATATGATGCGCACAATGTGTAAAGAGATGTTATGTGCTCTATTTTTTAAGGGAATAAGGACAAGAAAGATAGGGCATATATGGTCCATACAGATGAACTTTTATTCATGATAAATCTCAAAAGATTTATTAGCTTATTGTATTATTGAAGAAGCAGAACCACAAACAGAGAAGTGAGAAAGTTTCTTGCAAGTCATATATGTTATAAGTGATAGACCTGGCTCTACACATTATGCCACAATAATGCATTATCAAAACGATTTACTTACTTGCTTCATTTATTTAGTTGCTTACCAGATGAACCTTTTTTGTCCAAATATTTTCATAGCAGGACTGGTGGAAACCAGGGACATGGAACCCCATAGATGTGGAGGGCAAGCAAAATATCATGGAATGCAAATACCCTACCACCTCTCCACTGTGAGCGTTCTAAAATATTGAACATAGGAAAGTGAGGAAATTAAAATTCTCTTTCAGAACTGAAATTATAAAGCCCTTACTTTAAATTCTTTACAGCCAAAAACATTCCATATTTAATATGGGACATGGGTTAAATATACTGGATATAATGTGAAATGGAACTTCTTAAAGTAAGAATGCCTTAAGCCAATGAATTCTTTAAAAGCCTTAGGACCAGAAGGGAAATAAAAGGATTGGGGAAAATATATAAAATATTGGTTAGCAAAGGACACCCAGCTCCCCTGTTGGTTGTAAATAATTGGCGAGTGCACACTCCTATGAAGGCACCCTTGTTACTTAGCCGGAGGTCATTGTCATGTCCTGGATGAAAGGTCCCAACATTACCAGACAGTCCAGTCTCTGAAAAAGGTGGGAACTGAGATTGTTATGTAAATTCTCTAATTTCTGAATGATGACAACTGATTCAAAGTTTTAGTAGCATTTAGGCCACACAGGATTTGGAAGCTTAGGTACAAAGCAAGGATTCAGGCTCAGGAGAGAAAATGTGAGGAATTTACCTCTGGGTCGTTGGGACATGCAAGTTCTCCAATATGAGTTGGAAGGAAGAATGAGCAGGAAAACATTATTAATGACTTAAACCTTTACTTATAGGTTCGGAATAAGCTCCCCATGAATATTATAAAATTATTTGAAGAATAATTAGTTGAGTAATGAGTGCGCAGGTGAGAAGCAGCTGTTCTGCCCCTGGGCTCAGGGTCACTATCTCTGCTGTGTGAAGAGTCAGCAATAATTAGAAGAACCCACAGTGCCAAACTAAATTAGAATTTTTCAAACCGTTACTCACTGTATGATATAATTTTGTTTCATGTTCCCAGGATAAGGAAACTAGAATGAATTCTGTACTCATTACAAAAATAGGCTAACTCGCTTAAGGCTGTGAACTATCTGTTCGTTGATGACATTGAATGGTTTTTCTCTACTGTTAACTGATCATTCTGCACTAAAATAAATGGCAGTTGCTTATATGCCAATGGTTTATTTAATAGCACTCAATTCTGCGGAGCTCCAAAATGTAATGGGTCTCAGTGGACCTTCCTGCATGCTATTTTTCTGAAAATAAAATATTGATGTAATTGGATTTCCCACCCACATTGATCCTTGAAGGCACAGATGGGATCGGTTTAAGAAAAAAAAAAATTAGGAAATGAAGAAATTGTGATAATCATTGAATAAAGCTATTCATTTCAGGGCACTTGGGGTATGTTCAATTAAGCTTCCCTGAGATCCACAGAAACCTTTGAGCACTGTTTCCAAAGGCCTGGGGTTGTTGCAGAATTTCAGACAGATGTCAAGACAAAAATGAAATCTTGAAATAGACATTAAAATCCAAAAGAAGGGACCTTCAAAAGGCTTCCTGGACCATATCCTGGTGATACCAGACCAACAGGCTGGTTCTTCAGCGCAATGACAACAATGCTGCCAAACCAGTTCCCAGCACCGTGTAGGAAAAATAACAAACGTGTGTTCATTGAACTCTCCTCTTTCCAACCTGATGTGTTGCTCTTCTGCAGATGTAGCTTTGATCACAAGCAGTCAGTCTCGGTGACATAAGACCACAGGGTTGAGCTTTTAATAGGATGGGCTTACTTTATGAAGGGTTCTTTTGGTCTTTCCTTTTAGCTTTTTTCCTGTTTTTTTTTTTTTTTTCCTTTTTATTAGTCATCATCCTCTACACTAATCCTTTTAATAGAATGAATTTGTCTCACTTTTTATATACCTTCTCTGTTCAATCCAATGCCTCCTTTCATCAGCATGTGAAAAGTAGCATTAGCAACAGTAATAAAAAGGCTCAATACCTACTGATTTTTCCCATCAGCCCGAAAACAAGATAAACAACTCTCCAGAGTGTTTAAGCTCTCAGCATCTACATGATGACATTTTTTGTTCTTGAACACAAGCCACACCTTTACAAGAAGTCAAAGGGTGTTACCCAATGACTATTTCAAGTTCTTACCCACACTTTCTTTTTTTGCCATCAAAGAAAACAAAAATGTCTCCCTTTCTCCATCTTCCATGAACAAATCTGGTTGAGTTGGTTTCCAAAAGGCAGGACTGGTGGCTTGTAAATTATATAATACTAGAGCCAGTATTTGATGGTACAAACCTATAAGTCCAGCACTTGGGAGGTGGAGGAAGGAGGACCAGGTGTTCAAGGCAACCTCAGCTACATAGTGAGTTCAAGGCCAACCTGGGCTACATGAGACCCTGCATTTACAAAAAAAAAAAAAAAAAGTACATCATAGGGCTGGAAAGATGGTTTACCAATTAAGGCACTTGCCTACAAAGCCTAAGGATTCATGTTTGACTCTCTAGGTCCCACGTAAGCCATACACACAAAATGATGCAAGCACACAAGGTCACACATGCACACAAGCGGTGCAAACATTGGAGTTTGACTGCAGTGGCTGGAGGCCCTAGTGAGCCAATTCTCTCTCATATTCTCTCACATAAAAAAGAGGCCAGTCTGCTGCGCTTGCCTCAAAAAATAAAGTACATCATAGTTTAAGCACACCAAAGATTCCAATAGCTTAAAGAACTTTGTGTAAACATTTTGATAACATGAATAATGATTCATTGTGTTTGTTTTGTTTTGTTGCTTTGTTTTTGATGAGTTTAGATTAAATTTGATTCAGGTAAATATACCTAAAATGTGCACTTCTATCTCCCACTGACAGGTGAAATGTAATCAAGAAAGCAAGGCACACAGTCAAAAGAACTTGAGCTTCACTCTACCTCTTTCAGATCTACCAGGCAGCTCTAGAAACATTGTTATGTCTCCCTATACCTGAATTGCCTATCCACAAAGGAAGGATAAGCATCATATCTATTTTTCAGAGTCTTCAAAGAATTGAATAGTCTATTTTAAATATTGAGGTGTTTTGTACAGTCATAGACTTAATGCCATACAATATCATTGTTGTTAATGATTATGATGCTCATGGTGTGAAGGAAAATAGCCAGTGGTCATCAAAGAAACCATAAAAAGCTAAAATTGTCACCTGGTCTTCCAAACAATACTTTGAATAGCCTTCTAGTTTAATCAGAGTGGTAAGGGTCACTCTCCTGACCCCCAGCATTTCCTTAAGTATCCTATCAAAACCCACAAGAAAAATCCCTCTGAAGGCACATGGTGACTTCAAATATGCACAAATGCAGACCTTTGCCATATTATTAAATTAATCTGTGAAGGAGTCCCCTGGGTACCTTGGGGCAAATTAAAGAAAGTCTAGCTTTGTGTTTTCAACATTTTCGTATTTCATTTCTTTTACTCTGGGGATTCCTATGTACATTTTCCATAGTAAAGAAGTAATAGGTAAATTTTTTAGATTTTATTTTTCCCTCTTGATTGATGGAGAAACAACTGTGTGGTGGGTAGGTAGGCATCCAAATGGCAATGAGGGTAGATGAGAGAGTTTATACAACTTAGTATGCCAAGAGTCTAATATTAGTATTAACACGCAAGCCAAATTTATTCCTCCAATTGTATTCTGGAGAAAAAAATGTACCAACACCTTGTAAAAGTCTGAATTAAGTCTTTGTCAGGGCATTTTTTTGAACCCACTTCATGGGAGAACAATGGCCAGTAAAAGAAATCTAAAATTAGTTTTTTATACCAGGCCTCTCCAAGAAGCGGTAAAATCAAGCACGCAGGCACTCTAAATAATGCCTCACTAAACCACACTTCTGAAACCTTATGTCACCTTGCTAGAAGTTATTTGACCTATCTTTGTCTCTTTTCTCCATAATCCAAAAGAGAGGTGGCGCTTAACCTCACAAGCCTAGAAAATGCAAAAGTTCAGTTGCATGTTGTGATCCAAAACTAAGTTGCAGATAAAATGCATTAGGTGACAGAATACAGATGATCGCAAATTAAAAGATCTTGGTATGTTAATTCTGGGGGGCTTGGTAGAAAGGTGACCTAGTCAGTAAAGTATTTGTTGTGCAAGCAAGAGGACCTGAGCTCAGGTCCCCACCACCCACGGAAAGTCAGGCACTGCAGCAAGCGCTAATCCCAGTACCGGTGAGGCAGAGCTCCATAATCTACTGGTTAACTAGTCAAGCCCAACCAGTAAGCATCAGGTTCAGTGAGTGAAAGACACCCTATTTCAATCTCTGGCCTCTGCAGGCATGGGCACCTGCATACATGTGCACCCACATACATACCTACATGCACACACAGCACACAAATATAAATGCATGTATGTATGTATATACATGCATCACACACATGCACTTGCACAGGAAAGAATATTGATTCTGGAAGGGCATTCTAATAAACCATTGGTAGGATGGTCTATAACAACCTCTTTTTGCATTTTAACATCATGGATCCATTCCTGAGGGCTTGGTTACTCAGAAGTCATTGGCAAAAAACAATCTGAGGACTAGCAACATTCAACTTCTGCATACGAAGTCTCATGGAGGTCCTGCTGTTTGTGCAGGCTCTAACTTCGAGGCAGCGTACATGTTGCGGTTTCCACAGCCACTCATTAATTCTATAGTATAATTGTTCTTCCCTACAACAGAGTTTTGCATGTGCTACATGTTTTTAAGACATTTTTATTTTTATTGATTTATTTATTGGAGACAGAGAGTGAGTGGGAATGGGCACACCAAGGCTACTGCAAATGAACTCTAGATGCATGTGCCACCATGTGCATCTGGCTTACGTGGGACCTGGAGAATAGAACCTGGGTCTTCAAGCTTCACAGACAAATGCCATAACTGCCAAACCATCTCTCCAGCCCATGTGCTACATTTTGATGGTTTATAATACATTATGAAGTGGGAGTTATTTGTTGCTTATGGAGGAAGAAGTCATTTCAGAGTCACCATGTCTTACATTACAAGTAAGTGGTAAAATAGCAGAAAATACTTCTAGATAGGAATTCAAGCAATTGTTTGATCACACAGCCTTTTCAGTCTCTGAAATTATGCAGGTCTTCCCTACAGTACCCTAAGATATGCTCTCCCCACACAATGCCTCACACAATCAAATAGTACATGATGAGCCAGTGCTATCTGAAGTCAACAGGCTGTTCTGAAAGCCTTCACACACTTAACTCAGCAATCACGCCCCATGTTCCTGTTTGCTTGGAATGACTCAGTCTAACTTGGTAGAGACCCAAGGCTTCCCTCATAAACGGCTCTATGTAATAACTGAGCCAACAACTTCCCGTCCCAAGACCAAGGCAGCAGAAGCCCTACTTAGAGGGAATGTGGCAATAATTCCATGGCCCAATCGATCCAACTCCTTAACTTCCTCTCACCCCACTGTTCGGGTCCCCAGTGTTGTCTGTTCTTCCTGCTTCTGACTTATCTGCTGCATAAAGTCTTCCATTATACCTTAATGTTAACTTAGACATCAGAACAGTGTCTGCTCATTCACTAATTTGGATTCCGTCCACAATTACACACACACACATACAGACAGAGAGAGAGAGAGAAAGCACAAGATAGAGGCTCTGCTGAACTCAACTGCAAGTATCATTTGAAGTCATTGAAAGATCATCCCTCACTACACTCACCTCCAAAGGTCAGGGTTTCATGCCAGGCACCCAGCAGACAGCTACTGCAGATTCCCTGCCGCTTTTGGTGTAAGAACTGAGCCAATAATAAGTGACTTGATATTTGGGGGATGATGGGTCCAGGAGCATACAGCTATACCCTGCCCCTGAGGCCTGAAAAGTCAGGGTTGATGTCCTAGAGTCTAAGGAAGCAGTGGACAGAATTTGTCACAGCCTTAATTCACAAGTTTCTCCCACAAACTATGAATCATCAACTGGATATTTAAACAGGTGGACACCATTGTCCTACGTCTTCATATGCCTGACTTCTCAGGACTCTGGTCCCTAGTGTGAAACCCTCCAAAAGAGAATTACAGACCAGTCAGAGAACACAACAGGGCACACCTCACCTCTGCCTGTGTCATTCCCCAGCCTGTGGCGATGGTTGTTTGCTCATCCACCCAGATAACTCTGAGTTGTTCATACATTATCTTCTTGGTTGTCGTTCTCCTTGACTACAAGGTGAGTACCATGATGACGAAGCATTCAGAGCTATGAAAATATCTCCTGCTATATAGGCCAGGCTTCTAGTACATATCTGCTGAAATTAACAAATAAATGCGTGGACAAAGGAATGGATGAGTTGCCTATGAACAAACAAATTTTCCATCATTTGAGCTGCTGAATATGCCAAATCCTATGTTAAATACTTTTCTACGTTACCACAGTGATTTTGAAAAATGTATTTTTCAGGCTGGGGAGATTGCTCAGTGGCTAAAGGCACTTGCTTCAAAAGACTGCAGGCCTGGTTTCAGTTCTCTAGTACCCACACAAAGCCATATGCATAGTGTGGCACATGTGTCTAGAGTTCGGTTACAGTGGCAAAAGGTCCTGGTTTGCATCTATCTTCACTCTCACTCTCTGTCACATAAATAATTTTTTTGCATTTATTATTTATTTATTAGAGAGAGAAAGAGGCAGACACACAGAAAGAGAATTGGTGTGCCAGGGCCTCCAGCCACTGCAAACAAACTCCAAATGCATGTGCTACTTTGTGCATCTGGCTTACATGGGTACTGGGAAATTGAACCTGGGTCCTTAGGCTTCACAGGCAAGCACCTTAACAACTTAGCCATCTCTCCAGCCCAAACGAATTTATTATGTGTGTATGTGTGTTATAGAAGATATATATAATTATACCTTTTTTTCACTGAGGCAAAGTCAAACAGGAAATGAGCTACATGACCCAGAAAATGAAACATAAACAAAGGACCAAGGGAGCAGTGGTAACCTTCAGCCCTTTGTCTCCTTCGGAGTTTCTTATTGCCTCCAATTCTCCTGCCAATTCAATTGGATATGAATTAACATCAGTCTTATTTTACATATTAGAAAACCTAGACTCAGGACAATCAAGGGACTTGCCAAGGTCATATTAGGTAACAAATCATATGATGAGGTTATAAATCAACATTGTCTAACACTAGGGCCCCACTCCAAACCAAGAAGCCAAAGGCTAAACCATCTCTGAAATACTAAAGAATTCCTTCCAGAAGACGTTAACATTAGGTTGGTACTTTCAGAGCTTATTTGAGTAAGATTGGAATAGCTTATTGTAGTGTTTAATAATTAATTGCTGTAGGTATATGAAGAATGACTTTTTCTTAATGAAAAATTTCAGGATGATATTGTAATGTTAATATTCTCGGAAAGTACTCTCATGTGACATGGACTTCAATGTTAACAGGAGAAAGTATATTCATAGTTTTTCACAGATAAGTCCTGAAAGCCTTAGTATTTAAAGAATCTTCACCGAGGCAGATTCTATTACATGAAAAGTAGCTGTTGGCAGTTTCTAAGAACTTAATAAATCTCTCCAGGAAATGCTGGTTTAAAAAGGAAATTGCGAAAGGAATTCTAGAATACTGTTTCCTTGCATTCTCATTACAAGTAAAGAATCTTTTGGGGTCTGGCTGTGAGAAGCCATTGAAAACAAGAGTGTTCCTTTTGCATTGTTTGGTGAGCAGCATCCTGTTACCTTTTCCCTTTTAATGACAGAAACTCATAGGTTCCATGGTGCAGATTCATTGCTACCAAGTCCTTGCTAAGAAGTCTGTAAAATTTCACTTTCACCTCTGTGTAGTTACCTTCTTGTCCCTGGCAAAAAGCACCTGACCAAAAGCAACCAAAAGAAGGAAAGTCAATCATTTTGCCTTACACTCTCAAGGGGAAGCTCTGTGATGTCAGGGGATGGCATGGTCTGAGCTAGACATTATCTATGTCATAGAAGGTGGTAACAGAAGTACAGGGATGAGACAGCTAACACTGACAAGCTAGGTGGTAAGAGACATGAAGGTCCACCCCCAGCAACACCTCCCCCAGGAAAGCTCCACCTCCCAATCTGCCAGAAGCTAAGGAGAAAGCTCGGTGTTCTACACCATGCTATAGCCTGTCTGGGGAAATCTGAGCCCCAGAAGAACCATGTGTAACAGCTGCATGGTGGGGAGGAAAAGGGAAGCATCCTTGGCATCTGAGATAGAAGAAGTCATCTAGTATACTGTAGCCATGATCTTTGGAGGGGGGGGGAACAAATGACTACTTCACCTTGGTAAGCATTACTGTGATCAGCAAAGCCGCAGAAAAAGGCTGTGAGAGGAGTCAGCATGTCAGGAACAACCAAGACATTGTCCTGATCCTGGCATCCTCCATCTTGTAGAATTCAACCTGTAGATGTGTGTGTGTGTGTGTGTGTGTGTGTGTGTGTGTGTGTGTGTGTGTGTATGTATGTGTGTGTGTGTAAGACATGAAGTCATCATATTTAAATAAAAATGATATATTTGAATCCCTCCAATTTACTGTCAACCCCATTGTGGTAGTTTGTCTGAAATGTCCCCCATAGGATCTTGTGTTTTAAATACTTGGTTCCCAGCTTGTGGAAATTTTGGAAAGTTGTACCGCCTTTGTAAGGTGTAGTCTTTCTGGAGATGTGTCATGGGGGAGGGTTTTTAGGATTAATCTAGCCCAGCTTTAAGCAAAGTACTTGGAGCACTTCCTTCATGCTGATGTGGAGATGTGATCCAAGCTTCCTGCTCAGGCCTACGATGCTGACTCACCATACTTCTTCCTCAAAACTGAGATGCTTCTGCTCAGGTGTTTTGGCCCAGAAGTGAGAAGATCACTGCTACATCCACTTTTAACTACCCAGTGCTCAGCGACATTCAGTCCTTGCAGTCACCTGCTCAGGGTGGACAAACAAGGATGGATTCCGTGGATGTTTCTGGTACTGCATAGAATTCCTGGAGCAGATGCCTAAGAATTTCTATCGTGCTTCTGTACTCACACATGGACCACTCTGTCTCTGCTTCAGCATCTAAGCCACGCACAGAGTGAGAGCAGGAAAATCAGAGGATGCAGCACTGGCTCAGAGCAACCTTCATCGTTCCATGCTGCCTGCATCCACTGCTCCTCTGAGGGAAAAAAAAAAAAGCGCTTTTCTCACTCAGGATCAGCACTGCATAGAACACAGAGGGAGGAGTGGATCCTCAGTTACGTGGATTGTTCATCTCCTCCTTCTCCCATTGCCCGTTCCTGCCACAGGTCTCAACTTCTGGGGAACTAAGCCTGTAAGAAACAGATGGAGACTTGCCTTGGGGGAGTGTGGTGAGAATTCTAGAGTTGCCATAGCAAAGCATCATAAACTGATTGGCTTAGAATAAGAGAAATATATTGGATGGCAGGTGCAGATGCAGAAAGTACAAAGTCGAGATGCTTGTGGAGCCACAACCACTTGAGAGCTAACGGGCACAGTCCTTCTTTGCCACTTCCTGGCTTCTGCTGGTTGTGTCTGATAACTTTATTTTCTTTGTCTGACATCATCCTACTGCCTCTATCATTTCTGTCTCTCTATCTCTCTCTTTCTCTTCTCTCCCCATCTCTCTCTCTTTCTCTAACTTTATAAGGCATTTTCTTCTTATAAGGGCACCATTCTTATTGAATTAAGGCAAACCCTAATGTCTTCATCATAACTTGATTATGCCACAAAGATCCTACTTCCAAATAAAGTCATGGTCACAGGAATTCAGATTAAGATCTTAACATATATCTTTGGGTGACATGATTCAACCCATAGCAAAACTCTAAGTTCAACTTCTGGGACCCAAACTTCTTGCCAGGATTCTGGTGTGCCAATTCAAATACCCTGTGCCAAGGTTCTCATTCAGTTACTTAGTCCTTTTTTGTTTTTCCTTGGTGGCTGAACCAGGCCTCTGTGTGCTAGCTCCAACTGGAGCGTCCTTCTGATCCTTTGGAATTGCTCTGAATGCCTAGATGTTGAGGGTTACACAGTTTCAGGGAATGAGTCAGATCCATACCCAGCCATAGCTCCCTTCTCTGACATGGTCACTGCCATTGGTCCATTCACAGGTCTAGCTCGTTCTTGGACCAAAATTCTAGAGGCTTCCTTTGCCCCCCCCACCCACCCTTATTCCATCCAGAGCTGGCCTCCACTACTTTTCAAAAGCAAATTGCTCTCATTTGTTTTTAATGCACTGAAGTAGTGATCCTGTCTGTTATGTTGGAAAGGACCCTGGATTTGTTCCTCATGCAGTTGTCACACAGCGTTAAGCATTTACCTATAGCCTTTTGAACTGACTTTGAGGAGTAGGATAAATTAGTTAACTCTCAGCACCCTCATAAATAAAATAATTCATACTAGGAGATGGATCAATTATGAGAAATGAATTAATATCTTCAAGAGTCAAATGCATTTGGCTCAGGATTGTTCTAACTAAACATAATGGTTAGTTGCAGTAATTTTTCAGATTTAAAATATGACTTGCCACAAAATATTTGATTATAAATGTTACTTTTGATTTTATTTATTTTACTTTAATTAATTATGTTAATCTTTCAGTTGCCATGTGTTGTACAGCAAACTCCTCCAAATTGAAATATCCCACCTGAAGGGAGGAGGGAGTCAAGACTCAAGAAGTGTGGGAAAACTGAAACTTACAAGGTCACACAGCTAATCTCCAAGATTATAGGAGTGAACTTGGTTAACTACTGTTGAGTGGCAGACTTTGATCAATGTTGTGCAGGAACTGAAACATTCCCTCTTAGGGGGAGAAAAGATGCTCAGATGAATCAGGAGGTCAACAAATCTGGACAGAGGTTGCAAGACCCCTCTCTAAAGGTATATAAAGGGAAAACAACTGCTTGGGATGAGACTTCAACCAGCCAAACTGCCTGCAGGTTGAGCAGTGTGCAGATAGATGCAGCTTCCTCAATCTGTCGCCTATGCTAGGGTGGGCTTTTTGGTGAAGTTGCTGCCTTTGAGTCATCCATTGCTCCCGTAGGTAACCCCTCAGCCCACTCTGTAAGCAATCCCAAGAGAAGCATTGATTCACCATGACTGGCTGAGGAGCAATCATACTTTGTTCTCTTGTCTGAGCACTGGCTGCTGTGAATGAACGCGGGGAACGTTTCCTGCAACACCACACTTCTACAGACCTCATTGAGACACACACCAACACAGAGAAGTACCAGAGCTATTCTAACAACCCATTAACTCTATCTAACCGCTAATGCCTGATCAGCTTATGAAGACTTGATCTCTCCCTCTCCCCCATCCCCTGTCTATTTCCTATAAAAAGGCATTTTTCTAATCAGGCACAATTTCCTTTCCTTCAGTGCAGAGAAATGGACAGTGGTAGAATTAAACATGCTGAAGTTGCCAACACCCATGCCATACTATAACTGCAAAATATCCCGTAGCTCACAATTTACAAAAAGACTAACAGCTTGGCCATGCTTACAGTCTACAAGCATAAACTTAATGACCTCATTACACTCTTCCAACAGGCCACACACATGAATCCAAAGAACAATTTACCCTCTACCAGTCATTCAGTTATTGGCATGTCCGTGCACATCCTTTTATCTGCCTCGTGTTCCTCCCTTGTGAAATGCTCAAATGAATCTTCCTCATTAAAACAAAAGTAGAACCAACCAGCACATTTCTGTGGCTGTCCAAATGCAGGCAAGTCTCCTGCTCCTGGGGCCACCAGAGACTGGATGGACTACTTCCATCCACTGCCAGGAACACATGCCAGTGTTTACTAGTACTTATGCAAAATTATTTTCCAGAATCATTTTTCAAAAGCTGAATGCTCAGCTGACTTATAAAGACTAAAATGGATTAATAGGAAAGAAATAGACAGTCCCAGATGCACAAGTTATCAATTTTATGCACAGGATGTGTAAGTCTTATATATTTCAACTAAGCTGGAATTACAATAACCCTGTTTCTCTCTGGAGAAATGGTGGCTGCTATAAAAATGAAGATGTGCTTTGTTTTACTTGAAAAACAGGAAGTCGTCTTGAGTGGATTAAAATGATTGGCATGAAAGCTTAAAGACACAGCCTTATCAACTGATGTGTCACCAATCCTAAGCCATGTCTTTATGACCACTTTGTAAGATGATGTGTGAGCTCATTTATTGTCTTTTTTTTATTATTATTTAGCCAACATCCATTGAGCACTTACCATGAGTAACACATTGAACTAGATTGTTTGGATTTAACAATAAAAACAAAATGTACCTTCTTACAAGGAACCTTTAATATCATAAATATACTGCATTGGTTTCTATCAACAAAGATTTTGGGAGCCAGATCACTTATAGATTTTTAGGTGGTAAGAAAAATGTTTCTGCTCTTTAAATGACTGTATCCTGGTTATTTTCAGTCCTTATTGTATCACTTGAGATTATAATTAGCTTATGTTAGATCATATAATGATCCCTTCACTGGGTGTGATTGAGATACCTTCCCCAATAGATTAACCAAGATTGTGTCAAAGAGAAGAGGAGCAATTTCTCAAGGTTAATGAGTCCTGGGAAAGCAGAATAGCTCTCCCTAGCTTCATCCCTTCAATATGCCAAAGTGCACTTTCCACTAACGGCTAATCTCACCCTACTCTCTGAGAGAGACAGTCAAATAGTCCAGGAAATCAACATTAGTCTACCCTTGTTTGAAGGGTCTCTCAGCTCATGTAACTAACTCTAATAATAAGGTTCTCCATTGTTGCTGAGGCCCCAAGTTTCAGGACCAATTCATTAATCATCTCCAGATCCCATCATTGTACCTGCTGCAGAGGGATTCCAGAACTGCCAGTGTCTGACATACATCCCACACCAGGTCCTGTCTCATGTCTGTGTTGCACCGATCAACCATCCCAGTATCCTAGAAGTGTGTTCTCAGTTTGACATCCCTCCTTACTTCCACTCTAAGCTGGAATTCTTTACTTGAATCTGGGATTTACTACTAGGCAGTTAAAAAGAAATACTTTCAGAGACTAAGGAGAAGATTTACTGAGTAAAATTACTTGTAACAGGCATGAGGACCTGAATTAGAATCCCTAGCACCCACATAAAATCCAGGCATGGAAGGTCTCACCTGTGATCTCAGTGTTAGGGAGGCAGAGCAGGAGAATCCCTAGAGCTTTTTCACTCATTCACACCAAAACATCTTCAGGTCTCCACTGCAAACCACTGTCCATCTTCTATGCTCTATGCAATGGCCTTATTTGTCCTGCAATACAGGGATTTATCTCTGTTCCCACTGACGCATCTCAGCAGCCACTGGCACCTGTTCACACACCTATACACACACACACACACACGCACACACACACGCCTACACATGTGAACACACACAAACACAACAGAAACAACACTTTTGACTCAAAAAAGCTATATGATTTTTGAGTGACTTGCATCTTAACGAATTTCAGCTACTCACACGTAAAATGGGTACAATAATAAATGCTTCATTAGGTTAGATTATGTTAAATGAGATTCCATATTTTACAATTACTTGATATAGTAACTGCATATAGTAAAATGCTTAATAACTCATCCTGATCCTTCAGTCAAATATGTTTCAGAATTTTACTTATTAATGTCACATTATTGCTATATGACTCACTGATTTCAAATGTATGCTTCCATCAACATACAACCATCCCAGCTGCACCTATGTCTTGACCTTCCCTTTCCTACACATTAGATTGGCTCCATACTCCCCCTCTTGGGCAGTGGCCACCCTCTCAGCACTGCATCCCTTTGGTCCACCTCAGCCCCATCAGACCAATGTCTTCATCCACAGCAATTGAACTAAAGCACAGGCTCTCTCTAGCTTCTCCTCCCTACAGCCTGACAGCCATGACCTGGGAACCTGACCATTCTGATTTAGTTTGGTTCTTTTGGTTTGTAGTGGAAACCCTGTGTCTTCTTCTAGAGAGCCAGTTTTCCTGAGGCCGTTCAATACCCACCAGGTTACTGAGTAAATTCTAGTGTTTTTTTGTTTGTTCTCTAATTATCTGGACGAATCCTTACCTACTTTCATCCAGGAAATACGTTATTCCTCTTCAGCAAATAGTTTCTCTAAGCATATTGATCACCTGCCAGGCACTGAGGTAAGCACAGACGCAGAGAGGAACCTGTGACACCATCCTGCATCCTGCTGGGGTTTATAATAAGATAAGAAGACTCACAACACAGGCAACCTTGCGAGCTATCTTCTTCTCTGCTAACTGCTGAACAGTGACTATAGCAGTAGCTTCAAATAGTATGAACTAGTGGTAACTAAGACATCCCCAAGGCTGAGTTCTAGAATACCCTCGGTCAATTGCATTTGCAAAGAAATGCACCTGAGGTAATTGTAGAGCTCAATGAATCTTCACATCCAACACCCAGATCAAGGTAGATAGCATCACAAGAATTCCTATTGGCCTGGTGGAGAAAAAAATTCATATGCTATGCACTCAGGTGGTTGGCACCCTTCCTTCATCATTAGAGCTGTAGAAGTGAGGTGGACCCAGGTGGATCTAGGTAGCTTGAGGGAACTTATTCCTGTTTCTCAATAACATGTCTTTGCATGCATGCTTAGCACTTCAATTTCCTATGCTCCCTAGATGCATATTCCAGTTTCGGTTTATGGTTTGTGAATAATGTTGCTGTGAACCGTCTCACATGCACGCCTTTTGGTCAACCATGGGCATTGTTACCTGTTGAGTTTATACCTAGGAGTGAAATGGCTCGGTCATAAGGCATGTGTATGCTCAATGTTAATAGACACTTCTGAGTGGCTTTCCTCCTCTGCGTGTGTTCTTAAGAAGGTGCTGCAGTCACCCTGGAGAAACAGCAGTTCTGTGTGCCGGCCTAACCCTGTGGGATCTCAGAAGATGGCTGTGCCCAATACTGAGTTTAGCTCCCCTCTTTGCTTTTGCTCTTTATACTCTGAGGAGACTTTTATTTTTATTACTTGCTGGACAGGTGCAAAACGCCATCATTAATCAAGAGTTTCTGCACTGTCCTGAAAGCCTGGTGGGGATTCCCTAGGGCTGGAAGTTTAGTCCCTCCCCTACTCCACACAGGCTTAGGAGACTTCTAGGGTCCGGTGAGAGGGGATTTGATCAAAGACCAAGAGGATGGGGAACCAGATGCAGAACTCAAAAACAGATCCCCAAGGATGCCCCAGGAAGACCCCAAGGAATGAATTAAGAGGAAGCTAGTAAGAATGAACTAGAGATGGCCACTGGGGAGCATCTGGGGCAAGTTCTGAGTCCATAAGGATTTCCCCTTCAACAGTTACCTGGTCTGCTTTCCACAGTGTGGTAGCAGTGGGAACACAGTCATTAAGAATGGAATGAAGCCGATATTACTCTTGAATTTCTTGGCTCACCACCTCCTCAAGGTGACAGTTTAAAAGGTCCGACCCTTCAGATTCATTGCCAAAACCATGTAGCCAAACCTTTGAAATACAAATGTTGGCTAGTGGAATCCATAGAATGCAACATAGCCATAGATGGTGATCCAGAAAATATCTCTACCCAGTAATGCATTGATCCATTTCTGAGAATTTATTGTAAGGCTATCATTCAACACAGAAACCCAAGGAAAGAAATCAAATATATTAAACTGCTAATTGTAGGTATAGCTGCAATGCCTTTTTTAAAATGAAGACTAGCTTAAATATCCAACTGCAGCACATGGTACATCAGCTTGAGTAACTCATGTAAAATGATTACAACTAGTTAACAATAAATTGTGCAGATTTGTTTAATTTAAACTATCAGGACAAAAATTATGTAGGCATTAAAAATTACAGTGAAATAAACATGTACATAGACAAAATTAGTGACAAGGATGTGAATTAACATTCATGTCAACAGTACACTGATGCCATTCTGAACATGTAGTACAAATTAGTACATCAGCACAACAGCCTTATGAAGTATTAACTCCATTTTATGGATGAGAAAATCAAGACATACAGAGCTAAAATGGTGTCCAAGTTAGTCAGTGAGCTCAAGTATTTCAATTCCAACTCCTTAACTATTATGAAAATACAAGTCATATTATGGTACTAGACTATTAAGTAGATCCATCTTTACATGCCATTTAATATCTTTATAACTAAATCAGATGCAGCATCCATTATAACTCTTGTATAGAGTTGAATTCTTCCACAGGCATAATTTCATCCAATGTTCTGAAGAATCTAATGCCACCAAGATTATTGTCTTTATTCAAAAGATCAAAAGTAAGAGATATGTTACCTAATTAATGATACAATGAAACCTCAATTACAAACACAAGAAAGCAAACTCTACACGTTTCCATAAATTATCAAAGTCCCTCAGTGGGAAGAAGTGAATATTAAAAAAAATTATACCTCCTGCTGACAGATGTGAAAATTGTCAGAAATTTCATGGAATAAAATTTGGTAATATGGGACTAGGGAGATGCTAAGTGGACAAAGTGTTTCCAGCCTAAGCCTGAAGGCCTGAGGGGCCCAGACTGTGTGAGTGGGATTCTCCAGCACACACTTAAAAATTCTGATTTGGGCTGGAGGGATGGCTTAGTGGTTAAGGCTCTTGCCTGCAAAGCCAAAGGACCTCGGTTCGATTCCCCAGGACCCATGTAAGCCAGCTGCACAAGATGGCACATGCTTCTGGAGTTCATTTGCAGTGGCTGGAAACCTTGGTGCACACATGCTGGTTCTCACTCTCTCTCTATCCCTCTCTGCCTCTTTCTCTTTCTCAAATTAATAAATAAAAAAGTGGCTGGCAAATGGCCTGACAGCTAAGACATTTGCCTGCAAAGCCTAAAGACTTCAATTCAATTCCCCAGGTTCCACGTAAGTCAGATATACAAGGGGTGCATGCATCTGGAATTCAATTGCAGTGGCTAGAGGCCCTGGCAACCCATTCTCTCTTTCTCTCTATCCTCCTCCCCCCCTACCTGCCTTAATCTCAATAAATAACCTATAAAAATAAATCTCAAAAAATGTTCAGTTTGACTTCCCACATCTGTAATCCTACTTTCTTTGGGACACACTGGACATTCACTAACTCTATGATGGTAGCTAGAGACAGTGTGTGTGAGGATGAAATACAGACTCAAGGCAAGTCCATGCCACAAACAAGCTACAGGGCAAAAGAACACACATGTTCAGTCTCTTTACCACATATGGATAATGCCCAGAGCAGGCAGAATATCAAATGCCACAAGTCAGACACAGAATGTATAAATTCAGAAGAATTGGGTATAAGAATTCACCTAAGGAGGAAAGGGCAATAGACAGAAATCTTTGTTATATATTCTGGTGAAAATATCAAAACAATCTCATTAAAGGGTAACACATTTACTCAAGACAGACACAAAGAAGTCCATGCAATATTTTAAAAAAAAGTGTTTAGGAATTTTACTTTTTTCTCTCTTCCAGGAGTCTTTTTTTCTGTAAAATTTGCATGGAAACTAATACTAAAACTAATTTCATGTAGAGCAAGGGCTTATGCCTGCAAACACTTATTTAAATAAATGTCCTTTCCATGACCCAAAAGGACCAATTGTTATTAATAAAGAATATTAATATTGTATTATTATAAAGATATGAATATTAATTTTAAAAAACCCTCTCTAGTTTATCTGGTGGAAGTCCTATCTGGAAACCTCAAGAGGTGACCTATCCTCTCATTCTTTAGTAAGCAATAGTTTTCGACTTAGAGGTGATAAACTAGGTCACTTTTAACACCAAAGAAACATTTACACAAACCAACAGCATCCAGAATATGCAATTAAAAAAGCGAATAGTTAATGAGCCTGCAAAATCATATGCACCCCTTTCCATAGCAAATCTTACTGGATGATGAGTGATGGAGTTTTCTACGGTTGACTCTCTTTTTTAATTGAGTAAATAAGCTAAGGTAAGAATTAAAGCATAAATTAAAGCATAAAAAATGCACGCAATCTGCGGGAGTCTAGGGGATGGAGGCATTCCAATAAAACAGAAGGAAGATTAATTTGGCTGTTTATAAAGTGTCTGTGTCTCCTTTTCTTTCAACATTGCTGTGTGTGTGTGCATATGTGTATGCGCACGCATGTATGTTCATATGCACGTGTGTACACACAAGCACACAGAACAAACTAACGTTGGCCTTGTCCACTTCATATGTATTCTATTCTAAGGAAAACAATATAATGGAACTAATGAGTTTGCTGTCCACTGGTGTGGGGAGTTTGCCTTATAAGCTTCAATTCTTCACCCATTCTTGCACTCTTAACATACAGAGGCAGCACTTACTTTGGCCAATAGCGTAAGATAGATGATAGATAGGTCACTTCCACGTGGGGCCTGAAGATCTCTTCCTTGCCCAGGCCAAGCTGCTAGACCAAAAGGAGCATGAGGGATATGCAAAGTAGAAGAAATCAAGTTCAAGTCCATCCTAGAACGACCAAGTCAGGAGAGCCCCTCAGCCACACCCAGTCAAGCTCTATGGACCCACTGCTCCAACAGACTCCTGCACTGGAGTTATTTTCACTGTGTTATGAGTCTTAGTTTATTGTCAGCTTGATTGGATTCAGAATCACTAGAAGATTATAGCATATCTGTGTGTGTGTGTGTGTGTGTGTGTGTGTTCATGTGTGTGCATGCATTTTTTGTGCACGCATTTAATAGGCATTTCTGAGAGGATTAATTGGGCAGAAAAACCTACCTTGAGTGGGGGTGTCACCATTTCATGAACTGGAGCCTTGGATGGAATAAAAAGAAAAAGAGAAATTGAGAGAGAGAGAGTAAGAGCTTCCTCTTCTCCAGTTGGAACCATGGAGGGCGCGGAAGAGAAGAAGAAGAATGTTCCTGCTGAGCCAGATAGTCTTAAGAAAGAGCGAAGGGATTTTGCAGGGTGGGAGGTGAAGGACCCGAGGAAGAAGTTTGCCCGAAGATGCTTTGGAGGTCACGGAGGAAGCTCGTCTAAGAAAGACTAGGCACTGCCGCGAGGAGCACACGCAGGTGCTCAGAACCGAGATCCACTTGGCTAGGATGGCCAGGAAAGCTGGTAGCTTCCATGTCCCTGCAGAACACAGCCTCTGTCATCAGAATCACAGGGGTCAATGTCGTGAGCCCAGAGGTCCACAAGGTGTTGCCTCTTCTTCACCTTCACCAGATCTTCAACAGTACCTTCGTAAAGCTCAACAAGGCTCCCACTAACACGCTGAGGATCGTGGAGCCATGCATTGCACGGGGCTACCCAAACCTGAAGTCAGACAATGAGCTGAATCTGCAAGCGGGGCTATGGACAAATCCATAAGAAGCGAATTGCCTTGACAGCTAACGCTCTCACTGTTCCATCTCTTGGTAAATACGGCATCATCTGCATGGAACATGTGATTCATGAGATCAATACTGTGGGAAGACGCTTCAAGGAAGCAAGTAGCTTCCTGTAGCCCTTCAAGCTGTCCTCAGAGAAGACCAGATCAAGAGGCTTTATTAGAAGAGGGAACTACAGTGTCTACCACAGCATTTTTATACTCTGATCAGTTAATAAACATTGACTGCTGGAAAATTGAAGGAAAAAAAAGAGAAAGTAAGATGATCATTGATATTCCCTGTCTCTGCTGCCTGGTCACCACCATGTGAACTTCTCTGCTTTATCTGCCACACCCGCCTAGCCATGATGGACTGATACTCTGAAACCTTTCCCAATATAAACCCTTCTTCTGTTAAATTTCTCTGTCATGAATTTGGTCACAGTGATGAAAACATAACTAATATGTATACTATATAAACCTCATAGCTATAATGATTATAATTACATAACAACTCATGTTTTAGGTACCTGAACACTTAATTGTCCACAGGAAACTCCATACAGCAGTGCTGTGGCTCCCCATTGGACAAACCCAAGCACAGAAAAAGACAAGGCCAAATGTATCTTGAGCAATCAGAAATCGGCACCAACGCGTCGAGATAGAAACAGCACAGTGAGAAGTTGGGAGTGGGGCATCAGGAGACATCTAACCTAGGAAGAAACACGTGCTTGCAGACATACACAGAGCACAGCTCATGAACCAGCGAATTGATCTATGTCCATCTCCACGGAAAGCAGTAGCTGCTTCAGTCCTGAAATTGGATTCCTCTGACTCTCAGCTAGTCACAGTTCTTTCTATTCAGAAGACAACCACCCAGTCTGGAACTGACTTTTTAAAAAATGGGTTACATTCATCCACGTGCAAATAGGGACAGGGTACCAGATCTATTTTCCATCACCATCGGTCCCTTATGCCCACTGAAGCATTCCCTATGCAATCATTCAGCAATTAAGAAAGCCTAGGTGCCAAGCATAGCTATAGGGTTCCCAGACAGAAAAGCATAAGTCACAGTCCTAAGAGTGAACCTAGTCTGGGTTTGTGAGGCCATACCAGCCATTGCAGCTGAACAGGGAGGCAGCATGGGCTAACATTGCTGGCTGAAGGATACCTGCTTCTCGGATGTCCTCGTGTGATTACTGGAAAAATGTGGAATGCGATTTCTCTTACCCAGCAATGTCTCCATGTCTCTTGGATTTATAAGGTTTACTTCCTTTAGTAAACTAATTCTTCCTTCACAAGCTAATTCCCCTTACCCTCATAGGAGAGTATATGGCATATCAGTCTTTTACAACTTAGTATAAATGTGATTATTCTCTGTACAACAGAAAAAGGTTGATGGTCAAACAATGGCTACTTAGCTAGATTATAGATAAACTCATATTTGCAGGACGAAAGGGGCTAGTGGTGACAGGTGACTCCTCTGTGTGCATTACAAGCTTCCAGAGTGGCCCATATGGACCTGTACACTGGAGGTGCATGTGACAGGGCCAGGATGGAAAGGGCAGAAACATCTGGAAAATAAACATGGAATGGATGGCACCCATGGAAGCCACTCACAGTGCATCCATGGTGGATCCTAGGGATCAGATGATCTCCTGGAATGATAACTACTAGGAAATAACACAGAGGCCCAGCCAACTACACATAAGCTGCTGCCACCCTGTAGCCTACAGTCACCATCTAAACATGATCAATTTCTACATGGACCATGATGTGAAAAGGGTGAGAGGACAGGGCTGGAGAGATGGCTTAGTGGTTAAGCACTTGCCTGTAAAGCCTAAGGACCCTGGTTCGAGGCTCGAGTCCTCAGGACCCACATTAGCCAGATGCACAAGGGGGCGCATGCATTTGGAGTTCATTTGCAGTGGCTGGAGGCCCTAGCGTGCTCTCTCTCTCTCTCTCTCTCTCTTTCTATCTATATCTCTCTTTCTCTCTCTCTCCCTCCCTCTTTCTCTCTGTATTGCTCTCAAATAAATAAACAATTTTTTTTAAAGTTAGAGGCCTATTAGCATGTCAGAAAAGTAGTCTTAAAAAATAACTGGGGGCTGGAGAGATGGCTTTACCATTAAGGCACTTGCCTACAAAACCAAAGGACCTAGGTTTCATTCTCCAGAACCCACATAAGCCAGATGCACAAGGTGGCAAATGCATCTGGAGTTCATTTGCAGCATCTACAGGCCCTGGCATACCCTCTCTATCTGACCCCCCAAACACACATGCACACTCTTTCTCTCAAATAAATAAATAAAATATTTTTTAAATGTTTAAGAAAAAAACTAAAAAATCTCAGGCTGAGGGTATGATTTAGTGGTAGAACACTGGCCTAACATTTAAAAGACCCTGAATTTGATCCCCATCAACACACACACACACACACACACACACACACACACACACACACTCCCCTACTTTTTCTATGGAAAGCCATTTTAGGACCTTCCCAGAAGCCAGGAATCTGGGTGTTCATTCCAGCTTTGAAATCACCTGTGCCCTCATCTCCTCATCAAATCTCTATGAGATTGCTATAAAGGGGGCTGGGTAGATGGCTCAGCAGTTAAGGAACTTACCTGAAAACCCTAATAAGTCAGGGTTCTATTCCCCAGTACCCATGTAAAGTCAGAAGCACAAAGTGGCACATCTGGAGTTCGTTTGCAGCAGCTAGAAGCTCTGGTGCTCCCATTCTCTCTCCCTCTCCTTCAAAATTAATGAATAAAATATGTTTTGTTTTTTTTTTTAATAATAGATGTCTTTAAAGGTTTCTTCTGGCTCAAGGTCTCTGCTGCCTTCCTCACCTCCACATTCTCGAAAGTTCTACCACTTTCACCTATGGTTCCACTGTCAATCTCAGTTTCATGCCTCTTTCTTAGATGGGCCCTCCCTATTAAACTAACTAGTCTACACTGCCTTGCCGGAATGGGCCTCCCCTTTGAAAAGTCCCAACACACTTACACTCACTCCATCCATGCAGGAAAGATCTGGAAATAGACTGAGGGATTTGAATCCCATTGCCCCTCCCTCCCCGGGTGACCTTGGACAAATGGCTATCTTCACTTCTCTCACTTTCTTCAGTCAGAAAATGAAATTAATCCCCCTGTGTAAATATCAGGGTGGTTTTAAGGGCTGAGTCAATGTTTATAGAGCACAGAGCCTGGAATACAGGAAGCACTTCATAAGACATCAATTCTGATTTCTTTTTGTGTTTGCTTTTGCTTTTGGACATAGGGTCACACTATTTAGTCCAGGCTAATCTGAAATTCACTATATATACCACACTGGCCTCAAAAACTCTCTGTCCTGATCTGCCTCCTGAAGCAATTATGATTTTGGCAAAGCTTTATGTGGACCAGTAGTAGATTCTGCCCATTTCCTGCCGGGCTATGGTGGATGGTTGATTTTCCAAACTGTAATGGTCACGGCTTAGCACAAAACCTGGCATGAATTCATATAAAATAATTTCAGAATATTGTTTGAGGGAACTTATGGACACAAGTAATATGCTTTGTTTTCAGTTCCATCATTTTTGTCTCTGTCCTTGTTTGCAGAGTTATAATTTTCCATTTCTTCAGTTTAAACTGCAGTTTTACTTGTTCTCAATATTAAGAGAGATTGTGACCAAATGTAAATTTCTGTGTTCACAAGAAATATTGCCATTTGGAGAAGTAGCAGGAATACCTTTCCCAAAACTTCTTCATCTAAGCTCCACTGTCTGATTGCCTCTTTAAGGAATAACAGTTTGGGTAGCCAGAGATCATGACCAACAAAAAGGAAAAATTCAATATTTTATTTATTAAAAAGAAGTATTCATGCATTGGATTTCCAGATGTGGACAAGTCTTATTTTGACCTAAATGGTATTGACAATTTATGGTTGTCTTTGGAAAATTATTTGATAGTGATCCAACTATCTAGAACCTTTTTAGTTTATGCCTGTTTTTTTTTTAAATAAAAAAGAAAGTTATTGCCCAGGAAAATTTCCAGACTACCATAAAAGAAACCCGATTGCTGCCAAGAACCACCTTCCATAAAATCTCCCTACAACTTCTTACCTTTATGTGTCCATAAAGCGCCTTTGTGAACACGAGGAGAGCCCATCAATCATTGATTTTTAAGGCTAATTGCAAATGTTTAGTATAGAAATTAAATATTATAAGATATGAAATAGAGCATGTGGCATGCCAGAATTGAGTGTGAGCATCTTCCAGAAAGGACTGAGGACCAGCTGTGCCACGAACATGTCATGGGACCTTCAATGAATCCTCCTGGGTCACCGTGCCCCTCAGCCCCCACATCTGCCTAAATCTCATGACTGGCGGAAGTCCACTGGCCTTAAAAGATTCTCTGTGAGGATGAAATGAAGGTAATCCCAACATACCCCCTTTAGTAGGAGAACAGACACTGGGTGGGGTTAAGCAGAGGTGTGTTATAGTAAGAAGCTTGAGGACACAGGACCTAACCACCTTTCTTACAAAGAAGTCCTGAACCATGCCAGGCGTGGTGGCGCACGCCTTTCATCAAAAGATCAGGAGGCAGAGGTGGGAGGATCACTGTGAGTTTGAGGCCACCCTGAGACGACATAGTGAATTCCAGGTCAGCCTGGGCTAGAATGAGACCCTACCTTGATAAACAAAAGAAAGAAAGTCTTGACCCAAAAATGTTAGCATCCTATTTAATGCAGATCACCGGTTGGTTCAATGGCAGAACAAAGGCTAGAAAACTCCAGGTGCCTATTGTCCCAGCAACCAAGGCCAAATTCAGAGTCAGGCTGAAACCAGGCTCTGCCACGCTGTTAGAGAGGAGTCCCGTGGCCCTTCAACTCTTGGCCGACCTGGACTTGATAAAGCTCAAAGCTCCTGCACAGTAGGATGAAAATGAAGTTGGGGCTGGAGGGACAGGTCAGTGGTAAAGGTGCTTGCCTGCAAAGCAGGTTCGATTCCCCAGTACATGTGTAAACCAGATGCACAGGGTGGTACATGTATCTGGAGGAAAAGAAAAAAGGCAATTAAATAATAAAAAAGAAAAAAATAGAGGCCATCTCACCTTTTAAGAAGAAAATAAGGCAAAAGAAAAGGAAGATGGTTCGAAGAAGGGACTCCGATGGCACTGTCACCATATACCAGAAAAGTAGTCTTTTCCTCGTCCCCCAGCTAGAGTCCAACAGCACCATGTCTCAGACAAAAGCAAGACAACCAGGTGTTGCTTATAGTCTCCCCCGACCCAACCCAGGTAGGCCTCTCACACCTACTTCCCCAGATGTGTTTCTGGGGCTGCCGGAGCACAGCTGGGTCATGATGCCCTCGCCCCCACCCATGCGAGCCTTGCGCTGCACAGGAGATTCCACAAATGAAGGCAAGAGGCCGCTCCTGCTGAGCACTACACTCACCCTCGGCCAAAAGTGATGAGCCCAGACGAAGGAGTTAGAGACTCTGAGTGACATCTGAAACAACTTGCTTCCACAAGATAAATTGTATTTTTCCTGGAACAAAGCTAGAAATCACTCAAAGGGCAATAAATGCTGAAATCTGTCTATGCTCTGCCAAAATTTCAGACAAAAAGCCAATAAGGCAATTTTTACCTTACGTGCTTGAAACAGATCCATACCAAATGCAATGGGCTAGCAGGGCTCCGAAGAGACCATTCACTTTAGCTTGAGGCACGAATTCCCTGGGGTCAGCCACACTTCACCCACATGTTGGCATATGCCACCCAAGAGATTCCATAGCCTACATCTCCTCATTAAAGCCCGTGAAAAAATAATGGTTTGCCAGGTGTGTGGACAGACGACCCAGCGTCTTGCTGGGTTACCTCTTCTACAGTAGGGAAGCCAAGAATGTGCAGAGACCAGAAACAGGAAACCTGTGAGCCACAGCTACCTTTGAATTTTCCAAACATTTCAAAGATTGATGTTACAAAACCTCACCCTGGAATGAAACCCAAGCTTCAGGAGGCAAACTCAGAATAGAATAATTTTAAGAGGTGTTTGATGTTATTTTAATACTGAGGATTAAACCCAGAGCCTTACGCATGTTGGGCAAGCTCTCTACCACCAAGCCATCTCTCCAGCCCTCAAGAGGTTTTATAAGATTCTATTTATAGGGTGAGGGACAGGTTTAGAAAGAACGCAGAGGATGGATTGGTTCTCAGGAATTCGTGGTGTGGCCATTTTATGCTTAGGCCTAAATGGGTGAAGAAGAACTGGGTGTCAGGTCCATAAGAAAAAGGATTCCTTGACAGGCTCTCACCTGTAGTCAAAGCAGGCAGTGAGCTGGGAAAATAGGCACACCAATCACTCCAGTCCCTGTGTTAGCCAGCTTTCTGTTACTATAACAGATACCTGAGGTGAACAACGTATAAAGCTAAATGTTTGTTATAGTTCATAGCACTGGAGATTTGGCTCCATTATTTTGGGCCTGTGGAGAGGCAGCACCTCATGGTGGGGTAAACCTCCCATCTCATGATGGCCTGAGAACAAAAGACAGAAGAGGAAGAGAGTGGGCTCCATAATTGCCGTTGAGTGCATGCTCCTGGTGACCTCAAGACCTCCCACTATGCTCTACCTCTTACAAATCCTACTGACCTCCAACAGGGCCATGCTGAGGAGCAGATGCTTTTACGTGCAGACCTCTGGGGCACACCCTGGGGAGGTGACACCTGGACAAGCAGTCGTCACACAAGCAGGAGCCCTTGATCTGGATCCCCAGCACCTGTATGAATACCAGGAGCAGTGACAGGATCCCTGGGGCAAGCTGCCTGCCTAGACTAACCAAATCAGTGAGCCCGGGGTTCAAGTGAGAAAACTTACCTCAGCAAATGAGATAGAAAGTGATCTAGAAAGACACCCAACATCAACCTCTGGCCTACACACACACATACACATTCACCCACCCACCCCAAAATTATAATCACCCAGGGGCTGAGGAGATGGCTCAGTGGATAAAGTGCTTGCCACACAAGCATGAGGATGCCAGTCTGGATCCCCAAATCCCATGTCAAAGTAGACGTGTGAGCATCTGTAATCCCAGTAACCAAGTGCAAGGGGGCAGACAGAGACATGAGGGTCACCCAGAAGTTTATTGGTCAGATAGCCCGCCAAACACAGTTCCAAACAACAAAGAGACCCTACCTCAGACTAAGGGAAAAGTGAGGGAAGATGCCCGAAAGTTGTACTCCAGCACTCAAACACAGAAACAAAAACACATGCCAAAGAAAGAAAGAAAGAAAGGAAGGAAGGAAGGAAGGAAGGAAGGAAGGAAGGAAGGAAGGAAGGAAGGAAGGAAGGAAGGAAGGAAGGGAGGGAGAAAAGAAAGAAGGAAGAGAGAAAGAAATCCAAACTAGAGCAATCCTAAATTGATCATCATCAAGCTGCAAAGAGGACCAAGGAGTAATTGAGTAATCGCGTAGCCCAACAGAAAGCAGGGTGGGGTAAGGTGGAAGGCCGGGAAGGACCAATGGCCATGGACTCTGGGAGCTCCAGCAGCTATGGTCGCGGCTGCACTCCCAGCAACTCTGGGACACATCCCCTATGCCATAAGGACTGTGAAGAATTATACTCCAGCAGACATTACCCAAGCACTTGCTTGGCATCCTGAGCTTGGGTCCTGCTTGGGTATTCCTCTCTCAAACTCCTCAGAAGCAGACATCCACTGAACTCAGTGTAACACGGAAAGATTTCCTGTTTTGCTTGTTTGAGGACAGGATCCCATGCAGCCCAGGCTGACCTTGAACTTGCTATTTAGCAAAGGATGACCTCAAACTTCTAGTCCTCCTGTCTCTCCTCCCTAGTGCTGGAATGACAAAAGCGTGTCATGCCCATTTTTATGGGGTTCAAGGGTTTAAAACCAGGGCTTCATAAATGCTAGGTATGCACTTTACCAACCTTGCCACATCCTCAGTCCCAGAATGATTCAGTGAGCACTGCCTGTGGGACACAGCCCCGTGCTCTTGCCCTCACCTCATCTCCTCCTCACAGCCTTCTGCGGCAAGTCTCTTACTAGCCCTTCCTTAAACAGAAAGACATCAAATCCCAGAGAATTTAAGTAACTTGCCCAAGATCAAACAACTGAGTAAGCGGTAGACTACAATGTGGATGTAGATGTGCCTCTTCAATCTTACTAAAGGGTTGGGGAAACCGGTCAGGCCTATTTGAGAAAGTCTCACAATAATAAATACTGGGACTTATTAGTACTTGAGAATGATATCCTCGCTGAGTTTTTATGCTGCTCAAAATCTCCTAACAAGGATCTCATTCCACTGTGTGCCTCCTGTCTGTATGTGAGCTCTGGGCCACTTCTCCATGTGATGTTACAATGTGGACGTTGCTCAGATGCCCAAGACAGAGAAGGACGTCGTGACTAGTGAACACTCATGGCTGCTGCCAGAGAGAAAGCTCTCTCTTCCTGAATGCTCCATCCCAGAGTTCATCCCTAGGTATCAGGAGTAGACGTTTCTAGAATAGTCCAGCCATGAATCTGAATGAGCCTCGACTCAGTCCCTCATTTTCCTCTCAACATAACTGACAAATAGCCCTAAATGTCATCTGTTTCCGGTTGCTATGGACAACTTAGCTCAAAACAGCACGTGGAAACTTCTCCCAGAACCTGTCTCCAAATCCTCGGTTTTGCTTTCCACCATAGCAGGAGTGCCCAGGCATTAACAAGTCAATATTGTGTCTGCCCTTATTGCATCCACATCTGGGGAATGGTCATGTAGTCTGAAGGTGAAATGTCTCTAAGTGTTGAAGGTTTGCTGGCCATCTGGTGGAGCTATTTAGGGAGATGTGGAAACTAGGAGATGGACCTGGTTGCAAGGAGTAGTTCACTGGCGGGGGAGAGGGATGTCTTTGAACTATCTATCTATCTATTTATATATCATGTACCTATCTCCTTCCTGGCCACCAGGAGATGAGCAGGCTCATGCTCCCACCACCAAAGCAATGGAGCCAGCCAAGCATGGCCTGAAACTTTTGAAAACCATGAGCAAAAACAGGCTTCCCTCCTTCCAAGTCCCTTACGTTCGATATCCTGTCACAGCAATGAAAGACGAGGAGCACAGTCAGCAAGGCCACCTCAAAGCAGATCTCCTTCCAGCATCGCACGGTCCTCCCTTCCCCATCGACTCCACCACCAGAGCTTCCATTTCTCCTTGTCAGGCATGCTGTACATTAAGATTCCATTTCACAGTGGGGCGGAAGGATAAGATGTGTCTTAATTTGCCTGGTGTTCTGCCTACCCAGCTTATTTAGACTTCCAGCCTGCTGAGATGGAATTGGGCTTTCTTAATGATCAGTTCAAGACTTAACCTGTTGCTGACACTTGAATGTGTTCTAATCCTGGTTTCCATTCAGGGACAGCATTTAGCCAGGTAGCCTGGGGGGAGGCGATTCTCTCTAGCCCTCTGTCATTACTTAATTTTCTGCCCAGCAACGGCAAGCAAATAGGACTCATAATGAGATTAGCTTTGAACTTGGGAAATATCACTCACTTCTGGTTTTTAATGCTTTTTTGGCATAGGTGAGGCTTGGTATCTCTAGCCTGACACCCAAACTTTGTAGACCCTACAGTTTCCAAAGCTCACTGGTTCTTGACTGCCTGTCTTCTACAAATTATTAGAAATTAATTTGACTTGGTTCAGCATTGTCTGACAATTGCATTGATCCCCCCATGAACCTTTCTGGCTCATTTACATCCCCACCATGAGGCTTAATGTCTCCAATGCTGGCACACATTATTTTAAGCCCATGCCAATTATAATTTTTTAATACAGTCTGAGAATCATGCTGTTACTTAGCAACAAAGGTCACTCGATAAATAATAATATCTTGTGAGTCTATTGATAGGCTCAATTCTTTTTCATAAGGATTGAGAGTTAGTAGGGGGATTGTTTCCAGCTACTGCTAATGTTTGAACTATTAGTGACAATTAACCACTGTTTTCCATTCTGCTATGATATGCAAGCTCACTTCCGCACCCTGCACACCTTCCTTCTCCTCACTTCAGCCCCTCTAGGTCACTGACTAAAGGGAAGATCTGAATGTTCCTCATCCCATCCATGCTCCCCAGTATCCCTTATCTCTGGGGCCACAACAGAAAAGCCAGTTAATATGAAGATTCAAAAGGCCATGTGTATGCAGCAACATCAAGTTTACATTGCAGGAACATTTTACTCCAGAAGTCAAGAGTTGAGCATCCTATAAATGCTCATTGTCCCACAGGAACTGATATTAGCTACAGATGCATTGCATGGGTGCACCCTCAATGGACAGCCTCAGAGGGCATTTTCACAGCATAGCTTGATCCCAGTCTTAAACCCTGAGGTCATGATGCCTTAGCCTCCCAGTTTCCTGTATTACTCATTGCCATGTCTTCTCAGTGGAAGTGACGATCCTCCTAGGTTACAAGGGACCAAAAATCACCTGAGGAAGATCAATGGACAGGGCTGTTTAGGAGTAAATCAGTCCAGTATAAATAAGGAAATCTTTTGTTAAGAGCATTCAAAAAAGATAAAGTCCAGACATGCGTTCACAATGCTTACCAGAGTCTCAAGCCAAGGAAAAGTGCAGCCACTCAGTCTATCCTCTGTCCAGGACTCAGCAAAGGCTGTCCTGGAGTTCAGTCTCAGATGCAAGATGAAAAAACGCTGGCTCGCTGTTGGGAGCTTGCATGTTAACACAACCAGGCAAGGACTTCCTTCCTAGGGTTTGACCCAGGCTTCTCCTTCTGGAAGCCTATGCAAAAGGAAAGGGACCTCACACCTGCAGTCCAGATTCTGTGTTCTAGAGAAATCAAGAAGTGAATTCACGACAATTCATTGGCAAGCACCAAGTCAGACATTTTGCATGCTCTTTATTTAATATGAAGACAGGCACCAATGTTGTCCCCATCTCACAAGATAGGAACTGAGCCCCGAAGAATTCTGTATTATTTGCTTAGGATGCATGAGAGACAAGATTTGTAAACAAAGATTCTGGCTTCAAAACTCCATGTACTTGGGCTGGAGAGATGGCTTAGCAGTTAAGGTGCTTGTTTGTGAAGCCTAAGGACCCAGTTTCAACTCCCCAGTACCCACATGAGCCAGAAGCACATAGTGTCACATGCATCTGGAGTTCATTCACAGTGGCTAGAGGCCCTGGTGCATCCATTCTCTTCCTATCTGCCTCTCTCTCTCTCTCTCTCAAATAAATAAATAAAACTAATAAAAAATAAAATAAAAACTCCATTACTTAATTATTTCCCTTAGCTTCTGGTACATTATATAAGAGTATTTTCATCCCCTTGCATGGACAATAAAATACACAAACTGGACAATCTTAAGTGGTCCTGAGTTCTATAGCCATGCTATGAGACAAAGCTATAGGAGTTCTTGCCCTTTCACTCTTGTAATCCAAGGTCTATCCCAGCAAGTTAGTCTGCCTGAGTGTCTCCCTCGTTGGCTGGTTTTCCTATCATTTTAAAGAACCCGATTTATCATATTTCATTACATGCTGCCCCATTTGCAAGGCACTGAACTGGGTGTCAGAAGCAACATGGACACATATGATAACTTAGGATCTGAACCCATACGGTGGTCAGGAAACCTCTCCACTAGGGAAGAATAGAGCAGAGCCTGGCATCAGCACCACTGAACTTATCTTTCCTGTAATTATCATGTCACTCCATTCCTAGGGACTGAAGGAAATACAGCTACGCAATAAGCTGGTTTCCTGCCAGACCAGCACCTCTCATATTCAGATAGAAGGTCAATGATCTGTAGAGGAAAGACCCAAGTTGTAACCTCTTAACGAGCCCCAGCAGGCTCTTCTCAGATTTGTATTCCACACACTGAAAGACTGGCCTGGGCAGCTGGTAAGGTTGGTATAACTGGAGGTATGAAGGCTTTGATGCCAGGCCAAGAGGTACCACTCTGCAGGAGAATTTTTCCTCCATTATTTGCCGTGAATTAAAAGATCATTTCAGATTCTCTTCCCAAGCTAGCATAGCCTGAGGCCTCAAAAATGTCATCTGTTAGAAGCTGCCTGCCATCCCGGGGCGTCTGCAGGGCGTCCCTCAGATTCAGGGGAGAGCCCCACCTGTCTCTAGTTCACCCTCCAGCAAGAAATTAGTTCCTACACTCATCCATGGGACAAAAGCCAGTCAGGCCATTGGCCACCACAAAGAGGTTTAAAGGCAAGGAGCCATCCTCTTGGATCTAGTTCATTTCAGACTCCTTGGTTCCCAGTCTCTCTCTCTCTCTCTCTCTCTCTCTCTCTCTCTCCTCATAACACTCATATTCAACTTGATTGCTGAAAGGAATTTGTTTCACCATGCCTCAGTGATTAGCATATCTTCTTAGTTTTGACCACATCCTTACTCACTGGCATAGAAGCACGTTCTTGACACAATCTCCCTGACCTCAGCTTGTCCGTTCATTTACTCACTCCTTCATTCACTATTTTCTCATAGCTATTCGATATCAGAGTGTGTCAGATGTGGAAGATACGCGCGAATAAAAAAAAAAAAAAAACTTTCATCTTTGAGGAATTGAAGGTGTAGCAAAGGAACCAGATATGTAAATCAAACACCGCAATGCACCCAGTGAAGTTTCACCGAAACTTAGAAGAGCACAGAGTGGTCTGGAGAGACAGCTAAGCGGTCTAAGGACCCATGTTCAACTCTCCAGGTCCTACATAAGCCAGACACACCGAGGCGACGCGGTGCCCGAGGTCACCCGCGCGCACAAGATGGCACTCGCACTGGAGTTTGACTGCGGCAGGGGAGGCCTGGTGTGCCACTTCTGTCTCGCTCATGCTCTCACTCTCGTAAAAATAAACAAATAGGTTCAAAAAAAGGAAAAAGAAATAGCACAGTGGAAGGTGAGACAGACTTTTGAGAATGGAGACACCTCCACAGAGGAGGGAGAGAAGGGGGACTAAGGTGCTAGACCCTAAGGACTGGGAGAGAGAGAGTTCCAGAAAAGAAGGGTGAGCGTTATCAAACACAAAAGAACATGAGGCACTCAGAGGGTTTAGGGATCCAGAGCGGGTTCTCCCTTCTCAGAATACAAGTGTGAAGCGAGAGGCACAAAGCAATGGGAAAGGACACAGGAAAGAGGGACCAGGTTTCTTGAGAGGTCCGTATGTGACCACTGGGGGACCCAGACACTGCAATAGTGTTCCATTTTTAAGGCTTGCAAAAAAAAAAAAAAAAAAAGGAACCAAGTCCCCCACAATGCATCGCACATGCATTTCACCAACTGGGCCTTGGTTAATCCTGTGAAGGTAATAGTAGATTGAGCCATAAGAAATTTCTTTTTTTGTTATTATTAATTTGTTTTATACTCAGCAAATACAGTCAGTTTGCTACCATTATTAGGCTCATCCGTGACCTACCCCATCCCCTTGACCCTCCTTGTAGAGGTGTATGGGTCATGCATTCTAGAGTTAGCCCACAGTTATGGGTAGGATAAATGTCTCTGCATATCATGACCCAACATGTGGCTCTGACGTTCTTTCTGCTCCCTCTTACGCGAAATTTCCCTGAGCCCTGTTGGGTACATCTTTGGTCTGCTTCAGTGATGAGGTGTTGGGGGCCTCTGGGTCTCTGGATCTCTGATTTGGTAGGCGTTGATTTTTCTCTGTGTTGGTCTCCTTCACCCTTGTGCTGGTACCTGGTTCACCAAGAAAACATCACCCTTGCTTGTTTTGCCAATCAGTCTTAGTTTCAGCTGGGGCCCTTTTGAGATATGATGGGGTGGCTCTCTCCTTAGGATCTACATCTATTTGAGAAAGAGAAGCAGATTCTCCAATGGAGAGTAAGTTAGCACCAGGTCAAATGAGATAACCCTTACTTTTTTATAGAGAATTTAATAGGTGTAGGCCCTCTTGTAGTCCATGATTGATGGTAGCTTGATAAGGGAGAGTGGTCTTATGTTTGGATATGGTTCTGACCTGTTTCCCAGCTCCAGCTATGGGTCCCGTATCACTGAGGGGATCAGTTGGCCGAATTGAGAGCAGCTGGTTCCCCACCATGGCTGAGTGCCACTATTGCACTTGTGTGGGCATCACGACAGATTATTTGCTGCTAAGTAGGTGAGACCATGAGTTGCTTGAACTGATATTGGTCATTTTCCCCCAGTCACCCATGTAGCACCTTCTCACTTTTATACCATTTTGACATAGAGATTTGGAAAGCTCATGGCCCAGCCTAACAGCAATTGTCGTCACCAGTTGAGAGGTCGAGGGGAATTAGAGTCACTGAACACAATTAAAGCATCTTCATTTCTTGCCAGTGTGACATAGCTACCAAGGGAAGAGGCAGTGATTCAAATCCAGACAGCCTGACAAGTGCTATCGAGGGTAGGCCACATTTTCTATAAGGAACCAGAAGATCTCAGACATGCAAGAGTGAACTACGTGGTCACCTAGAGCATCATGGGAAGAGGAGGAACTCCCTCCAGCAAAAGCGTAGCCAGCATATGGCACAACTCTAGGCAGACGCCAGTGCAGTGGGACCAGAGAGAAGGACAAGGAGGAAAGTGGAAGATGAAATCTGAGAGTGGACACAGAACAAGATTATGGTAGGCTTTGTGACCCAGTAAGAAAGGTAAAAAGAACACAGATATTTATCTGGCTCTTTACTTAAGAACTAACTTGAAATGGATTAAAAATGTTTACATGTGCCCAGAAACTAGAAGAAAATGGCAAAAAAAAAACCATGTCATGGGCTGACAGTAATTTATTGAATATGAACCCTGTAACGGGCTTCACAAGGAACAAATATACTAAGGGGATTGCATTGGGCTAAACATCTTCACAGCAAAGCAAGTGATAGAGGAGTGAGGAGACAGTCCACAGACTGGGAGAAAATATTTTCAAACAGCACATTGAACAATGGGGCTAATATCCAAAATATATAAGGAATTCAAACTAATCAACAACAAAAAACAACCACAGTAAAAACAGAGCAAAGAGGCTGGAGAGGTGGCTCAGCAGTTAAGGCACTTGCCTGCAAAGCCTAAGGACCTGGGTTTGATTCCCCAGGACCCAAGAAAGCCAAATGCACATGGTGGTGCATGCATCTGGAGTTCATTTGCAGTGGATGGAGGCCCTAGCATGTCCATTCTCTCTCTATTCTATCTGCCTTTGTCTCTCTCTCTCTCTCTCTCTCTCTCTCTCTCAAATAAATAAGTTAATTAAATATTTTAAGAAACTGAGCAAAGGATTTGAATATGTTTCCCAAAAGAAAATATACAATTATCCAACAGATACATAAAAAAATGCTTAACATCTCTCTTCATAAAAGTAGGAACTGCCCTGAGATATCACAACATAGCTGTTAAATTTACTATTATCAGAAATAGGAAAGAAAGAAAGTGTTGGTAAGAGTGTGGAGAGAGGGTACTTACTTCTACATGGATAGTTATAAATTAGTACAGCTACTTTGAAAAAGATGATGGAGGTACCTAAAATAAAAGCAATCCCCAAAGTTAGAAATATCATTTAATGGGCTAGGGAAATGGCTGCAGGTCTAAGAATGCTTAAATAAAGGCCTGAGAGAGCCTGACTTCCCTAATTTTGATGCCTTGGCACCCACATCAACAGCTGGGCATGACTGCACATAGCTGGAACCCCTGTCCAGTGAGGAGGGGTGACTGGAGGATTGCTGGGAGTTGCTGGCCAGCCAGTCTGAACAAAAATGGCAGCACTGTGGGCTGGAGAGATGACTTAGTGGTTAAGCACTTGCCTGTGAAGCCTAAGGACCCCGGTTCGAGGCTCGGTTCCCCAGGTCCCACGTTAGCCAGATGCACAAGGGGGCGCACGCGTCTGGAGTTCGTTTGCAGAGGCTGGAAGCCCTGGCGCGCCCATTCTCTCTCTCCCTCTGTCTGTCTTTCTCTCTGTGTCTGTCGCTCTCAAACAAATAAATTTAAAAAAAATTTTAAAAAAAATGGCAGCACTGGGTTCAATGAGAGACACGGAGATGATTGTAGGCAGAAGATACCCAATGTGCTACTCTGTTCTCTGCACACACACATGGGGCACAAGCATCTACACACATACACACACACACACACACAAAAAAAAAAAAAAAAACCTGGTTAAATTCACAAGCCAATGAGTTAACAAGGCCCAATAACTATTTCCCACCCATTAATCTGCCCCAGTAGATGCTGAGATATCAACAAGAGAACTTCAGACTGAGACTATCATATAACGAGCAGAGAAATCCCATCTTGAAAATTTACCCCTTACCTTCCAGCTTTTTTATTGGTTTTCTTTCCAACATGGAAATGGCTTCCCCTTGACCCACGAGCACACACTTTCATTTCCTTTCCCCATTTATAACATTCTGCTCTGAGCAGCATTTTCTCTTCCGAATCTGTTGTAAAAGAAATTATGACATTTCACTGAACACAAAGTCAAACATCTATATGTTTGACTGTGAACACACAGATACGTGTAATACAAGCATGAATGGGTTCCATATGTTTTTTGGAAGAGTAAGTTTCTAGAACAAGAGGACATCCAATATTAATCACACACACGGATTGCACTTAACAGTCTGCCAGTGGCTTTGATTTTTCAGAAAATTAACATTTTAGTCTATGTAAATAATCTCTGCCTTTGAAGGAAGCAGAAGGAAAAATGATTCCCCGCCCCCGACAGAATTTTCTCCTTCTGGTTTGTAGACACAAGCTAAGGTCAAGGGGAGCTATCTGCCTCCACCTCGCTCCATTCACCTTCACCCGACCTTAGTATCCAGAGCAGCTGACAAAGTATGCTTTGCGAGCCAAGCCTCACTCCGCATCTAAAGGGGGTCAGGCAGCCTTTCTGCACAACACCATGTGGATCCCGTGTTCATTTTCAGTGACACACGAGGAGATAAGTCACAAAGCAGTTGCTACAGCAGGTGGCTCTTTTCTGCCAATCCCCAGAAAACACAGATCTGCTGAGCTTTTATTTGATCTTCTGGAGGCTTTAAAGCATCATTATGTGATCGTATTGCCTCTTACACGTGTTAACGTGTGTGATATATTTTCAAATAGCAGCACTGTGGTGACTCTGCCCCCACCCTCATAGATAAAAAAAAAATAACAGACTTTGATGATTCTCTGGATCCACTCTAATGTGGCATGATAATTCCCACTGTGATCTTCAGAAAACTGCAGAGCCCAAGGGATTCAGCTTGCTGCCCACCTTCTCCTAGGAAACAGACTCCCAGGCAAAATCAAAATCTCTTCTGAGAAACCACGGGCGCTTAGAGCAGAGCACGTCATTCCAGAAAGAGAAACTTCAGTGGTAGGTTTTGGCTTTGTTTTGTTTTGTTATAAAACTATGCCTATGGCAGGTATTTGGTTAGAAGTCTTTTGATGTGTGATCATGACACCAATTAGCATGGCCAGAGGGATCCTGTCAGCTGACTTCAGCTCCCCTGAGGAGTCCCACAGAGTGGCTTCAGTCACAGCCATAGCAATGAATGAACAGGGCTGTCCTGACACCTGCTCAGGAGCACTCTCCCTCGCTAAGTATAGGACCAATCTTAAGTCTCTCTCCCTCTGCACGTCCCTCATATGAAAATGAGGTTATTAATTCAATTTATACTAGCAACACGTACCAAGACAGAAAGACACTAAATGAGACATGGCGTTCTGGCCATTATGGAATGCTCCAGAGTTGAGATAAAGAATGAGGGATCTACTTGGAGCAGGCACAGGAAGATTTCTAGGACATAATGGCCATTATAAAGGAAAACAAAACAAATCACACAACCAAAATTGAGAAGATACTTCCATTTGCTTAAAAAAGCAAATTCCTTTTTACAAATAAACTGTAAACTATCATGTGTCTGTGTGTAAATAAACAGAAATGCATGTGTGTTATATACCTGTCCTGTACCTAGACAGTTGTGAAGGTGTACTTACTCGTGGGAGTGATGCAGCAGGAAGCATTTCCAGGGAAGAGAGTATCGCTGAAATGCTTTAAGGAGAGATTGTTATTAACATTCTGTGTTGTTTGGCATTCTCAATTGTCTTCTACAGTGAGAATGACTTAAAATGGAGCTCAATTGATTCATTTATTTATTTAAAACTCAACCAGTTGCCTCTCTGATATTCCTTTGTTTCAAGCCATTCCTTCCCTTCCCCTCTTGCAATGAAATGTTACCAGCCTTGCTTTCTCAGCCTTTCTTAGAGCTCCAAACAGCCAGACCACATAGCCAGTGATGTGTGAATAGGTGGGCTGGAAGGACCATACAGAGGAACCTTTTATTCCTGCCTTGAGAGGATAAGATACCAGGAGTCACAGCAGTTATTTTGCCAATATGAGGTGCCAAAGCTAAGAGAATTACAGAAGCCAGGGCACATGTTGCTTAGCCTCTAAACCAATATCAGCAGCTGCCTGCCTCCAGAATTCTTGCATTATTAAGAAATATAAATCTCTGTTAGTTTAAGCTACTGTTAGTTGAGTTTGTTGTTGCTAATAGCTACATGCATTCCCAACTAACATAGATGCTTAGCATGTGCCTGAACAAACCAAGCTGGTCTTAGAAGAGAGAGGCATAAAATGCAGACGATGAGGGTAATGCCTCTCCCCAGAAGGGGTGGCTGGATGTCAAGCCTCCCCCTGCGTTAGTGACAGCAATGGTGGAAAGGAGGGGCAGACATTGAGCAACGTCTGGAAAGGAAGCTGGGCCTGGCGTTGTAACCCCTAACTCAGGAGGCTGAGACAGGAGGAGCACCTCATGTTGGAAACCTGAGCTACATAGCAAGAGCCTGTCTCAACACAAATGAACGAATTCCAGGACCTGCAACCTTGAACGGTTGCTATGAATCGAGCCAGGAAACAGTGCAGTAAATGAGTGCATTCTCACAGCGCCAGCTGCACCGTAGGTGGAAGATCTCTTGTGAGCTTCGCGTTCATTACGAGTCCCCTACCAACCCCACCGAACACTCTCCACCAATTGTAACCACGCTGCCTAAAATGTCTGCTGTGTGTGTCTTTTTTCTCTCTTTGAGTCAAATGTAACAAGGTCTCCTATTAAAATGTTACTGTCATCTGGAAGGCAAAACATATCAAGCTTTTATCTACTGTTAACACCCCAGATAGCATGAGTTTAACAGATTAACTACTTCAATATTTCACAAGGTAAGCAAAGAGCTGCTCCTAACATGTAATGGGGATTTCAGTGTTCTTGCCCGCGGAAGAGAATGCAGAGGAGCCCATCTGTGGGGAAGGGAAGTGGCACAGGGGAAACAAGGCCAGATGTCACTGAACTGAGTCCTAAAGGCAGAGAAATCCCCTTGGGAAGCCATAGTGGGGTTCCTGAGAGTACCAGGACTCTGCAAGGAGTATGAGTTCATCTCAAAGGCAATCAGCTGGCTCCCCATGGCTGAGGGAAGGTCATAGCAAGAGATAGACTGAGAGTCAATTGAGGAGTTGAGTTTAGGGACAAGAAGCACACTGAAGGGGGTATTTGAGGGCGGACTGAGGAATCAAGCCCACTGACACACGAGCTAAACAGAACGTCCTAGTGTGGAGCCAAGTCATCCCTAGGTTCTAGTGGCAAGCCTCCAAGAATCCATGTGTGGAGCTCAGCTGAATCTGAAACTCTCAAGGGTGTGCTTACTGGGTAGGGCGGTTAAAGGAGATTATCCCTGGGGTGTTTGGGAAATCAGATCTGTGAGTCCATAGAAACCTGTCTGTGAAGGAAAGAAAGAAATTGATGGTAGCCACCTTAAGGAGCTGCCCCTTCTCTGCACCTGCCCATGGAGAGATGGAAGGCCTGAAGCTAATTAAGGGTAATGGCTCAGGCCTGGTCTGTCTTCACATTCCCCAGGTCTAGCCTCATTTCTTAACACACAACATATATACAAATATACTACATACATACAAGTGTGCGCACACACACACAATGAGTGTTAATAAGATATAGCCACAATTTATAATAGCTGGGAAATGGAACCATCCTAGATGTCCCTCAACTGATGAGTGGATAATGAAGATGTGGCACATTTATACAACGGAGTTCTACTCAGCGGTAAAGAAAAATGAAGTTATAAAATTTGCAGAAAATGGATGGATCTGGAAAGGATTATACTAAGTGAGGTAACCCAGGCCCAGAAAGCCAAGTGCCACATGTTCTCCCTCATATGTGGATCCTAGCTGCAGATGATTGGGCGTGAGAAGGAAAAAACTCAGTAGCAGAGGCCAGTAAGTTAAAAAGGAGATATAAAGGGAAGAGAAAGGAAGGGAGGAGGGTACTCAATAGGTTGGTATTGTATATATGTAAGTAGAATGATTGAGATGGGGAGGGGATATGATGGAGAATGGAATTTCCAAGGGGAAAGTGGGGGGGGAGGGTATTACCATGGCATATTTTTTATTATCATGGAAAATGTTAATAAAAACTGAGAAAAAAAATGAGATATAGCCAACAGCAAGAAAACTAAGGGTCTGGAGAGATATCTCAGTGGTTAAAGCATTTGCCCGCAAAGCCTCAGGAGCTGGGTTCAGCCCTACAGCACCCACGTAAGGGCAGCTTCACAAGTGGTGTGTGTGTCTGGAGTTCATTTGCAGTGGCTAGAAGGCCCTGGAGCAGCCATTCTCTCTCACTGTCTCTCATAAATAAAGAAAGAAAATAGTAATAAAGACTGGAGGGCTGGAGAGATGGCTTAGCGGTTAAGGTGCTTGCTGGTGAAGCCTAAGAAGTCATATTTGAATCTCTAGGTCCCATGTAAGCCAGATGCACAGTGACACAGAGCACAATGTCACACTTGCACACAAGGGGGCGCACGCATCTGGCGTTTGTTTGCAGTGGCTGGAGGTCCTGGTACACTCTCTCTTTCTTACACTCAAAATAAAAAATAAAGGGCTGGAGAGATAGCTTAGTGGTTAAGGCTCTTGCCTGCAAAGCCTAAGGACCCATGTTTTACTCTCCAGGTGACATACCAGGTAACACAAGCACACAAGATCACACATGCACACAAGATGGTGCACACGTCAGGAGTATGATTGCAGTGGCTGGAGGCCCTGGTGTATCAATTCTTTCTCTCTCTTGCTTCCTAGCCCTCATTTAAAAAATACAAAAAAAAATAAATAATTGAAAGGAAACTAAGGGACTGAAAGTGTGTTCAACTCACACAACTGAAAGAACAGCAAAAATCAATTAGAATGCGGGCCCTCTGGATTCAGAATGCATCTTCCTTACCTATGAGGCTGCTCTTCCTTCTCCCTCAGATGGTGAGGACTGAGCTAGTTGATAGTTGGGGCTGCTATTCATAAATGAAGGGCCAAATTCACACTTGGAATTGAGGCCAATATTGGCAATGCAAGAGCTCATGAAGAAGAGAGCTCAGAGACCTGGAGTCTTGGTACTTGTCTCACAATCTGGCCGACCCTCTGAGTTGCAGCCACTGACAAGCACGCCCTCCATTAGGTGGGGCAGACAAGTAATGAGGCCCCTTCGTGCTCCTGGGCAGGAGGACAGTTAGCCTCTCCATGAGAAGGAAAGCCAGCTCCCTGGCCAAAGGCTTCCATCATAGCACTTGAACACGTCCACTGTGGCCTTTTCCTTCCTACCTTGTCACCAAGCCAAGGGCAGCATTTCAAAGGACATGTTTGCCCCCTAGCAATTCCTCTTCCACCACCACGTATTTTCTTCTCATAAAACCAGACCAGACAATGCAGCTGGTGAGGCTGATGCCCTGCTTCTCCTCCCTTCCCCTGGTGCCATGAAGCAGGAACTTTTGCCCGCCCCCCCATAACCAAGAAACATTTAAATGAAGGTGCTTCCATGCAACGACATCAAAATTTGACAATTACCCGGGTGTGGTGGCGCACGACTTTAATCCCAGCACTCGGGAGGCAGAGGGAAGAGGATCGCCGTGAGTTCGAGGCCACCCTGAGACCCCATAGTGGTGAGTTTGAGAGAATCTGCCATGGGGTGGAAAAGGCACAAACTGGACAATGCTGTAGCGCAGTGAGCCTCTGCCTCCATCTCGCCAACCTCTGGGGTGCACACAGGGCCACAGACTGTGCCTGCAAAATGGAACCCAAAGAGCCAGCTGCGTTGCTCCCGATTTTAAACACTTCCATTATCCCAGTGGATGGGAAAGTTATGGCATTCACTGTGGAAGTATTTAAGATTAAAATACCAGCTAGTAGACAAAAGGTGAACTGGGTTTCACATATACTGCAATACCATCATCTCTGTCAAAAATGTGCAGCTTGGGCTGGAGAGATGCCTTAGCGGTTAAGCGCTTGCCTGTGAAGCCTAAGGACCCCGGTTCGAGGCTCAATTCCCTAGGACCCACGTTAGCCAGATGCACAAAGGGGCGCACGCGTCTGGAGTTCATTTGCAGTGACTGGAGGCCCTGGCGCGCCCATTCTCTCTCTCTCTCTCTCTATCTGCCTCTTTCTCTTTCTGTCTGTCTGTCGTTCTCAAATAAATAAATACCTTTTTTTTAAAATGTGCAGCTTAATGCACCTTCCAGAAGTTTTACAACTGTTTGCCACCTTTGGTTTTCTGATCTCCATTCAGGCCTGGGAAGGATGGCACGTCAGTGGAACCCAGCACAAGCGGATTGTACTAGCCTGGAGAGGTGACAAATTTGAAGAGAAACTAAAAGTCATTTGTAGGTTTCTGGTTCCCTTTATCTTCCATGACAACTGATAGGCTTGTTTTTCCATGGCCCGGATTCCGCAGTGGAAAAGAAAAGGTTGGTGGGTGTGTGAATCATCCAAGTAGATGTTCAGGAACCTCTAGTGGCAGGGGAGGGGCCACCAAGGCAGAGCGAGGGCTGCTCAGCACTGGAAATGAAAACCCAACGTGGCCTCGAGTTTAATTGGTTTTCTCACTTCTTCATAGATCTTACGCACATACCTTTGGTTTCAGAGCATGAGGTTCATTTTTCTCACCCGCAAAATAAAAATATTGGGTTAGATGACCTCTCAGCTCCTTTTCCCAGTCAAATTCTATCATTGTAAAACTAAATAGATGCACATCTGAGTATATATGCCTATATCTGCAAATATACACATAGATAATATATACACACCCATCATATCTAAATATATAAATATACTTCTGTGTATATAGGTGTACCTAGGTGTGTATACACCTAAACTGTGAGGCCATGAGAGTATGGTCATAGGCCATCATAATTGTAAAGCTCATAGATGTTTTCTCTTAACTTCTGACATGTATTTAGCCTCATGGGCTTCACGCTCTGAGTTTAAAATAGTAAAGACTTGGAATCACGGGTGGAAAATGGGTTTCAACTTGCTTGCCAAATCCTATCCTTTGCCAAGATCATTATGTTGAAAAGCACCGGTGAAGCGATGCCTGGGCTCGGCATAAAAGAGTGCTTATATTTATAATGAGTATTTATACATAGTAAGCATTTAAAATGAGTAATTAAAATAAGTCATAACATGAGGCAGATCATACGTGATACTTCTATTGGCCTCAATAAGCCTATTAAAGTCTAAATCCTATTCCCTTTGTGGAAGAGCTATCATGGGGACAAAAGACAAGTTGGAGTTGGTGTATCCTTTGGGGTTTTACCACCAAAGAAACAACATCCAAAGAAATGGCATAATTTGCCTGTGGTCAAAACTCAAACCTCAGCATTGTGAGTCCAGATCCGTTAAGCACACCACACACCTTTGTATACCTCATCAAGCCCTATGAAAAGAAATGCCTACCTGTGGCTGGTAAGTCAATCAGGCAGGATCCCATCAGAAAGCAGGCACCTCCCGTCTCTAGGGATTTCAACCACCAGTAAAAAAAAGTCAATTATGGAACTAGTTACATGAAAACTGATGAGCTTAGAAACAAACCAAGGGGAGAGAGCTTGGAAAATGTTGCTGTCATCCTTTCTTTGACAGGAACTGGGGAGATGCCGTGATCCCAGAATCACATCAGATGCTAGCTGGCAAAGGTTGGTCCTAGGGAGGGAGAAACCATGGGAAGCTACAACCATGGAAGAGCTGGAAATAGTCTGCTTCTTCCTACGTCCCACTTTCTCTCCAGCCTTTTAGCAAGTGGCAGAGAAAAGGCCCTCCAAAATCCCCACCGACCAAACTCAATTAGAAAACACTGACCAAGAAAACCTAGGAAACAACACTGCGTAATTGTGACGAAGGGCAGAGATGAAGTAACATCTTGTCAGGTGAGCAGATGTTGGGTTTCAGAGCATAAAGTTAAAATAAAGGGCTACATCCACAGCTTTGGAATAGACCCAATTATCTTTCTAATCCACTTTCTTATTTTTCTCCTCTGTCCTCCTCTCCCATCCGCTCCCATCCCCTCCCGTCCCCTGTTCTCCTCCTCTTCTTCTTCCTCTCACTCACCTCCAGACTTACACCCAAGGGACACAGGTACCAAAACCAATCTAACAACAATCTCCAACCCAGATCACTCCAACTCTCCTATGAAGGTTTAAGACAGGAAGAAAAGGAAACTGGCAGAGAAAGGCAGGTCCAGGGGGAAGCAGCTCTCCTTAGGGACCTATAAGTTAAATGAAAATGCCTGCAGAGCAATAGATTGGAGATTAGTCTGAAGCTACCAGATCCTTGATTTGATGTATGTCAATGATCTCATAAAACAATCATTCTCAAAATGTGGTCCTGATCTCTATATCAAAACTACTCTAAGACCTTTAATAAAAACTTAAATTTAATAGGTCTACCAAATCTAGGCATAGATCCTGAATATTGTACTGTAAGTAGAATTTCTAATATGTGTTGGGAATAAGGTGCTCAAATGAGGAAATCCTTGGCAACAATATTAAGTTCAGGGCTTCACTACAGGCATCATTTCTTCCCAGGTAAAGCAGAGATACCCCTTGGTGACCCACGCCATCTACAACTATCACAGATGTACTGCTCTGTTGATAATCCATGAGAATCTCTATCCATTTCCCAACCTGTCCCTGGGGCCCATTCCACCTCTGCAGTGTGTGTCCACAGTTCTTGCCTTTGTCCCTTTCCCTGGAGAGATTTCTGATTGTTTGGAAGGCTTGCTTCCTCTCTTCACTACAATCATGCCCCATTCTCACTCTTCTGTCTCACCCAGAACAGCCGAGGGTCTGAGCTGACAGCTCCTCTCATTTCCCATGTCACTCTAAAGTGGCAGAGGAAGTGACTGGAGTACACACAGCTGCCCCAGCTGTGAGTCGAGGAGGCTTGCCCATCCCCAGTGGCAAGTGGCCCTGTCCCCTCTGGGAATGACTGAGGATAAAGGGTCCTGAGGGCTGTTGCTGTGTTGCAACTGATCCTAGGAGGCCAACTGCTTTCCCGCGTGCCCTACAGGGAAACCTTTACTCCGTAGACTGGCAGGTTCCTGTTCTTCTACTCGGCAGGAAAGGGATCAGGATGCTGCATTTTTATCTGTGCCAGGGATAACAGTGTTTCTTTTTCTTTAAACAATCAACAGAGGCCACTTTCCTGGGGATGGAAGATGAAAAGACAGTGAGATTACCTGCCAGGACCATTTAGGCTTTAATGATTTTCATGTGAGCACTTCCAGAGCCTCTGCACTGCCACCGAGTCATAGGATGCTGTTCTAATAAAATTAAAATTACTAAAATAAACCACCAGACATCTGGAAAGCACCGAGAACACAACACATTATGTAAACTGACATCCAAATATTGTACACCTACATAGCCCGTGAGTTAGAACAAAGGCATTATGCATGCTAAAGCCTTATTTGTTAAATTTTAATTTCCTTGTGAGTAGACTTTAATCACTAGGTAGCCAAATCACATTCAATATCAATTTTCTTTATGCTGTCCAGTGGGTTATAGTTTCTTTGGAGCAAATTCTCAAATTCCCATTTGCATACTTTTTTGAGTGCAAACACAAAACACACGCAGTTCAAGTGAAAGGCAAAGTTGTTTACAGATATCCAAATGAAAGATTTCCCTTCTTTTCTTATCTAGCTGTGTCGGAATCTAACAGAGACAGATTTAAGGTAAGATTAAAGTTTCAATACCAATACTTTGTGGTTCTGTGAGAATGAAGCTCTGCACATCACTCTTCAAAAGAGAGAGAGAAAGAGAAAGCACCAAGCACCAAATGACATTCAATTTTATCATGAATATTGATAATATTATATTTATTTTAAATATAATGTATTCATCAGTACTCAACCAAAAGTAAAATTAAACTCATCAGGATCAGAATAACTGTTTGGTTTTGCAAAAGTCAAGGACCCTCGTCGGGTGGCTTAATGACTTCTTGTTTGTGTTCTGTTTGCATAAATTATCTATCAAGAGCAGGCATCACTCCGGATGCAGTGTGCCACTTGCTGGGGAATGAGAAAGACATCAGGCCCCTCGTTAAGGGAAATGTGCTTGGGATGAAGTTCATTCCACGCCTGGCAAGGATCTGCTGTCTCCATTCTCCCTCGTTTTGCACCAGTTCCATTTGACGTTGAATATTGCGCTAGCGGACCTGGATTTTTAAAAGGTGTGGATGCAGTCAGACCATAGCGGCTGTGAGACGCAGCCACAGTTCCCTTAGCTAAACGTGGTCAAGACAAGGAGAAACCCAGCGTCAGGGATTCAAGGCGATCAGAAGGATACCTGAGATTGCAGGTGCTGGGGAAAGGCTCTCTCTGTTCATTTAGCCGTTTATGTACCACCCACCCATTCACCTCCCCCAACACACAATCCTGTTTCTTTAATATCTACATAAATTCCTTCTACCTCATGGTGTTACTCTCCAATAAACTTGGTCTGGACCAGACCCAAGCCATGCTGTGTAGAATACTAATTAAGTAAGACAGGCAAAAACTAATAGCATCCTTGTTTCCCATAGCACAATCATCATGTTCCAGTCTGAACACATCCTGCAGGTATTCCAGTATAATTGTGTTACTTAACTCAGGGAAGCTTCTGAGAATGTTGTTTTCTAGACAAAAAGAAAAAAGAAACCCAGCTAATACAAAAAGAAGTGGTAGAGAATGAGTGAAGCAGATAATAGGAAGGGAGGGAGAGAGAGAGAGAGAGAGAGAGAGAGAGAGAGAGAGAGAGAGAAACTTCCCAACAAAGTGATAAGATGTTATGTTGCTGAGCTATGTAGAGCTGAGCATATGTTATATTGGAATAAAAAATGCAGGTGATTCCAAGGGAAGGAAGAAACACACTTCTTACTGCAATCTTAAATAAAATTTCCTGTGTACCCAGAGACAGCTCAGCTTGGTTCACAGGCATCCTGCCCTGAAATAAGAAACTGAACATCATCAAATGATTATCATCCCCATAAACTGGCCTTGGTTAAACCTGCCCTCAAGGCGAGACACTATTACCAGCAGCTTAAGCTTGTCACAAATACTATGTGCAAGACAGCATATTCCTGCAAAAGCCACACAGCTGGGGCCCAGAGTAGGGTTGTAACTGGCTTAGACTGATCTTTAACTCTCTAAACTGATGCCCAGACTAGCTGAGATGTGATGTGCTTGGTTAGGAAGTATATCCCCAGGCCTGCTGATACCTCATAATATGACCTTAATGATAGGTTCAAGTGTGTGAAGGGGCACCATATACACAGGTGACAGGAAACAGCTGAATTCCATTTACACAGAGGACAGGAAAAGAGGGGAAGGAGTTGAAATTACAACAGGCAGGTGTGACAGGCATTAAAAGGCAAAACTAAGAACAATCAAGTGATTAAGCAGGGACGATGTTATCAGGAGAGTGCCAAGAGAGTAGACTAAGAGACTGAATGTCAACCTATTCACACGTAGAATACACAGCAAGCACCTATACAGGAATCTTTCATGCACTGGAGGGATGGCTTAGCAGTTAAGGTGCATGCATGCAAAGCCAAGGGGCCCAGGTTTGGTTCCCCAGGACCCATGTAAGCCAGATGCATAAGGTGGCACATGCATCTGAAGTTTGCGGTGGCTGGAGACCCTGGCATGCCCATTCTCTCTCTGTCTGTCTCTCTTCTCTCTATTTCTGTCTTTGCTTAAAAATAAATAAATAAATAAATAAAATTTTTAAAACAGAAATCTTTCATAAAACATTATCTTGAACAATGTGACATTACCATTTTGGTTGATCCCGTACGACCCAAATCAGTAGTTCTGTGTGTTTTAATCTAATATTTCTGCCTTAAATCAGAATCTCATAAAGCACCTAATCATATGAGGCAATTGATAAATTTGTAGCATGGAAGAGTAAATAAATGAATTTTCAAGTATTTAATTCAATGAGCAAGAATTACCTAGTTTGCTTGGCATAGAGAACAGTCGTGCATAGATTTATTTTTGACAACTCCACCGATCACTTTTCCAACCAAGATAACTTCCATTAGTCCGTCCTTCGAGCTGTGCTCTGTGCTACCAGAGACGTTAGCCATTCGCAGACGTTGTCGGTAACCACCCCTCCGCTCCCTAGATCACCAGGCATCATGGGCTAGTGAAAACAACATGGCCCATGTCCTTTCCAGAAACATTTTGGATCTAAATTGAGAAAGAAATACCCCAAGATCCAACAATGATTGTTTATTTTCAAGTCTTTACGCTGGTTGACAAGTGTTCGTGGAAACGTCCAACTTTGTTGAAGAAGTTTGAGTTTGTTTTGAATATCTAGCTTGTCCAGACATATGGTAATCCCTTAGCATGGTAACATGCCAACTCCATTCTTTCAGTTGTACAAGCCAAAACCTTTGCAGGGATCCTTCAGGTTTTTTTCCCCCCTTAGTTTGTTCATGCCCCCTTTCCAATCTATCAGCAAATCTCAATGCCCCTCCTACATAAATCCTGAACCAGCCAGTACTCATCACGCCTTTTCTGTACACACACACACACACACACACACACACACACACACACACACACGCCATGATCCTTGCCTCCAATTACTCCAAGAACCACCGGTGGGTCTTGTCTTCTGCTTTGTTTCCCTACACTGTATACTCCATAGAACATAAAAATCATTACCCCCCCCCCAAAAAAACCCCCTTCCATTAGCTTCGGTTTCACTCAGAGAAAGAGCCAAGAACCTTCCAATACTCTGCAAGCCCCTCCCTGTTCTTTCCACGGCCCCTCGTCGCCTCCCTGACTTGATCTGCTGCCTTTCTGCCTGCACCCCTCTGCTCCGACACACAGGCCTCCTGGGTCTTCCTCTTCTCCTCTGAGTGCCCTCTCCAAGTCACCCTGCCTAAAATGACACCAACTCTTCACCAGCTCTCTACATCTCATTTCTCTGTTCATTATATCATCTTAGCCTTTGTGAGAATGTAAAGAATATCAATACATTCTTGATAGTTCTCCCTAGAAAAGGTGGGACCTTGTTCTCCTCTGTGTGAGTGTGGTCTTTGCTTACAGACTCCACTTTAAGAAAGAGAATGCGCAAAAATGACTGTTGTCATAGAAAGGTGGTGTGACCTTCTCCTTGCTCTGTCTTGTTCCTAGAAATCAGCTCTGATATCATGAGAAGCCCAAGCAACTCTAAGGACACGTCCTTGGGGAAGAGTACAGATCAAGATAATTTCACCTCACTCTCATGAAAAATACTGAACAACTTAGTGTCGACTTACGACATTCCCAAATATTTTCACTTCAATCTCATGTAAGACAGTGAACAAAAAACACACAGCCAAACTCCTCTCAGACTTCTGACCACCAAAAACTGTGAGGAAATTCACTGCTACTATTTTAAGCCTCTAGAGTTTGAGGGAATTTGTGAAGCAGCAATAGCTAGCTAATACAGTCCTATGCCATCTGGACACATCAAATACCTCACTTCTTTATTCTATTTAGTGACAATATCTTCCAAGAACTGAATTCTGTGAGGACAAGGATATTTTTCATTTTGTTCATTACCAACCAAAAGTAGCTAAGTAAACCAATTTACTTTTATTAATGAATGATATGGGTATCCAGGACACCCATGCATTTCTGGATTGGCAAAAATGTGTCCTCCACATGCATAGTTAGAAAGTTAGCAAGAATGGCTATTACTGCTTGAGTTCAGGTCCTAGGTACAGCGGTTGCCTATGGCCACACAGCAGGAACCTGCCATTGGCCTGGTGCTGAAGCAATGACAAGTTTAATTCCGCAAGATGTGTTCTCACAGGAAAAAAATAAAGAAGAACCAATCAGCAGATTACTAAAGACTCCCTGGTTTTTCAGAGAGGCAAACAACAAACAAGCCCATCAGCAGAACTTCCTACATCACCAAGATCAGGTTCACCATCCCAGTATCCCGGCTCAGAAAGTTAAGAAGGCGACGTCAGCAACTTGAGTTATAAAATCATTCTGCTGAAAGACCAAGACTGGGAACATCTTGGCTGGGTGGAAATGAACCCAAGAAGGTATTTCAATCCCGTTTTGCTGAAAACATTTCGTGTGAATGCAATAACTCTGAAGTATCCGTCTTCATTGATTCATTTACTAATTGTGTATTAAATTGTTGGCCTTGTGCTAGATCATGAGGGAATGCAGAGCTTGGCAGAACTCGAGATCCAGAGAGGAAGCTCAGACTCAAACCCAGTGAAATATGCAATCCCCAAAGCGCATCATTAACATCAGCCGCATCCCTCCATTTCCTACCATCCCAGTCTGGATTCACTCCACACGTGTGCCCTGGGCTGAAGATAGATTGGACACACACGGTCAAAGAGACATGGGCTGGGCAACAACTGACTCCAAGGAAAAGCTGAGGTTACCTAAGGAGAATGCAGACAGTGTGGGGAAGAAGAGTCCCCAAGGAACCCCAGAATTTAAGGATTTACTGATGAAGGGGATACTACTGAAGTCTAAACATGGGTTCACCAAAGCCAAAAGCAGAGGCAGACAGTGTAGAGCCCTTTAGTCAAAGAACAGCATCATCAGGCAGAGGAGAGATGGCACCTCATGACTTTGTAATGTGAATCTTTGTCCTGCTTGCCCAGAGCTGAAGTTTTATCTAAACAGGCATGCTGGTAGCTGATAGTTTATTTTATCTGTGACTAACAGAAAGAGCACACAGCTAGGTGTTTGCTGACTGTGGTCCAGCCCTGATCTCCTACAAGTGACTCTAAAATACTATAGGAATAAAATATCTTTAGTTATTTCTTTTTCAGCTCTAATATTGCATTAAGCATGTGTGTGTGCATGTGTGTGTGTGTGTGTGTGTGTGTGTGTGTGTGTGTGTGTATGACAGAGAGAGAAAGAGAGAGAGAAATAGTCCTACAACCTGCTACTATTCTTCAAGAAATGGAAGGCCATGGATATTGCGAAATTATAATGTGAATTCAGTATTCATGGAAGCAAACAGGAGCAAGCATATGCTAATTTGCAGAGTAGTAGTTGACAGCACTATCCTTCATTTGGAAAGTATTTCAATACCAATTGGATGAGTTAGAACAAATATCCCCAGGCATCCTTGCAGACCAGGGAACTGCCAGACCCAGTGATTAGAACCAGCAGTTCATTTGGGTTACACAATGGATGCCCTGGGCTTGTAGGCAGCTGACAACATGGAGGGTTGGCCCTCCCCCTCCATTGTTCACAGCACATCCTTGGTTCAGGGAGGGCGTCTGAAGACTGTCGGGCCACACCAGCAGCTCCACACAGCAGCTCCCCTCCTCCGGGTGTGGTGTGGGCTGGGGCATGATTGACGCTGTGGCAGGTGGCGAGCTAACGCGTGGGAGGTTGGAACTTCTTGTTCCCTCTGCCAATTAATTCTCAAGAGGCAATCATTCCAAAGAGGGATTCCCAGCCTTCTCTCTACAACTTCTCCAATGGGGAGAGGGTGTTGCTAGAGCTTGAGAAAAACAAGGGGCAAATAGAGAAGAGAAGCAGTCTTTCATTCTCACCACACTCAAGAGCAAGCTTTGTCAGCCTCACACTTAAACTGGGTGCTTCTTTGTTGTCTTGTAATTTTTCTACCCTTGTGACTCCAGGAGCATCCTCTTCCCCAGTTAGGATGACAATTAACAAGTGCCCCCCCCCCCCACTGTTACCCATCAAGAATCACTATTCCAGGCCTAGGGAGCCAGCTTAGTCAGTAAAGTCCTTGCCTTGTAAGCAAAAGGACCTGAGTTCAGTCCCCTAGTGCCCATGTAAAAATGCCAGACATGGAGGTACGTGTTTGTAATTCCAGTCCTATGGAGGTACAGACGAGAGTTTGTCTGGGGCTTGCTTGCCCAACCAATCTAGCCTACTCTAAAAAATATTTTTAAACTGGACATGATAGCACACACCTGATATACCAGCACAAGGAAGATGGAGGCTGGAGGATCAGAAGGTCAACATCATTCTCAGCTCTAGCGCAAATTCAAGGCCAGCCTGGGATACATGAGACTATTTTCAAAAAGAAAAGAATGCCTCCCATGAAAAGGCCCAGAGCACCAGACTTGGTGAAGTGCTGCTGCCCACCCTTGCACCCTGACACCTCAGCTAATGCCCTCCATGCGCATTGTGCTGTTTCTGCAATTAAACCTTAAAGAATGAATTAACACCTCTCCAACCAGCTGCACCCTGCTCGTGCTGAAGTCCCCATGAGCCAAGTGAGGCCACAGCTCACAGTCAGGAGAGCGCCAGCTTACGCGCCTGGCCCCAGCCCTTCTGCCATGACTTCCTCTTGTGGACCCCAAGAACAGCTTGCATGTGGATGGAAGGAACTCGGTGAGGTAGAGAACAGACCCACAACCAGGATTCCCCATGGGAGATGCCTGGATGTCACTTAATAGGTGCAAGACTCCTAGCACGCCCCTTGAGCTTCCCAAAGCCATCAGCCTTGTCTTTATTTATTTTATTGTCTTGTGGAGGAGGAGGGCCATGCATACACGCAATGCCTGTGCCCCACAAGCACATTCAGAGGCCAGAAGAGAATGTAGCCTGGCCTCCTCTGTGACTCCTCTGTGATGCTCCCTTGAGGTGAAGTCTCCCACTGAACCTAGAGCTGCCGCTGGCTGACAGTGAGCCCCACTGAGACTCCTAGCTCCACCCCGCCCCGCTGAGAATACAGGCATTACTGGCATGGGGGGCCACACACAGTTCTTTAATATATATTTATTTTTTGAGAGGGAGAGAGAACTGGTGCACCAGGCCCTCTAGCCCCTGCAAACTAACTCCAGACATATGCACCCCCTTGTGCATCTGACTTATGTGGGTATTGGGGAATTGAACCTGGGTCCTTAGTCTGCACAGGCAAGTGCCTTAACCACTAAGCCACCTCGCCAGCCCCGCACTCAACTTTTCATATGCATACTAGGAACTGAACTAGGTTCACATGCTTGCACAACAAAGGCTCTAACCAGCCGAGCCATGTCTCCAGCCCCAGCTTTGCCTTTCTTGGTGAAGCTCAAGGGATTCCTATGGAACAGTATGTAACGCCTACCCCCATCAAAAACTCTCTTAATTAACAAGGCTTATCCTCCCTAACCTATGCTGGTCTCACTCTCCATTAGAAAATCTGCTTTTCTTTTACAGAAGCCGAAAACAGAGGACAACCAAACTCTATCAACAAGCCAAGGAAAGATAGCTGACTCCCCATCGTGAGATAAGCCACCCCTCGCACAGCAGCCAGGGCCCAGGCGAAGCCACAGAGGAACGGGTGAGATGAGCAAGAGCGCTGCTTCCCTGCTGAGCCTGACAGCCTGCGCCAGGGTCATGGAGACAGACACTGAGGACGCTCAGAACTCCCCAAAGCAGAGATCCAGAAGCTGCTGAGAGCTCAGCACTGAAGTAGACTTAAAGCACACCCCGCCAAGGCTCAGGGAATTTTGTGGAAGAGGGTACAGAAAAATGGTATTATCCACAGGTTGGGAGGGACGATCCAGAGGCATTGCCCCTCCCCCAACAACTGACCGCTGCTCTCATAAGCTACAACTCATGACCCACAACCCCACGGTGAACACCAGCAATCCCACCGAGGAGGGACCTCAGTGGACTGGAGGCAGGGAGGAGGAAAATGATACCAACACATGATGTGCTTATACAAAATTTCCACTTAATAAAAATAATAATAATAATAATAATAATTCAGAATTATTCAGCTCAAGTGCTGGAGACCTCAACACCACCATCCACAGGAGCAAGCCAAAGGTCTGAGGCTGTGGTTCGCACACTGGAGGTCTTGACCTTGCCTCGGCTTTCCCTCTCTGTTTGCAGGGATCCTGGGATGTGAGCACGCAGTTGCCTTGTGCCTTAGGGGGGAGTCGGGGTAAAGCAGCGGGGGATGTGCCTCTCCCAATAAAAATTAATGGAACAAAGCCCCCCTGTGTGTTGCATGAGCTTTATCTCCCAGGGAGCTTATTTCCATCGCTCTCTCACCAAGCCTTCCTCCTGGGCTCTCCTGTCCCCTGGGTGTCTTTGACATAGGTTAAAGAACCATCATAAAAGGCAAATGGTCCTGGAATAAACCAGGCAGGGGGAGCTGCACATATCCAAGACTGGTGTGCACACATATGTACGCACATATAAACTCATGCATGGTCAAACATGGGCTTGCACATACACTTGCACACAAATGCAGCTTGCTGTTGTTGTGTTTTAAAGACAAGAGATCATTAGCAATCTCATGGGGGGAGGGAGGAGAATTACATCATGAGGGCAGCGGGCAAGAATTATATGGAAAGACATGAGGATACCCACTACAGGTTTCAAAACAGTCATGAGCCTCTGGTTTCCTTTTTGTTTTGTTTTTCATACACCAGCACCGTGCGTATATACCTTTGTTGAGACAGATCCATGGCGCTGAGCTTCTGTGTGGAACATCTCATAACACACCCTCACTCCCTTCCTCGGAGGTGATTTTTCCACATAGTCAAACTTGGTTACTCTGGGAATAGTATTTCCCAGAACTCTCTTCCCTTTATGTCTCTGGCTTAGAGAATGCTAAAAGTGACACGTATGAAATTTGGGAAACAAAAATGAAACGGCAGACACTATGGTCTAAAGATGGCTACTGACCTAAGGCAACTCAAGACAGAACCAAAGTGCCAGGCTATAGCTTGTCATAATTCCTCTCTCTGCTACAGGCTTTCCTTCCCAGTGCCCAGCTCTGACTTCCAGGTGACCCCAAGACGTCTCCCTAAAAACACACAGGAGATGGAAGCCACTAACAGTTAACAACACAGGGCTGCCCATGACAGAAAAGAGGGAATCCCCGCAGAGTTGGATGATTTAAATACCAACAATCCAGGAGCCTAGTGGAAGACAACATGGACAGTAAGGGTGAGGGGATCCCAGTCTAAGATCAGGGATCCTGAGAGACCCTGATGACAGGAACAAGGCACCCAGCAACCCAGCAGCAAGGGCGAGGCCCTGGCAATACCTTTGGAGATAGGGGTATTAGAGAGGGGGCAACCTGATGTTATCTACCCTGGTATTGCCCAAAGCCTGAAGGACTGAAACCAGGAGGCAATTGTACTGGAAAGGCCAGTTCGACTCTCTGCTCTGAAGAGGCCTATACCAAAAGACAGGCAGCTCGTGAAATGGAGAGTTAAAGAAGGCAGCAAGCAGGCGGGGGATGTACCTTACTTAGGAGAACGCTTGCCTAAGTATGCATGAGATCTTGGCTCAAGCTTCAATACCACAGTAATCAGGTAGACATTAAGGCACACAGCTTAAATCCCAGCACTTGGGAGGTAGTGGTAGGAGCTACCACCCTGAACTATATATCAAGTTCAAGGTCATTTTGGGAAACATGAGACCCTGTCTCAAAGGACAAGAAAAATGAGGAGGAGGAAGAAGAAAAGGAGAAGAAGGTAGAAGGATGAGAGGAAGAGGAAGAGGAAGAAGAGAGAAGGAGAAGAATAGGAGGAGGAAGAGAACAGGATGAGGAGAAGAACAATAAGAAAAAAGAGGAGGAAGAGGGGAAGAGAAAAAGGGGAAGGGAGGGGACAATAGAGCCCACAGCTGGGGAAATATTCAAAATCATGCTATCTTTTATATTGAAATTTTGAAGATCACTTTAGAAGAACAATGTGTATCTAAGTCATGACACATGTGATATTAAATAGCAAGTCATCATGATAATCATTAAGATGTCATAACAATTAAATATGAGAAGTTATCATAAGATGCAACATGTAACCTATATGTACACATATGCCCCTGTGTTCATGTGAGTAAACTCCAGAAGTAAAGGTCTATAATTATCAGCCCTCCTAAGAAGGGGGTCATAAGATCATGACTGAGTGTTTCCCCCTCTACTTTTAATATTTTCTTTCTGCTAATAGACTAATTTACTATAAAGTAGAGGAGTTGTATTCATTGTTTTTCCCCTCACTGTGGTAAGATACATGAAAGACATATGGAAGGATTTATCCTGGCTCATGGTATGAGAGAGTACAGTCCAATCGTGGCAGGGAAGGTGGCCGAAGCCACTTGTAACTACAGCAGCCAGGTTGTAAGACAGAAGGTTGCCTCATATCCCCAGTCTGGAAGCATAGGTAGACCTGAAGTGAGTCCACCATATCACTCTTAAAAGCCTGTCGCAGGCTGGAGAGATGGCTTAGTGGTTAAAGCACTTGCCTGTGAAGTCTGAGGGCCCCTATTCAACTCTTCAGATCCCACATAATCCAGAAGCACAAGGTGATGCAAGCATACAAGATTGAACAGGCACACACATGTGGAGTTCAACTGCAGTGGCTGGAGGCCTTGGCATGCCAACATTCTCTCTCTCTCTTTCTCTCTCTCAAAATAAATAAATAGAATTTTAAAAATTAAAAAACTAAGCCCATTCCTTACAGACCTACATCTGCCATCTAGACCTCGTCTCCAAATGTTTTCCACAACCTCCACACACAGGGTCATCATCCAGGGACCAAGTGTTCAAACACATGAGCTGTGGGGGACATTGCCCTTTCAATCCACAATATCAGTGATGAAGGAGAGTGGGCTGGCTGCCAAGGTAGTACCAAGGTACCCAAGATTTTTCTAGGTCCCTACACAGTGCTGATCCAAAAGCAAGATGAGCATCAGACCTCACGTATGAGTCCAACGTGAGCAGACATACCACACATGCACACAGCACAAATGCCGTACAGAGGAGGCACACTCATGCATCTTTTCTGGTTTGCACCCTGGGACTCCTGCCTGGGCAGGGGCTATCTCGCCCTTTTGCCTTCAGGGAACACTGGAGCTTGGTCTCTAAGCTGCCAGCGCCCTGAACCTCATGGGAACCCTGAGCTCGTTCCCACTTCAGAGCCTTTATTGACTTGAGTGCAAGGTTGTAAACCTGCCGGTAGATCAGACATGTGGTGAGGATCCCAAGAGTTTCCTCCAGACGAGCTGCTCGCCCGTCCACAGGAGAGCACCCCTGTTTCTCTTGTGCAGAGTGGCTCCGCGGTTTCCCTTACTGGAAGCACGTGTGCTCACACACGTGAAACAGACCCGTAATGGTCGTCTCTCATTTACGATGCTGATATGAGGCTTGCTGAAGTCTTGCAGCACTCGACATTAGGCACGGTACATTGCATGTATATAAATCAAATTAACATACGCTGTCACTGCGCGGCTGAGCAGCTGTATTCTTTGTGTTAAATTTCATAGTTAAAATGAAACACTTTTCCATTACTAGAATGCAGCTCCACTGGGTGACTGCAGTGGGTACCTGCCAGAATGAAGCCTCGTAATGCCAGCTCTGTCTCAAAGTGGCACATGCAAAGTGAATTTATAAAGTGACTGAGGAGTTGCTAATTGCCACCAGGATAAAGCGCTGAGCTCGATTCGAGCCTTTGAACCAAATGTTTGTGAAAACTGAGCAGAGCAAATAAATACATACCCAATTTGGCTGTGTAGAGAATTCTGTGAAGGCCAAGGTTAAAGTTCAGGTTCACACTTAATTGCTGGGCTCATGATCATGCTTTCTCCATCCGCTCACACCAGCAGGCCTTGCTGACTAGTGAGCGCCTACTGAACGCAAGGTGTGTTACAGGCTCTCTGCACATCAGGATTTGTGTGTGTGTGTGTGTGTGTGTGTGTGCTGTGCCTGTGTCTGTATGTGCATTCATATGTGTATGGGCAGACATGATGGAGGTTACAACCACATGTATGTGCATGCATGTGAAAGCCAGAGGTCAGTGTCGGGTGTCTTCCTCATTCACTCTCCACTTTGTTTTGTTGAGACAAGGTCGGTCTCTCACTGAACACTGACCTTAACAATTCAGCTAGACTTGTTGGCCAGTAAATCCTGACAATCCTCCTGCCTCCACCTCCTTCATGCTGGGATAACAGGCGTGCATCATTGTGGTGATTTGATTCAGGTGTCCCCCATAAACTTAGGTGTTCTGAATGCTAGGTTCCCAGCTGATAGAGATTTGGGAATAACGCCTCCTGGAGGCAGTGTATTGTTGGGGGCAGGCTTATTATGGATGTCATAGCCAGTTTCCCCTTGCCAGTGTCTGGCACACTCTCTTGTTGCTATTGTCCACCTAATGTGGACCAGGGGGTGATGTCCACCCTCTGCTCATGCCATCATTTTCCCCTGCATTGTGGAGCTTCCCCTCAAGCCTGTAAGCCAAAATAAAACTTTTTTGCCCCACAAGCTGCTCTTGGTCGGGTGTTGCGAACCTGACCGCAACAATCACCATGCCCAGGGTTTGCATATCCGATTATTTTGAGCCATGATAGGCACTATCCCTATGACACAACGTGGTGCAATGAGGCTCACAAAGACAATAATTTTGTGATGTACAAATAAATGATATATGCAGGAAGACAGCTCAGTGAGTAAAGCGCTGGCCTCACATGCATGAGAACCTGAGTTCAACCCTCAGAATTCACATAAAAATATCAGGTATAGCATCCCATGCTTACAGTCTCAGTACTGGGGAGACAAAGACAGGAGGATTCCTGGAGCGCACTGTCCAGCCAAACTAGCCTACGTGGTGAGTTCTAAGCTAATGAGAGACCCTGTCTCTGAAAAAGATGGGTGGTGTTTCTGATGGTGACACCTGAGGTTACTCTCTGCCCCCCCCACGCACACACGAGTGTACATGCACGTACACAAACATATGCATATGCACGCATGCGCACACACACAAAGTGACATAGCCAGGACTCAAACAAGAATTGGACTGAATGCAAAATCTCCATCCCCTCCTCCTCGTTGCCTGGCTGTTGGGCGGCGCAGGGCAGACCCTCTGCTGCTGGGAGAAGCACACTCACGTCCAGCGCGTGCCTTGCTGGCGATAGATGAGCAGTGGCATCTCCCTGTAGATCGGGCGTCTAGCTCTTCTTAGCACACTCTGAGTCTGCCCTTAGGACCCCAGATATCTTCTTCCTTGGGTGTGGTCTATTTGTTTACAAAGCCCAAGGTATCAGGAGACAAATCTTCCACCTCAATGCCCCCATCCTCAAATGCCAGGAATGCCCACTGCCTCTCACTAGCCTGACACTCAACTGTCAGTGCTTACCTTCATGTCCACGTCAACTCTCGACATTTCCGCTTTGGTGGGGGAGCATCCCTGGCCTGTGGAAGCAGCCTCCCATGCCAGTTATCTCCTAACAGGAGCCTGGCAGCCCCAACCATAGCATTCACCACATGGCAAATCTGCTTCAGACTTGAATCACAACCCATGTTCAGACTCCTGTGCTTTGAACCCACATGACAAGGCAAAGGAAAGGAGAGGCAGTGCCGTCCACTGAGTCTGAGAACTCCAGCCTTAGGAGGACAGCACACGCTTGTGTTTCCAGGGCCAGGGGTTGTAAATCTCTCCACACACCAATTGCTTGCAGCAATAGAAGACTGCTGTGAGTCATGAAGCTCAAAACTGGACAGCTCTAGCAAAAGCCATTAAACAAATATTTGGTGAGCCACAGTGCACAAGAATTATGCATTTTGGACCAAAGATTCTTTGCTTTGCCAAGTTGCCATTTTGCCTCAAGGTGGGTAATGTGTGTTTTCCATTCCAGATAGATGAAGGTGACAATTAGAATGTTTAGCACAGGGAGCTGGAGAGATGGCTCAGCAGTTAAAGGCACTTGCTTGCAAAGCCTTGTCTGATTCCTCAGCCACTCACTGGCATTCATTTGCAGGCGCTAGAGACTCTGGTGTGCCCCCCCACACACACACCCACAACACACAAACAAATGAATAATGTTTTGCAGAGCTGGCCATTACAATGTGATCTAAATGGTATCTATATCCTGTTTAGGAAGGTTCAGGCTTTCATGTAGCATGGTGAGTCTGTGGGGTTTTCACAAAGGCTAATTTTTTATTCAAAAGCCCCAGATCCTTCGGGACCTTAGCTGAGAAGCTCAATGCAAGTGTCAGCTTAGCAAGAAAAAAAAAAAAAATTGGGGGAATACAGCCATCTGGGCCCTGCCACTTGGTGGTTGTGAGTGAATCATTCATCCCAGGAGTTATTCTTAGGAGTTGTAGGCAGTATAGAGTGGCAGCAAAGGCCTCGAGCCTTGAAATCTAAGAGTGTTAGCTGTGTGAGAGCAGACAAGTTAGCTGGCCTGCCCTCCCCTGAGTCCCCACACACATGACGTGGTTTGGAAAGTAGCGCCTGTGGGCTAGGGAGCTAGCTCAGTGAAAGTGCTTGCCTCACAACCAGGAAGGCCTGAGTTCAGCCCCCCACTGCCTACGCGCCATGCTGGGCATGGTAGCACGCACCTGCAATCCCAGCACTAGCGAGGCGGAGATAGAGGATACCGGGGCTCATTGGTCAGCCAGTCTAGCCTAATTGGAGGACGCAGGCTAATAGAAATCCTGCTCCAGTGGAAGTGGGTAGCATGCTTTATGATGATACCTAAGGCCTAAGGTTGCCCTCTGGCCCATGCACGCACGTGCACACACACACACACACACACACACTTTAAAAATAATGGTGTCCATAATGAAAATGTTTTGGAATTCATAGTATTGTTAATGTGCTAAATACTACCGAATTGCCCCCCTTTAAACTGGTTAATTTCATCCTATGTCCATTTCATATCCATAATTTTAAGTGGCATTCATATTATTAGGTTATTCTAAGGAATTAAAGGTAATAAATGCAAAGTTCTTAGGGTTATAGTTGGCCCATAGTCAGTACTATGTAAATATCAGCTACTATTTTGTCAGAGTATGTTGAACAATTTTCACACAATAAATTCTTACAATCACTCATGAAATAGTGCCTGCTCTTAATCCCATTTTGCAGAACAGAAAGCTAAGATACAGAAATAATCCCATGCCAATTCCTGTGCTTGCATAGAAAATTACCTCAAAGTTGTGATCTAATGAACCCTTTTAATATCGGCCAAGTGAATCTGTGAACCAGAGAGGCAGTCAGAGAATGACAAGGTTGATTTATCTTCGCTCTCCTACGCAATGAACTGGAAGGTTCAAGCCTAGGGGCTGGAATCCTCTGATGGCCTGCTCCCTCACAGGTCTACCGGTTGGTGCCAGCTCCCTTCTGGGAGCCTCAGTTTCTCTCCACATGGAGCTCTCACCTGAGTCCCGCGTGACACCTTCCTCACAGAGTGATGGGCAGGTTTCAAGGAAGAAGATCCCCAGGGAGGGGAACTTCGTAAAGCTGCGTCATATTCTCAGCCCGTGCTCAGAAGCCACGCCGTACCACCTACACTGCAGCTGCGGAGGCATCAGAGTCTTGCCCTGGTTCCGGACGAGAGAAGATAGACGTTCCCCCTTAAGTAATGGCAAGATTCTAGGAGAGAAAGCTGGAGGAGGTACTTTTCCGGGGTTTTATTGGACAACCCACTCTGCCATGAGGTGGTCAGTGATGCCACAGGGCTACCAGTCAATCAGAGATAGACCAGGATTCAGGAATTTGGCTGGGGAACTAAATTCTTCGCTGTGGGTCAAGTTGAGGTGTGGCATCCATAAAATATAAACAGCAGCACCGACTGCAGAATGACAGTAAGTTAACACATTAGGAGCCTAGCTTCCTAACCTCGAAACTGAGATTCGTAAGTATTTCTCCTTTTCAGATCATTATGAAGAGTCACATACAACCACACACTGTGGTCGTTTAAATGTGTGGCCCCAGACTCCGGCTTGAACCTTGGGTCCCCAGTGTGCAGAGCCTTACTAGCGCCAAGAGATATGTCACTGGGGGCAGATCTTGGAATCCAGTCCTATGGCGTGTTTGGGGGTTGGATCTCGAGTCCAGCCCTAAGGTGTGAGGAGAGAAAGTTTGGAGCTCTGGCTGTTTGAGCTTTTTGATGTTTGCTGGCTGTTTGATGGTGTCTCTGTGCTTGAATCTATGAAAGAGAGCCAGCTTCTTCTGCTATTATTGGAGATTCCCCTGGAATCTGTAAGCCTGAAGAAATAAACCCCTTACTCCAATAAGCTGCTTCTGTCCAGCTCTAGCAATGCAAGACTGACTGTGACACACTCTTGTCATTTACACTCAGTCAATACAAGTAATAAGCAGATTAGAATATCCACACCAGTGGGGCAGTACATCCTCTTTCCCCAAGGACAGATAACCTGTGAAATAAAATGAAGGTGAGAAGTTTCTTTACTTAGGATGTGCTGGGAAGTCTAAGCTGGCTCACTCAGTCAGACCTCCAGAGACAGGTACGACTTTCATCTCTGCCCCACACTCTGCAGACAGGATGCTGACAAGTGGCGACAATTCTCTTGTTTTCTTTCAGCCTGGTTGCCAAAACATCACCTCGTGTGGCAATTAATTAGATTGCTGCTGGCCTTATAATTGTCATTATCATTATTAAGCATGGCCCATGAGATCTGCAAAAAAAAAAAAAAAAAAAGAAGAAGAACAAGAACAAGAAATCCTAATTGCACCAAATTTTAAAAACTATTAAGAAGGATTAATTTCTAGGAAGATTTTTGCATTCAACCAGCCCCTGTTTTCAATGATCTCGTGCTAGTTTCCCTTTCATCCAAGAAGGCTTCCAGGTCATGCTCTTAGCTCTGGAGGCTGAACTTCCTTGAATCCCCAGCTCAGTTCATGTGTGGCTGAATCTCAATTCAGCCAGCTTCCTAAATGAAGCAGTTGAGTCACTTCCACCATGGTAATAACACATTCTGACAAAAACATGAAAGATAGTGTATCTCTACCTTAACTCATGTGGGTATCAGTAGAGGGGAAGAAAGTAAATTCCTTTAAAATACAGACAGAATCTTTTATCAATGAAAAACTGTCATGCAGTCTTTCTTATCTCTTTGAGCAGTGACAGTGGGATTTATCTTTCTTAGAAGCAAGTCTCTAAATGAATATCATGCCTGTTTTGCCAAGGTGAGCCGTTTTTCATCTTGGGCCAGGCAGACATGTTTTACATAGATGTTGTGGTACACACATGTCATCTGTCATCAATCCCTGTGACCTCCAAGGTGTCCTGCAGCCCTCAGTGACTTCCCAATTCCTCTCACAATAGCAGAGCCTCTGCGCTCAAAGCCTGCTCCAAAGGCTGTAGGTGAGCAGATCTATCCCGAAGCTAAGAAGAGTGAAAATAGTACGTGTGGCATGACAGTAGGAGATATGCCCATACCCCTAGAAAATGTACCCCCAAGAGGGCCACTCGGTGGGGATGCTGATAGTTGGGTGGGGGGCCTTCTGTGCAGGGTCAGGGATAAATGGAAAATATCCGTGTGTCATGTTCAACTTTGCTAAAAAAAAAACGTAAAACTTGTCTCAAACGTGAAACATACATCAAAAATGTTTCATGGGTTGGGGCAACGGCTCAGTCGATAAAGGGCTTGCCATGTGAGCATAAGGACCTGAGTTTGAACACCCACCATCCATGTGAGTGAAGGCTAGGCAAGACAGCCTGCCTGTAATTCCAGAGGCAGAGAGAAGCAACCCTGATGTAAACTGGTGAGCTCTGAGTTCAAGTGAGACTAGGTCTGAGGAAATAAAGCAAATAGCCATCAAAGAAGACACCTGTCCTCTACATGCGTGTGCCACATGTGCCCACATGGATGTGAACATGTGCACACATGTACGTGAAAAAACTGCTTAATAGCACAATTTCTGCACTTGGCCATATGAGGGCCATTGTAGCTATTAGTCTATTGGCTAGGAGAAAACTTGACTAGAAACCTCTCTTTCAACTGATGGAGGGCTGCGAGTGTCATTTGGAGTCAGTGTTAGGAAGAAACATTTCCTCCAGCAGAGAATTCTGCCATTGGCACATCTCTGTAGGCAACTAGCAAGCACTATTTCTAGCAATTACTTTTAAGAGGGCTTTTATTTTTCTGTAAATCAAGTTTTAGAATTTTCTTCTATGGACTTACTGCCTTGGTGGTTATCAATGTGTTCAAAATAATCATAAAAGTAATAATAACTAATAATAACAATAGCTACCACTTACTGACATTTGTGTGTCAAGGACAATTCTGAGCATTTTACGTATCTTATAATTGTTATTATTATTATTGCATATCATTTAATCTTTATGACAAAATGTGACATCATACTATAACTCTCCCTATGTTGCAGGGGAAGGGAGGGAGGCATAGAGTAGCCTCAGAGGTCACATAACCAGTAAATAGCAGAGCCAGAATATAAACACAAGTGAAATTGTTCCAGAATCCTCCATCTTAACCTCTACCTCTGCCTGCTAGAGGCTCCAAGAGGATGCTACACCAAGGAACTATTTTCCAAACATTCCAGAAAAGTTACACCCTACTAGGAAAGGCCTTCACAAACACCTCTGCTGGATCTCCACTCTTGCTCAAAGTGGGAGGCATGATTGCTATGAAGCCTAATGTACAACCAAACCAGTGTGACTTAGGCCAAGGGCCAAGAGTCCTAAGCAGAAGCTTTCTGGCTGAGAACACACTGAAGTTCTAGCAGCCTGGCTCCAAAGGTAGTTTATGGAAGACCACTGAGAACTAAAGGAAGATGAAACCCTAGGCCTCAGGAAGAAGCGTGGCCAAGGCTCTCTTGAGGCTTGACAGACAGCTGAAAGATTATCTCTGGGAACAGCCTAGTGTGGCTGAGCTGTCACTGCAACCTGTCCTCCTGTGGCTCATAAAGTGATCAAGTCCTGGAGCAAGGCATCTTGGTGGCTTCCCTTGGACCATGTGCGGAATCTTGGAGGTCCATGAGGAGGTCTAGAGAATCCATGACACCAATTCTGACCACACAATTAACCCCAAGAGGATATTCAGCCCACACTTTGTGAGAAACGATAGCTCGCCTTGTTGCTTCTCAGCACATTTTTAAATTTGTTTTATTTTATTTTAATTTATTTATTTGAGAAAGAGTGAGAAAGATGCAGAATGAGAGAGAGAGGGGAAATGGGCATGCCGGGGTCTTAGGTCGCTGCAAACAAATTCCAGATGCCTGCACCACCTGTGCATCTGGCTGACATTGATCCTGGAGAATTGAACCTGGGTTCCTTAGCTTTGCAGGCAAATACCTTAACCACTAAGCCATCTCTCCAGCCTCTCAACCCATTTTATAAACCATGGAGCAAATCTCTTCAAAGGAGAGCTGCCACTGGAAGCTTCAAAAGATTCTGAAGAGGATATAGGCCAACATCACTTTCCTTTCTATAGATCAGGACTGGGAGACACAGAAACTTCCAGAAGACACTGGAATGTCACTGAGCTTCTAGCTCCCCAAGCATGTTGACCCCTGAATGTTTTCTCCCAATCTACCATTTTTTGTGTGTGCATGTGTAGGTTGTGTGTGTGTGTGTGTGTGTGTGTGTGTGTGTGTGTGTGTGTGTGTGTTGTGCACGTGCACATCTAGAAAGTGGAACTTGGCATAGATGTCTTCCTCAGCTACTCTTTGTCTTACTTTTTGAGATAGGGTTTCTCCCTGTACCCAGAGGTCACCAATTTGCCTAGACTAGCCAGCCAGTGAGTCCCAGGGATTCTCTGTGTCCAGCTCATAAGCTCCAGGATAGCAGATGTGTGCCACCATGCCCCACTTTTTCCTGCTTGCTAGAAATCCAAACTCAGTCCTCATGCACCCACAGCAAACTCTTGAACTCCTGAATCATCTCCCCGTCCCACTTGTAAGTGCAAACCCAGGATGATTTCAATCTCTTCCTGCATCTGGAGTCTTTGTTTCTCCTCTTTCCTCTCTCCACCCAACATCCACAGGCATGCCTGCAAACCTACTCTTTCACCAGCCCACCCACTGCCAGGGAAGGAGCTGAGCTACACACGGTACAAGGACCCCCTCTGTAGGGAAAGGAGAGAGGAACAACACGGAGCTCTGGTCATGGTGTCTGCCTTGGCTGAAAGCTCTGCTCTTTCTTGGCAGAGATGCCAAGGTGCAATTGCCCATCTCTCATGCACATGCCTTCTGCAGAGGGCTCTCTCAGTTCACACTCAGGTCTGCTTCCCAAGCGCAGGGCTGGGGAGAGAGGTTTTATTAGATGCAGCAGGGTGCAAGGCTCTGGGAACACTTGAGTGGTTCTCAGTCAGGCATGAACCAGTCTACAGCTGAAGGGGTCGGGGGAGGGGAGCAGCAGTCTCTCCCTTTCACATCTGGGAGAGCACCTGGCTGCACCCTCCAAAATACAAAGCCAAAGGGAGAATCGGCACTGATTAGGACCCATCAGGGTGAACACAGTAACATTCACTTATGCTAATGGGCATCAAGGGTTCATTCATCATCACTAGTGGAGTGAATTGGCCCGGGACAAGCTAAAGTCATAAAACACACTTAAAAACTGTCTGGAAATAGGCAAGAGAAGAGAATTTATTATTATTGTTTCTCCGTCAGAGGTGGGGAGGGGGAGGGAGAGAGGACTAAGTGAAGGAAGGTGACCGTTCCCTTTATAGCTGATCGACTTACCTCTCCCTTTGTTCCTGGGTCTATGTTTTAAACTGCTGGAAACAGGAGCAATGCAGATGACTTTCTGCTGTTACTGTCATTTTCTGCAGGGGGAGAAGGGACAATCTATTTAAAACTGAGCTTTTCCATCACAGCACTTCTTGTCTAAAATGCAAACGTCTTTGGAACTACGCATCAGCAGAGCTAAGAGCAAACAGACAGGACTGTGAGAACCACCGTGGTGCAAAGACGCTAACCCCAAGTGTGCATGAACATCAGAAGATTTGGGGTTTTCAATATCTACATACCCAAAACTCTGGTAGGCATCTAACATTATATATAAAATCACATATGCATATATAAATCTCTCTCTCTCTCTCTCTCTCTCTCTCTCTCTCTCTCTCTCTATATATATATATATATATATATATATATATATGATACATGCTTGCATATGTGATATCTATGTGAACTATCTGGCCAGCACACAAACTCTAGGGGGTGGGGCATGGATGAAATAGATTCACTTTGCAAATGACGACTGGCCCCAAGACATAAAGCTTGAAATGACAGAGTCATTTCACGTGGTTTTTCTGACTTAAAAACCAGGACTCTTTCCTCCACAATACTTCATTATTTTTTTCATGTATTCGACCAAGAAATATTAGGGGTGCCAGAGAACGATCCCGTGGCCCTTCCAAACACAGCGTGTGCGTCTAAGTGCTTCGGTGTCCTTTGGTGTCACTGAACAGCCCACAGCAACATGTCTGCAATAAACCGGTGTGTAAACAGAGCCTAGATTGATAGAGATCCCTCGGGAGCAGGAAGTTCAGGGTCAATAGCTCTGGAAACATGTCTAACTATCTAAACCAACAGAGGAGTTTCGCCTCTGGGAAGGCACTTAGCTTCAGGGGTGGTGTGGCGTAGGCAGGGCTGTGAAGGTGGGCGCCTCGCCGTGTGCCGGGCCTGCCCTTGGGAAGCAGCTTGAGGTGAAGGTCAGAGGGGGCGGGAGAAGGCTGTATCCAGGTCTGTCCTAAATTCCACGCGACTGTCATTTCTTCAGCCTCTTAAAAAAAAAAAAAAAAGCCTGAAGCCTCCATGTTACCATCCACATTTACAACTCTCGTTTCTTCTCACAGCACAGCAGCCCTCTCTCAAAGCTAATCTTCCTTGTTTAATAGAGGGGCTGTGGCCTCCCTGGCACCTACGAACAGGTCTTCTGTGCTCTTGCTGCAGCCTCCAAGGCCCGGGCTGTGCAGTCGGTACACTCACAGAAGGTCAGCGAGCTCAGACACATCCCCAGGGGCCACCTCGTGCTTCTTTGGGAACCCTGGCAGTAGAGCTACTTGGAGATCTATAAGGATCTAGGAGGAATTCTGAATTCTGTGGGCCCTAAGCTGGCCCCGTGCACATGTTCAGAGTTCCCCAGAAGTCAGCGGGGACCCAGCTGTTTCAGCCCTAAGCTCAGGCCATCTTCTGGACACTCAGAGAACATCTCCTCATGAGAAAAGTCCTTCCTCCCCTTTCAGCACAGCACCTATCATCCTGCTAACAATTCATGCCATTGGACACTGGCAAGAGTTACTGACTCTCCAGGCCCCAAGCAACCCTGGGCAGGTGAAGCTGTCCCTCTCTGGCATGCCTCTTCTGAGAGGTCTGAGGTCTATGGAAGAACTTGGTACTCCTGGAGGGCTTTCCTAGTAACTTAGTACTTTTGATGCTTAAAGGGGAAGTCAGGCTGGGCTGGAAAGATGGCTCAGCAGTTAAGGCACCTGCCTGCAAAGCCAAAGGATCCAGGTTTGATGCCCCAGCTTCCCCACAGAAAGTTAGATATACTAGGTGTCTCATGTTCTGGAGTTCATTTGCAGTGGCTAGAGAGGCTGTGGCACTCCTATTCTTTCTCAGTCTCTAATAAATAAATAATTTTTAGAAAAAGAAAGGTAAAGTCAAACTAAAACAAAAAAGATAAAATGGAATATTTGAGGCCCAAGAACTTGTGCTTGGAACTGATGTTTTTTCAAAGTAGATCACTTGAACCCACACCCTGAAACCATGTGTGAGCTAACAGAGGCAAGCCACCAGCAGAAAAGAGTGAGTATCTCACCACTGGAAAATCCAGACCCTCTGTACCCTGAGCAAGTGAGCATCTTCCTTTGATCAGTCCAGTCAGGTTCTTTCATGTATGCTAGACTCATTTCCATCCAGGCAGCCCCTCTCCTCCAAAACACAAAGCAAGCACGGAATCTAATTCAATGTGTTCTTAGCTCCCTTGTGATCCTCCATTTTCTAGCCTTTGATACCAACTTTGAGTGGCATCATCAGGGTGGAGGGGATATGCTTTGGAATATGAGACTGTAGGAAACCTCCCTTTGGATGAAGAGTGTGTCCCCAGAGTCCCCGACCATCTCTGCTCCAAAAGCCCCAGGTCCCTCCGGAGAGCAGAGATAAGGCAGAATCGGCATGCTTACCATGCAGGTTGCCATTCCTAAGCCTGGGGTTTCCACACAGTCCGACCCTTTCTCTGGGCCTCAAACCCACATTCTTACATCTTAAAGCTTCCAGTGACTTTAATGCAAGTTCCATGCATGTAGAGCCTGCAGGATTGGACCCTCTGGGAGTGTAAAGTGACAGCATAATAGAGAAAAATCACTTTAGCAGGCAGCAGTGACAGCTGGGCAGGCATTAGGAAAAAAAAGGAAAAGGCCTTGGTTTAGACAAATTACTGAATGAAATGATCACATGAAAAACCCTTTTTACAGCTGCCACTAAGAAGCCTAGAAAATATAAAACATGTGAAAAAAGTAAATAAAGAAGTTTTTGAATCTTTTTTCTCATTAAAGGTGTGGTAAATGGTTAAAATGCTCCAAAAAGATTCCTCAGTATTCCAAGTCAGGGGCCCAAATAGGGAAAAAATGTGGCTGTTTGGGTTTTACATGTCAATTATGATACAACCAATAAAACATAAACAATGAGTATGCTCCAGAAATCCTGGAAAATTCCAAAGCCCATTTCAGAGCCTCCGTGATTACACTCCGATCCTCTCATTTCCTTGACTCCTGACATCTCATTACCCCGCATTATACTTTTACAGACTCATTTTCCAGCATATGTAAAAATCAACTTAATGTGTCCTCAGAACCATCTCGATTACCTAATTGATGAGGGCCATCAGCCACTTAAAAATAAAACAGACATTTCCTTAATAAAAGCCCCTGGAGGAGGGGAGAATGGAATAAATCCTGTGTTGGCACAAAATTTTAAAATATAAGAGGAAGCATGCTCGTGGAAGCTGGGGCACCCAAGTGGGTGTTGGGAGATTGGGTTTCTGGTATAGATTCTGCTGCTAATTTGCTGTGTGATTTGGGGCTGGTATTAGCCCTCCCTGGACCTGGGTTGTCAGCTCTTGAAAAAGAAGGAGCTGGGAAGTGTGCTCTGAAAGCCCCTTCTTGTACCCACAGCCTAGGATGTTTGACAGCTGCCCAGGGCAAGATCCTTTTAGAACATGTGTTCATGGTATGGACATTCTCAGCTTTAAAGACAAAACTGGTTTTTTTTTGTTCTCCTTCAGCCTTGGTTTGCTTGCTTGCTTGCTTTTACTTTGTGTTGTGGTCTACAGCCCCAGTGACAGAATGGAAAGGGACCCAAAGAGAGTCAAATAATACTGTGATTTCTCTTGGGTAGAATCCAATTTTATAAAGTAATCCCCAGGACTATCTCAGATGAAGGCCAAAATATCTTCTAGAAAGCTCCCTTGCCTCCGTTTAGGGTTGGGGAGATGGCTCAGCACGTAAGGTGCTTGTTATGCAGGCGTGGGGACCCGAGTTCAGATCTCTGACCCCTGAGTAACAGCTGCGCATGGCAGACATGCCTGGAGCACAAGCCTAGAGGCAGGGGCAAGGCATCCCCCCACTCACTGAAAAACTAAGCTAGCCAAATCAGTGAGGTCTAGGTTAAGCGAGGTATCCTGCCTCAAAAACATGAAATAAGGGCTGGGAAAATGGCTTAGTGGTTAAGGCATTTGCCTACAAAGCCTAAGAACCATGGTTCAATTTCCTTAGGACCCTCGTAAGCCTGAGGCACAAGGGGACACATGTGTCTAGAGTTCATTTGCAGTGGCTAGAGACCCTGGCGCGCCCATTCTCTCTTTCTGCCTTTTTCTCTTTCTCAAATAAATAAATAAAAACTACATTTTATTTTTTTAATTATTTCTTTATTTGAAAGTGACAGACACAGAGAGAAAGACAGAGGGAGAGAGAGAGAATGGGCGCGCCAGGGCTTCCAGCCTCTGCAAACGAACTCCAGATGCGTGCGCCCCCTTGTGCATCTGGCTAACGTGGGACCTGGGGAACCGAGCCTCGAACCGGGGTCCTTAGTCTTCACAGGCAAGCGCTTAACCACTAAGCCATCTCTCCAGCCCCAAAACTACATTTTAAAAAAAATATGAGATGGGAAGGGGGCTGGAGAGATGCCTTAGTGGTCAAGGTGCTTGTCAACAAAGCCAAAGGTCCCAGGTTCTATTCTCCAGTACCCACGTAAAGCCAGATGCACAAGGTGGCACATGCATCTGGAGTTCGTTTTCAGTGGCTAGAGGCCCTGGTATGCCCATTCTCTCTCTATCTCTCTATCTCTCTCTTTCAAATTAATTAATTAAATTTTTTAAACCATGGTAGACCTGACATGGTGGCACACGCTTTTAATCCCAGTGCTCAGGAGGCAGAGGTGGGAGGATCACTATGAGCTGGTGGCCAGCCTGAGACTCCATAGTGAATTCCAGGTCAGCCTGAGCTAGAGTGAGACACTACCTCAAAAATAAATAAATAAGATACAAGGTGTACTGCAAATGGGAGAGATACACAAAGTTTACCTCTGGGTGTTACACACACACACACACACACACACACACACACGCAAACACACATATACATGCACACCACATACACAGACTGATGAAAAAATGAAAAGAAGAAGACCCCCAAAGCTCCTTGGAGAGCATTAAGGTAATTTCAGTTTTTTTAAATATATTTTATTTACTTATTTGAGAAGGAGAAAGAGGCAGAGAGAGAGAGAGAGAGAGAGAGAGAGAGAGAGAATGGTCATGCCAGGGCCTCCAGCCACTGCATACGAACTCCAGATGCATTCACCCCCTTGTGCATCTGGCTTGTGTGGGTCCTGGAGAGTTGAACCGAGATCCTTTGACTTTGCAGGCAAATGCCTTAACTGCTAAGCCATCTCTTCAGCCCTAAGGTAACTTCTTAATTGTCTATTTTGTCAAATCCAAAGGCCCCACTCAGTTTACAAAACTTGTTTACAAAAAAAAAAAAAAGTTTACAAAAGCAGCCACATGACAAATGCCCACCCTGGCCCATAGCCTAGCCAGGATTGCACACTTCAAGGAAAGAGGAAATAGGACAAATGATTAGAGTTGCCCAAGAAATGCTTCAAGGCTGGGTATGTTTAAGGTTATCTGAAGCAACCTGCTACCTAAGATTGGAGAGAGGAGGAGAAAGGGAGCAGGGAACGGTGGGTCACATGTGAGTACTAATGCTCCCTGTCCCCAGGACCTGATCTCTAACTTCCACTGCACAATGAAATCAGGTAAGGACCTCCAAAACACTATTGCACCTGGGGTTCATCCTCAGAGATTCCCATTCAGTTGTCTGAGGTGTCACTTGGATATTGGGATTCCTGGCCCTTCCCTTGGATAATTTGCCTGGATAGCCAACACTGGTCCAGCTGTTCAAATTGCAGGGTCTCAGACATTCCCGTGCGTCAGCTGGAGGACACATCGTGGCATGGATGCTAGGTCTCTCCCTCAGAGTTTCTGACTCCATGGCTGCAAAGTACATCTCAACCTGACCCAGGTGATGCCAATGCTCATGCTCAGGGTCCCTGGACCACACTTCAGGAGCAGCAGCTGTTCTAACCTGTCACTTTGGTTCACACTGATGACAGGTTTTCTCACACAATTCACCTTCTCTACTCTTGCTGGTCTTCCCCAGACCATGCAACTGTGGTCAAGGGCAGGCCTGTTGCCATGGTCAACTGGCCAGAACATAAGACTCAAGTATGATGGCATCAAGAGAAAACTCACAGGCTGGACAGCTCTGTTGGCTGCTTTCTCCACTCAGGAAAGCCAAAGGGCTCCCCCCCCCCCAGAGTAACATGTCAATAAACATGGCACAGTACACCAAGGAGAATAGGAGAGGGGAGGGAAGAAGCCAGGGGCAGAAGCATGGCCCTGAGGCATTGGTTTAAGACTTTGGGAATCTTAATTGCGGAATTGTGGTGGGACATGCCTGTAATCCCAGCTCTCAGGAGCCTAGGGCAGGAGGATGGTCATGACCTTGAGGCCATTCTGGGCTACATAGTAAGTTCCAGGCCAGTGGTCAGGAACTGCTGGCTTCAGGAGGGGTTGCAGAAGGGGTGAGCCCAGGTGGAGGAAGGCACTGGGAGCAGACATCAGCAGGCATCAGACTGTAGGGCATAGCAGGGCAGAGTGTCCCCCGCAGCACCCCTCAGGGCTGCGCCTTTACTCCTGCATAGGGAGGTGAGGCAGGCGCACTGCGTATGGTGATGTCACGCAATGATCCCAGCATGTGCGCACCCAGGCGCACTTCATCAGCAACACGTGAGTGCGCAGGCGCACTCTGTAAAGGGTCGGGAACCATGATGCTCTGCCGGAAGTCAAGCCCAGTACCTATTCTCTGTATGCCTCTACACCAACCTAGGTTACAATAGCGAGATCTTGTCTCAGACAAAGAGTCAGAAGGAGAAGGAGGAAGAAAGGGTTGAAAACTGGAGAGGAAGAGAAAGGAAAAGAAGAAAGGAAAGGGAAGAGGAAGGGGATGGAAGAGAGGGACAAGGAAGGGAAGGGAGGAGAGGAGGAGGAGGAGAGAGAGGGAGAAAAAGGGTGCAGTTGTGGGGCTTCTGTTGTCTAACCATGAGTAATGACCGCTTGTGTCTTCTCCCATAGACCGTGTTACCTTTTCTATGCTCATGATAAAGATGTGCAGCCACTGGGCCTCACTGAATATTTATGTTCACCCCGCCTGTGAGGATACGATTTCTCCGTCTGACCACCTGCCCTGCTACAAGCCAAGCTTCAGGGTCTACCTCGCTCAGAGCAAATGCTAAGGCAGCTGGAGAACCACTTTACTTTCAATAGCAACTCAAGCGCAGCCTTGGAGGCAGCGGTGGAGTTGATAGCTCGGCTCTTCCACTGCCCGAAGTCAGGTACTCCATCCACTCAACAACCTAACCCCGAAGGGCAGCAGCTACAGGGCCTGTGTTCACACGAGGGTCACGCTCGTGTCTGAGGGAGTGTCCATCCTAAAAAGCTGGAGCAGGAAGGCATTCCAAGGTGCCAGTTGACTGAATAGAGCCAGAGTTCAGAGGAGAAGCCAGAACCAGGATTTGTCTATGAACTAACAAAGATGAATTCTCCTAGGCGCTGACCTTCCAGATAGGGGTCTGGGAGAGGAGAGAGGTTGGTGGTGAACTTTTCCAGAGACCGGCCTCCAAGATTCTATCATAGCTCTACATAGAGGGATTCATAGTCATTTACATTCTTTATTTGGGACTGTTTGGAAGTTTCCCTTTTAAGTAGTATCACTCAGTTAGCACCAGGAATCCAGATGGGACAGTAAGAAGCAAGCATATTTTGCATGGGAGTAGAGAGCCCACAGATTTTATATTTACCACTGAAGATTGGGAGTGGGGGGTTCTGAGAGGACACTTAGGGCCAGGGAGACAGGAGGGAGTGACAAAGAAGCAGGAGCATGTGCTGGGAATGTAGTGGGAGATATGCTTGGCTGATGTCACAGATCCACAATAGGGGCTCGGTACTTACTTTCAAAGGGCCAGAGATGCTCAGGCTACTAAGCTCTTAGAAAGACAAGAAAGAGTAGAGAAAAAGTAAAAAAAAAAAAAAAAAAAGAAAAGAAAAAAGAAAGAAAGAAAGAAAGAAGTGAAAATTTGAAAATAAATTACATTTCAGAAATCCAAAAGATCTTTTTATGTGCAGATACATCTATTGTGGGGAAAAAATTTGTAACCTGACAATTCTGTGGAAACAAACATCAAAAACAATAATTAGCCTTTGATATAGTTCCTCTGAGCCACAAGCTAAAGCCCAGTGGCCTCCCCATCTCTAAGCATGCCAGCATGATTACCCTCCAGTAAGGTCTATGAGGAGAGTGATCATTCAGCTTGAGTGAACTGCCTTACCCATTAGGACCTGAAAGGTACCTTTTCTTGTTCAAGTGCTCTGTCCATATCGTAAAGACACATTCACAAACATGGCCATGGCTAGGACCTGGGATATACATATAGACAGATCTAGTGATGGTGCCATCTTTGCATGCTCCGCCTACAGTAAATTCACTTGGAGGAAACAACAGCTCTCTTGGTCTTTGGACTAAGCTGGTTTCTCACCCCTCAGGGAGAGCCTGGGACACAGACTCACATAATAATAACTTAATGTCTCAGGAAACAGGAGAGAAGGATTGAAGAATAAATCTAGGAAGGTCAACACAAGAGCAGAGCCTTGAGTTGGGCACCACCATGGAGACTGAGCTTCCTCTGTACAGAAAACCTGTTAGAATTCATGAGGGACAGAAGAAAATAATACTTACCCACTGGCTCCTGCCCCGCTCCCAGTACAGATCTCCCCATCAGACGAGCATTCGTCCCATTTCCCAACAATATATACCTCAGTGTCAGGTGGCCTCATGTAATCCAGTGGGAAAGGGCCCTACTGGGACAGGCTATATGAAATTAGCGCCACAGCAGTATGAGAAGGGCAAAGAGACTGGCTTAGGGCATGAGGGTGTACAATGCTGTCCTTTGCCACAGTGAAAATGGTGAGCCCATATGTTGCTTCTCCCAAGCGCATTTGTATTTTTACGTGTCTGTATGTACGCCATGCACATATATTCATACACATGTGTATACATGTTTGTGCATGGTAGCCAGATGCCATCAGGTGCCTTCTTCAGGTACCCTCCTCTTTAATTTTTGATATAGTTTTTAAACTTTATGTATTTATTTTAGAGAGAGAAAGAGGCAGAAAGAGGGAGAGAGAGAATGGGCACACCAGGGCCTCCAGCCACTGCCAACAAACTCCAGACACATGCCCCTTCCCATTGTGCATCTGGCTTTACATGGGTCCTAGGTAATCGAACCAGGGTCCTTTGGCTTTGTAGACAAATTCCTTAACTGCTAAGCCATCTCTCCAGCCCCTGCACTTTATTTTTTGAACCTAGAAATAATTGACTTGGCTGTAGGAGCTAGCCGGCAAGCCCCAGGGATATCCACCTGTCTCTGCCTTCCTGGTCCTGGGATTGCAGGTGGGCACCATCACACTCAGCATTGCCATGGGCTCTGGAGATCCAGACTCAGGTCCTCATGCTTGTGCAAGAAGCACTTTACCCACAGAGCCCTCCCTCCAGCCCATTTTTTTTAAGTCATCCATGACAATTTCTCCATCAGCAATTAAGTCTTCAATATATTTAACAACCAGCCAACATCACCTAAAGTCAGGTTGGCCCCTGCTCAGTCTCTGGGTATAAATTTGATATAAAAGTATAATTAAGGCTCTGCAGTAAGCATGGTAGAGTTCAAAAGTGGGGAAAGATGACATAAGATTTCATGTGGAGGTGACATTAGTGTAACACCATGCATAGTTAAGCAACTGAAGTCCACACACGAAGCCTGACCTTGGCTATTATCTTAATGCCCAGTAAGATGAATCTAAGTGAAGAAGCCCTGTTGTACATAACTTCCATGTGTGCCTCAAAAGAAGAAGACCCTCCACCACAAATCAGGAGAAAGGGTCCTCTATCCTCACGGAGAGGTTGTCACAGCCTTCTTTGCTGCAAACCTCAGAGTAGCCCTCCTTACTCCCGACTGCTTTGTAGAGCCTATAAGCCACAGGCTCAACCCTAACAGAACTCAAAAGTGGCCCCAAAACATGGATAATCACAACATATTTCAAGGCATGTCAAATGTTTAACCAACCCAGTACTAAAGTATAGGCTAATAGGGCAAATGTTCCAGGGCCCTGTCTCCCGAGTCTGTTGACACTTCAGCATGCTAGCTTCCTACCCACCCATCCCTGATCCAACCCAGCCATCCCCAGCCTCTCTCTCCCTGCCCATGCCTTCACCCACATCAGCCTAGACACAGTGGGCCAGTTAGTATTCCAAAGGTGTCTTTTGAATTGTGTCAATCCCAAGTGAGCACCTTGGGGATTATGTCATTTCCAAGTCCAAATAACACTTGGCATTCCCCCTGGTAGAGAGAGTAGTAAAAATGCCTCAGTCTGGCAGTTGAGACCTTGACCTGACTTTCCAGTCTTATTTCCCTTAATTCCACTTCGGAAACCCTAGGGCATAACCTATAAAACCTCGGTCACTCACACATACACACACACACACAGAGAGAGCGAGCACACAATTAACCACTTAGAGACCAACCCTTAGCCCTAGCCTCAACTATAGCCATGCTTGTCAAGCTAAAGCCCACCTCCTGTGTTTATCCATGAAATGCACATGTGACTCCCCACTCCCAGCCCAGCCTCATGGCTGTGAATATAGGCTGCACGAGCACTCGTTTACCATACTTGCTGCGGACCTAAAGGCGTGAATGAAGAGGATGGAGCTCCTAACCCGAGGAGTTCAGCATCCAATGGGAGAGCCCGAAACAAATGATAATAGAACACTATGGTACCATCTTATGGAAGAATCACGTGACTCCCAGGAGTGGTAATACAACGATCAGGGGAGCCAGCCAGAAATTCTCTTATAAATCCTGAACAAAAGAGAAGCAATTTTCAGGCAGATGAGGAAAGGATAGGTATCCCCTTCATGTTTCAAGGAGCAGCAAGAGTGAGGGGACAGAGCCCGGATGAAGTTGGAACTATTTAGGAGGCAGCAGAAAAGGGGCCTTGAGAGGTGAGTTTAAAATGAAGAGCATGTGACATCTATTATCTCCTCCCTTAAGCCCTTCCCCTCCTCGTCCCTCTTCGCATCATTTCAGCTTCCTATCATCTAGTACTGAATCCTGCTCCAACTTACATACTTACCTACAAATTCCAAGCTAGCGACAAAACTCATCAACAGTCTTCAACAGCAGTAGATCGTGCGTGGCATTCAACTCACCTGTCAGACAAGGTATGCAATCGGGGGATGTAAATTATGAGGTAACCAACCACTCTCCGGTCGAATTCAAGGCCTAGTCTATGGAAGGCATCCATGCCTGGGTGAACACATGGAAACTAGCGCTGAGTCACAGGGGAAAGCGGCAATCAGATTCGCATTAGAAATCCTCATCCTAGGTGGTCGCCTTATGGATGGTGAACATGGGACAGTGGTCACTGGGGTGAATGAGGTAAGAGAAGAACTTATATAAGATCAAACAGTGGTGAGGGAATGGAGCTGGGGAAAGGCCTTCCGACACTATAAGTGCTGGCAAGGTCTTATATATAGTAAGTACAGCCGAATAACCTGGACAACATATCAGGCAAACTATGATCAGCCACTGGTTTCCATTTAAGGTTTTACACTTGACTGCAAAGATCCTTCCCACTCCATCCATGGAAAAGTACCCAGTCTTCTAAACAACCTTCTCATGAGCAAACATTTAGGGGCAGCCCGGCCCCAGGCGGACCACTGCTTACTGTCATCAGGTTACGCCCTCCATGTCAACAAAACCAACATATTTCTCCCAACACACACTTTTGTTTGGGGAAATCATGATTAATACATCATAATGTTGTAAAACTCAGCTGGAATTCTAATTTTGTTTTTTTAGCAAATATGATGTTATTAATTTATGTGTTTCTGATTGCTGTAGTAAAAAAGACGAAATGAAAGCCATCTGAATAGCTTTTGGCAGGCTGCAAACCTGAGCAGGGACCAGGAAAAGAGGAGGTAGTGTAGTGAGGGGAAGGCTTTCCATGCTGAGAGCACAGAGAAGGGAGTCTGCTGTTTTCTCGTCGCTATGACTTTTTGAGAGGGTGAGAGGGCCACGGGGAATAGGTCCTACTAAATGTAGCCCAAAGGAGCGTTCGCTCTGTGAGGGTGAGAGCAGCAGCTAGTGCTGTGCCCCCACTGCCCAGTGGCATTCCTGGCACATCAGAACATCAGTGCCCATTAGGAGAGAGGGAGGAAGGCTTACAGTTTTCATGGAGGAGGTCTTGGAGACCCAGTGTCTCCGTCTTCTGGCTTATGCCCTTGGTCTACTCACCCTCACCTTGTAACTGGGACAAGAACAGTGAGGTGTGGGGACACAAAGCACGGAAGATACTATCGCACAGCAGAATGTCCTTAGCTCATCTTGCCTAAGGTGTTCATCAGCTGCTCAATGAGATATGTGGCTGTGCTTCTCAACACGTATATTTTTTAAAAAATATATTTTATTTATTTATTTGAGAGGGTGGGAGGGAGAGAAGAGAGAGGGAGGGAGAGAAGCGGATATACAGAGATAATGAGTGCTCCAGGGCCTCTAGCCACTTTAAATGAACTCCAGACACATGTACCAACTTGTGCATCTGGCTTTACTTGGGTACTGGGGAATTGAACCTGGGTCCTTAGGCTTTGCAGGTAAGTGCCTTAAATATGAAGCCATCTCTCTTGTCCCACATAAATATTTTGAAAACACCACACCACTGGACCCTCTTCCTGGAATACTGTTCTACAGGTTACCGGCTAGTAACAACCTTGGCCAGCCTCCAGCTACTGAGAGAAGTACAGGATCCAGGAGATCCCCATCTTTATTCTATTTACATTTCTCATCTCCCCACCCCACAATTATTCAAAGTTGTGTTGCTTAACACAAAAACTCTATTTTGGGAATCTGTCATCAGGTTACTTCGTCATTAGACCAACATTGTAGATGACTTACATAAATCTAGATGGTACAGGTCCCTTGTAGAAGACTTACATAAACCTACATGGTACAGGTCCCTTGTAGAAGACTTACATAAACCTAGATGGTACAGGTCCCTTGGACTTGACCTCTGGATGCCTAAAACAAAATGGATGGAGCTGCTATCAGCAAAACACTAAACTCCCTTTCATTAGACCTTTTTTTTACAGAAGTACAAAAGTATGCTTTAAAATAATGAATTTAAATACAGCATTTTAAAACATGAGCCCAGTAATATAATTATGCATTATCACGAACATAATATGCCCTCCGTAGTTGTATTGCTATACTTTTTTTCTATGACTGGCAACACAGGGGTTTGTTAACACCAGCATCACCAGAAACACATGACAAGGTGATACTATAACATGGTTAAAGCTTCACCATCCTGAGAGAAAAGGAACTTTTCAGCTCGACATCAATCTCATGGGACCAGTGGCATGTGTGTGATCTATTGTTGACCAAAACAGCAACATGGGGCTCATGGATGTTTATGTGTTTACACATTTATTGTATTTTCCTCCCAGCAGAATGTTGTGGGGTCCAAGTGAGCAGAGACTGTTTCAGAGTCCATCATGGTATCTTCCAGTTAAGAAGAGATTTTATACATACATACATATATATATATATATTGCATGTTGTCTATGAATATTGTACTGAAGGAACATCAAATAAAACAGATGAAGATGAAGGATGGAATTGCCATTGCTTACTGAATAAAAACAAATGCAAGGAACAGAGTAAGGCCTATAACAAAATGCTACTAATGTGGACTTAAAAATACAAGCATGAAAAGCATTAATACATTTTTAAGGATTTAAAATCATCGACAGTGTTGAAAATTGAAAAGGATGGAGGAGTTAGAAGGAAAGAAGCCACACACATAAAAATAGGCAAATAAGCAATAAGCCACCATAACCATGACTTGAGGAAAAAATTTAAAAAGGACAAACCAGGGCTAGACAGATGGTTAAGCAGTTAAGGCACCTGCCTGTGAAGCCTAAGGACCCAGGTTTGATTGCCCAGGACCCACGTAAGCCAGAGAGATGCACAAGGGGGCGCATGCATCTGGAGTTCACTTGCAGTGGCTGGAGGCCCTGGTGTACCCATTATCTCCCTCTCTCTCTCTCTCTCTGTCTCTCATCTGCCTCTTCCTCTCTTTCTCTCTCTCCCAAATAAAAAATAAACTATTCTTAAAAATAAAAGTAAATACATCAAAAGGACACATAAATATGAGTCAGTAAGTTACATACAAAATGTTTGACCCAAGCCAAAGGACCCAGGTTCTATTCCCCAGGACCCATGCTAACCAGGTGCACAAGGGGGTGTACGTGTTTGCAGTGGCTGGAGGCCCTGGAGTGCCCATTCTCTCTCTCCCTCTCCCTCTTTTTGTGTTGAATAAAAAAAAATAAAATATTTTAAAATATTTGCTCAAATTAACTGATCAGTAAAGAGTTTAGCCCCTGATGTTGCTTCATTCCCTCCCCCCTTGGTTGCTGTGATAAGGCTGTAACAGAAGCTCCTGTTGAGGGACTGTCAAGGAGGGCGTACCAAGTGCTTGGCCAAGTGGGCACTGAGGTCATAATTCTCTGCCCAGGTCTGAGAACACCCTCCCGATGAGACAGTCTCTTCCTGCTTGGTCTCCACAGCGCCTCTAGCCCCGTGGTTGGCTCACTCAGTGCCCTGGGGACTCACTCAGGCCTGCTGGCCTTACTAACCAGCCTCTTTCAGCTGGCGTGTTTCTGTGGTTCCCAGACCCTAGGGAGAAATTTAGGAACATGAACCAAAATGGTGCCCAGGGCTTTCGGGGACACATGAGAGGAAGCAGATAAGAGTTGACAATGAGGTTGCACAAATATGGCTTCCCACCCAACAAGGCTGGTTGTGCCCAGGAACCAGCCCAGATTAGAAGGAAATGAAAGCAAGATGAGACTTTTAACCATCTAGGTAGAACCTCCTCCAGTGTTTTGTACAGCTCCGGGGAAAGTGTGTCTACCCTGGGGAAGTGGCAGAGCCAGGGTCAGTCAGAACTACATTTGGAAACCTTCTCCAGGGTTTTCTCCTGGATCCTGAGGAAGTCACTGTGTTTACAAACAGTTCTACTGCTGACCAATGTTCAGAGCAACTCCACTGTCCTGCTTTATAAATACAGGGGATTTTTTTTCTACTTAAAGTGAATATTTTGTGTATTTTTGAACTGGCCCTGACAACATCCAATATGTTTAATAATCATGCACTCTGGCTTATGTATAGTGCCTTCTAGAATGTATTTCTTGAAGCCAAGCATGGTGGCACATGCCTTTAATCCCAGCACTTGTGAGTAAGAGGTAGGAATATCGCTGTGAGTTCAAGGCCACCCTAAGACTACATAGTAAATTCCAGGCCAGCCTGAGCTAGAGTGAGACCCCGTCTCAAAAAAATGCCTCCCAAAAATGTATTTCTTGGTTCAGCTTTTTTATAATTCTGAAAGCATTGACTGGAATTTTTTTTTTTTTTCAGTTACAAGCAGTTCCACCAGGACTAGAGTTTCCAGTAACCATTGCGCCTCGCCCTCAGCCACCTTCATAACTTGAATACAGAGAGGAGGAAGGAAAAGGAAACTTTTAAGATAACTTGTTGGTGACCCTGGCAAGTGACAGCCCAGCAAGACTTCAAGGGACTTGTGAGTTGGGGCTTGAATTTCAGGCAAACATCTTCCTGCATTTCTGATGAAAAACGGATCCTTGCCCCTGCTTTTGAAGTGCTCTTTGGGATTTGAGTGTTCTTTGCAATCTTTTATACCCAGCCTAAGGACTCTGACAAACTCTCTCTTTCCCTTCAAAGGCTCGTTAACTATGTGATGAATACACCTGTCACTTCCAATTCTAACCTTGCTTTCTGTTGTGATGGTTACAGGATCTGGTATCTATGGCAACTTTCCAGTGTCTCAACATCGATTAAAAAGTGATTGGCTTATCAGGGTCTTGGTTGATTGATGGAAATGATCAGTTACTCAAAATAATCATGACAGATAAAGTCTCTTGATTTGCTGGTATTTGCAAGATTCAGAAATTTTAGATTTCATTGCCTTTTTTGTTGTTATTTCCATGCAAGAAAAGTAGAATTCAATTCTACAGAAGTAGTTACAAGTTCACTTAAACTGTCTTAATATAGGAAATTTGATTTAATCCACACATCTTATTTAGAAGCCAAATGCCACATTTTGTCTATTCTAGAAAATCCATTCCTTGATTTTCTAATCTTCCAAGCTCACAGGAAAACTTATGCTTTTTTAAATCACACTTGATGCTAGGAAACATTTTAGATTTAGAGTATTTATAAGTTAATTAGTAATCTTTTCATTCTAATGGCTTCCTCAAATAGGTAACGCCAGGAAAGACAATATTTCAAGAGAAATTAAATAGCTGGTTTTTGAAGAGAACTTGTTAGATCAATGTCTTTAAAGGTGTAGATGCATGCCAGTGACAGGGCATAAGACCATCAGAGTAGTCCACAGACTTTGTAATTGCCAGGTGTTCATGTTAGTGTGACATTTCTGTGATTGATCTTTTTTTAAACCTTTAAAGAAAAAGGTCATGGGCTTGGAATTGTAGCTCATGACTATAATCTCAGCACTCAAGGAGGCTAAAGTAGAAGGATGTTCATGAGTTCAAGGCCAGCCTAGGCTAGAATGAGTAGAGTAAGACCCTGCCTCCAAAACATGGGGGTAATTTCAGATGGTTTAACTTACATCTTATTTAGTTATTGCATTTATTGTGGTGCTAATTATTGAGTCCAGGGATTTGCACATGCCAAATACATGCTCTACCACTGAGCTCTATCTCTCAGCCCTTAACCTTTTTTTTTTTTTTTTTTTTAGTTTTTGGAGTGGTTTTTTTTTTTTTTTTATTAGTTTTCTATTCAGCAAATACAAGCAGTTTGGTACCATTATTAGGCTCATCTGTGACCTAACCCCTCCCAATTGGCCCCTCCTTGTTGAGGTATATGGGTCGTGCATTGTGGAGTTAGTCCACAGTTATTGGTACGATACCTTATTTTTATCAAGAAAACTACATTCACTTTGTTTCCTAGGGCTGCCATAACAAAACACCACAAACTAGGTGGTTCAAGGAGCAGGAATATATCCTTCCATTGTCTGGTTGCTAGAAATGTTGCAGCACAGTGTCATGTGATGTCTCCTTGCTCTGAGTTCCACAGAGGAATCCTTCTTCCCTTTTCCAGAGCTCCCTGTGTCTGCTAACCCTCCTTTACTGACGCCATTCCAGCCTCAGCCTTTGCCATCACTTGGTGCTCTCTGAGTCCCTATCTTCACATGGCCATCTTCAAATAAGAACAGTGATCATACTGGATTAGGGTGCATCCTACTTCAGGACAACAAACCCTTAACAAAGTACATCCTCATTGATCCTATCTGTAAATACAGTAAAGTGAATTTTGAAGGGACATAGCGCAGCCCTCAATAATGAAATGTCTGTGGTCTCCCAGATCATATTCCATAGGATGAGGCTAAAATCATTGTCATTGTGGCTTTCAGCTGATGCTACCTTTAAAACTCTGATAAGGGGCTGGAGAGTTGACTTAGTGGTTAAGTTGCTTACATGAGAAACCTAAGGACCCAGGTTAGACTCCCCAGAACTCACATAAGCCATATGCACATGGTAATATATGCATCTGGAGTTCATTCACAATGCCTAGAGGTCCTAGCATGCCCATTCTCTCCCTCCCTCTCTCTCTCTCTCTCTCTCTCTCTCTCTCTCTCTCTCTCTCTCTCTCTTTCTCATAAATAAATAAAAATCAAATAACTAATAAGTGCAGTATGTGAACATGCCAGCATTTGTCAGCATTGTACAAAGAATGTTTGAAGCTGGAGGACAGAGGGCCTGTTTGCCAAATGCTCATGGTCTCCCCATCACACCCCTTTCTCATGTGACCTTGCAGCATCTCCAAACAAGAGATGGAGTCTATTTTTTTCACCCCTTAATCCTGGTTGACCTTGGGGTTGACTTTGGCCAAATTAGTGAGTCCATAGTCAGTAGCCACTGGAGAAGGCTCATTAGGGCGTGCCCTCTTACCTGGGCTGTCCTGCTGAAAGATGCAAAAGACAACATGAAGTAGACCAAAGGCCAGCACCTGGTGGTCAGCCCCTAAACTGACCCAGCTGCTGACTACAAACACATGACTTGTGCCCCAGGCTAGGCCTCCAGATCACTGATGTCCAGGCCAGCAGAGCCAACCAGAGGAGCCCAGCACAAACTGCCAATGCACGGAACCTTAAGCTACACAAGGAAACCAGTTACTAATAGCTTCTGAAAGCAGGGCTTGGTGGCGCAATCCTGCAATCCAGCGTTTTGGAGATAGAGGCAGGGGTGGGGGGGGGGGTTCATGAGTTGGAGCTTGTCCTGAGAGGCATAGCCAGAACCTATCTCAAACAATTGAAAATAAATGAATAATAAATGACTGCTTAGACTTCCTCATCAATTTATTGTTGATTTTGCCTAGTGGTTATAATAGTGTTTCAACAAAGCTGACCCAGAAATGCAGGTCTGAGGTGAAGTAAACACTGACCTCATTTGGGAGCAGGCAGGAGGGCTGGACAAGGAAAGCAGTGTGTAGCAGTTGGATTTGAAGTCCATTTGTTTTCCTCTCTTTCTCTCAATGGCCTGTGAATCTGACCAAAAATAACCTTGGAGGCACAGAAAAGGGAACCGGCAGATGAACTAGGTTACCACCAAAGTCGTTATCTTACTGCAGAATACGCTCTGGAAGGTTTGATGTTGGAAAAGTCAAGACATTGCCATACATGGTGGTTTGAATGTGAAGTGACCCTTTCCCCTGCCCAGCCTCACGTGTTGCCGATTGAGCATCATATTTAATACTTAGCTGGTCAGGCCTTAGGCAAGGTGGAGCCTTTATAGTCCAGTCCCACTTGCCAGAGCTAGCCCACTCTTGCTGCTTCCTCCCTGGTGCTGATAGGATGTGGGCCAACTTCCTACTCACACTATGTTTTCCCCAGCATGATGAAAGTTCCTCTTGAAACTGTAAGCCAACACCAACCCTTTCATTCCATACACTCACTCTTGTGATGCATAGTGATCCCCTTTGTTAGAGACCAAATCAGGGGACTTGAAGGTCATGCATAAGTAGTCTTCCAAGAATCCACCCTACATAAAACTCAGTGTTCAAGACCCAACTCTAAATAACATAATGGAAAGTGAGATAGGCTCTAGGGCTTCCATCCCCACAGGGATTCACATCTGTTCTTCTTCCCACCCCCAAATGGTTCTTCATAGTATCATTAGAGTTGTCTTTATAAAACAGGAAAATTATCATGCTAACCCCACTTAAAGATCCCATAGCTTTTGGCTGCTCTTAAAATAACATGAAGATTCTCTATAAAGCTGATAGGACTCTATTAATCAGTTCAAATTGCCACAACGAAGACCACAACTGGAGGATTTAAAGAACAGAAATTTACTTTCTCATGGGTCCAGAGACTGGAAGACCAAGACCAAGGTGCTGATGGGGCTGGTGTCTACTAAGGGCTCTATTCCTGTCTGGCAGATGACTACCTTCTCCCTGTGTCCGCATACAGCCTTTCCTCTGTGCAGACACATCCCTGGTGTCTCACCCTTTTTGTATAACTATGCTAATACTATGAAATACTATTGCTTTTACCTTTATGATCTCACAGAGCCTTAGTTTTCTCCTAAAAGACCCCAATTCTATACATTAACATTGTAGGAGTTAGTGTTTCAAAATGTGAATTTGGAGGAAGAGGCAACATGTGGTCTGTGCAACCACCTTGCCTAACCTGCCCTCTGTCAATATTTTGGGCACTATTGACCAGGATGTACCTCCTCCCCCGAGCCACTCTACCATGCTGCCTCTCATTTATTTATTTAATCATTTAAGAGAGAGAGAGAATGGGCACACCAGGGCCTACAGCCACTGCAAATGAACTCCAAGCACATGTACCACCTTGTGTATCTGGCTTACGTGGGTTCTGGGAAATTGGATCTGGGTCCTTTAGCTTTGCAGGCAAGAGCCTTAACCACGCAGCCATCTCTCCAGCCCTGTGTTCCCTTTCTCAGACTACACCTCCCTCCTTGCAGTTTTCCAGGTGATGCTCTCTGGAAGATGGCTGTGCCAGCAAGGAAGGGTGGCTCATGAGCTTATCTCTACGCTCAGTACTTGGCATGTTTTAGATATTTGGTGACATGTTACAGGAGATATAAAAGGTTAGCAAAGAGCTTGAGACTGCTTGGAACAATCCAGGTCAACATGACTTGGAGATAGAGAAATGATTCTTACCTCTTCGTGCCCTCATGTGATAAATCACCTACTGTGTGTTGTGTCCAGAGAAAACCAGGACACATAGTGTTGATCCCGCCCTGCAGCATGCTGTGGTCTTACTGAACCACATGTTCTGGTCCCTTTTACCTAGCTTTCAATCCACACCAACCTGGGTCTAAACAACTACACCGACCTGGGTCTAAACAACTACACTGACCTGGGTCTAAACAACTACACCAACCTGGGTCTAAACAACTACACCAACCTGGGTCTAAACAACTACACCAACCTGGGTCTAAACAACTACACCGACCTGGGTCTAAACAACTACACCAACCTGGGTCTAAACAACTACACCGACCTGGGCCTAAACAACTACACCAACCTGGGCCTAAACAACTACACCAACCTGGGTCTAAACAACTACACCAACCTGGGTCTAAACAACTACACCAACCTGGGTCTAAACAACTACACCAACCTGGGTCTAAACAACTACACCGACCTGGGTCTAAACAACTACACCGACCGGGGTCTAAACAACTACACCGACCGGGGTCTAAACAACTACACCGACCTGGGTCTAAACAACTACACCGACCTGGGTCTAAACAACTACACCGACCGGGGTCTAAACAACTACACCGACCTGGGTCTAAACAACTACACCAACCTGGGTCTAAACAACTACACCGACCTGGGTCTAAACAACTACACCGACCAGGGTCTAAACAACTACACCAACCTGGGCCTAAACAACTACACCAACCTGGGTCTAAACAACTACACCAACCTGGGTCTAAACAACTACACCAACCTGGGTCTAAACAACTACACCAACCTGGGTCTAAACAACTACACCGACCTGGGTCTAAACAACTACACCGACCAGGGTCTAAACAACTACACCGACCTGGGCCTAAACAACTACACCAACCTGGGTCTAAACAACTACACCGACCTGGGCCTAAACAACTACACCAACCTGGGTCTAAACAACTACACCAACCTGGGCCTAAACAACTACACCAACCTGGGCCTAAACAACTACACCAACCTGGGTCTAAACAACTACACCAACCTGGGTCTAAACAACTACACCAACCTGGGCCTAAACAACTACACCAACCTGGGCCTAAACAACTACACCAACCTGGGTCTAAACAACTACACCAACCTGGGTCTAAACAACTACACCGACCTGGGTCTAAACAACTACACCGACCTGGGTCTAAACAACTACACCGACCGGGGTCTAAACAACTACACCGACCTGGGTCTAAACAACTACACCGACCTGGGTCTAAACAACTACACCGACCTGGGTCTAAACAACTACACCGACCTGGGTCTAAACAACTATACCGACCTGGGTCTAAACAACTATACCAACCTGGGTCTAAACAACTACACCAACCTGGGTCTAAACAACTACACCGACCAGGGTCTAAACAACTACACCGACCTGGGTCTAAACAACTACACCGACCTGGGTCTAAACAACTACACCAACCTGGGTCTAAACAACTACACCAACCTGGGTCTAAACAACTACACCAACCTGGGTCTAAACAACTACACCGACCTGGGTCTAAACAACTACACCGACCTGGGTCTAAACAACTACACCGACCTGGGTCTAAACAACCACTGAGATTTTTCTAAGACTGAGATTCTTGGTCTCTCTCTCCCTCTTCCCTCTCATCTCTCTACCTCTTTTATAATACTTATCTTTCTCTTCCCTCTCTTCTTGGGCGCTGACCTGTAACTACCAGTACCAGCAGGTGGCCATCATCCACAATGAGCTCTTGATCAGAGAGACCTACAAGGTTTCCCAAAAGAAGACAGATTTCTGTCAGAGTACTGGATGACCCACCAAAGGTTAGAGATAAGCCCCTTCTGCTGAAGACACCATATGCTGTTGGCATGTAACAAGGAGTGATTAGGCTGGAAGCTGAAAGAGAGTCAGGCCCCAGACAGCTAGCACGTTTAATGTCAGAAAGTGCTACATGAACAACTGGGGGAAAATGACCAATATCTGTCCAAGCAACTCATGGTCTAACCTACTTATCAGCAAATAACCTGTAGTGATGCTCACACAAGTGCAATAGTGACACACAGCCATGGTGGGGAACCAATGGCTCTTGATTTGGCTAACTGATCTGCTCAGTGGAACAGAACCCATAGCTGGAGCTGGGAAACAAGTCAGAACCATACCCAAAAATGAGCCCACTCTCCATTATCAAGCTTTCACCAATTGTGGGCTACAAGAGGGCCTACACCTGTTAAATTCTCTCTAAACAATAATGCTTATACCATTTATCTGGTGCGAACTTTACTCTTCGTCAGAGAATCTGCTTCTCTTTTTCAGATACATGCAGACCCTAAGGAGAGAACCACCCCATTATACCTCAAAAGGGCCCCAGCTAAAACTAAGAATAATTGGGGAAACAAGAAAGAGTGCTGTTTTCTTTGTGAACATGGTACCAGCACAAGGGTGAAGGAGATAGACACAGAGAACAATCAACTCCTACCAAACCAGATATCCAGAGACACAGACTCCCAAGACATCATCACTGAAGTAGACCTAAAGTGAACCCAACATGGCTCAGGAAAATTTGCAGAAGAGGGGGGCAGAAAGAATGTTAGAGCCACACGTTGGGTCATCATACAGACACATTTCCTCCTACCCATAACTGATGGCTAACCCCACAATACACGACCCATATACCCCAACAAGAAGGGTCCCTGTGGAGGGGGGAGGACAAGGAGGAGGCTAACCATGGTACCAACTTGACTGTGTTCACTGAGTACAAAACTAATGTTAAAAAAAAGTTTCCTGATAAATAGGAAAGGTACTAAAATGTTTTTAAAAGTGTAATATTTATTCTTCTTTGTTATTGACATTCTCTGCACATATGTTACTTGAAAATCTTAATGTTAACATAAAAGTCATTCCCCATCATTAAAAGTTTAAAAGGCAATTCTCAGGTTTTCAAGAGGTATCTTGATTATGGTCCCAGGAAAATGACTGTCAATCAATTCTTTATGGCTTTATGGTAGCTCGAGAGAGAAAATAAAGTACAGGTAAGAATTTTAAAATATAAAAATAACTGAAAGACAAACACTAATTCTAAAAAACCATTCTTCAGGACCAATTTGACAGCTAGATGAATCACATATTTTTTATAATGTGAAATTCACATAAAATGAATTAGGGGAAATAGAAGTAAAATGCATATCACCATACACTAGTGCTTCTAAAAGTCTTGCAAAACATAATAAATTGAATGGGATCAGAGTATAAGAGGTTGCTACTGGTCCTAAAACTTAGCTTTGTAAATTCCTTTAAATTTGAAAATTGTAGCTATTGTGTGATGTTTACCTGAGATCTGACAGGCTCCCTGTTGGATGTTTCACAAAGACTACTTAATCCCCTGTCAACAAACAGAGAAGGAGTCTGCAAGAAGTCTTATAGAAGGTAAGATTTCAAATCAAAAAGTTTCAACCACACTTAATAATGAGCAAAGCTGAGACTCAAAGCCCAGCCAGTCTGACCTGAATGCTCGATCTCGGTACGGCCCGTGCTCCGCCCCGCCGTCAAGAATAGGCACTGGCCGAGTCCCTCTCGGGAATGTCTGGGATAAAAATAAGTAAATTAAATGAATTAAAGTAGGTTTGTGATTCTATCTTGGGACTGGGAATGAAATTTATAAATGCCTCCTGGAGCCCATGGAGAGAAAGCAAAAGCCCTCAGATCTCTCATCCCTTCTATGAAGCAACTCAGACAACCTCCCCTGCAAGAGGTAGGCTGATGCAGAAATTGCCGTATGGAAAGCCAGATGTCTTCATGTTAGAGACTGGCTCCTCTCTGATATGACATCAGGAAGGTGAGGTCACTTGGTAGGGTGGCAGTGCTAGGGAAAACTTTCTCCCAGTCGGCTGTAGACTCGGGGGTTTCCACCTGGGAGAGTTGATCCTTTTTTGAGAAGCTATCCATGCCCCCTCCCTTTAAAGCCATAGGCTCCTAGCAACATAATTAAGTCATGAGTTTTGTAGCATGTTTGGTTTATTTGAAAGCAGTTAGCCAACAATCTAACAGTCCTTAAAGGATATAAATGAAGAAAAGCAAGCTCAGGACATGACTGACCCTCCCTTTCTTATAAGGCTGGCAGAGACCAGCCCTAGATGTGAGAGGTTATTCCTCATTTCATTCCTAGTAAGAGCTTGGTTTTGGCACCCTCATCTGTAAAATGGGGATAAAGGTAATACCTCATAGACTTGCTTTGATGTGAAGTGAGTCAAGCAAGCACCAGACCCAGTTTTATATGCTAAAGAAAGTACCAGAAACCACACCTGGTACCCAGCGAACCCTCCACATCATACATGAGTGCTACAAATTCTCTGGACTTTATAGTATCATGTTTCTAAAGAGTAGCACTGCTTCATAGTGGAAACACTTGGCTTCCCTTGATGCATCTAACAGGTCTTTACTGAATGCCTCCTGCTTGACAGGCAGCATACAAAGGTGACCATGATATACTCCTGTCCTCCATTCACTGATCTTACAGGCAGGGGACAGACAAATCAGTGACAATCATCATCACCCACACTGTCACAGGGATTTTGAGGAACATAGAGGAGTGAGACCCCAGTTCCAGGTTACAGTCCGTCGTGATGGAGAAGGCATGACAACGGGAGCTTGAGGCGGAGGTCACCTTCAGCCCAGCGAGGAGACCAAGAGCGGTGACAGCCGCTGCTCAGCCAGCTCTCTCCTTTTTATAGAGTCCAGGACCCCAGCCCCTGGAATGCGGGCTGCCCACAGTTAAGGTGGGGCTTCCTACTTCAATTGACCTAATAAAAAGAATCCCTGGCAGGCGTGTACGTGCCCAGAGGCTAACCTAGTCTGCATAATCCCTCACTGGTAGGTCTAGGTTCTGGCAAGGTGACAGTCAGTGTAAACCATCACAGGTGGCGGAATGTCCACAGGTATCTGAGGGACCTGGACCAGGCAAATTCAGAGAGAACAAGAGTGGGACAGAGGTGGTCAGGAACTACAGGGAGGAGATAACAAAAGTGAATGTGTTGTGGGTTTCTGCTTGGAATGACAAAAGAGCTCTGGAGTTGAATGGTGGTAATGGTAGTGACTTGATCGTGAATGCAGTTAATGCCACTGAGATGTGTACTTAAGAACAGTTGAAATGGTATATTTCGTTAAGTATATTTTGCTAGAATGAGAAATACAAGGATTAATACACAAAATTCCATCATAATTGATGTCCAGGCATTTGAGGACAAAGGAAGATCCTCTTTTTGAAAGCATACTTTGTAAGTAGCACCCCTTAATTTTAGGAGGCCACCAGCGCACTAACATATGTAGTGCTCCTTCATGGGGCCCCATAATCAAGATATGAACAAAGTATCTACAGGTTGGGGCCCCTCACCCTTCTTAATTGTGTATGCCAATTTGTGGGAACCAAGTAACAGGCTCGTAACAGCCACGGATGGAGAAAGGCGAGAAGGAAAAATCGTTGCCATGATTTAGCTCCGTCTTAAATGTTCCTACTTGGGAGCAATAGCTGAGTGAGTGTCCCAACATTTTTATAGGACACAATCGTTTCCTTGTTGAGTGCTGGCTGTTTTTCTGTGTCAGTGGACTTCGTGGTGACAAATCCCCTAAGGAGAACAAGCCATCTCTGCACGCGAGACGAGAATTAAACTGCCCGATGCCCAGACACATCACACTTGGCATCTGCACATCATTACCTGAAGCTCGTTCTGCAAGGCGCGGGGACAACTCTGAGCATTTTCCATGTGAGCTCTTTGCAGAGGAAATCAAATAAACACGAGCAGCCCATGTCTTGTCACGCTCACTGCTCCTCTGCAGGCATCCACAGGAATGAAGGAGGGAAGACTTAGTGTTGGGACAGGAAGGCCAGGTCAAAGGTGACAGGAGAAGAGCTCCGGTCCATACACAGAACCCAGGGCAGGAAAGCAAAAGTCACTAAGAGAAAGTCCATCGGTATCACTGGTAACCAAATAGTCTCAGCTTTTGATTTTTACAGGCAGATGACTTATGGGTCATGACAGAGGGGACGTTCTTTGAGTTAATGTCCACTTCAATGAGGGGATAAGCCTCTGGTATTTACTCCCAGTCTTCTTAGTATCTTACATGAATTCTAGTCAGAGATGTTTGCGGAATATGAGAAGGGTACCATATTCTACTGGATCTCACGTCACCTAAATGACCTTGCACTTGAGAAATGCAAAGCAGGATTGTATTCAGTGAGTAGGAAACGGTGAAAGTCTAAATTAGCAAATTCAGGCTACCCAGAGCCAGACGACTTGAAAAATACAGAACTGAGGGAGATGCAAAGGTAGCAGTGGGCAGGCTGAAGGCCCTAGCGCAGACTTCCCTGAAAGCCTGACATTGTCCTCCCGCATACTTGGAAGGGCAGAAAGAAAACTACGCTTTCTGTTCAAAGTACAGCTTGGCTTAGACTCTGAGACTGACCCCCACCTCAGAAGCAGTGGAACCACTGGCTCCATCGTGGTATGCAGGGCTGGGGAGGCCTCTGTGTGTCCCTCTCAATGGCTCACTAAGTCCAAGAATACACTCCAGGACCATTCCATGTTTGTGGAGTGCACGCCTTCACTTCCTGGGGGCTCTTTCCCCTTTGTGTGATAACATTAAATCTCTCCCCTTAGAGTTCACGCCCACTGCCCTCAGATCTCCTCCTGCAGTGAGTCACCCCATCTCTGGTAATGTTTTGGAGATTAGCGCTCTCTTGCTCTCGCTCTCTCTCTCTCTCTCTCTCTCTCTCTCTCTCTCTCTCTCTCTCTCTCTCTCTCTCTGTAAGCTCTTCTCCAAGGAAAACATCCTGGGGTCCTTGACTGAAGTGACACTTGCCAGCACTAGATCCCCGGCCCCAATATCCTGGTCAACATTTCCAGCCCTTTTAGCTGAGGGGTTTCTTTGAAGCCAAAACTTGAAAAAGCAATGCCTCCCTTCTCCCCACTAATACCTCTCTAAGCTGTTAATGATCAATCACCCTCCCTCCCTTTGCCAGAGAGCAAACGGCCTGCGGCAGACTTTGAAGAGAAAGGTTAGAGGGGGGAGGAGCAAGGGGGGTTAGAAGGAAGAGGCACCAAGCATTCTTGTAAGGAAGGAGGCAGAATGACAAGAAACGGCTTAGCCTCAATCACAGTTTTTCCTAATGTGATATAGTATGGGCCTATGGCCTATAGACACACACACACACACACACACACACACACACAGAGAGAGAGAGAGAGAGAGAGAGAGAGAGAGAGAGAAGAGAGAGAGAATTCATATGCATTAAGCAACCAAGACAAGCCTTCTTATCAGATCAGTGAACCACCTGATGTCTTCCTTCTGCCCATTAGCAAGCCCTGCAAATTTCTCCATCGAGAAACTTAATCACTTTTACCCATCATCTTCTGTGCATATGGAAGTAGAGACAATGTTTGGTTAAAGGGCTTCAGTCTCTTTACAAGCAACCCAATAAAGATAAGTGGGAATATCAAAAATCTCTGTGAACTAAAACCTCCGCCTGAAGAGATCCTTCAGATATACTCCTTCCTAATTGTGACCAGGAGCCAGATGGAATAACCTAATAAAAGTCAAAGCCACGGGCAGGCCAACCATCATGCATATGGTCAAATGGTCTATTCTGCTAGGGAAATTTCTCCTGTGGAATTGAAATGTTCCACAGGCATTGTCCAGACTTTAATCTCATCTGGCTGATGTTTCAACTGTGAGTCTCCATCACCACCCCTCTCCCCCCATGGCTCCAAATCTGTCCTATAATCCATCCCACCAGCTAATTTTTGCCGGGGAGGGTCTTTTGCTTTAATGTTATCAGGAAAATGTAAAACCATCTTCTAACTGCAACCATCAAATATAAGTAAATTGCAGGATGGAGAGGTGGCTTCATGGTTAAGGCACTTTCCTGCAAAGCCAAAGGACCCAGATTCAATTTTCTATAAGCCACCTAAGATAGATGCACAAGTGGCACATGCATCTGGAATTTGTTTGCAGACGCTGGAGCTCTGGCATGCCCACTTTCTCTCTCCTTCTTTCTAATAAACAAGCAAAAGTAAAATATTTTTAAATCTAAGTTAATTGTTTGTTTATGTTTTATTGAATATAATTAAAATAGGAACTTTCCTCCACATGCTGAGTTCTCTGTAGACCACAAAAGTGTGTGTTAAGTGTACATTTGTGTTTGTGAGCACAGGCACTCCTGTGCCATAGCACAGCTGTCGTGGTCAGAGGACAGCTTCCAGTGTCAGTCCCCACCTTCCACCTTGTGAAGACAGGACCTCTCATTGTTTGCCACATTCTATGCCAGACTAGCTGGTCCGCAAGTTGCCAGGGATTCTCCTGTCTCCACCTCCCATCTCTCTCTAGGCACACTGGGATTACAGATGCATTCAGCTACATCAGGCTTTAAGTGAATTCTGAGGATCTGAACTCAGGTCATCCAGCTTGCAAAGCAACAGCCGCTACCCATGAGGCCATCTCCTCGGTCCCTGGACTCTATCATTGCCAGTGGCTCTCTTTGTAGCACTTAGCAGCCCAATGCCTCCTCCTCAAGTAAATGCTGACAAGAAGATCATATGTAGCAGGCAAAGAACAGTAGAAAGAAAGGAGCTAAAGGATATGCCATCTATCTCCTTTGATAAGCAAAAATTGTAAGCACATTTCACTTTTGTGGCAACTTGACAAAGCACTTTGACACAAATGACCTTGAATCTCACAAAGTAAGCAGGGAAAGCCACTGTCCCCGATTACACAAAAGAAAACTGCAAATCAGGGAAAACAAAGAACTTGCCCTGTCCAAATAAACCAGAAACTAGAAACTGGTGAAAAAAGTGGGGGGGGGATTTACTTACATTTTGGTTAAAGTGGGAGATGGAATTTCCTCCTGCCCAGGCCTGTGGCCATCTTGCATCTTACATAATAGAATGAGAACAAGACTGGAACCTGCAAATTTAGCTATGAGACAGACAGAGAGGGCTAACTGGCCCTTCCCAGGAGGAAAAGGCTGGCTCTGTTGTCTCTGTTCTCTGTTACAGAAACTGCTTTGTGCTGCAGGTCTGAGCCGAGTATTTCGGGTCTCACAGAGTCCCTATTCTTGAGACAGAACAAAATCAGGGGTTTTGTGGAATGTAAGATCCCCACTCACCCTGGATCCTGCAGAGTTCTTTGTTCCTAGACCAGTGCCTTCGATTGATATAGAGTGAAGGCATTTTGTAGCTTTTAAAAAACTGTATTTCATTACTTATTTACATGAGAGGTGGAGAGAGAAATAGGCAGGTAGTGAGAATGGGCGCGCCAGGGCCTCCAGCCACTACAAACGAACTCCAGATGTGTGCACCCCCTGTGCACTTGGTGTGCATGGGTCCTGGGGAATCGAACCTGGGTCCTTTGGCTTTGCAGGCAAAATGCCTTAACCACAATGCCGGTTCTCCATCCCACTTTGTAACTTCTCTTTGGAGGGCAGCTTCAGTATCCGCTCCCTCACACAGTAATTTTACAAGTAAAAGAATGGGATAGCTGAAGGGAGGATCAAGTGTCTTTCTTTAGAGTACTTTCTCTGCCACTCCATCTTCAACATAAACTTGCTTACGAATCCAAGCACATAGCACACCTGCATTCGAGAGAGGCTGGAAAGACTTAGGTTCTGCCTACGCAGGCTCTCCTGATGGCGTCTCCTCTGCTGAACACCCACTTTCGACGTCGTCTCATCAATGTCCACCAGAGTATCTGACTGGGCAGCCCCTTCATGCAGCCCTCACATGGGCAGGTGACCAGAAAAATCACTGCCCACTGAAGTGTGCCCAGTAAAGCCAAAGGACGTAGAGTAACTTGCCGAACTATGAGTCAGTGGAGGCATCTGAACTTAAACCCAAACAGGCATCATTTCAAGTCTCATAAGTATGGTAAAGTGAGATGCAGGGATACCCAAAATTTCTGATACCACCCCTTGGGAAGTTACAATCTGTGTGTACATCATGTTTGAGTTATGAATCCTCAACAGAAAAACATCTCATGAACCTGATATCAGTGTCATTTTGGGATGTCAGTAGACAAGCCTTTAAAGCGCCTCCTGAAACGAGGAAGCCGGGTGGTAAAAGGCACTGGTTTGCAAAGCTTGCCAATTTCCCCAGTGCTCACATAAAGCTAGATATGCAAAATGGCACATGTATCAGAAGTTCATTTGCAGCAGCAAGAGGCCATGGCATACCCCACCTTTCTCTGTCTCTGTCTCATCAGTAAATTTAAATCAAATAAAAATGATCTCCAAACACTCGTAACTTTGCACTTTGCATGTTCTCTGCAAGGGTGACTGGGAGATCAGCTTCCACAAAGATATCCAAATTCTAGCTTTTTACAGAATGTATTTCAGAACCTCAATATAAATGAGTGATTGCCACCTAACTTCCCAGGCCCATATCCTGTCTTGCCTCTCAGATTATGTATTAAATCTAAAGCCAAAACAGGACTACAGGTAAAGGCCTATTATGTCCTAGACTCTGCTTCCAGCTGGAACCATAAAAAAGAGGCAACTAGAGTTGGATAGATGGCTTAGTGGTTAAGGCGCTTGCCTGTGAAACCTGAGGACCCATGTTCTACTCTCCAGATCCCACATTAGCCAGATGCACAAAGGTGAGGCAAGCACACGGTCTGGTGCAAACATCTGCAGTTCAATTTCAGTGGCTGAAGTCCTGACGTGCCAACTCTCTCTGTCTCTTTCTCTCTCTCTCTCTAATAAAATAAAATATTTTTTTAAAAAAACAACAGTAAAAGAGGTAACTAGGGGCTGAAGAGATGATTCAACTGGTAGGAGAAGACCTGAGTTTGCAAACACTGGGCATTCCAGGCACATCTATCTTGCATCCCTTGCATACCAGGGAACAGGAATATCCCTGGTAGCTTTCTGGATACCCAAACCAGTAAGCTCCAGACTCAGTGAGAAGCACTGTCATAAAGTATAAAAATAGGATGGAGTGCTGAAGAGATTGCTTAGTGGTTAGGGCACTTGCCTGCAAAGCCAAAGGACCCAGAACCCACGTAAGCCAGGTACACAAAGTGGCGCATGCATCTGGACTTTGTTGCAGCAGCTGAAGGCCCTGGCATGCCCATTCTCTCTCTCTCTCTCTCTCTCTCTCTCTCTCTCTCTCTCTCTCTCTCTCTCGTAAATAAAATATTTTTAAAAGATAAAATGGAGAGCAATAAAGGAAGACAGCCATCACTGACCTCTTGCCTCAACATGCACACGCACACATATGAACACACATAGCCTCACCCATGCATACATACATGTCACTAAGGGAAATAAAATTTCTCCCAATACTTAAACTATGCCCTGTCTTGAGAATGTAGAGAATATCCTAGGCTCACTCAATGAAACTCACAATTTCATTAACTTTTTTTTAATTTATTTATCTGAGAGCGACAGACACAGAGAGAAAGACAGATAGAGGGAGAGAGAGAATGGGCGCGCCAGGGCTTCTAGCCTCTGCAAACGAACTCCAGACACGTGCGCCCCCTTGTGCATCTGGCTAACGTGGGACCTGGGGAACCGAGCCTCGAACCGGGGTCCTTAGGCTTCACAGGCAAGCGCCTAACCACTAAGCCATCTCTCCAGCCCTCATTAACATTTTTTAAGCACAGTTACATGTCTACCTGATGAGGATGGCAGTCAGTACTTTGTGAGCTCTTCATGATTACCATGCACTATGGTAATCCCAGAATAAACAATATCTTATTTACTCCCTCATTAGCCCCATTATTATGATCCCAGTTTCAGGTGAGGAAAAATGGAGCCAACAGCGATGAAGAAATTTGCCCATGGTTAAACAGCCCATCCAGCTCCCGTCAGCCTGATTCAAGTCCTACAGTCACTCTTACTTGAGGTGTTATAATTCAATCATTCAAAGCCAATAAGCAATGCTCCAGCTTCTGGGCTTAGGTGGAACCAAACACAAACATCCACACATAGATTTTACATGCCAACTCTCCACAGGCTCCATCAAAGGAGCTTCTGTTTTGGGGCCATGCATAACAGGGATGCAAAGACTCAACCACTATAGGGGGAAATGGAGATAAAGTGTGCAAGAAACACAGCAAACAGAGCTGGAGGGATGGCTTAGCGGTTAAAGTGCTTGCCTGCAAAGCCAAAGGACCCAGGTTCAATTCCCCAGGACCCACATAAGTCAGATGCACAAGGTGGCGCATGTGTCTGGAGTTCATTTACAGTGGCTAGAGGCCCAGGTGGACCCATTTTCTCTCTATTTGACCCTCTCTCTCTCTCTCTCTCCTATCATTCTCTCTCTCTGATTGCAAATAAGTAAATTAAATTTTAAAAAAACGAATGGATTGAAAGAGAACACAGCAGGGTACCCAGCAGAGGGAGAAGAGTTGACAAATTCAAGGTGCATTGTGGTGCGTCTCGACTCTTCCGTAAGTCTCCATGGAGAAAGCCACAGGCAATGGTAAGAGGTAAAAGTCCACTGGTGTGGAAACAACTCTGGGTTCTCATCTTGACTGCGGAAGATTTGGAGTGAAATGCTTCCCACAGACTCATGTACCCAGTTCCCAACTTGCTGTACTATTTGGAACTCTGTGGAGCTTCCAGTAGGGGCAAAATGGCTGGCAGAAGTAGGTTAGCAGCGACAAGATGTTGAAGGCTATGTTTGCCCTGGTTCCAGCCCTAGTTCTCTGTTTCCTGGTTGGTCATGATGGAGAAGTTTCCAGCCCAGGATTCCATGCTTCCTGTGAGGCGACCACCCCGTGAGGCCTTCCTCCCCGTAGTAGACGGAAATCATTCTATAATGATGAGCCAAAATGTATCTTTTCTACTTGGTCACAATGACAAGAAAAGTGACTAACACACGGACTTGGTGTGTGATCTTGAACTTGTTTCTTTGACTACAAAATGTAACAGAGTCATCTTTGAAGTTCCTTCTCAATTCTGACTCCTAGGATTGCATTAGCTGAAACTTGACCTGGCATATGACTTCACAATTATATTTTCTATTCTGTTTTATTTTGTACCATATGTCACTCTCTGATGAAGTGGCCCCTGGGGGAGCTCCAAATTTCACTAATTATCTTTCTCCATGTGAATTGCTGATTCAATCACTTGTTTCATTTGAGCATTCTGAAACCGGGCTAGATAATTTTAGATCTTTCAACGTAGTTATTTCTCTCCCTCCCCCCCCCCTCGATATTCGACTTGATCAAATGAATTCCACAATTGCCCAACTTCTGCTTTGAGCAACTGAGACACACCTAATGCTTTCTCATTTGAAAATAGTTTCCAAGCAACAAGTGTGAATAATCTTTTCCACTGGGGTGGAAAATCTATCCATGATAGAGGACTGTTCTGGCTTTATATGATTTCCACACGAATGCTGACTTTTGTCAGGCTTCTCAGGCAAAGAGACACAGAGACAAGAAGGAAGTTTCCTGCTAGACACTTGTTTTCTTTGCACTCTGTCTTGGGGATGCACAGTCTCCCTTCCCCAGGACAAGTCTCCTCACCTTTTAAGACTTGATCGCCAGTCCCGGGGCAAAGTTACAATGTGCTGACAAAGAACCTTTGTAATCAAAGGCCATCCAACAGAAAGGTTTCTATTGTGGTTTGCCTGGGAAAGAAAGTTTTTCTTTCCCTAACTAGTTATTAAAGTACTTATGTTTAAACCAGGGATATTTCAGTGACATCAGAATATGGACCAGCCCTAAGCCTTTGTGAAAACTTAAATAACCGCTTGAAAATGTTCTGCTAACTTTCAATTTTCTTGCTTTTTATCGTGTTTGAAAAAAAACTACCTTGCTACCTTTTTTTTTTTTTTGAGAGGGGCTGCCTTGGTTCAGTTAACCAAGGGGGCTTTATTTATTTATTTATTTATTTTAGAGAAGGAACGTAGAAACAATGAAAGTCTTTGAACTTAGTTGAAGGTAGCTATTTTGAATTTTCTAAATTGGATGGACTGAACTTATCTGATAAGGCTTCGATGCCTATCTCTATCGGCTTGCGGTAAGGGCAGAAATTAAAGGCAGGTGGGGAAAGCAAGCCAAGGGCCTAAGAGGCAAATCCAGAGCATGTTCTGACATTGTTGTTACTGGCTGGGGTCAGGGCTTTGTGTCCTCCTGATGCAGGGGTCAGGGTGTGTTTGAGGACAGGAGAGAAGCCTCTTACTAGGTTCCTGTTGGGGTGGCAGTGAGCTGTAAAAAAAGGAGTGGAGCACCGGGAGCAGAGAGGATGTGTCCTGGTGGCTACAGAGCCAAGAGTCAGTGGCTCTCCACTAGAGAAGATGGTGACGTCCTGGCTTGTGTGTACATTTTTACAACTTATCCCCTCAGCAAACGTCATCTTTCTCCCTGGTCGTGACTGTTGCAGTCAGGTTCGCATTGCTGGTAGAAATCATTCGACCAAGAGCAGTTTGTGAGAAATGAGATTAATTTTGGCTTACAGGCTCGAGGGGAAGCTCCACAATGGCAGGGGAAAATGATGTCATGAGCAGAGGGTGGACATCGCCCCCTGGCCAGCATCAGGTAAACAATAGCAACAGGAGAGTGTGTCAAACACTGGCAAGTGGGAGCTGGCTATAACACCCATAAGCCCACCCCCAACAATATACTCCCTCCAAGAGGCGTTAATTCCCAAATCTCTGTCAGCTGGGAACCTAGCATTCAGAACACCTGAATCAAATCACCACAGTGACCCACTTGAAAAACTCAGACTAATTTTTTCCTTCCTTCTACTTAGAGATACAAACAGATTCTGAGACTAGAAAGTGGCTATAGAAAAAAATCCAAATACGGAGACTGGGGACTTGCTCATCAGCTAAGAGTGCTTACTGCACAAGCTTAAGGAGCTGAGCTCCATCCCCAGCATCCACAAAAAAGCCCAGACATGGCCACGCATGCCTGCAACTCCAGCACTGAGGGAGACAAAACCAGAGGACAGGTGGAGTTCACTGGTTAGCTAGTCTATCTCAGGAAAACAAGGCAGAAAAATGATGGATGGGCGGGCACCTAACATCTGCCCACATATGCATATTCCACACATAGTATACACACATAAAAGGAAAGAAAATCCAAGTATGATAAAAATCAGAGATTTATTTATTTTATTTATTTGAGAGAGAGACGGAGGAAGAGGCAGATAGAGAGAGAATGGGTGCGCCGGGGCCTTCAGCCACTGCAAACAAACTCCATGCACCACCATGTGCATCTGGTTTATGCGGGTCCTGGGAAACCAAACCCATGTCCTCTGGCTTTGCAGGAAAGTGCCTTAACCACTAAGCCATCTCTCCAGACCCCCAAATCAGAGATTTCTATCTAAAAATAACTATTTGTTCTGTATTTATATTTGTTCACTTTTTCTGTTGTTGCTATTGTTGTTTGTTTCATTTTTGTTTTTTTTTTTTTTTTCCTGAAAACAGGAGCATAGACAAAAGATGGGAAAGGGGAGAAGAAGAAAAGAATTTGAGGGAAAGGGGGAAAAAATAGGTGTTTTGACAGCAGGCTTCTTTCCCCTCTGCCTTCATGCCAGGTCTCAGTCCTCTAGCCTGGATACTGTTGATTGTTTTGTTTTGGGTTGTTTTTTTTTTTTCCCCCTTCACAGAAGAAAACTCTCTTATTTTACTCTCCAAGCTTAACCCATATTTCCTGGTCATCAGAAGTTACCACTGAAACAAAACCTTGTTAAAAGTTCAAAAGGGCTCAGTTCAGACCCTGAGACTCAGACACATCCCTAGGGAGAAAGGTCCTCCTCTCCAGCAAAACATGGTGCCGGGCTTTGCAAAGAGGAAAGAGTGGTTGCTTCACGTATCTCATGCCTGCATTATTTGTGTATGAGCTTCAGTGACTGGCCTGGAAAAAAGAAAAGAAAGGAATCCTAAGCAATGTGCTGATATAGCCCATTAGCCTTCTAGAAGGATGTGAGAGAGTCATACTTACAAAAGCACTTCCAGGAGAGAGCAACTAACACCTCAGCGTGCCAGGCCGCCTCAGGGCTGCTGTGGTAAGAACAGCCCAAGACACAGTAATCGTGGCAGACCAGGGAATGGGACACTTGGCTATGTGGTCCATGACATTACCAGGTGTCCAGATATTAGATGCTATGTCACCTCTATGGTATGATGTCTCCTTACCTCTCAGCTGTCCTACTGAAAACAAGTCACTTTCATTCAGTGCTTACCTCAAGCCAGGGGCATTAAACAGGTCAAGCCAGTTATCTCTTTTGTAACCCTCTTCATTTTAATAAGGATGGAGTTGACACTGGAAGGTAAACCACCGGCCTGACATCACAAATATGGCTGAAACACTGAGATCTGAAGACATCTTTTTGAATTTCCCAAACTTGGCTACCTAAGGACAATGCATGACCTCTTGATCATCTCTGCCTCCCAAGTACTGGGATTAAAGACGTGAGCCACCACTCCCGGCTTGAAACAGTATTTCTTAACTACATTTTAATGGGGATTTTTAAATGTCTTTTTCTTGGGGGGATGGTGTTTGGTTGGTTTGGGTTTTGGTGGTGTCAAGGAATAGGGGACAGACTTTTCAGTGTTGGTCCTTTGAAACATGGTAGGGCGCACAGCATTTCAATAGAATGCAGCGTCCATTCCTTAACGAAACACTTTATTCTGTTATGCATGTGTGTGGGAGTGGCTATGGATGAGAGGGTACACATGTTCCCTCTTTCATGTGGAGGCCTGAGGACACCTCCTTTGAGACCAGCCTTGAGCTCACTCACCAGTTATGATAAACTGGCTGTCCACTCAGTCTCAAGGACCCACCCATCTCCGTTTCCCGTTTCCCAAATCCTGGGATTAGCGGTGCATGCCATGACACCTGACTTTTTCTAACATGGGTTCTTGGGGTTCTGAATTCAGGTCCTCATGTTTGGGAGGCAAACACTTCACCAACTGAGCCTTCTCCAAACCCCTTAACAGAGCTTTTTTTCTTTTTTAAGAAAGGGGAAAAAATACCACTATTCACCAAGAAAAATGTAAAACAATTGGAAGTGGGGATAATTCAGTTAACTACAAAGCTACTTGGTTTGTTTTTGCTTTTACGGATTTTGTTTTGTTTTGATTTAGGTTTTTATCCCCTTGGGTGGGGAGAAATGATGTTTTAACCTGCAGGGCCTACATTCCTGAAAATGTTCTTGGCCTGAAATTTCTTGGTTTTTTTTTTGTTGTTGTTGTTTTGTTTTTAAATCTGGTACTAGAAGTCTCACAGGAATGATGCCAGGGTTAGGTCCAGGGAGCTACCCACAGGGGCAGGGATGAGTGGGGCAGTGTGACCTCTGGAGAGTGACCAGATAGGAGCAAGCTCTCCAGAAGTAATTATGTTTTAGAAATGTTGTTATGGAAAAACATAGAATTTCAGATCTGGAAAGAATTGTAAAGATTTTCTGGTAGAGACTCTAATGGTTATAGATTAGAGACATAAGGAGCCAAAATGGAGAGGTTGAAATCCTGGTCTGGATTTTGGGAAGGACCCACTAGTGTTTCCTGAAGGTCATTTATTTGTATACCCCTTCAAATTTGAACTTCTTTTCTACCTCTCCTTCCAATCTGTGCCATTATTATCTTTGTTTAAATCAACTCATGTTTATTCAAAATTACTGAAAAAAGCATTTTTGGTGGGTGCAGAAAATGGAAAACAAACATCAGTTATTGGAAAGAGAAGGTCCCAGCCCTGCCTATGTTAGCCTCTCGGGATTTGGGGATCAGAAGGATTTAGATAAGACAGGGCACTCCCTGGCTAAACTCTAGCAACAGAATGCAGCATTTATGGGGGCTTTAAGCCCCAGGAATTCTCCAAAGGGGTGATCAAGCACATGTTAGAGAGCTGTTAGAGCCACCTACTGATCAACTGAGATACATCTTGACTTGTCTGAGAATTAAAGGAGATGAAATTTAAAATGTAACTTAAGGTCTACTTTACCTCACCTTCCTGGCCAGCCAGTGAGGCTCACCCTTGGATGGAAGATGCCTGTGTTGGGGAAGGCCATGCTGCACTCTTCAGCCACCACAGGCTGGATTCCCCATCATGTGACCTCTCCTCATGGACTATCTGAGTCTGTTCTGCACAGAGACCCTAGATCCTGTCATGCAGAGCTGGCAAGGGGCACCCTTCCTAGCTACAACAAGAATGAAGAGACAGTTTTTTTAAACTTTATTTTATTTTATTATTAACAACTTCCATGACTATAAACAATATCCCGTGGTAATGCCCTCCTTCCCCCCACTTTCCCATTTGAATCTCCACTCTCTATCATATTCCTTCCTCCTCTCAATCAGTCCCTCTTTTATTTTGATGTCATGATCATTTCCTCCTATTATGATGGACTTGTGTAGGTAGTGTCAGGCACCGTGAGGTCATGGGTATCCAGGTCAATTTGTGTCTCGAGGAGCACGTTGTAAGAAGTCCTACCCTTCCTTTGATTTTTACATCCTTTCCACCACCTCTTCCACAACAGACCCCGAGCCTTGGAAGGTGTGATAGAGATATTGCAGTGCTGAGCACTTCTGTCACTTCTTCCCAGCACCATGATGCCTCCTGAGTCATCCCAAGGTCACTGCCATCTGAAAAGAGAAGGTTCTCTACCAAAAGTGAGAGTAGCATTAATATATAGGTATAAACATTAAGAGAACTGCTTACTAGTCAGCTTGATGAGCATAGTATGTACATTTAGCCAGACAGCAGTAGATGTTACACCCCTAGGGCTCATGACTACCCCTGTTGTAAGTTTTCAGTATCAGGGATGTCTTCCCTCCCACAGAGCAGTCCTCCAGTCCAATTGGAGGGCAATTGGTTTCCACCATGACAGATGTGACACTATTGCACACGTTAGCTTATTTGGCCTGGCTGGCCAAATATAAGGCTTTCAGTGTCCACTGTTGAGTATCTTCACTGGTGATTTCTCTCTCTCCCATTGAACTGCATGCAGAATGGCTTCTTCCAGCTTTCTGTCAGCTGGTCTACATGGAGGAGGTTATCAGTTCAGGTCCAGCAGTATTTTGCAGTGGTCTTGCAGCCCAAGTATGTGGAGTCTTCAGCAATAGGGTCTTACCATCTATTCCTGGTAGGAAACCAAGGGCCTTGCAATGGCCTCTAATGCTTTGGGGGCATCAGGGACCTCACTGGCCAACAACTCACTGGAAGGTATCCCACCCCTAGCACTGAAAATTTTCTAGTAACAATCTACAGCTCCTGAGTGTTCCATTGTCCAAAAAAAGTAGGTTTTCATATGATTTATTTATATCCTCTTAAGTTTTGATAAGCCCTCCCTCCACCATTCTGTTACTCAATCTCTTCCCCTGACCTCACTTGGGTCTTTTCACCCCCATTAATCTATTCTTCTACTTACATATATACAATACCATCCTATTAAGTACCCCCTCCCTTTCTTTTTATTCTTTTCCTGGTGGTGGGCTTCACCGCCAAGGCAATCAAATGTGCTCTGGGGATGTGCCTTAAGTTATTCTTCAGCTCAAACATCTTACTTCTCTCCTGCTGCCTATAAAACAAAGTATAAGTCCATTATTCCAGCATTTAAGGTTCCCCACCACCTGATGGCAACATATATTTCATGAATTAAAGCCTTTAAAGTTCCAATTAAACTTAAAGCCCTTTCAATCCAATGAGTCTCTAGCCAGTCCTCCAGGACCTCATAATCTACAGAAGCATCAAATTCTCTGGGGACTGGTGCTTCTCAGCCTGGATGATCATCAAAACCCCCTCGGAAAGCTTCAGGAACTCCCAAAGTTGGAGCACCTAAGATTTTCTCATCCCTATGACCATAATACTTGACAGCAATGACTTAAAGAAGGAATGGTTCACTTGGATCATGGGTTCAGAGAGTTGCAGTCCATTATGGGAGGGAAGGCATGACAGAATTCTTGGCAATGGGATCATGTGGGAAGAATCCTCAGAGGACAGCAAACAGGAATCAGAGAAACAGGTCAGAAGCAGAGGCAGTCTAACTCAAAAGGCCTACCCTAGCACTCTACTTTCTCCAACCAAGCTCCACCTCCTGTGGGCTCCAAAGCTTTCAAAATAGTGCCACAATGCTGGAACTGACTGTATAAAATGTGAGCCTAATGTGGGGAGAAGCATAAAACTTCAAACCATGGGCTGGAGAGATGGCATAGTGGTTAAGCGCTTGCCTGTGAAGCCTAAGGACCCCGGTTCAAGGCTCGGTTCCCCAGGTCCCACGTTAGCCAGATGCACAAGGGGGAGTTCATCTGGAGTTCGTTTGCAGAGGCTGGAAGCCCTGGCGCGCCCATTCTCTCTCTCTCCCTCTATCTGTCTTTCTCTCTGTGTCTGTCACTCTCAAATAAATAAATTAATTAATTAAAAAAAAAAAAACTTCAAACCATGGGCTGGAGAAATGGCTCAGCAGTTGAAGGCACTTGCTTACAAAACCTGACAGCCTAGGCTCGATTTCCCAGTATTCACATAAAGCCAGATGCACAAAGTGGCACATGTATCTGGAGTTCATCTGCAGGGCAGGAGGCCCTGGCATGCCTATATTTCCTCTCTGTTTACCTCTTTCTCAGTCACTCTTTTGCAAATAAATAAAAGCATTTAAATTCAAACCATAACACCATAGAATGAGAATCTCTGGGGTAAAACCCAGGGACCAGGTGAAACCCAGGTTTAAAAACTTCCTAGTGATTCCTATAGGCAACCAAGAGAACCATAGCTCCTGGACCTCGCCTCATGCTTTCAAAACATGACCTTCAAAAGTCATACTGGGGATCTGTATTTTAAATGATCAGGAAGGATAATAGGACAAGAGGCTTAGGAACCAGACCTAATCTACCTCCATAGCCTATAGATAAAAACACAGAAGCCCCAAATTGCTGAAGCACAGAGCCAATTTCCAGAATGGTTTGAAGCAGAACTGAAAGCAAGATCCAAGGGTTCCTATTCCCTGTGCCATACTCATTCCATAATGCAATCCTGCTTTCCAATCTTTACTCACTCCAACTTCCACTTATATAGTCTGTCTACCTTATAGACTAATGGCCCATCCGTACTTGGACCTCAAAATATGTGCTGGTATTTTATCACATTATGCCACCACCCCCACCTGAAAGAGCCATGCCAATTCTCCCAGCTTAATTCAGCTCTACACTTGACTTTCTTTAAGGTTGGCCTCACTTCCTACATAAACTTACTTAGCTACACTCCAGCACACTCCTCTTTTGCTTGTTCTCCACCCCTGCAGCAATATGGTCACAGGGTAGCCCTGAGTTATTCTTTAACAACACAGGATAGATTCTCTCAGAGGGCAAAGACCAAGGCTTATGCTCACCTCCTATCCACCCAGTACACTCAGAATAAACTCTCAGCAAATGCTCTTCCGTCCCAGACAGAAACCCTTAAAGCTCATTCAAGTGTGCCCCATTGAAAAATCACCTTTGGGGCCCCTTTCAGAAATGTGTTGCAGGAGAGGAAAAAAAAAGAAAAAAAAATTACTTTCTATGTTTCCTTTTTCCTATTTCATTTTGAAAGAATGGCCTTGAGGTTTATGCCAGTTGCAAATAAGTGGCCATGAACTTGATGTTTAGAATACCTAACTTTTCAAGAGATGAGCATGACATATGCATAGATATTATGCATGTCTTCTTCTGTGTGCTGTCTTTCTTCAAATGTCAATGGCTTTTCAGAATAATAGACAATCCTAGGCTATTGTCATACCTGCACATGTACTTCTAGAAACCACACAGCCCTAGAAAAAGGAGAAAACCCTCCTCATATCTCAGGGAACAAAGGGCCATGCACATGGGGCAGGTCTCATCATTTACCTCTTTATCACAATTGCTATCTTCAAAGTGAAAAGTGCCAAAGCTTCTGAGCCAGAAGCTCCACTTTAAGCTTTCTTATTAAGAAAACTCTCCAGTTTTTAATTGCTTTTATCAGAGTAGTGGTAGCTTGAATGGGAAGTGTCCCCTGTAGCTTCATGTGTTTGTGACTAAGCCCCATACTCAGTCCACACCTAGTGGCAATTTGAGAGGTCAAGCCTTTCTGGAGGAGGTACCTCGCTGGAAGGGACCTTGGTCTGTTCCAGCCCAAGTCTGCCCTGCCAGAGCTCAGTTCACTCTTGCTGCCACCTTTCAGCTGCTGCGGAAAGATGTGACACCTGGCCTCTGCTCTGCTATGCCATGATGAAATGTCACCTTGAAGCACAAAGACTGACATAAACCCTATCTTCCTATGAGCTGGTTCTGGTCAGATTTTTGTCCTGGCTAAAGGAAGGTAATTGCAACCAAAGGTTTTCTAACCTGTAGGAATATTAGCATGTACCTATGAATTAAGTGGCCAAGGTAGATATTACCTAGTTAGAGGTTAACACTGAGGACTCCATCCTGGTAGAAATATATAACAATATAGCTACTTTGAAGCATAGTTACTCTAGGATCCAGCAAATCTACTTTTAGATACATAGATAAAAGACAAAAACATGTACCCACACAAAATATCTATATAAATATTCATGACAGCATTATTTAAAGTAGCCAAAAAGGTGGTAACAACACCAATATCCATCAGTTAATGAATGGACAACCAAGATGTTATGTGGTGGTTTGATTCAGGTGTCCCAATAAACCCAGGTGTTCTGAATGCTAGATTGCCAGCTGATGGAGATTTAGGAATTAACACGTCCAGGAGGGAGTGTATTGTTGGGGGCAGGGTTACTGGGTGTTATAGCCAGTTTCCCCTTGCCAGTGTTTGTCACACTCTTCTGTTGCTATTGTTCACCTATGGTGGCCAGGGGGTGATGTCCACCCTCTGCTCATGCCATCAATTTCCCCTGCCATCGTGGAGCTTCCCCTCAAGCCTGTAAGCCAAAATAAAATCCCTTTTTCCCAGAATCTGCTCTTGGTTGGGTGATTTCTACCAGCAATACAAACCTGACTGCAACAGTGTGGAATATCCGTTATACATGGACTATTTAGTCCCCAAAACAAGATAAATACTGACACATGCTATAATATACATAAACTTTGGAAACATGCTAAATGAAAGAAATGAATCACAGGAGACAAGAAACTATTCCGTTCATGTGAAGCAGGTAGATCAACATAGGCAGACAGTGTATTTGTGGGTTTCTAGGGCTGCTACAGGAGCAAGAGATTGAAGAGGTTTGGGAATAACTAAGAGGGGGTACAGAGCTCCTTTCTGAGGAGTGAAAATGTTCTAAAATCAGTTATGTTGGTTATATACCTGAATATGCTAAGAACCATTGAACTGTATGTCTAAAATAGATAAATTGTAAGGTATATGAGCTCTATCTGACTATAAAAGTTAAGAAAAGATTAACAACTCCATTCTTGTATACTTCTTCCTAGCAATGTAATATTCAGTGACTTGTTTAACTACTCTGTACTTCAGAACCCTCATCAGTAAAAAAGACTTGCATAATTTTAAGGATTAAATAATTGACATGGAGGGTTTAAATTTATAAGCCCCCAGTAAAAGGGAGCTCTTTATTTTTTTCTATCATTCTCTAACTTCTGGTGGAAGAGTGTTGGTCTGGGAGCCACAAATGGGGCTGAAATAAGTATAAGAACAAACATCAGTGCTCACATCATAAAAGAGACTCAGAAATGGGAAGAAATATTTCCCAGAATGCTTTATTTTATGCTTTGACCCTGCCCTGCTCTTGCCTTACCTCTGTGAAAAAAAGGATTTCAAAGATCCCTTTCCAGTGCCTGCATAATTTCCACTCCATAAACCGTCCTCAGGGCAGCCAAAGTGATGCTGCAGAGCTTCCAGAGGCTCGGAAGAGCTAACCAAGAGAAGCAGAGTGTGTTTAATGAAAGGAATGCATGGAAGGCGAATGGAAGGATGCTTACCTGCCAGGCACACCTCACACATCTTCACAGGCCGAGAAAAATTCCATTCTGAAGGGCACTGAAGCTATTGCTATCTAGAGCAGCCAGCCAGTGAGAAATTATGTCCAGGTTTCAGCCCAGCCAGCTTTCATTACTGTTGAGAAATATCACCACATAATTCAACCCAGCTCAAGTCTTCCCTTCTCTCTGAAGACTTTCTGGCCATCCCAGTCCTCGGCAATTACTCCCGCCACTGAGTTCCTATAGGATTAATGTGATAACATGTATGAAATCACCAAGGACTGAGGCCAGCACATTAGCAATTGCTCAGAAACTATTTCCCAGCCATCCTGTAGCACTTATAATTGGCATGAGTCCTTGGGCTCCCAAAAACTTTACCTTGTATTGTTATTTATCTTTTGTGCATATCCACTTTCCATCTGTCTGTAAGCCCAGGGAAGACAAGAGTCCCATGGCATACTTTCCCATTTCCCAGCATCATGGGCTCCAGTGGAATAAGAAACTCAATAAACATTTGTTTACAATGATACCTACTATTATGCCTCTTTTTCTTGTAGAAATATCTATGAATGTGTGGGAGAAAGTAGTACAGCAAATAGTAAGCAATTGAAAGGCTCAGTCTGCCACTAAACCTTCCAGTCAAAGTTGTATGAACAGATTAGAGGAGAGGCTTTTATTATTTTTGCGGTGTGTGTGTGTGTGTGTGTGTGTGTGTGTGTGTGTGTGTGTACAGACAGCAGGTGCTTGGTGCCACAGCACCCATGTGAAGGTCAGAGGACAACCATGAGTGTCCACTTTCATCTGTTACGTGGTGTGAGACAGGGTCTTCCACCTCTCTCAGATGCGTCAACCAGTCTAGCTGGCCTATGAGCTTCCAGGGGATTCTCTGGTCTCTGCCTCCCTTCTCACTATAGGTGTCCTGGGATTTCAGACACTGGTGCTATAGCATCTTGCTTTATATGGGTCCTGGGGATCCAAACTCAAGTATTTACAGTTTTGTAGCAAGCACTTTAGCCCCTGGGCTATCACTCCAGCCCCAAGATTGTTTTGTAAAAACAACAAACAGGAGTAAGAAAGTTATGCTTAATAAAGGATAAAGTGTATTCAGTAAAAATGTATGGCTAACTAACTGGCCCAATCATCTCCAACTTCTCTTCAGCTGTCATCAAGAATCCAGGGCTGATTCTCTAGAGGCCAAGTGGGAAGTGCAAAGGAGGGTTGAAAGAAATGAATCTGAATGAACCCTTCGATAGCTCAGCCAGTAGAGCGGAGGACTGTATTCCAAACAGAAATGATTCTGAAATACATGGGAACGCATTCTAGCCCATCCTGCTTGTTGGATATATTTTAGAGTAACTTTGAGGCTCAGTTTCCTTATTTGGCACTTGTGGGATCAGAAGATCTATGCCCTACTCTGAAAGTATAAAAGACACTGACCAATAAAAAGCCTGTGATACTTCTACCATGAATGTTTAGAAGGGGCATTCTATACATCACAAATTCCCTCTCTGTGAGTCATCTTGAATAATTTATACCTTCCTTAACTATAAAAGGAAAATAATTCTACCATTTAGTATCTACAATGAATACCATCAACTTGCCATCAAATGCCCTGTTTCCTCTTCTTCTTGACTACTCAGCAAGGCTATACTTTCCAGACAACTTTGAGGTTGAGGTTGTTCATGATATACAGATCTAATCATTGAATTGTTTTCTTTGTAGGCGGAAAGGCTTTATTTGGCTCAATGACTCAAAAGTAAGCTCCATGATGGCAAAAGAAACCATGGCACAAGCAGAGGCTGGGCATCACCTCCTGGCCAACATCAGGTGAAAAATAGCAGGAGGAGAGTGTGCCAAACACTGACAAGAGGAAGCTGGCTAGAACACCCATAAGCCTGTTCAGCAACACATCTCTTCTAGTAAGTATTGAATTCTAACATTGTCATCAGCTGGGAGTCAAGACTTCAGAACACATGAGTTTATGGGGGACACCTAATTCAAACCACCACAGTCAGCTTCTATTCCCCATGAATTTATGACCATCCATGATACAAAATGCATACATTCAGTCCCACTTTAAAAGTCTCCTTAGTTTTCTCAATCCCAGTACTATTCAAACATCCCCATAATCCAAAGTCTCTTAACTAAGCCATAAAACCAAAAACCATACAAATGATGGCATTGGGCATAGCAAAGAAAAATTGAACTAATACAAGATTTAAAATAAACACGAAAAACATCAAACTTTTAACTCCAAGTCCCACAACTAACCAGTGGTAAATCTTCAAGTTCAATAATTCTGACCAGTGACTAGTCTCTGGAGTTCAAATTCCACCCCTTCAGTTGGGCTCCTTACAGCCCAGGGAACAATGTGTCCCAAGCCTGGAGCTCTCCTTGATAGCCATCTCACAGTCCTGGCATTTCAAAAAGTACAAGAAAATATATACAAGAATGATAACATGTAACTTCTATGCCAGAATCATAAAAGCCTCCTATACTTACCTCTCCCTCATTCTGGATGCTGGCCTTAAGTCATACTTGGTAGGAATGTGTTATAGAGGGCAGAGCTCACTTCTGTCTGGGTCTCTCAAAATCTGTGTGAAGTTGAGGTCACCATTCATTCAGTCACCCCATGCTTAACTCCAGAGTCCTAGAACCAAACTTAACTGTTTTCACAGGAAAACAATGTGTGTGTTAAATCACCAAACTATGGGGGGGGTTGTTATTTGTGTTAGAAGTTTATTACTAATCCCAATACTTGCCCATACAGATTCTTCAAAAGATTAAACAAAAAAAATACATAAAGCTCCCTTTAGAATCTACATAAAGTCATAATAGGTCATTAATGGGTTGCTCCATAAGTCTGCTACCCATGTGAAAATATATCAATATTGTTTACCCTTTGTAGAAAACGTTTTCTAAGAGTATTTAAATGGACAGGCTGATAGTAGAGTCCTTCAGATAATTCTAAAACAACATCTTTGACAGAGTCCTAACCATTACATTTCTAAATGCTGTGTGATCTAGGATATGATCTGTGGCTTGCTTGGTAGAACTTGATGCTCTGAACCTGGCATAACCACTACCATCTTGAAATTAGAACAGTTGTGATTACCTGTAAGATACCCTCACAAAGTCAGGATTGCTAACATTCCCTCACCAAAAGAGAAAAAGTCACATGATACTCACCTGATATTACAGCCTCCAATATCTCTTGTCCACCCCCACCCCATCCCTGGCAGCACATGGTCTTGGAAGGGATGGCTGAATATAAAATGTCTCCTATATCTTCATGTGTTTTGAATATTTGGTCCTCAGCTGATGGTAACTTAGGAAAGTTGTGGAGCCTTGCTGGAAGAGGCATATCACCTGTGGTGAACACTGAGGTTTATTAGTCCATCCCATGAGAAGTTCAAAGAGTAGACTCTGCATGCTTCCTCCCAGCTGATGTGACAAGATGTGATGTCCTGCTGTATGCTCTGCCATTCTTTCCCCACCATGATGAAGCTTCCTCTTGAACCTGTAAGCTGAAATAAACCCTTTCTTCCTATAAACTGCTCCTGGTCTGGTCTTTAGTCCCAATGACAAGAGAGTAACTACAATAGAGGCCAGTGTATTGTTGCAGTTTTCTGGTTTCCCACTCATTGCTGAATAAAACATCTGCCCAAATTCAGCTAATGGAGGCAAAATATGATGGCTCACAGTCTTGAGGCAAAGCGCCATGATGGCAGGGGAACCATGGCATGAGCAGAGGCTAGGTGCCACCCCTGCCATGGCAGGTGGAAAACAGCAGCAAAGAAGAGTGAGCCAAGATAACACAGGAAAGTTAGGGACTAATAAAACTCCAGGATCAACTCCCATGACACACCTCCTCCAATAAGACTCCACTTCCCAAGTACCCATCAGCGGGAGACCAAGCATTCGAAATACATGAATTTGTGCAGAGCATCTGATTCAAACCACACATTTCAAACCTGGCCCCATAACTCCTGATGGTGCATGACATGAAATTCAATCAGTCCAAATTTAAAGGCCCCATAGTTTTTATAAATCCAAACACTATTCACATATCCCCATAGCCCAAGGCTTTTTCCCTGTGAACCTGTAAAACCAAAAACACAGCCGCATAGAATAAGCATTCACACTGGAAAAGATGGCATTGGGTACAGCCTGGAAAGACTGAGCCACTGGAAGATCTAAAACAAACAGGGCAAACATCAAATCTTGTAGTTTAACATTGAACATCTAGTAACAAAGTCTCTGGAGCATCGATTCTGCCATTCTTGTTGCTGTACTCACAGCCTGAGAAAAGTTACATCTCAACACAACAGCTCTTCTTGGCAGCCATTCCATAGTTCTGGTATCACAAGAAAATCGTAGGTCTTCACTGCAACACATGGTTCATCCTCCTGACTCCACTGACCTTCCACAAAGGGACTGCAGCAACCTCATACCCCTACTTTCAAAAAAAAGGCCAGCGTTTATTCTGTTGTCCTGCTGTCCCAACACAGAACAACTGGCTCAGTCTCCGTGGTGGTGATCTCAGCTGCATCTGAATGTGCCATGTCTCCAGTCCAAAACTTTCACTTCTCTCTATACCATATCCATCTGCTCATGCCAGTCTACTTCTTCTAAACGTAACCTTGCTCAAGTTTCAGTACATAGGAAGAACATAACTAGCCTCTTATACAAACTGCCTCTAGCCCACTTTGGACAAAGGTCTTTCTTCCCTTCATAAGCTAAACTTCACAAGCCATAGCTCTTATTGCATTCAGGTCTTTCAACTCTGACCAAAATGGTCTATCAAACTCTGTCTACAACACTACAAAGTATCTCTTAGACCAAGGATTCAAATCCTTCCACATTCATGCTACAAATCAGTTCCAAAAGGCCAAAAGCTACACAGTTGGTTTTCTAACAGTAACGACTCCACTCCACTGGTACCAAATTTCTGCAATTACCTTCACATAGCTGAGACAAAATATCTGACCAAAAGAAACTAATGTATTTATTTTGGCTTGAGGGGAAGCTCCATGATGTCAAGGGAAAGCATGAGCAGAAGCTGGACATCACATCAGCTACAGCAGACAGACAACAGCAGCAGAAGAGTGAGCAGAGATAACACTGGCAATCTGGAAGCTAATAAGCATCTAGGTCCACCCCCAGTGGCACATGTCCTCCAACAAGGCTCTACTTCCCAAGTTGCCATCAGTTGGGGACCAAGCATTCAAAACACATGGGTTTATGGGGAGAGACAACTAATTCAAACCACCACAGGAATATAGAAGTTTGACTGTAACATAGCTATCGTGGGACATCCCAGGTGCTGAGGTAGGCATCTTCAGTGGTACACCTGCCCAAGTTACCCATCCCCTGGATGTCACCCCAACAAACCTGGACTTGGGTGAAATTGTTTCTCTAGACAGTTGGTTCCTATCCCTGGTGAACAGGTACAACTGAGAAACTCCCTAGGAAAAGCCAGGCAGCTGCTTGAAATCTCACTAGAAGGCTAGAAAAGTAGAGGTCTAAAAACAAAGACACCTCACTCAATGGACAGAAGGCCATTGCGTATTTCCTGGAGCTGGCTAAACTTAGATGTCACTTACCAGACAGGTTATCAACACATATAAAGGCATTTTATTTTAAATTCTTATTTTGATCAATTTAGGACTACTTCTTTTCTAAGTTTCTGTTACAATGGTATTTCTTTTTCATAGCATGTATAAAATTCTAGATTTCCTAACCCTACAAGGAATAATTAAAAGCCATACTTTTCTCTTCAGCAGTTCATTATAAAGGTCTAGGTATAGCCCTTATAGAGCTACACAGGCCTGCCCAGCTCACCTGACTCACAGGTGAAGCACCTGTGGAAGGGGGAACCTCACAACGGGTTGGGAGGAGTGTAGGAGTGCATGATGGGAATGCTGAGCTGGATCATGGAAAGAAGAGAGTGGAAGAGGCAGAGAAAGGGGAGCTGGGTGAGGCCAGCACTGTGAACAGAGACAAGAAATTGTAGGCAGGGACAGAAAATAAATTTGGAATCATGATATTAGTTGTTACTTAATGGAAAAATCGTTTTAGATAAACTAGAGTGACATTTGTGGGAGGCAGAGGTTAGGACTAAGTTAATCTTGGCACTCCTCTCTCCCATCTGCTCTGGGCTTGCTTGAGCTACTATGGCTTGTGACATGCAGGGGTCAGCAAATGGCCAGGCTGATTGGCCCTATGCATGGTGGGCACACCTAGAAGCCCAACACAGGTATCATGTAGTGTTTGTATTTATTTATTACATTTAACAAAACATTAGAGAGAAGTAGCAATATTTGGATTTCTCTTTGAGAGTGCTGTCTACTCTCTGGATGCTTGCAACAGCCTAGATTAGCTATCACATAATGTCAAACTTTCCTGTTGATGTCTCAACCTCTCTGAGCAATTGTCCAGCTGGCCTGACCATTATCTGGCGTCCTCTGAGTATCAAAAGAGTATTCTCTTTTGAGGCAATGCCCAACAGCAAACCTACAGAATAGACCAATCCTCTGGTGTAGCCCAACTTCCCCTGACTCACTGGACAAGCATCTCCCTTCAGGACTGAGAGTCTTTCACAGCTTCTGATGGCTGACTTCAACACAGCCCAGTGTGGAATCTCACCCTACATGTCTAATGCTTCACTGAGGGAAAAGTGGGAATGATGAGGCAGAAAGAAATAAAATCTGCACGATTGGGGGAAAATATTTCCAACAGAAGTGTCTGTTAAATTAATACACCACTCTCAGGAGAACACAGGAGCAACTCAATATTGAGCTGAGGAAGTGACAAAAAGTTTTACTAATGAGGCAATCTGCCTCTGGGAGATTTCTCTGGCTCTTGTTCTTCTGCTGATCGTCAGCCTTCCTGCTGGACATTTTTCTGCATGTGTTTATATACCTGCGCAGTGTGTGTGTGTGTGTGTGTGTGTGTGTTTGAATTGTAGTTTCAAAGCTATGGGATCTTTTAGTGTTCTGTTCTCCTAGAACGTACAGACCATGAATTCATTTGACAGTGTTTCTGTTTCAAGACTAAATCATACTGAGAGATTGAAAAAGCTATATTTTTTCAGGTGTTTATATCTGATCAGAAATACTGACATTGTGCGAAACCAGTGTAGTGAAAAACATTTTTGTGACAGATCACAAAGACCTGGGAGGTAGAGAAAAACAACTTTAATTTAAGAAACTCACACTGTCTAGACCTCTTTTACATTTCTAATACTTTGTGCCATTTTATGTAATTCTTCAGTATTGCAGATTTAAGTGGGTATTTTTTCCTGGGACTAAAAATACACATGTAATTGATAAAATTTAATTCTTTATCCTTTCTCTCCCTCAAAAAAAAAAAATAAATTACTTGACCTTCAAAACATGTCTGTGTCTCACTTAGTTAAGGGTTGCCTTTATGTTTTCTTTTGGTAGAAGCCTAGTGATTTAGTCCAAGCTGTCACTCAAATACTCTGGGTTAAAAGGTCTCCATTTATTTATCTTAGTGTTCATAATAACCAGTTAAATGGATGAATAGCAGTCAATGACTGAGAAAAACAGATATTTGAGCAGTCAAACATTTGGTACTTAAGAAATTACCAGAGTTCTTTGGAGGAGTTTATTAGACACTAATTATTGAATAAACAAAAGAAGCTGTATATTTTCCTAACACTGACAATAATAAATCATTTGAAGCTATACACACCATTTACAAATAGTAGATAGAAATTACTCTGCAGACCTATCAAAACCAGACGCTCCAAGGAATTTTTACTTTTTTTTTTTTTTTTGCACTTCTGACATCTAGAGATGTGAAACTTACAACCTATCCTTACCCCTCCACCCCAACCCCACACACAGTACAGAATAGCCACATGGAAAACTGGCCTTGGTGATGGTAAGTCACAGTGACTGTATGGGTGAAGGGGGAACTTTCCACACTCAGGAGGCCAATCCACCTTTAAAAGCAAATTCCCCAGCTGCCCTCACAGCACAGGTCACCTTCCCAACTTCCTCACATCTGTCAGTAACTCTGCCAATCTCCGAAGCAAGAGATCCATCATCATCATCCACTCTCTGGCCTTCAACCCCTATGCACAATCTCTAAGCAAACCTGTCATCTCCACACAGAGCCTCTCTGCTCACCTCTTCTCCTTCACAGCAAAGGGGCCTTCTAGCATAAACAAATACAAAGCTGTTGTGAGGCCCCATTGTTCGTAGTTACCCACCTAACCCAAGCCTCCCATCGCCCCCTATGCAGTCCTTGTCTGCTGTCCACCACGGAGACACTCTGCAGGTGCACGGGAGGAAGTAGCCCCAACCAGACACTGTGATTTCAGAATTCAAGCCTCCAGCCCCATGAGAGGAGAACTTCCTGGCGTCCCAGCCACCTAGTTTATTAAAGCAGCCACAGGAAACTAATGTGAGGGCAGAGAGATTTGTCCAGACACTTAGAAGCTTATCTAAAACAGGTCACTCTGGCTGTCATTAGCTTGACGACCTAAGTCATTTCTATATTTACATAGGCTCTCTCCTGTACTCCAGTTATGCATGAAGTATATAACTGCCCCCTTGCTGTGGACTGTAATGAGGGCAGTTACTGTTACCCACCAGTGACTCAGCTATGTTCTGGGTAGGGCGTAGTTACCTCAGGTTATTCCTGTCACTACCAACCCCATCCTTTGGAGGCTATAGAGTGTAAGAGAATGACCCGAAAATAAATTAAGTTTATTCCTGTACATATGTACTCTGGAAGTGTCTAACCTACATAAATTCTACTTTTCTGTCCATTTATTTCTCAAGTCATGGCCACTGAGAGATCCACTGGTTCTCCAGAATTTTCTGCTCAAGCACCTATTCTTTCCTTTATTGAGGAAGCATACAGGCTGTGGTACCCAGTAAGCTCACCTGACGCAGCCTGAGGAAAACACTGGGTGTCCCTATCACTCACCTGCCTGTTTTGTTTTGTTTTGTTTTGTTTTCCTGCAACACAATATCTTACTGATTCAAGAGCTTGTCATTTTTTTTTTTCAGGAGCCCCAGCAGCTCTCCGGTCTCCACTCCTCACAGGACTAAGGTTACAGATGTGTGTGGCCATGCCCAGCTGTTTACATGGATTCTAAACACTTGAACACAGGTGGTCTCAAGCTTCCTCAGTCCCACATGCTTGTGTAGAAAATTCACTTGACCACTGCTCCTTCTTTCTAGCCCTGGGGTCTTCATTTTTAGGAGTCCCAGTGCTCAGCACCCCCTTCCCTAGGATCCTTCTCCAGAAACTATCAAAGGAAACACCTGAAAAAGAAAAACCATGCCATCCTTGCGTGCTTCCCAGCCATTTCTGCAAATGGCACTGTTTTGACAGGAAATGACAAACAGATGCCCCTTGACCCTCGGTGCCCCCGAGGAGACTGATCATCAGGTCAGCACGTGGTCTCTTCATTTGAGAACGGCCAAGGCTGCTGTCATACGTCACAGCTGCAATGGATTAGGGTCATCTTTCCACACTAAGCCTCTCTTTTGTTGCTGCTGCTGCTGCCATTCTAACCGTGCCAAGAGTCATGCAAGAGGGAAAGGTGTGAACTTAGTAAAGTGCCAGCTAGGAAACAAGATACCTTTGATGACGAGGGGACAGTAAAAGCTGGCACTGCTGATAAGCATCCCACCATGCACAGAGTCTACTCCCATAAGGAAAAAAGAAAAAGAGCAATGCGACAACGGAAGCCCTCTGTCAGAGTGAGCGCACAATGAGGAATGCTCTGCTGGAAGACTGGCATGCTCTTAGGAAGAGTCCTGGGGGTTTTGCTAGTAATTTCGTCAGCTAGGAAAAAAAAAAAAAAAAGCAACATCATTAGAAAAAGAATTCAGGGGCTGGAGGGATGACTTAGCGGTTAAGATGCTTATCTGTGAAGCCTAAGGACCCAAGTTTGATTCTCCAGTGTCCATGTCAGCCATATGCACAAGGTGGTGCATGCATCTGGCATTCATCTGTAACTAGAGGCCTTGGCACTCCCATTCTCTCTCTATCTGCCCCCACTCTCAAATAAATATTTAAAAAAAAAACATTTTAAAATTTTCAAAACAGGGGAATTTTCAGGAGCAGACACCCCTTTGGTGTCTCTGATCACTGTGCTTCTTGTGATTGCTCAGTGCTTCCTTGCTCAGTGAGGCTCCCATAGCATTTCCTCCCAGGCTGGAGACTTTGGATTTTTGTGTGTGTGTGTGAGTGCGTGTGTATATTAGTATTTGTCGGCACACACATGTGGAGACCACAGAGAAATGTCAAGAGTTTCTCTTCCTCAGTTGCACTTCAACTTATCTACTGAATCAGTGTTTCTCAGTTAGCCTAGAACTCACTGATCTGGCTAGTCTACATAGTCAGCATGCTCCATGGACCCTCCTATGCCTACCCGCCAAGCCCAGGGATTACAGGCACACAATGCCTTGCTGGGCATTTATGTGGCCCCTGGGATCCACGCACAGGTCCTCATGCTCATGTGACAAACACTGCCAACTGAGTCATCACTCCAGCCTCCCCTCTTCTTCTTTTTCTTTTTGAAGCTGATAAACCTTTTCTCAATATGAAATTGTATTATGTACCATTCAATATTCACATCAGCAAATTGCACAGCTGATCTGCTTGAACAAGGGTAGGCAGGAGGGGCTGGAACCTTCCCAGCTTAGAGATAGCCCTAACGAAAGCCAGCCCTCCCTACCATACCACGTCCCTAGGATCCTGTGGTGTTACCTGAAAACCAGTGCAGAGCTGCTGAGTAGGGTGGGGACACCAAGGAACGGTAAATGCTGGTGTGCCCATCCTCGCCAAGGCAATCCACCCTGACCCTTTCACCCTGACATATCTTCCTGGAAATGCATCTCTCATGTCAATTTATCATCTAGGTTCTGGGAACAACAGCATTGACAGTCATTCCTTGATGACTTCTATTCTACCTAATTAGAAAATCACTTATGTGAACATTATGCAAGTATAATTTATCAGCAGTAGAGGTAACCACAAAGCAAGTAATTTAAAAAAAAAAAATTTCAGCATGCCTTAGGTACTCCTTTCCCATCCCGACACCCACCTTCAGTGGGTTGAAAATAATGCATGCTTATAAAGCAAAAATTGGAAACTTTGATTGTAATTTACCATTTGGAGTCTAGAAAATATGATGGCTTAAGGCCAAGATTGCATTCTACACTCCTAATTGTATAGGATGCTCATCTTTCTTGTAAATAGTAAGAAGCTATGAGCAAAAAAAAAAAAAGCATATATGAAATTGTAAAAAAGCATTTGGATTAACATTCCAAAGCATCAAAAGAATTCATGCCTTTTCTAAAAAAGTTTTTTCAAGGTAGGGTCTCCCTCACTCTAGCCCAAACTGACCTGGCACTTACTCTGTAGCCCCAGGCTGGCCTCCAACTGACAGGGGCAAAGCCTCTTGAGTGCTGGGATTAAGGGCGTGTGTTACCATGCCCAGCCTAGAAGTTGTGTCTTATTCCGTTCTGGTTGCTGTAACAAAATGCCACAGACACTAAACAGCTGTGATGCGTGTTACAGCTCCAGGGGCTTGAAAGTCTAAGATTAGGGCAGCAGCAGACCTGGTGAACAATGACAACCTGTTCCTCATGCATGGCATTTTTCTTGGTGTCACCACATAGCCCAAGGGATGAACGGGTCCTCTCAAGTTCTTTTATTAGTGCACTGTAGCAGTCACCTTCTCATTGGTGGGACACAACCCCTGACCAGAAACAATATGGGGAAGGGAAGGGCTTATTTTGGAATACAGTTTCAAGAGGAACTTCCATCGTGGCAGGAAAATCATGGCAGAGCAGACGCCTGAGTGTCACATTTGCCACAACAGCAGGGAAGAAGCAGCAAGAGTCAGCTCCTATGAATACCCACTAGGACTTAACAAATAAATCTTAAGGCCACCTTCGGTGACACACTTCCTGTAGTGAGATTCTACCTTCCAAAAACACCCCACAAACGTTCCCAAATTGACCCCAGCTGGCAACTAAATATTAAAAACGCATGAGCCCACGGGGGGACATGTCATTCAAACCACCTGAGCACTAATCTCAGCTGTGAGGATTCTGCCCTCAGTACAGAAGACCTTACCTGGTATGACTGGAGCATTGTACGGGAGTTTAAACATATGAATTGGAAGAGTGCCACAAACATTCAGATAATAACCAAAAAAAAAAGCATAGAGGAAAACATCTCCAAACTCTATTGCAGGCTATCTGAACTGGACCCTATTCAGCTAGAAGGTTCTTTTTAATTCTGCCTAGGATGGCCTCCTTCCAAGACAAATTACAATGATCCACCCCCCCCACACACACACACACACATTGCACCAAGGCTTAATTTGTGTGACCAATAGCGTATGGTAAAAGGAATGGATGTGATAAGCTACCTCTTGAGGAGAACCACACCACACTGGACCAAGGAGAGTCGCCAGTCAACAGCCTAGAACTTCAAAAGAGCCCAGGCTACCAACAATCAATGAACTTGGAGAGAATTCTCCCTTGCCTGAGCCCTGGTTGACAGCCCAACCAACACATTCCCTGCTCATGAGACACCCTCAACCATAAGCATACGAATGAATTACTTCTGGATTGACAAGCCTCACACAGTTTCTGAGTACAGCGCACCAGTTTCTAGAAGTGTCTGAGATGGACAGCTCAGGACTGTGTCCTTTCATATTAAAAATAGTTAACCTTGAAAGAAAACTATCCCTGGTTTAAAAGAAAAAAAACATATCATTTACAACATCACAGAAGTTTTAAATATTGTGGTAGACCAGAACTATACCTAATTTGATGTAATTGGAGGGGGGAAATATAGCTAGGAGGTTTGGAAAGCAGGTGAATAATGAAGTTGCTGGGACAAAAATCACAAAAGCATTTATGTATAACAAAATCATTAATTTTTTTGTTTTTGTTTTATGTTTTGTGTGTGAATTTTTGTTTTTGTTTTGTTCTATTGATTTTTGTTTGTTTTTGAGACAGGGTCTTGCTATGTAGCTCTTTCTGATCTGGAACTTGCTACATAGATCTTTCTGGCTTGGAACTTGTGGCAATTCTGCCCTGCCTCTCAGCTTGAACCACCAGTTTAAGCATTAGGTTTTTTAAGTTGGCAGTTAAAAATCTGTGATTGACTATTGAAAGCCTTTGAAGTATGCATTGCTTCATTCATTCAACAACACATCCAACAAAAAAAAGTGCACAATTAAATTCATCCCTTTAGGAGCTATGTAAGGGACAGAAAGGCACCATGGGGGGTGGGGGGGTGATGGAAGGTTTCACAGATGTTCTTCCAAAGCCATCCTGGTACACCATACTCCTCATCAGCCTCATCTGCTTTCTCATTTGCCAAGACACTTGAAACATTCCCATTTCTAAATCCAAAATTCATCCATAGATACATTTCAAACACTGCTTGGAGATCTACTTCAGAAGTAAATAAAGATTTGAATATGAAACTTTAAAATAAGGGGAGTGATAGCAAACCGACATTAATGGAGATTTGCAAAGATGCAAAGCATGGCTGTGGAGGCAGAGGGTCGGAATGCTTTTGAAGGTTGACCAAGGGTCATTGGCAATTGTCCCATGAGCCAAACTTTGGTCACTTACAAGTTAACATTTAGGATGTGTGATGCAAGAGTCTATTCCTGTTTCTTCACTTAATATGAGGTGTGCTTTTACAAATATTCAGAGTTCTTGAAGAGAATATGCATTTTCTGCAAGAAGCAGTTTACTCTATGTCTAAAGGTATTTAGTGCAATCTTCTGCATTCATGCTTCTTTTATCTGCTGAGTCCACTTAATTATTTACTTATTTATTTATCTATTTGTGTGGAGGGGCACATGCCTCTTGGTGTGTGTGAAGGTCAGAGGACAACTTCTGGTTCTATGCCCCACCCTCTTTGTAACAGGCTCATATGCCCCTACAAAGCAATCCCAGACTACAAGGCCCAAAAGCGCCTTGGATTCTCCCGGCTCCCTCTTCCAGTGCACCTTCTGTGCATTGGGACCACAGATGCATGGCCCTACTTTGCATCCAGCTTTACCAGCTAGACCCTAGCCAGCAGGCTTTGCAAGCAAGTGCCTTTACCTGCTGAACCATCTTCCCAGCCCTTGATCCACCTACTTCTAAGTGTGTTAAAATCTGAAATTAAAAAAAAATCTATTTCTAGAGTATCAACTCTGTGTACTTCAAACGAGGGTTTTCCAGGCCTATTCCCTTTAAGCACCTTTTCTCTTTTCTTCTCAACAAGGCTCACTAATTGTCAGAACTGAAAGTCTGTGGTTCACACTAGCACAGATATGTAAATTAATTCCAAACACGGGACAAAGCCACTTCAAATCAGCAAGGCCAGCCGCAGCAGAGGCAGCCAAAGCTCACGTCTGTGGGTTCCATCCCAGTGCTTTCTCTACTCGTTGCTAATGCCACCAGCCCTGGAATGCCATGCTTCGGCAGCCAGCAAGAGCCACGTGCAGAAATTTTAGCTTCACAGGAACAGCAGCAATAGCGTCATTCGGCAGCCAGCCAAGGTCCCCGCTAGAGCCATTTACCTCAACTCAATTAGACAGAGCATTTGGGGGAAGGCAAGACTGAAAAATGCTCTGGGGTCTCCTTTGTTAATTGAAGCCACTATCAGATTTTCCATTGTATGACAATAGACCAAAGATTTGTCTCCCTCTTTCTCTCTGTCATTCTCTTGATTTCAAGACATTAGGCCAAATTACAAGTAAAAAAACTGTACAATCTGTTTTGAAAATGGAAATAATGTAAGTAAAGGGAACAGATAGGCCTAATCAATGTAGATGTGTTCAAAGCTTGATGGCAGAGTGTATCCACTTCTCAGAGGGAAAGAGAAGCTCCATGTGGACAGTTCCACAGAAGGAGCTTGGTATCAGCACAGGCTCAAAGTATCGTGTTTCAATCTCTTGATGCTTAAATGCATGCATATCCTGGGTCCTTTGGGCACTGGATACACCAGTGGCTGGAAAATAACCAGCCTGTGTCTGTAATGACATCCATGTTCTTGACTTAACGGTTAATTTATTTAATGAGAAGCCTCTGCGCTTGTGATAAAGATTGGGATATCAGAGTTACTGGACTGGGAACTATGGCAGATGCATGGAGGGGGATGGGTTCCTCACTCTGAGGACCAAGTGCATGCATTCCATTCATCGCATTCATTCCAGAAATACTTGATTTTGAGCACCTGCTACGGTTTGGATAGGGTTTAAGTGCATCCCTCAAAGATTTTTGTACTGAAAACTTAATCCTCAGCACAGTGATGCAAAGAGCAGTAGAGCTTGGACTGGGTCTAGTAGCATGTCTTTAATTTCAGCACTAGGATGACTGAGGTAGAAAGATGCCATGAGTTCAAAGGCAGCTTGAGTTACAGAGTGAATTCCAAGTCAACTTGGTCTAGAGTGAGACTCTGCCTAAAAAAAAAAAAAAAAAAAAAAAGCTTGAAGGGGAGGTTGAGGAAGGGGTGGGATGGACCGGAACATAGCTCAGCTTCTAAAGGTGCTTGCAAAGTGTGTTGACCTGGGTTCAATTCCTAAGCCACCCATGTAAACCAGATGCAAAGAGTAGGGCTATTAGAAGGTAATTAGGTGATTCAGAAAGTATTAATCTTGGGCTGGAGAGATTGCTCAGTAGTTAAGGAACTTTCCCTGAGAGCCCAATGACTAGAGTTTGATTCCCTGGTACCCATGTAAAGCCAAATGCACATGTGTCTGAAGTTCATTTGCAGTAGCTAGAAGCCCTGGCATACTCATTCTCTTTCTATCTATCTGCCTTACTCTCAAATAAATAAATGAATAAAATTTAAAGAAATAAGTTGAATTGGGGTGAACTTCCAAATTAGGTGATGTGCTTCCTGTCATAAACAGTCCCTCAAACACTAGGACCATCAGTGGCTAGAGCAGTGGCTAGAAGCACTGATCTGGAGTCCACATACAAATCTGTTAGGATCCTGGCCATCTCTTACTACTGTGGCCTTAGGACACATTGTTCATCCACCCTGTGCACCAAGTTTCTTATATATAAGTTGAGGATTGGAATGATAATATTTGCTAGCATTGTTGTGAGGTCTAAATGTACTGATATATTAAAAAGAATTATGAGGGTAAATGAGTGGGAAAATTTGTCCTACCAAGAGGCTAAAATGTCACTGAAAAACTGCTTTCTGTTATAAGTAGATTTGTTATTTCCAAAAAGTTACCCACTTTGGGATCTGAGCCACATTAGAGCTGAGTCTCAGTCTCATACTTTAAAACTTTTCCTTTTTTTTAGCCATTGTGATTCATGATTTTTTTCATTTTTTTATTATTAGATATGGACATATTTTGTACATAAACATCACATGTTAGTACCATCATTTCCCTCCTTCCTGTACCTTTTCTGAAGAAGCCTTCCTCATTGGGGATGCAGGTCAACCCCATGGGGATTATGGGTTATATATTGGGGGGAAGCAGTCAGTTATGGGGGAGAGGCAATGTCTCTGTGCAAAATGTCCCAATTTGTGGCCCTAACAATCTTTCTGCCCCTCTTCCATAAAAGTCCCTGATATGCTGGGAGAATTTCAAGTCCACTTCAGTGATGGGCACTTAGGAGCATCTAGATGTCTGGTTCGGTAGGTGTTGAGTGTCCTTGGTTCCTTTCTCCATCACCCTTGTGCTGATTTCAGCTTAGCTAAGACAGCAGCATTCTTGCTCATTTCCCAAGTTCCTCTGTGGCCTCAGCTGGGGCCAGGGTGGAGTGGGCTGGGTTGTTTATCTCCTGAAGTCCAGTTCCCATTTGAAAAAGAGAAGCAGATTCTCCAACGGAGAGTGAAGTCAGCACCAATTAAATTGGATAACCACTATTAATTTAGAGAGAATTGTAAGGGTTCATAAACTTTTATAGTGTAAGGTAAGTGGGAGCTTGACAATGGAAAGCAGAACCATTATCTGGATATGATTCTGACTTGTTTGCCAGTTCTAGATATGGTTTCTTTTCCACTGAGTGGATCTGTTAGCCAATCCAAGAGCAGTTGGTTACCCACCCTGGCTGTGTGCCAGTATTGTACTTGTGTGAGCATCACATCAGGTTGTCTGCTTCTGAGTCTCTTAGACTTTGAGTTGCTTGGACAGATGTCAGCAACTTGGACTGATCCAGGTTAGGAACTGCAGATGAGTGAGATCATGCAATGATTGTATTTTTGTGATTGTGTGAGTTCACTTAAAATGATCTGTTCCAAGTTCGACCATTTTTCTACAAATTTATTACTGCTGAGTAGAATTCCATCATGTACATATACCACATCTTGATTATCCATTCATCCATTGATGGGCACCTGGGTTGTTTCCAGCTTTTGGCTTTTATGAATTGACAGCTATAAACATGGTTGAGCAAATATCTCTGAACTAAGATGTGGAGCTTTTAGGGTAAATGCCCAGTAAAGAAATAACAGGATCTGCTGATAACTCTATATTCATCCTTTGCAGGAGTCTCCAAATTGATTTCCACAGTGGTTGTACCAGCTTACATTTCCACCAACAGTGAACAAGGGTTCTTATTTCTGCACAGCTTCCCCAACATTTGTTTACATTTGATCTTTTAATGTTTGCTATCCTTACTAGGGTAAGGTGGGATCTCATAGTTGTTTTAATTTGCATTTCCTTAATGGTTAGAGATGTTAAACATTTTCTTAATTGTGTGTTAGCCATTTGTAATTCTTCCTCTGAGAACTCCCTATTTAGTTCTCGGCCCCACCTATGGAGTGGGTTGTTTGATTTTTTTTTATTGTTTAGTTTTTTGAGTTCTTTGTAGATTCTAGATACCGGGCTTCTGTCAGTGTTATAGCTGGCAAAGATTTTCTCCCATTCAGTGGGTAATCTATTGGCTCTGCTTATGGTATGCTTGTCTGTGCAAAAGCTTTTAGCTTTATGAGATCCCACTGGTTGAGAAACTCCAACAAAGACAGATCATTTGTTACAAAGCTCAGTGAATCATACCATTTAAAACTGAAAACTAGGGCTGGAGAGATGGCTTAGCAGTTAAGGCACTTGCCTGCAAAGCCTAAGGATCCATGTTATACTCTCCAGATCACACATTAGCCAGACGCACAAAGGTGAGGCAAGTGCAAGGTCATACATGAGCACTAGGTGGCGCAGGCATCTGGAGTTTGACTGCAGGGGCTAAGGCCCTGGCATTCTCTCTCTCTCTCTCTCTAAAATAAAATTTAAAAAAGAAAAGAAAAAATTAAAAAGCTGAGCACTAGGGCTGGGAGACGGCCCAGCGGTTATGAGTGCTCGCAGTTTAAGCATAAGGACCTGGGAGGGCCCACACCCGAGCTGTAGCAGTTCCCCAGCACCCATGCAAAAGAGCTGGGGATGATCACGCACCTCTGTAATCTTAGGCTGCACGAGGCAGATATCTGAGAATCTCAGAGATTGGCTGACTTAAAAACCACAGGAAGAGGCTAGAGACATGGCTTAGTGGTTAAGGCACTTGCCTGAAAAGCCTAAGGACCCAGGTTCGATTCCCCAGTATCCACATAAGCCAGATGCACAAGGTGGCACATGCATCTGGAGTTCATCTGCAGTAGCTGGAGGCCCTGGTGTGCCATTATCTCTCTCTCTCTCTCTCTCTCACTAATAAATAAATAGAAATAAAATTTTTTAAAGCCACAAGAAGAGACCGTATCTCAAGGAAGCATGCAGGTGAGTGGTAGGGAAAGGCACGGAGGTTCTCCTCTGGCTGCAGCATGTACATGCATACTGCATACAACTGCACACAGATATACACATTCCCACACACCACACCACAATATTACACACACACACACACACACACACACACAATGGAAGAGAATTAAAAGAAAACTGGCATCTTTACCTGTACGTATGTATTTCAAAGATGAAACTGTGAGCCCTGGGAAAGTGGAAGCCATGTCACTTTTATCTTTAATTTTTGATGTACATGTACAGTGTGTGTGGTACGTGAGTGGAGCTTGTACACTCGTCTGTGCTGGTGGGTGTGCCCTGTGAACACCCATGCAAGGTCCACAGGAGGACAGTGAGTGCCCTCTCTTGTTTTTCTGCCTTATTCCCTGATAGAGACTCTCAAGGAGCCCGGAGCTCGCCATTCCTTAGTTAGACTGACTGACCATGGAACCCCAGCAATCCTCCTGTCCCTGCTTCCCCCACACTTAGGTTAAGACACACATGCCAGCCCTGGCTTTCTTCGGTGAGTTTTGGGGGTCCATCTCAGGTTCTCATGCTGCACAGCAAGCACTCTTACCCACAGAGCCATCTCCCCAGCCCCCACACATCTTTTGTGCCTATGATGCCACATACCTAGGATAGTACCACACACACAGCAGAATCTCAAATATTCCATGAATAAATACTTTTATTTTATGGTGTTGAAGATCAAACCCAAGACCTTTACCTGTACTGGGAAAGAACTGCACCACTTGGCTACAGTCCAAGTCCATACTTGCTTGATACTATAAATAAAGCTATGGATTACATTGATACATGTCTACGTGTGTATATAATTGTATATGAGTCTGTAGAGAAAGAAAAAAGACCCAGAAGGAAGTACAGCAGAGGTTGTAGGCAGAGCTGGAAAAGATGCTAGGTCCAGTTCCATCTGTAATGAAATCAGCTTTCCATGAATCACTTGCCTCTGGGCTGAACAAACAGCTACGGGTTTTATCATTTAACTTCTGCAATAATTTCAGAGTTCCAAAATTATGCATTTTGGAGGTAATAAGAGTATAATCTGTTACAAAATAAATTAATTATTTTTTAAATTATGCATTATGTACACCTAGCACACCTCATAGCTACCTCTAATCTAAAGGACACTAGGATATCTAAATAAAATTCATCAGAGACCAAATATCCCCTACATTTCACATACAGTGGCACAGGCACAGGAAAGAGGTCAAACATATTTATACCAGACTCCTCCTCCCATGGTACCCCAGCCGCACCCCAGCCCTTCACACCCTCCTTGGCAATCCACAGTGTCCTTTCTCCCTGTGTCCTGAAACCCAGCTGCCGGCAGAGAGCAGATCACATGAGATTGCTTATCTTTGTACAAGCAGCAAACACAAATCCAGACCGTGTTCCTTTTAATTCCATTTCCTGATGTCTCTCTTGAGTGTTAGCTTTGGTCACCCAGATATCAAACAAGACAATTGGATGAAACAGCGCTGTAGACAGAATAGACCCACTCATCTTCAAATTGTGTTAACTCACAGGAGAGGACATTTTGGAAAGAATTCTCAGTGACAAAATACCAAATGAGTTTCAAAAGTATATAAATAGAAATTTTAATAGACTAAGAAAGCTATTATTTATAATTTTTCCCTCATCTGAAAGTTTTGGGAATTTTAGCAAGAAGCTAAAGAGTTTAAGTTTAGGCCATTTTACTTAAAGTACCCATTTGTCTAAATTATGAAGAGAAGAGCACTACCCTGTTTGAAGAAAGTAAACAAGAAAAATGACTGTCAATTACAGCAGCCCATGAGAAATAGAAAATGGAAAATATAGCTGGGAATGTGGTGCCTCAGTGGTAGACAGCTTGCATTAATCCTCAGCACTGAGTGAGGGAAGGAAGAAGAAAGGAAGGAGGGAGGGAAAAGGGAAGGAGTCAAGGGGAGAAAAAATGGGGAAAATATTTGTGCCAGGTGTGGTGGCGCAGGCCTTAAATCCCAGCACTCAGGAGGCAGAGGTAGGAGGTTCATCATGAGTTCAAGGCCACCCTGAGACTACACAGTGAATTGCAGGTCAGCCTGAGCTAGAGTGAGACCCTACCTCAAAAAAAAAAAAAAAAAAAAATCCCTTTGTAAATTTAATACAAAGACCATGTTCTACTTGCAGTATGCCAAAAAATAGATGTGATTTTTTAAATTTTCTGTACATTTTATTCAGTTTGCACTGCATTTTTTAAAGGAAACCATTATTATTATTTGGTCAAGGTTAGTTTGTGAATCCACACTAATTTTAGAGCGAAGGTGTGGTTCCAGAAGCCTTCAGATTACAACTCTACCATCCCCTGGTGTCAACACGCAGGAATTGCAGGAGCAGATCTTCAAAAATTCCTCTAAGACTGAATTTGCATAACAAAGACAGCTTTGTAATTTTACAAAGGATAAACTTTGACTGACACTAATGCAAATGAGAAAATGTAATGACTTCTAAAAAAACTAAGTAAGATCATAAAGGGGGCAAATCTTCTAGTCTCACTAAAATTACTAGTATAAAATTTCACACAAGTGAGGCTCATTGTTACACTGTTAGCGGCATAAAATGTTATGCCCTTCTTCTGTTTTGACAAATCCTCAAATAATGATTTAAACAATTTTCACTGGTCAGGATACTGGCACATTTGATGTAGAAAACAGACTCAGAAAGCATAGTGAAAGTGACACATATGAGATAGAATTTTATTCTTTTACCATGGGGTGGGGGGTGGGAAGATGCAGACATTTGTTAAAATTCAGCAATCACTGTTCATTTTCCTGGGTATGCTAATGGTATCGTTGTTATGTTTTGTTCTAAATCCCCACGTTTTGAGAGGGTACAGAGGCTGGAGTGAACAAGTAAGGGTGTGTCCAAGGGCTGGTGTCCTTGCTTCAAGATCAGAGAGTACTTGCCAATCAGTTTCCTGGTCCAAGTAACACACCTGCTATACCCTCAAGTCATTGTCCCACACTGCAAAACCAAGGAAGGAGAAAGTCCATTCTTGCCTTTAAGGCCCTGATCCCCATATTGTAGGAGTTCTACTTCCTTCCCATTGCTCAGGATTTCAGCCACATGATCATACCTAGAGACAGTTTGGAAAATGTAGTCTTTAAATAATATATCCAACTAAAAATTCTATTCATGTGAAAATTCTAGTTATGAGAATTGAAAGAAAACTGGCAGTCTCGATATTTTGATCCTGTCGTTTAATCTACTTGAGATGATTTTATGCAGGTAGAAAGGAAGAGCAGGATACAGCCCCACTGTCAAGCAAAGGAGATGGCCGCCAAACACAGCACATCATCTGGAGTTTTGTTTTTCTACAAAGGCTGTTCTTAGGACAATTGGCAAAATATGAGTCTGGCTTATGGGTCAAATAATTATGTTATGTTAATATTGAGATGTTTTTCTGATTTGGGTAATTACTGCGGTTGTCTGGTAGAATGACCTTACATTTTAGGAAACACACCCTGAAAAGAATTTTAAGTATAGAGCTATCAATGCCTGAAGTTTTACTTAAGCAGTCAAAAAGAGAAGAAAAGTGGTGAAATGCTAACAGGTGGAAAGTCAAGAGGAAAGATACAGGGAAAGACTGCTGTTCTTACAACTTTGCTGCAACTCTGAGATGATGTCAAAATAAAAAGTTAAAAACAGTACTATCTTAGTTCTGGCTCAAATTAATTTACTAAGTTTGTTAAAATGTGGTTCATTTACAGTTTAGTCCTTATGTTGCCTTAGTTGAGCTCAAATTTCAGAAAATTTAGTAGCCTTATACAGTGGTTTGAATTAGGTGTCCTCCATAAACTCGTGTGTGCTGAATGCTAGGTCCACAGCTACTGGCATTTGGGAATTGGAGCCTTGCTGGAGGAGGGTTTCATGGGGGTGAGGTTATGGGTTTGATAGCCAGCTTCCTCGTGCCAGTGTTGAACACACTCCTCTGCTACTTTTGTCCACCTGATGTTGGCCAGGAGGTTATGTCCAGCCTAGACTCATGCCACATTTTCCCCTGCCATCATGGAGCTTCCCCTGGAGTCTGTATGCCAAAATAATCCCTTTCCTCCTACAAGCTATGTTTTTGGTCAGGTGTTTTCTGACAGCAACAAGAAGGTTACTGTAATGCCTTCATTTATACACTTACTTTGAGGTGTTGGGAATTGAACTCAGGGCTTTAAGCATCCTGGGCAAGTACTCTACCACTGAGCCATCTTTCCAACCCAAATATTTGGTCTCTTGTAAGTCCTCCTCCCCCCATATTGCAATGATTGGAGTCCAAGTGGACACATTACTTGCAACATTAAAGGTGGTGTAAGCCAGGGACAGTGGAGCACATCTGTAATCCCGGCAGGCAGAAGGTGAAGGCAGACAAGACCCCAGCTGTAACTCAGTCCAAGCTATATAATGAGACCTTGTGTCCAGCTAAGCTCAGCTGAAGGCCTCCATACTCGCCACAGGGAACCAGAGGAGGCTTCAAGGAGAGTCCAGGGCTGGGAGCAGGTGCCCTCTGCCCCAGCTCCACCCTCTGTCACTTGGGAGAGGACCCAGGATTCCTGCACACGCTTGCTCAGACTCACAGCTCCATGGCCCGAGCACTCTGTGAGCCTCCTTCATGATAACACCTGGAACCCCCTCCCACTTCTTAAATCAAATCCAGTATCAGTTGAGGCTTTATTCCCAGCACAGCCAAGCGACTGTGATGCTCCAGGGTCCCTGAACAGCACCTCCGCCCACAGCATCCAGCACAGCAAGTCTGTCTTCCCAAACATGCTCTCCAAAGAGGAAGAACCTTGAAGCACTCTATGTCACCTTGCTCCCAAACATGACCTTGTATCAGTCACAGGCAGACTCAGCTGTAGACTCCTCCCTGTCCTGATGGTGACACGTACCTTTAGTGTGTGGGGTGGACACACACTTATCCACCGTCACTCTGGTTCCATTCACTGTAATCACAGAGCTGCCTTTTAGATGCTTAGATCGTCACAACCTCTTCCAAGCTTCCGCTCTCACTTGAGTGGCAGGCTCTGTGAACATGGGAACCAGCACTGAACTGGCCTGTCTGAAAACAGGGAGCAAAACCGCACCCCGGCAGCCCACTAGGCTTGGCAGCAAGGAGCTCCTCCCTCACATGCTGATGGGGGAAGCCCATGGGGAAGCCAGAGGATGGCTCTTTCCCTCTTTGTGCAAGGCTGTTTTCCAAAGGAAAGATGAAATTCTTAAACACTTTGAAGTCATTCAGCTATTAACAATGTCCTGAATTTTGCCGGATAAATACACAGCTCAGCCTCTGAATTTGAAAAAGATGTATTCCCAGACACTCCCACAATGTTTTTTTTTCTTTACTAATACAGATGTTCAAATTCTTCAAATATTGGCTTATTGGATTGTTTGCCTGGTTGGTTGGTTTTTCACGGAGAAATGCCTCACTGGTGAGTAAAGAGTATTTTCTCCTCAGCTGTCTCCTAAGAGACAAGCAACTTGGTAGGTTGGAACAATATTCAACACCATCACAGACAGTAATCTGGAAAACACCAAATCATCCTGAAAGAACAAAGGAAAGGCTGCTTGTTCCAACCTGAAGACCGATCATTTCTTCTGGTTTAAAGTCCTGTTGTTGTGCTCTAATTGAATTCATTCCCGTGCTGCCTTGCTGGAGGAGGGCCATACAGAAGCAGTGATTTGGATTCTACTGAGCCTTCCCTAAGCCAGCACTGGAAGCCTGGCCCCAGCTTCAACTGAACACACTTCCCCAAGCTGTTCTGACCAGAAATGACAGTGTGTCTACGGTGTGAATCTTTCCGTCGCCTTTACATTTGCCTGTGGACCTGTAGGTGGCCCTTTTCCCTGTGTGACCACTGATCTGATGAAGAAAACAAAACCGTCTTGACAGAAAGCACGTGTTCTATTTCCTCACTGCCAGCCAGGCTCACTTGGAGCCTCCCCTGGGCTGATCTCTTCCCTCCATGTGTTGAGAAGGAGGAGAAGTAGAGGAACACTTACGATGCTGATGCAGAGAATTACTCTTAGCCCTAATCTTAAAACTCTTTCCTTCCCTACTAAAAGCCGGCTTCATTCTAACTCTCCTTCTGCCTTTGAAAGAGCGTCATTTCCTCCATTCCCAGTTCACAGAGGTGAAGAAGGGCTTGGAAAGTGCATAGCACATCCTGAGCACACTTCTGATGAAAGGGCAATGTTGAAATTCACATGGAGGACCCTTGTTGGTGAGGCTGCGGTTTGCACAGCCTTCAGTCACATGGTTTTCATAACATACGATGAAACTAATTAGGAAACTGTGAATGACTTTACACTTGCTCCTGTGGAGCTAGACTTTTTTTAAAGATTTATTTTTTTCGTATTTACTTGAAGGAGAGAGAAAGAATGGACATCCCAAGGTCTCTTGCCACTGCAAACAAACTCCAGACACACGCACCACTTCATATATTTGGCCTTATGTGGGTAATGGACAATCAAACCTGGGCCTGCAGCCTTTGCAAGCAAGCACCTTTAACCACTGAACCATCTCCCCAGCCCAGCCCTATACTTTTTACATGGTTCATATTGATTGTTAATTAGACAGAACCTAGAATCACCTGTGAGGATTGACAGAGATGAGGTTAGCCTCCTCTGTGCATGTCTGTGAGGAATCATGCTGAGTTGATTAAGCAAAGGGGGAACACCCACTCTAACTGTGCGTGGCACCATTCCATGGGCTGGGGTTCTAAACCATATAAAATGGAGAGGCCAAAAGCAACAGCAATCATTTCCTTTACTTCCTCCCTGCCGATGTGATACCAGCCTCCTGCCATTCTTTCCCCACATGATGGACTTTCCTCTCTGGAACTGTAAGCCAAAATAAACCCTTCCCTTCCATAAGCTGCTTCAGGTCAGGTATTTTATCCCAGCAATGAAAACGTAATTAATACAAGTTCCCAACTTGAGCAAGGAACAGAGTAACATGCCTATCAATCAGCTAAGATGACATTAAAGAGGCCAGGAAAGCAATTACTTTATTTAATTTAAATATTTTTTATTTTATTATTATTATTATTATTATTATTTCTTTCAAGGAAGGGTCTCACTCTATATATAAGGTCTCAAGCTGACCTGGAATTCACTATGTAATCACAGGGTGGCCTTGAACTCACAATGGTCCTCCTACCTCTGCCTACCAAGTGCTGGGATTAAAGACATGTGCCACCACACCTGCCTTAATATAATTTAATTGCTAGCATTATTTAATATGTACTCAATGTTTAGCTGCACCGCATGGTGATTAATCCCAAGGATTCTGCTTTGAATCCCAACTCTGACAACTTATTAGCCATGTGATATTAAGTAAGAATCTTCACTTTCTTGTTTTCTAGTTTTAAACATTTTTATCTATCTATTTGGAAGCAGAGAGAGAGAGAAGAGAGACAGACAAACAGAATGGGCACACCAGGGCCATCAGTCACTGAAAATGTGCATCTGGCTTTATGTGGCTACTGGGGAATTGAACCTGGATCATTAGGCTTTGCAGGCAAGTACCATAACTGCTGAGCCATCTCTCCAGCCACTGTTTCAAGTTTTAAGTCCTAGTTTTATGTCTATAGAAGGAATTCAACTCATAGAGTTGTAACTTCCCTCTTCTACAAAAGGAAATTACTGAACTCTGTCGTTCATTTTTAAGAACATTGCTCACTTGATAATGTATTTTAGAAAAACTGGTTTGTATCTAATTATGCTATAAACATATGAGATGCAAATATACTCTTATGTAAGTGTGTATGCTTACCATGCCTTAGAATATACCAGGATGAAATATAATCTTATAATTTTTAAATAACTGAATTAGTATATATAAAAATAAAAGGAAATTACTTCATAGAGCTGTGAGAATTCAGTGAATTAATACACCTAGAGGATTCAGAAATATGCCTGGAATTTAAGACGCTCAATAAATGCTCTTTGTCACAACAAGCTCATCTTAATATTTTTTTAATATTTTATTCATTTTTACTTATTTATTTGAGAGTGACAGACAGAGAGAGAAAGAGGCAGAGAGAGAGAGAGAATAGGCACGCCAGGGCCTCCAGCCACTGCAAACGAACTCCAGACACGTGTGCCCCCTTGTGCATCTGGCTAACGTGGGTCCTGGGGAGTCGAGCCTCAAACTGGGGTCCTGAGGCTTCACAGGCAAGCGCTCAACCACTAAGCCATCTCTCCAGCCCTCATCTTAATATTTATTGCCTGATTGTATTCATTTTTCTCATGTTGACCAGGCTCTAAAAGATTCTGAATGAAGACCAATTCATGTAGGCTGTTACCCTGGGTCATCCTCAAACAAAGCAAGGACATAAGTTAATAACAGTTGAACAAGGAATGACTCCCAGTGTCCACTGTGAGCCATGGATCTTAGTTGCCTTGCACCTCGCCCACTTCATGAAACACGCGCCTGCTGACATAACACTACTCATCCCCACATTGGAAACCTCTTATTTCATCTGTCTCCAAAGTTCTGTTCCCCCCATTCTGATCCTTCTAAATTCTCTCCTTTACTGCCTTCTTTACTCAATACCTACAGAAGACTCTAGAGCTTCTGTCCTCATTGGTGGCTATGCCTGACAACACGGGGCTGATATTTCTGAGCTTTGCATGGTGACTGAAGTGGATCTGCTAGAACCATGATGGTCACAACCCAGATGTTTGCCTAGCTCTCTTCACTGCCACAGTAACTGTGCAGGGGCTGATGGGAACATTCTTTAGATAGAATAGACTGACATTTTAAAAAAAGAAAAGTATATTTGCCAGGTAAACGTAAAGCAATATTGGTGTTTTGAAATAAACCACCATTATCTCATCCTATAATTTCCTATATAACACAGTGAACACTAAAGGAGTAAGCCAGGACAAACCAGATTGGGTTTTGGTTGCATTCCCAACACTTACTTAGCATATGACCTAGGACAAGAGAATCTGAGGTGTCTCATCCATTTAAAATACAAACAAAAATACCTAAGTCTTGCCTGGCATGGTGGCTCTTGCCTACAATCTCAGCACTTGGAAGCCCGCAGATTGCCATGGTTGTCTGTGTAGTAAGTTCAGGACAGCCTGGGCTACAGGGTGAGACCTCATCTCCAGAAAACGATAACAAAAGTCCCAAGTATAACACACAGGTTGTTATGAAGGTCGGCTGAGATGATGCACAGGAAAGTGTTCAGAAAATATTTATAAAATAATCACAAATACAAAATGGTGTTATCGTTTACAACATACCTTAGGCTACCTTGGAAAGCAGAAAGCAGAGAAGTTGTAACAAGAAGTCGCAGGCTGGATTTCTAGCTCCACATCCACGTTCACTACAAATCTATCTCTTCTGTAGCTTTGGTAAATGACATCTCACCCTGGTCTTCAGTTTCATCATCTGTGAAATGAGAGAGTTGGACCAGATTAGCTACAAGTGACAACAGTCACTGAGTTCAAGCCAAACAAAGAGACAGAAACTAATCAAAGTAAAGTGGATATGTTTTTCTAAAATATTAAACTGTAAAATAACAAAGAAAATGAAAAGCAATCAGACATGGTTTATTGATCATGACCCTCTTTCTCCAAACCCAGACGTATTCTCATAGCCTGCTTTTCTATTAACAACAAATAAGCTTCAGTCCATTGTTTTAGGAACAAGATTTTTAAGACAAATCATTTATAGACAAAGAATCCTAGTGGCAAATACTTTAATTATATAAATCTGCTTACTGTCTCAAATATACACATATCTGTGTGCTGGGATACATGAGCACACAGACACACATGCACACACATGTGTGCCCATGTGTGTATGCACAACCCCCCCCCCGCATACAGTTAGTTGATCCTTATAGAAGCCAGCTCCCATAAAAATAATATAAACAGACTTTGGTGTTTTGGTTTATGGAAAGCTATACCTTTCATACTTCCCATACTATTAAAACCTTTTAGATAGATAAGAAAACTGAGTTAACCAGAGGATAAAATGAATTATTGAACATCTGTGGCTCTGTAATAACCCAGAAGGCAGGAAATCTGACATAACTATGTCTTGTGTTCTGTGCTGAGACCTTTTTAACCTTGACACTGGAATCTGTCCTAACAGCTGACGGCTGAAAGGCTGTCCTTTCCAAATGGACTGTCTGTCCAGTCATTTTGCTTGTTTAGAAGATACTCTGTACAGTCTCTTTACTACTAAACGTTTCTTGTAGCCTGGTGTGATGGTGTCTGCCTGTAGCCCAGTACTCAGGAGGCAGAAACACAAGAACCATGACTCCGAGGCCAGCCTAGACTACACAGTGAGACTTTGCTACTTGAGATTGATAGCTGTTAACTTTCATGTTCTGTGACTCCACATACCAGTCATTTGCTCACAAGTCTATGTTTAAATTCCCTTTTAATTAAGCTGTAGACATAAATTCAACCTTCAGCTTGTTATTTTAATAATAATTGTAACAATTAACCCATAAGTGTTTTTATCACTAACAATTATTAAATAATAACTTATGTGTTCATTAACATAACAAGTCTCATTAATTGTATGCTGTCTCATGATGAGATTAACCTATGAAGATCAAACAGAAAACACAGGGTGAAGGAGAACCAGAGAGTCTCCTTGGAGCTGTCTGGGAAAGTTTTCAAAAATTTAGGCTTCACACAGTGGGGGTAGGATTTTGAGACACAAGGGACTTACAGTATCAAACCACAGCATAACATCAATTAGAGCCACAAATGCACTTATAAAAAGGTTAATTTATGACTTTGAAAAATTGTATGTTAGGAAAATAATACCAACTAAACATTTTAGGAATGGTCATAGAACTTTATTTTTTTTAACCATTTTAATCCACCATGTTTCTCCCTTGGATTTCTGTCTTTGTTTTCTTCATTTCCCTGCTTCTGGGTTTGCACTGCCCAGAGCAGTCTTCATGTCTAAGCAAAGCAAAACTTCTGAGCAAACACTCTGTTTTGAAAGGACGCCAGTGGGTGAAGTTGGGCACGGACCCCCAAGCCAGGGTGCACTCTCTTACAGGGATTGTTACTTACTCTATTCTTTGCAGGATGGGAGGCTCAGTCGTGTACAGCGGGCATCTGAATATGCGCATGATCACCCCCACTAGTTTCCAAAGGAGGTGTTTCTTAGGGGCTTTCTGAGTAACTTTCAAACCCCTCAGCCTATCTTTCAGAGCTCTCTACAGTTCATTCCAAAACTATCCAGCACCTCCCCTCAAACAGGGGATTGAGTTGACATTGTATTATTTTTAATATTTTCTGTATACTTGTTTCTACAAGTTCTGTCTCATTCTATTCCAAATCTGTTGGTCATTGTAAGCAAGTGTTTCTAGCCACCGAGCCATCTTCACAGGCCCCTGGTGATAATTTTAAATAGACTCTTGATTAGTCCTCATACTTTTGATTCATCCTCCTATTCCTCTACACTTTAAAATTTGGCTATTTCTGACTCTGTATCCAGTAATTCCTTCGTCTGAAGTTCGCAGAGGACTGCTTCTGCTAGTTCCTCTTACATCTCGCTATTTGTATGTTTATCTGTGTGGGAGTTGACGCCATTGGAACGCCACGTGCAAGAGTTATCTGAGGCAGGCGCTGGGCGGGGAGGGTGGTTGCCCACAGGAAGAATGGATATTTCCTGCTTCCGGGTATCCAGTGGCACCACCAGATTGAAACTTTGAACCTAATTCTTGTGGTCTTCATACACTTCCAAGTCAATCCCAGCCCCCAGTCTGTAGAGGTCCGGTTTATATTTTGAATTCTCCAAGAGAACTTTTCCCTTATCCAAACAAAAGACTAAGGTAGACCATTTCTTTGTAGTCTCTCTTTATGTGACTTTATTTCATAGATCACACTTTCAATAAGGATGGTGACCTTCTGTAGTCCTGATATTAATGGGGGCAGCAGCATTAGAACCCAACTCTACTGTTCGTTGGTCCCAGACTTGGATTCCTATTCCCTGAAGTAATCACAAAGATCAGAGGACTCGCTGAGGCCATGTGGCAGATTTGCCACACTCAACCCTCTGGGTTTGTCTTTCTACTGTATTAGAAGTCCCTGGGAACCACCTTAGCTTTCTTTCCAGTCTAGCCATGCATTTGGCGAAGTTTTTTGTTGTTGCCGCTGTTTTGCTTCGTTTTGCTTTTTTTTTTTGTTGTTTGCTTTGATACTTTCTTTTAAAAATATTTTCCTTTATTTATTTGAAAAACAGAAAGAAAATGTGTATGGGCACAACAGGGCCTCTTGGGGCTGCAAAAATAACTCCAGATACATGCACCACTCTGTCTGTGCATCTGGCTTTGTGTGGGTACTGGGGAAATCAAACCTGGGTCATCAGGCTTTGCAAGCAAAGGCTTTCAACTGCTGCGCCATCTTTCCAGCCCTATAGATACAATTAAAATAGGTTTATGTAGCTCACACATTCTTAGAGGCTGAGAATTCAACCAGCATGGTGCCAACTGTGGTGAAAGCATGGTGTAACCCTGGCTGCGTCACACCACAGCAGACTGCGTCACACCACAGCAGACTGCGTCACACCACAGCAGACTGCGTCATGGCAGGCATGCACGCAACGGGAAGAGATCCCATGGCAAGACAAGAAGTCAAAAACACAAGGAATAGGCCAATTTTGCTCTTCGATAGCAATCCTTTTACAGAACTAACTGGGGTAACAAGAGGATTACCTTAATCTCTTCCGAAGACAGCACCCCCATGACATAGTGACTTCCACTACACTATACCTCTTAAGGGTCCCATCATTGCCACAGTGGGAGAAATGCCTGCACACATGAATCTTGGGGGTGAAACACTTAAACTATGTCGGAACCATAGTTGTGGGCACCATCATTCAAACAGAATTCTCTAGATTCTTTTCTTTCTTGCTCTTCAGAGGAATTTCCACCCGACACAATCAATTGTCTACACTGACCTCATTTCTCTGACTCCATACTCACATAATTTTCTAGTCAGAAATCTACCACCGTGCAAAAATAAATACATGAATAAAATGGACTGAAAATTATCTTGGGCCCGCAAAAAACACGCATAAATTTAATATACAATAAAGAAGTCATCACAAATCAAAACAGGAGAGGAATCCAGTCAGCAAAAAGGAAAAAATAGCTTTGGAATTTGGAAATAAAAACAATCTACATCCATACCTCACATAACACTCTGGAATAAATACCAGACACACTGAAGAATAACATACAAGAATTAAGCCAGAGGAAGAAACTAACAGGCGACTGAACTGAATGTTTGTCAGACCTCTGGAGTGAAGAGGAATTTCTCAGCTTACAAGCTTAGAAAAAAGCCACAGAGTGAAGCTACATGGATTTAACTGCATAAAAATCGTAAACCTCTGGATAATGAGATAAAGTAAACTGATATAAGGTAGCAAATTGAGAAATGAATGTGCGCTGTCAAGGAAGAGCAGCTAGTTGACACAAGATGGAAGCGAGAGAGCTGAGGAGTCATCGAGACGCTCAAGCTAACCCGCGCTCGCCGTGCGCCCGGTGAGAGAGAGAGCCTGTGTGGAACGACGGACGCTGACGAGCCAGCGAGCAAGCGGGCTTGCCTTTCCGGATGCTGCTTCTGCTTTGCAGTCTGGGATGGCGGAAAAATAATACAGCGGCAGATGAAGCTTCAAGCTGAACTTCTCCTGCTGACAGGGCAACCTTTCAGAAATAAGAAAGAAAAAGAAAAGAAAGATGGAGGGACATGACCCATAAGTCTGGAAGAAAGGGCTGGCGATGGGAACCACAATGCTGTCAATAACAGATCACGAGACTTTTAGGCATTCCATTTACAAACACCATGAGTCCATGGATTAACATCCTAGCAAGTGAAAAGGGTGGGCTATATAAACTTTTATAAATACGAAAGCTACAATTGCATGAAGGTTACATAGACCTATTCATACAGGGGAAAAGAGGAGAAGAAACACACCCGTGTGCCTGCACCACTGGTCGGTGCTGGCTGGCTCGGCTGCTTCAGGCTCCCTTCAGAAGAATGCACTAATGCACTGACATTCCTCTTCTTTTCTTTCTTTCTTTTTTTTTTTTTTTTTTTATTTGTTTTGTTTGGTTTGGTTTGGTTTTTTGACCTAGAATTCACTATGTAGTTCCAGGGTGGCCTTGAACTCACTGCGATCCTCCTACCTCTGCCTCCAGAGTGTTGGAATTAAAGGCATCAGCCACCAATCCTGGCCTTACATTTCTTTCTTTCCTTATTTATTTATTTGACAGAGAAACAGGGAGAGAGGGAGAGAATAGGGTGCACCAGGGCCTCCAGCCACTGCAAACGAACTCCAGATGTGTGCACCCCCTTGTGCATCTGGCTAACATGGGTTCCTGGGGAATCGAACCTGGGTACTTTGGCTTTGCAGGCAAACGCCTTAGCCACTAAGCCATCCCTCAAGCCCACATTTCTTTTTTAATTAGCTTTTTTGGAAAGAAAAAACATCCTTTGAAAATTGGAGTGTGGCAGGCCAGCAAACAGGACATGGTAAAGTTTCAAATCCAAAGCCCAGGAGCACAGAGCTAAGCAGGAAGCACACTCGATATATCAATCAGACGATAAAGAAAACAGCCCCTGTTGTCACTGATAACTAAGTGGGGTCTAATGGTGTGGGTTTTAGTCTCTATTAAAATTGCAAAGGATGTGAAAGGCTTTCTCACAGCCTCACTGATAAATAACACTTTAAATGCATAGCCTTCGATTGGAAACTGCTTAACACTTCCTGAGCTTTCTGGAATTCTCTGTGTGTATATCTCTAGAGTTTCAGACACTTTCTGGTGCCTAACTGTACCCTTCTTTGTCTAACCTTGAAGCAATGTCCCTATTTGTCAAAGGACATTTGGATTTCAAGACAATATGCAATTCTTTAAATGACAATGTCATCTCAGCAACCAACCAGCATCCGCCACCCAGTCAGAAAGTCATCGGCTAAGTTCCAAAGAGCAGTGTTGCTTCCTGCGAGAGGAAGGAAGGAGGGGTTCTGGGAGGAATGGCCCGCTCTCCTGAATTATAAACCCTCTCTACTTTCACCCAACTGGGTCTGCCAGAACATAGGGGAAAGATCTGTCTTATACATGAAGGGTAGCTTTGTTTTGTTTACTTATTTATTTGTTTTTAATTTGGCCAGGCCTCCCTTTGTAATCCATGCTGGCCTTGATCTCAGGATCCTTCTCCCTCCACTGGGATGGCCCATCACAAAGAGCCTCTTTTCTTTACAGGAATACACATTCTCTAGCTTCCTGATCCTGCTGCCAGTGCCACAAAGACCCTCCTCCTAATGTGTGCCTTGGAGGGGATGCTCTTCTCCGGGTGGCCACGATGGAAACGAGCCTGAATGCAGAGGGATGCACAGTGGGCGACAAACCTCATGTGGAGTCCCAGTCACCTCTTCCCAGAGACCCTGTTTTAAGGCTTTGCAAAGTGAAGGGCCATCCATTACAGCTGGGCAGTAATGCCTTCAAAATGCTCATTTCTTCTTATGAGACAATAAAATACTTCCTGCAGCAACAGCAGGTGAGCACAGAATGTGTCTTAAATATCTGACCTAAAGTGCCAAAGATGCTTAATAATCTTTAAAGTTACCAACAATATTGTTTCCTCCCGTTACCAGGATGTTGTAAAATGTCCTAATTAGTCTTTATGATAATGCCGACACCTCTACAGCACATAAAAAGGACTTTTAATTTTTAAAGGGACAACTCTGGTTGGTTTGATTTTTATCTCTAATTGGCCTATAATGTCTATCCCTCTGGCACTCCAGACAGGCAGACGTGAATTTAACAAGGAACTCATACACCATGGGAGACCAGAGAATCGAATGTGGAAAAGAAGGCTCCTGTATTCTGGACACGTAATTGGCTTCATTCTCTTTTACCTCCTGGAAGGTGCGAAACAAGCTTGTCTGTGGCTCCCACAGGGGCCCTTTGAGGCAGCTGCTTCCTGAGGACCAGTTAAGGCAGCTCCACCAAGTCCCTGTGGTGACACCAGCAAGCTGTAGAGACCCGTCTCAGCACTCCAGGAGAAGCCCCATGGGTAATCTAGAATGTCTGTGATGGAGGGAACAGAGAAACTGAGGCCAGGAGATCAGAGGTTGGTCCCTGCTTCTGCATCGAAGGCTCTGAGGTCTTAAACAGGCCACTCCATTACAGCTCCATTCCTCCACAAAAAATGAAGAGCATTCTCTGAAATAACCTGCAACATCCTCTCCAGCTTTCACACCCCAGGGTTTACTAGTGCACACAGCTCTGCCAACAGCATGGGTGATGGGCTCGGGGCTCCTGCCAGCGGGTAATGCCGAGGCTGGCTCTGGCCACTGGAAACTATCAACTCCCCAACAACATCCAAGCTGACACGAAGCGCTCTGTCACAGACCAGCTCCCTCCACACCGTCCAGGGCATTCCCAGCCAGCGTGGAACAGGACCGAGTTAAGGTCACACACACTATAGGCTTGGGGATTGATGCTCCCAGCCTCGCCTAAAGAAGTGTATTTCAGATTTCAGATTTGGCTCAACCGAGCCGACTGTCTTACGACTGAATGGGAAGCTGTAACAGCGAATCCCCTGTTCCCCTGTTGTCAGAGGAGCGTCACCTTTAGCCTGAAAGGAGAGAAAAGTCCTTTTCTGTGCCTTGAGAATTGGCTTTTCACATCATAACTGTGCTTGGCAGGAACGTGTTCTGGAGACACTGAGCCCTTGCCATTGGGTTTCAGAAAATAGAAATAATGGACCCCAAGAAATTGGAATTTCCCCAAGAATCTCATGCTGGGAAAAGGAAAGAGCTGACATCTGGTGCCAGCCAGAGAAGGAACTTGACCCAAGGAAAGGCAGGAGAGCCTTGTTAGCCAGACTGGAGTTGAAGCGATGGGATGGACAGCCCCTCACCTCTACTGGGGGTGCCTAGCTGCGTACCCTTTGCCTTCTGCTTGAATGCAAAACTCACACCAGGACCCGACGGTGTGCTGGGCTGGTCACAGGACATCTTTGTGCTTCTTCCCAAAATGGTCACAGTGAATAAATCTTTTGTCTGCTTTTTACTCATTACCTGTTTGTTTTGTTTGTCTACTGGGAATATGTGGGCAAACGTAGGTTGAAGTTAGGGCTCCGGCTCGGACCTTAACAACTCTGGTAACAAAGTCATTCCTTGGGATATGTATGGGGGGCTCTCAATGTGTTTGTGGGGGGCTCAAGCATTCCCGCCATGGAGACCTCGTTGGGGGGGAGGGGCACTACATATTGAGCCCAGATGACTCCAGTCGCTGGCTAATCTGGCTGCCCCACTTCCATCCCACCATGCCTAACGTCCTCGTGGCCTCAGTGAGCTGCTAGCAAAAAAAAAAAAAAAAAAAAAGTGGGAGCTGAATTGAATAACATTTCTGTTGAAAAGCCTTTTTCTTCCCAAACCAAGAAAAAAAAAAAAAAATAAAACACATGACGATCTTTTATTTATATTTCCAGCGCTTCAAGCTGGAGTCGCACAGGTAATGAGGCTGCTGGGTCCCCAGCCAGCCCCTCTTGTCATGGCGCCACTGCCAGGCATCACAGCACAGCTCATCAGCGAGCGGAGGGCCAGGAACCAGCCCACGGAAGTTGTTGTCTTACCCACTGGTGACTCCAAGAGAAACGTACCCCTAAAGCTTGATACCCTGTCATGGAGAGAATAGTCCCTCCAGCCCCTCTCACTGAGATCTGTTAAATCAATCATGCTGCTAAACGCATTAACACCACACACATACATATTTTTAACTCTGGTATCACCAACTCTGAAACAAAACACAAATACAGTAAAGAAATCCTGAGCCAAATTTTCACTTAAACCTCAATGAGGGCTCCACTCAACTTCCATCTGTTCTATTCCGTGGACGGTCTCCCTAAACTCTCCCGGGCCCCACTGGGTCTCTTAGCCAGGCCCTAATTAATTACAGGGCAGGAGGAAGAGAGGAATGCATATTAGGGTAGTGGTCAAGGCTAAAAATTGGGTTTGTACAACTTTGGATGACATCTAGCTTAACCTTTTCCTGCTCAAAAAACTACGTGCTTTTTTTTTTTTTCTTTTTCCTTTCCCAGGCCATATGGTTCCCATCAATCTTAACTCAAATTCACTTCCTTTTGTTCTGTGTAGGGTGTGCTCTAATCCCTACTTAAAGCAGAATTTAGGCTATGTTGATTTGACTTCCCCTTAGCCACCAGACTTGGAGAGAAATAGTATTTCTTGTACAGAAATGCTGATGTCTTAAGAAGGTACGCTCATTAGAGTCTTTCATAAAAAGAAATCAAATTATGAGCTATTTGTGGAGGTATGTAGGAATACTTCAGTTATAAAAGACTAATTTGCATAACCATCCTCAACTCCCCTTTGAGTCACCATGTTGAAAGGGTGCCAAGAATCATGGGTAATATGGTGGCGCACTGAGAGGCCTGGAGCTTGAGACAATCCCAGCTCCAGGCTCACTTCCTGCTCCACCACTTGCTGTTGCCTCAGTCAGCTCTGTGAGCTTTGACTTCCTTTTGGGAGTCATACTTCAACTGTACTTTGAAAGGATTAAAAAATATGTGAATACAAGCCAGGCGTGGTGGTGCACGCCTTTAATCCCAGCACTCGGGAGGCAGAGGTAGGAGGATTACTGTGAGTTCAAGGCCACCCTGAGACTACAAAGTGAATTCCAGGTCAGCCTAAGCTAGTGAAAGACCCTACCTCGAAAAACAAAACAAAAAAGAAAAAAAAATGTGGATACAATGAAATAAAAAGAGCACTTCTTATAACATAGAAGAAAATCAATAAATAATAATATTATTTGTTGTAGTAGCTATTGTTGGTGGTGTTGTTGACAGAGAAAGCAAACTAGTAGAAGCCAGTAAAAACATCCTCTCCCAGGAGAGTAATGACGATTAAAGCACATGCCAGGGCTGACTTGTGTGAACAATCTCCCAAGGAAATCACACATCACACTGGTCTGTTTGCCCACCTTTCCAGAGTCCAGAGCCATCTCTACAATCATCCCAATAGAAATCGCACTAAGAAAGAGAGATGTGAGGGGCTAGCGAGATAGCTCAGGGGTTAAGGGGCTTACCTGCAAACCCTAATGACCTGGATTTGGTTTCCCAGTACCCATGTAAAGCCGGATGCACAAAGTGGCACATTCATCTGGAGTTTTGCAGCAGCTAGAAGCCCCCTCCCCCTTGCAAATAAGTAAAATTAAAAGTTAAAAAATAGAGAAATATGAACCAACCCACAACTCTCTATATCATCACGAAGAAGCAGGCGGAAAAGAAAAAATTAGGTGTAAAAGTATATAGGGGTCTGGACATGGCATGGCCCTGCTGCTGTCAGAAAAAGACCTAACTTTATCCAAATCTCCTCTTAGAACCATTCTTTTAAAACTCACTACACTCTTCCACTCCTTTACTGTGGCACCTTCATCCTTCTGTCCCCAGCTTGACCCCAGAATGGCACCCTGAGTTCCTACCCTCCCCATTCATAGCCTGGGACCTATCAGGGGACTTTGTTTTAGTCAGTGCCTGGTGAGGAGGACTGGAAGTCTGTCTTAGAACACATAGCTGAAATTTGCAATGGGACTCTATTAAGAGACAACTAGTATTCACCTGTAGTTATCTCTGCTGGATTAAAATATGAGAATCCACTTAATAGAACTGGGTCACAGATGCCTTCGGGGATGGGGGGAACCTGCCCTAAAAACAGTCACTTGCTCAGCCAGGCCACAGCGGGGTCTAACAGTCCCACCTGCATTCTTGAGGGAGAAGCTCCACCAGCAGAGCCAGGTGACACGGTGACAACATCAGCTCACCAACCACAGGCTGTGCGGTATCTGCCCCAGAGTCAGGAACAAACCTGCCCAGAATGGGATTTCCAAGAACATCATGAATGGGCAACTGGCACTGAGTGTCTGGAATGCGTTGGAGGGGAGAAGATGCTGCACCTTCAGTGAGGCAGGTCTACTGCTAAGTAGACATCAAGGTAGGGGGTGAGGAGGGCTGGTAGAAAGGCAAGCATAGAAAATAGACAGAGACCACCTGGCAGATCACCCGCCCACAGCAACTGAGAAGGCCTGCAGTACCACCCCATGCTATGATGTGCGGGCCTCATTTCCCATTTGCAGAATTTTAGCAGCAGCAGGAGACAGGTGGGTGATTCCCCCTTGGATGCTAATGCAACTGAGACTCTTCCTCCAAACCATTCAGGAGCAAAATATGCATTCTCCACCCGAGCAATGATAACCAGCAGAGTCAATGACCTGTGTGGAGCAAGCTTTTACACCAGGTACACTGAAGCGCGTATTAAAAAAAAAAAAAACAGAGTAAGTAGTATCTATCATCATTTGCAGCTTGGTTTTTCAACATAGCTTTGTTCTTGAGATTTGTTTAGACTTCCTTCCAAATCATCCAGAATTATAATTACTTTCGAGTCAAAGCCTCCTTGGGATTGATCTGGATGTTAAGCCAACTTCCAATCACAAACCCATATTGCTTTTTCCAACTGCCAGCTGTGCTTGTCTCGGTCGAGGAAATCATCATTTCCTCTTTTACAGCTTAATTTTGAAATAACTCCTCACAACTTTCAGCAGTGTTCCCTCGGAGCTCTCCTTTTCTTTTGTATATTTTTATGTGAAAGGAGACAAGAAAGATGAATCAGAAGTCTCCATCAAGTTCTGTGGGGATCTTTCCGTCTGAAGGATGTTTCCTGCTGTCTCACAGTGCAAAAGAATGAGAAGATGCGTTCCCACCCCATCTTGCTTCTGCCCCTAGTTCATCCTTGCCAATTTTGGTTTCTTTCCATCTGGGGTTCTTACATAAAGCATTTTGCACATGATAAGTACTTCTCTCAGTAATGGGATAGCCATCATCAACTTCTTTTAGTTACACAGTAAAAAGTCCAGTCAGAAAGAGTTCAGCATTGGGTTGTCTACCCAATACATTTCTCCATTATTTTTTCCATCACATCAGAACTCCGTTTTTCAGTTGTTCACATGCTGCTGAGAAAAGCATCTCCACTCACAGCTCTGGACACAGGTGCTGACTCATTCTAATTCACATATAGTGATTCTGTCCTTGGTCAAGTATTGATCTATGAATGAGCATGTGACCCAATGCTAGCCAATGAGCTATGAAGAGAAATCTACATGGGGCTTCAAAGAAAAGTTTTCTCAGTTGTAAGAAGAAGATTCAGAAAAAAAAAAAAGAAGCTGTCTTCTTCCTCAGAAGAACATCAATGTCCTGTTTTGATACCTAGAAATGCTACAGCTCTCACACTAACAGCACAGTGATGAAATCAGCATGCAGGGGTCAGAGGCAAGAAGAGAGATGGGTAGCCTGGGTCTTGATAAGTTGATCCTAGAGCCTGCCCAACTTCAAGACTCCTCTTAGCTAAGATAATACATTTTCTTATGGTTAGTCCACATTGGAAGAGGTCTGTTCTGCTACTTACAGCCCAAGACACCCTGATGCATACAAGTGAGAGGGAGTCAGGTAGATTTATTAGGTAGTTTCAGGTGACTGGGCCCTGAATATAAAAATCAAAAATGTCCTTAATTCTGCCCTTGCATTCTCCACTTTATTAGAGATCAGAGAAGTATCTCTCTACTCTTATCTGTTAAATAAGGAGTTATCTAGATCTGTTTTTCCATAAACAACCTGAGCTCCTCCTAGGAGGGAGTTCCCCTTTCCAAGAATTTAAATCTGATCCTGACCTTGTGGTTGGTTAAGCTCAGCCCCAAAATTTGGCTTCATGGCTGGCGTCTTCCTGAGCCAGCCCTTAGCCCAGACCAACCAGCCCTCACTCTGCCTCACCTGGTCCTGAAGGTGGAGCCCCCACAATGAGGTTATAGTAGCCACTTACCAGGTGGGCAGGTTTCTTTAGGGTGGCTGTTCATCTCTCCTGAACTTCCAGGTTCCTGTTCGGGTGAGCCTCACTCCTCCATAGGCTGTCTGCCACCTCCCGCCTTCCACACAGCAGGAACTCTCTACACGTTCTTCTCTTTCCTCTCTAAATCCCTTTTCATGCCCCAAGGCTCGTGTTTTTTCTCCCACACAGGCTCATGGACCACATGGGTGCACCATTTTCCCTTTCTCAGTTCATGGGCCCTCCCTCTCCCTTGTATATTGCTCAATAAAAATGTGGTATTTCATAAATTGTCCTTCTCAGTCTTGTTTCATGCAATTCTTTGGTTAAAAGCAGACACAAATTCAGGGGTTGGAGTTCAAGGACTATTCCTGAACTCCCAGCCCCCAATTATACAAGCTTCCTATAACAAATGGAAAGTTTAGAAAAGGTTACAGAATGTAGATTTAATGTGGTTACATGACTCTTTTCTTATTCTAACACACAGATGCGTGGCCATCAGCACCGGCACAATATAAAAGCAAAGTGTTTAGTTTGCCTCCAACTTTTGCCATTGCAATTTATTTTATGAAACTGGCCAGTTGTGGAAGATTATTTTTAAAATAAAATATTAAGTAAAATTTAAAATAAAAATTTTAAGGTAAGAATCGGGTGTGGTGGCAACATGCCTTTAATCCCAGCACTTGAGAGGCAGAGGTAAGAGGATTGCAGTGAGTTCAAGGCCACCTTCCAAAGATATAGACATGCAATAGAAGCATTTCTTGTCCAAGGCTGGGAAGATGTTGGTCAACCACTACATAAAAGTTATAGATTCAGGGCTGTGGAAATGGCTCAGTGGGTAAGGGCACTTGTCACATAAGCGTGAGGGCCTGAGACTCCACAAATTTGATCCCTAACAGCCATATAAAAAAGCTGGGCATGATCATATGCACCTGTAACTCCAGTCCTGTAGGCAGCAGACAGGAGAGTCACAGGGGCTTGCTAGTCAGCCAGTCTGAGCTAAAAAATGGCAGCATCAGGTTCAGTGAGAGTGTCAGCTCATGGAAACTGGAAGAACAACAGAGGAGGACACCTGATCATCACCAGTAGCCTCCTCAGGTACAATGGGTGCAGGTATATCTGCACACACACACATACACACGCACATGCACGATATATACACACACACTCAAGATAGACAGATGATTGATAGATGATAGATACAGAAAGATAATAGGTTACAGAAAAAAAGAATGCAATACCTTGGGCTGGAGAGATAGATTAGCAGTTAAGGTATTCACCTGGGAAGCCTAAAGACCCAGGTTCAATTCACCAGGACCTAGGTAAGCCAGATGCATGGTCTGGAGTGTGTTTGCAGTGGCTGAAGGCCCTGGTGTACCCATTCTCTTTCTCTATTTGCACAGTCCCTGTGTGTGTGTGTGTGTGTGTGTGTGTGTGTATTTAATAAATAATTTCAAACAAAAGAATGAAGGGCTGGAGAAATGGCTTAGTGGTTAAGACTCTTGCCTGCAAAGCCTAAGGACCCATGTTCAACTCTTCCAGACTCTACATGAGCCAGATGCATAGTGAAGCAAGTGCAAGGTTGTACATGCCCACTAGGTGGCTAAAGTGTATGGAGTTTAACTATAGTGGCTGAGGCCCTGGTGCACCAATTTTCTCTCTCTCTCTCTCTCTCTCTCTCTCTCTCTCTCTCTCAAATAAAATAATAATAATAATGCAACAGCTTTAAATACAGGATTCATGGGAAAATCCTCAATAGAGTAAAGAATTAGGATCAATGACAGACATGTTTACATGTTTCCTAGAAGTGGATGAATTCTTGTTTGTGATTCATATCTGATATATTCTGTCCTGTTTCATACACTAATTTTTCAAAACACTTTTTCACATTTATTGCTTCTCTTGGTTCTCCCCATATGTAATCAAAATCTCCTATGTAATCAAAATCACCTCTTTCATTGTATCAATGGATAACTAAAGTGAAGAGAAATAAATTCCCTAAGATCATGCTAGCAAGTGAAGGGATGGAAAACCAACGTCTTCTGACTCCACATCCAAAGTTTCCACTTCGCTCCAGCCTTCCCTGCCTCCATTTTCCCACAGGCTGTAACAAATGTGAAGTTACGCTACTGATGAGCAGCAACTGGTTAGAAATAAGAAATCTTTGTATTCAAATAGAAACATGAATATTTGAAAATTGTTAATTTGGGCCAAATATTGGGCTTAAGATGATTGCCAACTTCTTTTGTGTGCACAAACCCCCTTAAGCCATTTATTTTTATGTAACATTTAACTTAAGATGTAATACACAGTACATATATAGTGTTTCCCATGTACAATGTGTTCCAGCTTCTAATTCACTTTAGGTCATCAAAAGAGTACATAAAATAATTCCAGAGCTCTAGACTTCTGCAATTACCTCTTTGGAGAGGGAAAGGGAAGAGTGGGAAGAGTTTTTACAACTGAAAAAAATCCAGATTTCTTATTAGTCATGGTCTAAAAATGACAACCCCCTGCCTATGCAGCAGGCCTCCCTCTTCCCCACCCCCTACCCACAAGCTGCAGCTGGCAGCGCCTGCTGGAGAACACATTTTTCTGCTTGGCAAGCCATCTACAGACCTGAGCAGGGAACCCATTTGTGCATAAGCTGGACTGGTTCTTGTGGCCTTGGGGGCAAAGTACCACCCAAGAGGGTTGGAATGAGCATTAGAATAGCCAGCTGCAGTTCCAGCCTCTGGCCATGGCACCTGGCCACCCATGGCCCACCAAGAAGTGGAACAAACATCAAGGTCCTTGCACATAATCGAACCTCCTTTCCCTACCAAGAATGAGGGTGCTTACTCGTGAGGGAGCCTTAAACTACCCCACATTGACCACACCCAGTAGCCACCTGTTTATCCAAGCTGACCACAATCAGGAAATTCTGGTGAATGAGATGGTCAAATTTACCCAGCTATCAGAACTGGAAGAGCATGGTGCAGCCACATTTTACAGCTCAAAGCAAATGAATGTGTGATTCCTGAGATGTAGGAAGCACTCCTCCCTGAGACACATTTTCCAACAAATGTTCAGCTATCTGAATGTAATAACATAAAACGTTCTTGCTATAGATAAAAACTGGAGGGGGCCCAAATTATCCTCCACAGAATTAGGTTACTCCTTCTGCCTCCCTCTTACAGTCTGATTTCTTCATATTATCTCATGTTATGAAACCCCTTGACAAGAAGGCACGGTCCAAGTTCTCACACCACCCCCACCTCTACCTACCCAGTTCCCAAAACCAAGGAGTTTTCCCTTGGGCATATAATAATGATTACTCACAAATTAAACCCCCAACAGAGGTCCTGTGCTCCAGATGCAAACAGCTCAGAGTAACATGGTTGAAACTTTTTTTCTACCCTGTTCTCAGGAGGACAGGGACATTCCATTCAATCAAGCTTCTAGGCCTTGGCTTCATGAACAAGCACCAAAGAATTGGTTTATAATTTCCTCTTCCACAGCGTCTCAAATTGGGATATTTGAAAACAGATTCTGAGATGGACAGTTGCCCACTGAAGGTTTATTTCAGTGCTGCCAGGATATCGAGACTGGGGAGAGTAGGGTTGGATCGAAGGGGGACTACCCCACAGTGTGGCTGCAGGAGACACTCAGGGGCATGTGAGATCAAGGTAGCCAATAACAGTTGTGTCAAACTGACATAAGAAGCCAGGCCCTATTTATTCCCGCAGTCGCTAATTGGTCATAGGTTGTCCCCTAGAAGAGGCTGAAAGCAATTCCAATTGGCAGATAAAGCTATGATCCATTAGCAGCCACTATTTTAGAAGCTGAGGATGGATGCATCAGCTGTGAACAAGAATCTAGACGGGAAAAGAAAAAAACAAACAGTACCCATGACAGCCACCCTTTAAGTACTCAGATCCTAATTCTGGTAAAAGGTCTGTCCAATTTGGGAGATAACTTTTCCAGAACTGGGGTTGATCTTGTCTCCAGAACAAATTTACAAGATAAATTTGTAAAAAAAAAAATCCTGTTGACACAGTTCACTTCAAGGCCCTGACCACAACTCGCCATTTCCCCCTCCCAACACGTTTATCTGTGATTCCCGTCACTCATCTTCCTTGGACCATCCCTCTCTTGTTGTTCTGGCTTCAATTGCTCAGTGTAGTCAGTTCGCTCATCTCGATTGAGCCACCAGGCCACTTTTCTTTCAGGATCCTACCATTCTCGTTGCCATCAGGGAGGCCTGTTCTATTAGCCTTCCTGTCATCTCATGGACATGGAGCAGACAATCTCTGCTAAAATCTCATCCATACTGGGCACAGTCCATTACAACAGGGAAGGGCTGGCAGCATGAGGTAGTTAGTCACACTGCTTCAGTACTTAGGAAACAGAAAGAGGTGAATCCGAGTGCTCGGCTTACTTCATCCTTTTTACTCAGTCCAGGGCCCCAACCATGGGATAGTGCCACCAACATTTAGCTCCCTCACAGATCTTCCCAGAGGTTTGTCTCCTGCATGATTCTAGATCCTATCATAGTTGATTAACTATCACAAGTCAACTTGACACAAAAACACACAACATTTCATCTATAACCCTCACCCCTTTTTCCCATAGGTTTATGGCCATTTCAGAAATCAAAATGAATTCAAAAGTCCCTTCGCCTTCTTTTTAAATTATTTATTTATTATTATTTATTTGTGAGCAGAGAGTGGAGGAGAGAGAAAAAGAATATGGGCATGCCAGGGCCTCTTGCCCCTTGCAAACAAACTCCAGATGTGTTCACTAGTTTGTGCATCTAGTTTTATGTGGGTACTGAGGAATCAAACCCTGGGCTGGCAGGCTTGCAAGCAAGTGTCTTTAATTACTGAGCAACCTCTACAACATCACCTCCCTCTACCCACAAAGTCTCTTAGTCTCAACAGTTTCAACACTATCCAAAACTGTAAGTACAGCCACTTCTGAGACTCAGGCAAGCTCTTAACAGTACACACCTATAAAATGAATAAAGAAGCTACATACTTTCAACATCCAATGGTACAGAGTAAACCAGGAGCATCACAAGGACATATCACAATTAAGCAAGACCAAAGCTCAGCAGGGCCAGCACCAAATCCCTGCAGCTCCACGGCAGGCATGTGAGGCTCGTGATAGGAACGTCAAGCTCCAAATGACTTAGGAAGCCTCACTCCTCAGGCTCTGCCACTACACCATACACGGCTGCTCTCTCTTGGGCAGCCCCATCCCTCCAATTCTGCCACCCACAACATGTAGACTCTCTCTTGGGATAGCTCCACTGCACTTTCCTCAGTGGATATCCCACAGTATAACATCTAGAACATTCTGGGGTCTCCACTGCAACTTGGGTTTCCTCTTCAGAGAATCACTAGGAGCTTTCTCAGAGCCTTCCTTCAGAGACTTGAACACATTTCCAGGCCTCAGTAGCTTTCTGAAATTTCAGTGCAAGACTTATGACCTCCTCAACCTTGCATCTTTTACAACCACAAATCCAGTATCACATGGGTGATGTTGCCAAGTTCCACTACCCACCCAAGATATCCACTAGACCATTTTTTTTGTTTGTTTTGTTTGTTTGGGGTATTAGCTTTTATTGGAAATAACCACATGAGGTTTATAGTAAAAACAAGATTAGGAGTTAAACCACAAAAACACACACTGTTAAACAAGTGGGGAGGATTACAAGAAGTCACAAGGTTACATAAGTCACATAAGGGAAACTGAGGCAAGAAACATTCTATTATGTAATCACAAAGATATTTAGAAACAAAGTGGTATAGGGAGGTCCATTTTGATCAAAGCCATGGTTGCCTCTGTGTTTTTGATCGGAGGGCTCTTTCAGTGGCATTTTCAGTTTAGTCTTTCTCCTTTCAAATAAGTTTGAACTTTCACAAGATAGAGCCTATAATGCATGGAGTCTTATCCTTAGAGTACCTTTCTTATTATTTCAGTGCATAACATGAGTTTCTCTTTAATGACACTAAGCTTGTTAATAAGTATAGCTACTTTCTCTGCAACTGCCTTGTCTGCCACTTTAATCTCGCCCAGTCTCCTTTTCTCATCAAATTGTACATTTTCATGTCTTTCTGTTTTTTCTCTCTCCCTCCCCAGATCTGGATAGAAGTGGCGATCAGTGACTATGGAACGGCCTGACTGCTATCCTGTCTTAGAATTTCCTCTGCCAAACAAATGAGTCCATTACTTTAGAATCAGCCTCAGTTTGGATCTTAGGGAATGGACAGAATGCTCCCAGATTCTTTGCCAGAATGTTGCATAAATGATCTCTAGCCTAGTTCTCAATAGAATCCTTGTTCTCCTCTAAAGCCTCCTGTTCTGGACCCTTCACTGTCCTCAGTATTCTGGTCTTACCAACTCCCACCAGAATGGCTCAGCTTATAGAATTCTAGAGCTTTACAAGTTGGATATTACCAGCTTTTCCACATTTTTTCTTACAAACCAGCTCCAAAGGTTTACTAAGAACCATGTGGTCTGGGTTATCACAGCAAGCTCTCCCATTCCCATTTCTTGGAACCAATTTTCACACTTACTCAACAGCAGCAAAAAATGTCCTAGGGCTATCTGAGAAATGTAACTCAAGGCTCTTTTTACTTTGCTCAAAGCTCCTCAGCCATATTGGTCTTGTGTCAGCTCTTAGACCTCAAGTAGTTTTGCCCCAACCTCAAATCCCACTTTCCCTGGGTTATCATACATCTGATGCTTCCCCATTGGTTAGATCTCAGACGCCTTCCTTGACCACCTCACATTAATCATTCTTGCTGTCACACCCACCAATATTCTTTATTATAACACCGAGGGCATTGCTTGCTTCTTTATTGCCTGTTTTCCCTCTAGAATATAATCTCTATTTGTCTAACAGCCATATTTAGATATCCCTATGGTTGCCCCAGTTCAAAGAACAAAATTAAGTGGGAACACAATAAATTTTATCTAAATAAATTAATTGAAGGTGATAAATGACGATACTGATGAAGAAAAAGTTAGTCATCGCTGCTAATAAACAACAGGATTATGTAAAGCCAATTGCAAAGTTACCAAAATTCCTCTGGGCATATGCAAGCCTTTCCAAAGGAAAAATGTTATGAACTAGCAAAGTTTGATCTAGTACCCCTGTTTCCAGTTTTGATTCGACAGTTATACAGTTATGTGGCCACATGACCCCAGAAAGCCTAAGAGCTCCAGTTAACTTTTATCTAGGTTAGTGGAGATCTATGATCAGAAAGAGATAAGTCTTAATGTTAATAGGATACCCACTAGCTTGTGAAAACTGAAAATCTAGGGTGCTTTGGCACACATTTAAACCAATGAAATGAGTGTCTTTCTCATTAAAATAAAATACAATAGACTTAGTAAGCTGTAGAGGAAGCCATCTTCATATCACAGGCCATTTACTGATGGTTGGCAGTAACCATCACTGATCAGATAAACTCTAGCATTAGGACAGATCCTTATAGACTTGGATGCAAACCAGCACACAGCATCACAAGGCTTACTGGTCATCATTAACTGATAAGCAGTCATTTGACCTCCTTAGTAATACAATCTCTCTAGGGTTCAGACTCCTTGCATGTAAAATGAAAGATGGCATGGATGTGGTAAAAGAATTTTGAGTTAGCATTGGGCATGACCTTGACTCTGCCAATCCTCTGTGTGATCTCGCCCATGAACTTCCTCAACCTAGGCTTTGGTATATAGTCTATAAGCCAAGGACTAGCACTGATGCCCTCCTCCATTCCACCCAGATGAAACAATCCCCAAGCACAATGAACGTGAATTCGAGCCTTCCTAAAAATCATCTAATTTTAGTCCAGCAGCTTTCTTATGAAAAGTTTCAGGTGTAAAGAAAATCAGCTTGTAAAACAGATGACTGAGCACTTCTCAAAATAAACATTAGCCAAAGCTGAGTTAGACAGGGAATTGCCTGGCGTTATGAGCTTCAAACGCAGCATTAATACTCTTAATGGACTTGGAGATTCACTGGGAGGTTTCGTATTTATTAATATCCCCGCTGATTCTATTTTCCACTCCAAATTCAATGTAAATGCTTTTTTTTTTTTTTACCAGAGTACTTATTATATTCATTGAATGGCATGAAAGCATCTTGTAGAGTTACACAGAAATGTTCTGAAGTCACTTGAAAACTTGCTATTTTTATTCTGTAGAGTTAATTGAACCTACTGTTATGTATCTAATTTATGGAAAGTACAAAGACAGCAAGTTGCTAAACAAAAGTGTTTTGGACTCGTGATATTAGCTTTCACTCCTTTTAATGTGATGGGACATAGGCTATCAAAATGATCTTTCTCCCCTAAATGTAATGGCTGATTTTTATTTATGGTTGCATATTATATACAGTTAGATCTATGTAAGCTGATAGATATGGTGGGATTCAGCAGTTTTCTCTCCTAACATGAGGAGATAAAGTTACTTCAGTCAATATTTTAGTAATTTAAGCATTAATAACCAGCTCGTGTATATATTAACGATGATCCATCTCACTATACATCAGTATCTGGATCAATTTGTCTATTCCCTCTTTATATAGATCTAACTAGCTCAGCTTCCATTCGCAGATGTAAAGTGCCATCAGTACACATTACTTCTTAGTACTTATTGCCTCAAATATTGATTTTTAATTTTTTTGTCAAACAAAATGTGTGCTCTAATTTTGTGCAGCTAGAATGCATTCACATATACACATTGAGTTAGGAGCCAGAATATTATATGAACATTTCTTAAAACATAAGAGCTCCTAGACATGAACATCAGTGCTTTCAAGTTATTTTTGTTTCAAGAAATAGAAGCTGGCTGTGGCCTGCTTCAGTAAGGACGGGAAGGAAAGACATTTATTGTCATAATCCTGGGTGGCCCGAATCCATGGAATGTACGCAGTCTGCAGACACTGCAAGATGCAAGAGAAGGAATGGACTCTTTTGCCTGGAAGAACCTCTCCTCACTGGAAGAGTCTGGAAAAAGCTCTGCTCTCATAGCATTTGCATTTCCATCCAGAGATGTGCATTTCAAACTTCCGGCCTCCAAAACTATGGGAGAATCGGTCTCCATGGTTAGAAACCACCAGGCGGGTGCTAATTTGCAACAATGGATGTAAGAAAGCAACACAGTGGTGGTTGGGTTATTGTTCAATAGCTAAACCCTTCGCTGGGAAGGAAGTTTGTCCCTGACCACTGCTGCCCAGCTGTGCAATGAGAACCATCATCTAGAGGTAAGTGGAAATTGCATCTCTGCCCTTGATGGTTCACAAGCGTATCTTGCTTGGCCAATAGGATGTTATGGATTTGATGTGAACAGAGGTTTAAGATGTGCCCTGTTAGTTGGACTAGCTTACTATGTCCCTGCTGTCACCAGGGAAGAACGGGCCCTGGTCACCTGGTGTTTTTACTTGTTTGGGGGTTTTTTGTTTGTTTGCTTTTGGTATTGTTTTTATTTTGTTTTTCGAGGTGGGGTCTCACTCTAACCCAGGCCAACCTAGAATTCACTATGCAGTCTCAGGGTGGCCTGGAACTCACAGCAATCCTCTGCTTCCCAAACACTGGGATTAAAGGCGTGTGCCAGGGCACTTGTTTTTTGTTGTTGTTGTTTGTTTGTTTGTTTGTCATTATTGTTGTTTTATCAGATTCTTGATTTCTAAAATATAGCTCATTGAGATTTTGCTTAGAATTATGTTGGGTGTTTAGATCAGTTAGAGAAGAATTTTCATCTTTACACTCTTAAGTCTACCAATCGATGAAACCACATTTTATGCTTTCATTCACATATCTTAACTCTACAAAATATGTTTCTTTCTCTTCTTCATACATGCACATAATGCACCTTGATCAAATTAACTCTCATATCCTCTTCTGTTGATTGATACCCGGACCAACTGCATGGCTTGTAGGTTCTTGGGAATGGTGTTGGGTATACAGGTATCACTAATGATTCCTTTTATATTCCCAGGATTAGAATAGTAGAATCATATAGTAGTTACATTTTTAGGTTTTTTTTTTTTTTAGTTTTTTTATGAGACAGAGAGAAATAGAAAGAGAGAGAGAGGAAAAAAGGTTGGCACACCAGGACCTCCAGCCACTGCAATCGAACTCGACACATGCACCACCTTTGTGCACATGTGCAACCTTGCACATGAATCATCTTGTGTGTCTGGCTTATGTAGGATATGGGAATTAAACATGGGTCCTTAGGCTTTACAAGCAATTGCCTTAACCACTAAGCCATCTCTCCCACCCCTATTTTTAGTTTTTTCAGGAACCTCCATATTGATTTTCATAGTGGCTGCATTAATTTATATTCTTACTGGTAGTTGTATAAAGGTCCCTTCTTACCCCCACATCCTCATCAGCATTTATTATTGCTTGTTTTCTTGACACTAGCCTTTCTCACTGGGGCAATATGGAACCTCAAGACCAGTTTGATTTGCATTCCCTGTTGGATAAAGATTGAAAATTTTTTTTCATGTACTTTTTGGCCATTATATGCTTGAAAACTATCAGTTCATTTATTTATTATTGCCCATTTATATATATATATATATATATGTGTGTGTGTGTATATATATATATATATATGTATATATTTATTTATTTATATGTATATGTATATATATTAATTATTGCCCATTTATTGATTGGATTATTTGGGGGTTCAGTGGTTGTTTAAGTTGTTTATATATTTTAGAATATCAATCTGCCTGTCAGATGTATAGTTGATAAGGATTTTCTCCCATTCTGTAGGCTGCCCCTTTACCCTGATAATTGCTTCCTTTGCTGTGAAAAGCACTTTAATTTGATTTTTCAACATTTAAAACTATTTCCTAAGCAACTCAGAAAGTTTTTCTCTAGTAGTTTAAGTTTCCAATAGTTCACTAAGGTCTTTGGTGAATTTTGAGTTTATGTCAATGGGAGAGAAAAGATTCTCATGTCAGTCTTCTCCATGTGGATATCCAAGGTTTCCACTACCATTTGTGGAAAAAGCTGTCTTTTCTCCAGCATGTTCTTGATACCTGTGTTGAAAACCAGATAACAGTAGCTACATGAGCTTATTTCTGGGCCCTCTGTTCTATTTCATTGGCTTACATGTGTATTTTTTAAATATTTCATTTATTAATTGCAAGCAAAAAGATACAGACACAGAGAGAAAGAGAGAGAATATATGTGTATGGGCATTCCAGGGCCCTTAACCACTGAAACAAACTCCAAATGTATGTGCTACTTTGTGCATTTGGCTTTACATGGGTACTGGGGAATCAAACCTGGGTCATTAGGTTTTTGCAGGCAAACATTTTAACCACTGAGCCATCTCTCCAGCCTTCCAGGTCTATTTTTGTAGCAGTGCCATGCTATTTTGTTCTGTGGCTCTATACAGAACTTAACATCAGATATTGTGATACCTCCAATATTGTTCCTTTTGCTCAGGATTACTTTAGTTATCTGGGGTCCTTTGTGCTTTCATATAAATTTTAGAACTATATGTTTTTTATAATTCTGTGAAAAATGTTGGAATTTTGATGGAGATAGCATCAAATTTATGGATCATTTTTGGTAATATTTTTATTTTCACAATATTAATTCTATTGATCCATGAAAACAGGTCTTTCCAACTTCCAGTTTCTCCTTTAGTTTTGCAGGGAGCAGAGGCTGGAGAATGGGTGGGACTTGCAAACAGCAGTCTCTGGAATCAGGAAGAGACTCATCTACCAGGAAAAACAGGCCATGAACAATGAAGAGGATCACCCAACATTGTCTTCCAGCTGCCGCAGGAAACCACTCAGGCTGCCGTGTCAGCACATATGCACATACATTCTCCACACACACCACGCCACACATACTACACACACACGCACAAAGAGAAGTTGCTAGTGTGGCCTTTAAAGTAGTTAGGATTTTTAATATATAGGATGATATCATCTGCAAATGAGAATAAGTTGGTTTCTTCTTGTTCTATTTGTAGTCCTTTCATTTCTTCCTCTTGCCTTATTGCTATTGCTATGAATTCAAGCACTATATTGAATAGGAATAGAAAAATTCAACAGCCTTAACATGAAGCAAACTTGAATAGAAGTCAAAGCCTAAAGCCCAGATTGACCCAACCCAACCTCAGGTACCTTACATGTGCAAGAATGATACATGTACACAGGTACATGTCTGTTGTTTATACCACTGAAATCTCATAGCTACCTGCTCTCCAAGGACATGGTGAATTCATCAGATACGAATCCAACATTTACTTTATTAATTTAATTTTGTATATATTTAAGGCATACAAATTAATATATTAATGCAATAGCTTTTATGTTCTCATACTTCATGAAATAATTGCATTAAATGTTCACACAAAAACCAGACAGCAGTTATACAGCTTTCCTGAGGGACTGTTAAATTCCGCACTAGAAATGTCATTCTAATTCACAAACACCCAGTCCCATAATTATAGAAGAAGGCTTTCAAGATTTCTTTAAATTACTGTTTTATTGTGATACTCAATGCTTATAATTATGAGGTAAGAATCTCAGGATTAATTAAATTACTAAATTGTGTTAAATTTTTATACTTCTAAATTAGGTGATTAGCTTACATTAGCCAAAGTTATTTCAAGATAATGTGTCTTTCTCAAATTTCCCTACCAAGTCAGTGACATGCTGGCTCTTTATAATTACTTGGTGAGTTTGTCACAAAGAGCTGAGGATTCCTGGCATATATTCATATGGTCAACCACTTTTATTAGATGTATAAAAACAGACCTTAACTTCAATGAGTTACAGGTAGTAAGGCCTTGGGTCTTACTGTCTATCCTGGGTGATAGGTGTTGTTGCAGTGACTATAGGTGTCTTATAGATTTATTTCTTATTTCTTTAGCTCCCTCCCTCCCTTCCTGTTATTTATCTTTGCCCGTGTACGTGTGTGTGTGTGTGTGTGCGTGTGTGTGTGTGCGCATGTGCGCGTGCATGGACTTGCACAGGTGGGAGCATGCACCCACGTGAGGCCTCATGTGCGGGTCTGAGGCAGGTGCACTCACCTTGAGTGGTCAGAGCAGAATGTCCATGTCCCATTCCATCACTTTTCCTCGGGGTCTTGTTTTAAGCTATACTTTCTGGTTCCTGAGCTTGCTGTTTTTTCATCAGCTCTTTCAATTCCAGGGTCTCTGTTACCCCTGGGAGACTGGGGTTACAGGCCCTGGTGACCTTGGCCAGCTGCTCATGCAGAATCTGGAAATCCACACTTTGGCAGTCTCAAGCCTCCCTCATGCGCTCATGCTAGAGCAGGAAACACACTTTACCCCTGAGGTATCTCTCCAGCCCAGGATCTTCCACATCTATTAAAGCAGAGTTCAACAGGGGCACTTTTAGTATGAATTCAGAGCATATGCACTTCTGTGTGTAGTGACAACTTTGTCAACCATCCTGATGTCGCCATGACATTCAGGAACGCTTACTGGGCCAACCTACCTGGCCTCAGGACAAGAGCCAGAAGTCATATCAAAATGTTCACAGGTCTGATGGCATCCAGCATGAACTGTGAGTACTGGAGAGAGAACATAATTCAAAATGTATGGAACCAGAAGCTAGTCTGTGGAAAATTCTTCCAGTCATCAGATATTTAAAATTGTGAGCAGAAGATTTGGTTCTTATTAATGCTTAATAAGAACAGAAGTGCTCTCTTATTGAGGAAATATACTCAATAATGCAGCATATACAATTATAAATGCACCATTTATTTTGTTCCTATGATGAGAAACATGTGAAATAAATTTATCAGAATTCCTGGATCTACTGGGAGAAACCCAAAGTAGTGTCACAAACTGACAACATTGGCTGTAACAGCTCAGTTACAAATGAGACTCGCTTGCTGCTTTCTCCACTCTGACAGCCAACTTAAATGTAAATGGCATTACCAAGAACACATCATGAAGTTCAAAGGGACTTTTCTGAACTATTCACGTATTTTTAAAATGTCAACAAATTGAATTGTCTTTATATTTGTATCATGTAATACGATAGTATTGTCAAATAAAGATGTATCTCCTGGAGATTTTTAGTGCTTGAATTACATTCATCTTTTAAAAAATCTTTTAATTGTGCGTGTGCATGTGTGTGTGCGCGCACACACCCCATAGCACACGTGAGGAGGTCAGAGGACAACCTGAGAGGTCAGTCCTTGCTTCCCGCCTTATTTCAGGAAGGGTCTCTCTTGGTCCACTGTATATACCAGGCTAGGTGGCCTTTGAGTTCCCAGGGATTCTCCTCTCTCCACCTCCCAACTCATCATGGGAGCACTGAGATTATAGATGCAGGCATCCACAGTCAGCTCTACGGGGGCTCTAGGGATCTGAACTCTCATACACTTGTGAAGGCAAGAACTTTTATGTACTGACCCATCTCCCCAGCCCTATTTACAAGTTTTCTGAAAATAGATTTCTTTCTGATTCTAAATAATCATTCACCATTGAGTAAATTTTGTGTTCTTTTTTAATGTAGGCCCTCGAAAATTGATTGCTACAAGGTTTATTAAATTCAGACCAATAATGGGGCCGGAGGGGGAGGGTAGCTCTTTGTCCAGGTCCAACTTTGTGCTCTTGGCAGCTGGACTCATCATGATCATGCTCTACCCAGAAAGACTCCTAGCCTAGATCTTCATAGACATCATAAATTCAGGAGAGAGGGAGGAAAGAAAGGGAGGAAGTGAGCAGCATTAGGTTCTACTGCCAGGGCTCAAACACTGGTGTCTCAGGTTTCTAGCTACATGATGTTGGGTAAACTACTTACTCTCCAAGTATGGCTGTAGCACATCTCTCAAGAAGCCTTTGTATTAAATGAATACATTCATGAAATACACCTAGATCAATATCTTGTACCTGGTGCAAAACTTTCAACAAAGTATAAGTCCCATCATATTGAGGTAGTTGTTATTCCCACCTGCCAGGTCAGCTCTGATAACCAGCCTTATTTCCACACTGTGAAATACAAGTGAGTTTCATAGAATTTACTTATTATCTTGTCAGAGAGCAAGCAGGCATGAAAGAAGGAAAATTCAGACCCATGAAGACGCGAGCCCACCTTACCTGTTTCCATTACACCACAAAGCTCTAAAATTGATTTTTTTTCTCGCTTCACAGAAATGAAAAAGATGTATAATGTGGGCACTAAAAAATGACATAAATTGCTGTAACATTATAATTGATGGTTGAATTGAGAAGGGGGTTGTTTGTTTTAAATAAACAGAAAATCAAAAATGTTGAAGAAAACTAAGTATACACAATACTTGTTATTTCATACCCTTTATAAATCTAAAGTCATTTGATTTAGAAAAGAAAAGCACATTTTACATGGATTGCTGGGCTCTTAAAATTAGTCTGTTATATTAAATTAAAAAGTGTTTTTATCCAGACAATCCTGACAAATTTTCCAATTGTGCTACTTTTGAGTTGTTTTTCACTTTTGCTACAAATGGAGCTACAAGCTGCTGAACTTCACAGAACTCAACATTGCTGCTGCTGCTGCTGTTTTTTCTTCTCCTTCTTCTTCTCCTTCTTTTACTAACTTATAAGGATGCAAACCATTAAGAACAGAAGGCAGCCATACTGCAGTAAAACAAAGAGCTATTGTGTTCTCTGGAGCTGGTTTCCCTATTGTGAGGAGTAGAGACAAAAAGCTCTCCATTTCAGAAAGGAAAAGTCCTCACTTTTACCTCCAGGCTCTGTGGCGCAGTGAGCACAATGTCTGTCATGCAGATCTGGCAAGTTTCTAGAAATTATGCTTTTCAAAAGAATTTTTATCAACTCCACAGAATTTGGTAAGGCTTACTAATCCATTAAACCCTTAATAATAAATATTTTCATTGTAGTCACATATTATTCTTCTAAATACAAATTTTGTCAATCCACAAGCCTGGACTAGAGGCTGCACCCAAGGGTCCAGGACAGTAGTATCCTGTCCCTGTGGTTTCTTTTGACCCACAAAGGGTGCAAAAGACATATTCAAAGATCAAAATGGAGAGCATTTACATTAAGACCTCAAGTTCCAGATTTTGCTTAAAAGCTAAAACATATTGTTGTGCTTTCCTCAAGCACCTGGACTGGAAAGATGGCTCAGTCCATAAAATACTTACCTTGCAAGATGAGGATCTGAGTGTGATCCCCAGAATCCAAGTGGAAATATTGGATGTGATGCCAGGACATATATAGGCTTGTGGTACTCGCTTGTGATGCCAGCACTGGAGAGGCAGTGACAAAAGGATCCTTGAGGTCTGCACTATGCTCAACATTTTCACATGGATTTGGGGGACTAAGTTCAGGGCCTCATGGTTGCAAGGTTGCAAGGCAGGGACTTTATGAACTGAGCTAGCACTTACATAGCTCCTGTTTATGCAATACTATAACTGCAATGATTTTCCATATTAAAATTAAAACTGAGAAAATGCTAAAATACAAATATGCTAAACACAAGTCAAGTTATGGAAAATACTGTGTACCCAAACAAACAAATGAAAGATCATGGGAAGAATTGCCTTGTTTTGTATGTTTGAAGAACTCTTTAATGTCTAGTTTAATCAACATATTATGCATTCAATCATTTGTGATATGTTCATTTGGTTAATACATATGTGACATATGCAAAATGGCTTCATACACTTGTATAAGTAATAGGAAATATAACATTGGAATAACTTCTTCAGATAACTGGATATTCTTCTTTGATACTACACCAAAATTTAGCAAAATTACTAAAGGCTAGTTGCAATGGAGGCCTAAAAAACCAAATCAAAGAATTCACTATACAATGTTACATTGGAATAGCATTGGTCTGTCTTATACATTGAATGTATCTGCTACCCATGCAAGATTGTTTAACACCATATATTAGTCATTTGGAAAATACTGGTTCACTGAGTTATAGATTTTCCAAATGTTCCAGTGTAATATTACACATTTCATTGTATATATTTTTTTAAAAATCATATTTGTTTTCATTGTGACCTCATCAGAAAATTTTTGAAGTATGACATGGCTATCAAGCTCACAGTAGTAGATGCAAACTTTCCTACACTCTAATGATGCTTGAAAACTCTGGCCTCATCGTGGCGAACAAATTATGACAGTCGCTTTCCTTAAAGTGACAGGCTAACTTCATTCATTTCTGAGAAAATATCTCCCAGATGCCCGAGTTTAAATAACCATATTTGACTGTTAATCATTCCTTTCAGGTAAAAACGTTCCCTGGGGGAAAAAAAAATGACCCGAAACTCACAACTTCAGCAACTGCGCAAGGGCTTCTCTCTGAAATCTCCGTCACGCTCCAGCGTACAGAAGGCGTCCTTGGGCTACACTTCTGATTTTCATGCACTGAATGTATATGGAGATATGTACATATCAAGGGCATTTCAAAATGAAAATAGCCAGGAGAGAGTCAGTCCCCAGACAGTCAGCGTGTCTAGTTGCCAGAAGGCGCTACATAGGCGACTGGGGGAACCGACCAAGATCTGTCCAAGCAACACATTGTTTAACCTAATTAGCAACAAATAACTGGATGTGATACCCACACAAGTGCAATAGTGGTACACAGCCATGGTGAGGAATCAATTGCTCTTGATTTGGCTAACTGATCCACTCAGTGGTACTAGACCCTTAGCTGGAGCTGGGAAACAAGTCAGAACCATACCCAAACACAAGCCCACTCTACAATATCAAGCTACCATCAATCACGGGGTATAAGAGGGCCTACACCTATCAAACTGTCTATCAAAAAAGTAAGTGTTATCTCAATTTTCTGGGTGCTAACTTACTCTCCGTTGGAGAATCTGCTTCTCTTTTCCAGATAGATGCAGATCCCAAGAAGAGAGCTGCCCCAACATACCTCAAAAGGGGCCCAACTGAAACTAAGGACAACTGGCGAAATAAGCAAGGGTGATGTTTTCCTGTGAACTGGATACCAGCACAAAGGGGAAGGAGATCAACGCAGAGAAAAATCAACTCCTACCAAATCAGAGAGCCAAAGCCTCAGAGGCCCCCAACACCTCAGCACTGAAGGAGACCAAAAATGAACCCAACATGGCTCAGGGAAATCTTGCGGAAGAGGGGGCGGAAAGAATGTCAGAGTTACATGTTGGGTCATGATTTTCAGAGACATTTATCATACTAATAACTGGGGGCTAACTCCACAATGCACGACCCATTTTCAATAACAAGGAGGGTCTAATGGGAGGGGGTAGATCACAGATGAGCCTAAATAATGGTACCAAACTGCCTGTATTTACTGAAAAGAAAACTAATAAATTAAATTAAAAAAAAAAAAGAAAATAGCCTATTTTTTAAATGTAGGCACATGGCAATGAGGAGTACAATAGCTGCTAGTTCAATGATAATGCCTCAATTTACGACAAGAAGCCACCACTAGCTTTTACACTATTAGAGAGAAATACAAATACAGCAAGAAAGAAGCTCCCCCTAAAAAATGGCTTGTTTAGGATTAAGAGGTGAGCAGGTGGGCTGATTCACTTTATGAATTCCCTTGTAGGCCTTGACTTGATCTGGGCCTAGTTTTGAGTGGGACCACAAATGTTCCCCTGTGGGATAGTTGGCCTCCACTATGGCAACGTGGTGAGATATTTAAGAGATGGGCTTCAGGGCTGGGTAGATAGCTTAATTAATAATGTGCTTTCCAATAAGTATGAGGACCTGAGATCAGACCTCCAGCACTCATGTAGACGCTTACAGCTTACATAGTAGCAGGCTTAGAAGCCCAGCACTGGGGAGGTGAAGACAGAAGAATCATCAGGCTTACTAGCTAGCTCATCTAGATGAATCAGTGAGGTGTGTGCTCACTGAGACATCCTACCTCAAAAGTAAGGTAATTGAGAAAGACACCTGACATTGACCTCTGACCTCCACCCCACACACAGGTATCCCCCCACACACAGTACTCATACAGATAAACAAAAGAGGTAAGAGTCTCCTAAGAGATCCTTAGGTTCATTCGGGTAGCTGGATTAGAAAGGGATTAAGGTAGCTCTTGTGAGGCCACTGGTCTCTCATGAGAGTTAAGGGGTTACAAAAGCAAGCACAGTTCCTGAGCCCCTGTCTGTCCTCCTCTTTCAAGGCGTGTCTCTTCCTTCCACACAAATTCCCACCACCACCACCACCATCACCATGAGATAATGTAGCCCTTGCCAAAAGACTGTACCTGCATGCTCTTTGGACTTTCAGCCTCCAGAAGTGGGACAGAAACAAACCTTCAAAGTGAGCTTGCCTCGAGTACTTACATTATGGTAATGGAAAATGGACTAAAAGACCATTGAAGTTTGCACAGGCACTTGCATGTGTATGTATGCTTGATGTGTTTTTACATGCATATGAATCGATGTGTGTGCAGGTGGGGGCCAGAGGTCAATGTCAGGAGTCTTCCTCAATAATTGCAGCAATGTCCCTAAATACATGTTCCAATGACTACCACCACACCACCCACACTGTTTCCCCACCCAGAGATACCACACTTCAAATGTCAACAGCTCTTCATGCCTGGTGTGAATGAACAATAAGGGTTACATGCTGATGGCCCAACAATGGTATTATTTGAAAGATGAGAGAATTTGGGGCACACTAAACACACACCTAATTTCTGTATTTTATGTGGAAGAGAATGAAAAGCTGTCTGGCTGCTCACAGGACTAATTTATTAAGGCACTATTAGGTACTTAATCCTCCCCAACTTCCCAGTAACTTATTTTTTATTAACCCCAGATCACTTAAATGTGAGCTTACACACCACCAGCTAAGAAGTAGAGGCAGCACTGAAAGTTAAAATCACAGCTACTGACTTCCAAATCTTTCAGCTTTAATCATTCTGAAAACCCTGAAGTTCATACTAGGATTCAAAATAGCAATGCATTTAAAAGTTATGCGTGGGGGCTGGAGAGATGGCTTAGTAGTTAAGAAGCTTGCCTGCAAAGCCAAAGGACCCAGGTTCGATTCCCCAGGACCCACATTAGCCAGATGCACAAGGGGGCACACGTGTCTGGAGTTCATTTGCAGTGGCTGGAGGCCCTCATGTGCCCATTCTCTCTCTGCCTCCTCCCTCCCTCCCTCCCTCCCTCCCTCCCTCCCTCCCTCCCTCCCTCCCTCCCTCCCTCCCTCTCTCTCTCTCTCTCTCTCCCTCTTTGTCAAATTGGGCTGGAGAGATCACTAAACAGTTAAGGCCCTTGCCTGCAAAATCTAAGGACCCAGGTTTGATTCCCCAGAACCCACACAAGCCAGATGCACATGATGGCACATGCATCTGGAGCTCATTTGTAGTGGCTAGAGGTCCTGGTGCACCCATTCTCTTTCTCTTTCTCTCTCTCTAAAAATAAATAAAAATAAAATACATAAACAGTTATGCATGACTTGCTTCCAGTAATGGAAGTAATAAGAGAGACTGAAGATGATGATAGATGATGTCAGTTATAGAGATTAATATCAGTTTCCACAAGTTCTGTGATAAAAAGAATAATGATGGTGCTGTGTATGGTGTCTCACTAGTTTGATTCCAGTACCTGGAAGACAGAAAGGTAAGAGGATTGCCATGAATTCAAGGCCAGCCTGGGACTACAGAGGGACTTCCAAGTCAGTCTGGACTCAGGTGAGATCCTGTTACCCTGACTTGTTCCCTCTCTTCCTGTCACCCTGACTTGTTCCCTCTCTTCTTCCCATTGGTTCCCTTCCTCCCCTAAAATAGTCATTGTCTGTTTTCATATCATATATAATCTGCAGAAATAGGCAAAAACATACTTAAATCTAAATCACCTGAGCTTTTCTTTTTTTTAAGGAGGACAACATATTTAGTTTTATTTCAATCAAATCACAACACTTTTCCAGCTACTGCAAAGTGCATCTCCGATTCTCCATGACAGATCCACTTTAAAGGAGTTTCCTGTGAGATTACACCAAGCCTCTGTTTTCAAACAGAATAGACCCAAATTCTTCTTCAAAAATAAGAACTCCATTCCAGTAAATGGCAAATACATGAAGTTACACTAAACCAGCCACTTAAAAGGATAGCCATGAAATCTTCCAACAACTAATTAGAAAGAATGTAGTCATTTAAAAAAAATCTTCGCGGTCATGAACAGAAATTGAGGGGTTTTTTTTGTTTGGTTGGTTGTTGTTTTTTTTTTTTTCAGCCAGGGTATGAGCTGAAATCAAAACAAGAAATTAAAAAAAAAAAAAAACAATCATGTATTAACATCTTCTCACTCACTTGCCATACTGATAATGCAAATATAAACCTGGTCTAACATACATAGACTCTCAAGCAACAATGTACAGCTTTCTTCGTCCTCTGCTAAGAGCTGGAAAAGCTTAAGGACCAAATAATACCAAATGTATAGGCTTAAAAAAACCATCTAAAGTTAGGGCATTTGCTAGTTTTAGTTTTAGCTAAGAAACACCTGGACCACTGACGAGTTACGTACAATACTGTGAAATACATTTTTTTTGGAAAAATAAACTTCAGTGAAACAATTCTGAAAGATACAGAGGAAGGTAGGTTTGTCTGTTTAAGATGTCTGCCAATTTGTTTCAGCCACTTTAAGTCCATGTACTAGTATCTAAAATTCATTATCTTTCCCTAAGCTGAGAGCTTCCTATCATATCAGTGACTATGTAATGAAGTAAGGGAGACTTAGGTCTTAGAAAAGTTTTTATTTCTCACAACTGCTGAGTCAACTGTCTAGGTTCTCAGCAGCTTCATGGAAAGTCTGGGAAATGTCCATGCATAAGGACATTGCCTTAGCTGAGTCAAAACTGCCCCATTCAATGGTACTTTATCAATCCTTATTGAAGCCTTTAAAATAAACAAATAGGCTGAAAATTGGGTTAAAGGTAGCAAATACAGCATCTGCCTTTAGAGCTATCAACTCAGGAATTCTCTTTTAAGAAATCTTGCAGAGAAGTTATTTTTCTTTCTTAAAATCCGAGTGTTAATACTCCTTATTCCAGGTCTGGCATTTTTTCACCATCACTGTCTTGCAAATCATCATCTGCTCCGTGTGCTTCTGGTAAGTCGACATCCTCATCACCACCCATATGGTCCATCATCTCAGAAAAACGATCAAGATTAGACATGTCTTCATCTGAATCATCTTCCCAGTCTTTCCAGTTATTGAAGTCCACACTGAGCCAGTTAACCTTTGCTCTTGCTTTTGTTAACCTAGGCCATGATTGGCCAGATTCTCCTTTTCATAAACAGCATTAAATTGATCTGTCCGTTCTTTTATGCTTGGAATCATTTGGATCAATACAGTGAAAAAGATCAATTTCATTTAAATGTTTAAAAATTATCACTTCCTCCAAGACAACTGAAAGAAAGTTTGGATTTTTTTTCAAAATTTACATTAACATCTTTACTGTCTTCAATACAAAATTCAATGAAGACATAGTCCCTTCAACTGTACCACTTTTTAGAAGCAGGCTGCATGGTAAACGGGATGGTGGGTGGCAGCTGGGGAATGGGCTCTGCTCCGGGCAGCCCCAGGGGCTGGACCTCGATCCCTAGAACGCACCATGTGGGGAGAGCTGCTCCTAGGGCCCAGAGACGAGGAAAGTGTCCACCAGAACTTTTGTTCATATGTTTCATGTATTTCATTTCAACATCATTGTGAAGAACATAGTACCACAATTTTATTATATGAACGAAATGAAACTGGAGATATAGCTGAGTTGGTAGAGTACTTGCCTAGCAGGGGCAAGGCCCTGAGTTCAATCCCTAGCATCTGATGAACTGGGCATGGTGGAGACCCTACCTCCATCTCAAGAGAAGAAAGGGAGGTGGGAAGGGGGGAGTAAAGAAGGAAGGGAGGGAGGACAGGAGGGCAGGAGGAAGAAAAAAAGGAAGGAAAGGGAGAGAGGAAGGAAGGAAGGAAGGAAGGGAGGGAGGGAGGGAGGAAGGAAGGAAGGAAGGAAGGAAGGAAGGAAGGAAGGAAGGAAGGAAGGAAGGAAGGAAGGAAGGAAGGAAGGGGGGAGGGAGAAGGCTCAAAGAAATCATTTTGCCCAAATTCACACCGCTTACTAGGACAGCAGTCAGATTCAGTCCCAGGGCTATCTGCCGCTCAGTTCTAGTTATGTCAACGTAAGCCCTTTGCCAACGGGGCACCTGAGCCACTGAGGCACAAAGCCCCCTCCTCTAAAGACAATGGCTAAATGGGTAAGTATTACTGGACTCTACAGACACAAAGCAATCTTGACTCCATGTTTCACAACTTGGTGGGCTAATTAACTCGGGTGGGGAGAACAAAGGCCACTAATTAACAAACGTGAAAATTAATATGCATCCAAAGTAAGGATAGTAATGGAGGAAAGAAAGTCTCCTGGCTCCAGAATCTTCTCCCTAAAGTGCCAGCTAAACTAGAAAACTCTATTACAAACAGCAAGTCCCCTGAGTGTTAAGTGATAGCCTCCTTTTCCTTAAATATTAAATACTAGAAATCACTATTATGCAATGTCAACTATTCTGATCCAGGCCAAAAAAAAAAAAGGCAGGGAAGAACTGGAACACTATAGCAATCCTAGGTGTTTTTATACCCTATCTTACTTCACCTCTTAAACGTAAGAACCCAGAGGATGAGAAAGAATTAAGTCTAGAGAAATCTGGAAATGGCAAATCCCTCTCTCTTTCCTATAGAACAGGGATTAGCAACTATGGCCCACAGACCAAACCCAACCCACTACTGCTGTTGTAAATAAAGTTTTATTAGAACAAAACCACACCCACTCTGTTATTTATTACATGTGGCTGCTTTCACACTCCAAAAACCTGTGCAATTCCAATGAAGCCCATATGGGCTGCAAAGCCAAAAGTACTACCTAGATCTTTGCAAAGAAAGACTGTGGTGCTTTTCCCAGCAGCATTGCGGTCACTGTGATTTCTGTTCTTACGGTGACTGAGTTTCGTCATTGTGTTTTGGATTTTTAGTTAGTTGAGTTAATTTGTTTGTTTTAATTTGATCTTGAGGTAGCTCTCTCTTAAGAGTAACATAAACTAAGAAAGTCACTCTGTGGGTGACCCATGACTGGGGTGTGGGTGAGTAGAGTTTCACTGAGAAAGAAAGATAGAGATGGGGAAGAAGGGAGGGCATATAGGAGGAGAAAGAGAGAGAGAAGACACAGGCAGGAGTAAGCCTTTATTAAAATCCATAGACATTATCCCTTGGGCTTTCCTGGAGTCTGTGGATCGGCTAGTTTAAAGACGACGTGCTAGTTTAAAGACGACGTGCTCACAGGAGAGACTTACATGAGCCTGTGTTGATTGTTACTTTTCACTGTGGTCAGCAGCTAGGGCACATCCTGAATTTTCAGCACAGAGCTAAGGAATAAGTAAGCTCTACTACCAACACTCACACAGCGAATGTTTAATTTTTTTTTAATTTACAAACTTCCATAAATATACACAATACACTATGATCATAATCTCCTCCCACCACCCTCTACTCACTTTTCCCCCTCTCAAATCCCACCTCCACTGAATCCCTTCTTTCTAACTAGTCTCTCTTCTATTTAATGTCATCTTTCTTTTCTCTCCTATTATGCAAATCTTGTGTAGGTAGCATCAGCCACTGTGAGGTCATGAATATCAAGGCCACTTTGTTTCCAGAAGAGAGTGTTGTAAGCACTCCTCCTCTTCCTTAGACTCTTTGTTTGTTTGTTTGTTTTTGTTTTTGTTTGTCAAGGTAGGGTCTCACTCTAGCCCAGGCTGACCTGAAATTCACTGTGTAGTCTCAGAGTGGCCTCAAATTCATAGCCTCAGTCTCCCAAATGCTGGGATTAAAGGCATGGGCCACAACACGTGGCTTCTTTGGCTCTTATATTCTTTTTTCCACTTCTCTTGCAATGGACCGTAAGTCTTGGAGAATGTGATGCTCATTTAGTACTGAACACTCCACTATCACTTCTCAGCACTATGGTGAGTTTTGAGTCACCACAGTGGCCACCACCATCTGAAAAGAGAAGCTCCTGTAACCACGAGTAAGAGTAGCATTAATATATGGGCAGAGACATATGCATTTAGAGGACAATTTGGTGGCTAAGGGAGAGAAGTTTTAATGAGCCACAGGTGACAAGTTTTGTCAGGTCTAAAAATCAAAGTAACTATATCAAACCTAACACTGGATACTGAGTCATCAACTTCTTAAACAAATGTGTTACAGCTATTTCCTTGACTTCAATCTTATCAGTGTCCTCAGGGAAGAAACAGATCAAAAGCCAAATATTGCCAGCACTTCATTTTATAAATTTGAGTTTGTATAACATTTAATTATTACAAATTGAAGCAATAACTTTTTTAAATTTTTATTTATTTGTTAGAGAGTGACAGACAGAGAGAAGGAGGCAGAGAGAGAATGAGTGCATCAGGGCTTCCAGCCTCTGCAAATGAACTCCAGATGCATGCACCCCCTTGTGCATCTGGCTAACGTGGGTCCTGGGGAATCAAGCCTTGAACCAGGGTCCTTAGGCTTCACAGGCAAGCGCTTAACAGCTAAGCCATCTCTCCAGCCCTTTTAAATTTTTTGTTTTTATTTTTATTTATTTATTTGAGAATGACAGACAGAGAGAAGGAAGCAGAGAGATAGAGAGAGAGAGAAAATGGATGCACCAGGGCTTCCAGCCACTGCAAACAAACTCCAGATGCATGAAGCAATGATGTTTTTGGTCAATGGTTTTTGTATGTGTGTGATGTGAGTGCATGTGTGTATGTAGGTAGGCACACATGTGTGCATGTGTGCTTGCTTGTGCATGTGTGTGAATATGGAGGCTAGAGGGTGACATTGGGTGTTTTCCTAGATCACTCACTCTCATTGGGTGTTTTCCTAGATCACTCACTCTCCACTGTGTTTATTCAGACAGGGTCTCCTTCCAACCCAGAGCTCGCGATGCTCGCGATGAGGCTAGGCTGGCTAATCAGGTAGCCCTGGAGATCCACTTGCCTCTGCCTCCTGAGGCCAGGATGAAAAGGGCACACCACCACACCAGGCATTTACGTGGGTGCTGCAGATGCAAACTCAGGTCCTCATGCCTGCTTGGTAAGCACTTTACTGAATCTTTCACACCCTTGAACAGTGCATGGAGTGACACACTTTAAAACAGGTTTGGAGGCCTTAATGGCAGTCTCATATCAGCTTTGATGTGCAATTCCCATTTCCACTTACCTCTGTTGCAGAATGGTTTATGCTGGCTCAGAAGCTTAAAGAAGAATGCTAAGAAGCATTTGCTTTCTCAGTAAAATCTCCAACAATTTCACCATTTCTCCTCATAGCCATAAAATTCAGATATGCCAACGGTAGGCATGCAAAAAAAAATTGCTATGCAGATGGATTGAGAAATTGTGATGTAATATAGTTACCCTTTTACTTATCTTGGATATCCCAGTCTGAGTTTAGCAAGTGTCACTGATTGGCTATAGCATGCCTGGTGCGTCTGGCATGTGGCACGAAGAAGACCCACAGGGCCAGATCTTCCGGCGCTTTGTAACCCAGGAGGAGATGCAGACATGTACGGGTCTTGCCTGGGTGTAACTGAGCACGAAACACACCCAAGGCCTGTTGTCACCAATTAGTCCCAACAAGAGCAGAAACCTGGACACACTAAAGATGGCTGCAAGAGGGTAAGAGAGAGGACAATGTAAATAAAGAAGAGACATGAGGAGACACCAGTGATGCGTGCTTTCTACTTCATAAAACTTTTCCTTTGGTCTGAAGAGAAGAGAAAAGGAAGCCAACAGAAAATAAGCCAGTAAGTATGTGCCTACGACACAGCACATTCACTTTTCTTGACTATTCCTGTACATTATCTTATTTAATCCTCCTAGAAACCCTTTGAAGCCTAATTAGTGCTTTTTCATTGTATAAATATGTTTGGAGCTCAAGGTATTAATAAATCAAAGAGCCAGAATTCAAAGCACAGCTATTTTGTTTTGTTTCTCACTCTCCAGTCTCGGGTTTTCCATCACCATATATGATGCCTGCCCACCAGTGCCTTGAGGCACACAGGCTTGAGTTAGGTATCAGAAGCAGTTTAGAAAGTCACACATCTCAGCCTGCAATAAGCTAGAGAAGTCACTTTGAAAAACTAATCTGATCACACCTCCTTAACTTATAACTAAAAACTAATCTGATCACACCTCCTTAAGTTATAACTCTCCTGAGAATCTATGAAGCCTTTCTCACTTGATGGAGGGAGAGAGGGAGGGAGGGAGGGAGGGAGGGAGAGAGGGAAGAAGGAAGGAAGAAAAGAAGGAAGGAAGGAGAAAAAAGGAGGTCAAAGAACACAAATTTTGTTCTTGCATTTGTCCCAATGACAGGACCAGGAATTGTAAAATATTGCCAGAATTAATCATGGAAATTAAAGCTGTTTTTTTAAATTTTTTTATGAGACAAAGAATGAGAGAGAGAATTGGCATGTTAGGGCCTCCAGCCACTGCAATCAAACTCCAGATGTGTGCACCTCTTTTGTGCACATATGTGATCTTGCACACTTGGGTCACCTGTGTGTCTGGCTTATGTGGGATATGGAGAGTCAAATATGGGTCCTTAGGCTTTGCAGGCAAGCACCTTAACTGGCATTGATCTCTCCAGTCCTATTTAAGCATTTTTAATTAAATAACTAAATTATTTATTTAACAATTTTCTTTGCTGAGAACACTACCTTTTCTTCCTTGGCTCGCACTTGCAACCAGATCCCAACCTTCAAGGAAAAAGATTACCATCTATTCATGAAGAAATGCAAAGACATACTATGCAAAATATTGTATGTCTGTGCCATTCAAAACCTGTATCATCCACCAAGCTAATGCTTGGTCTTTTATCTGCCTCCCACATATAAATGACTAATTCCAGAAGATTCGACTTACTGTTGGATCTCTGAGGTCTCAGGCACCACTCATGGCTGTGGGTATTGCTGACTGTATGCAGGTAAAAATTATGGTTGGCTGACATTCACATCATGGGTCTTACAGCTTTATCTTGTATGGTGCTTTAAGTGTACAATGTTCCCCATAGTCTCATGTGTTTGCAATTAAGCTTTATACTTAATCCCCCGATGGTGGACCTTTTGGGAAATGAAGCCTTGCTGGAAGAGGTGTATCAACTGAAGACAAGCCTTGGGATTTTATAATCTATCCTGTCCCCTTGTTAGCTCATTCTTACTACTTCCTACCTACTGCTATGAAGAAGTGACACCCAGCTGCATGACTGCTCTTGTCCTGGTTTCCCTGCTATGATGAAACTTTCCCTCAAAACTATAAGCTATAATAAACCCTTTCCTTCCATCAGCTGCTTCTGGCCAGGTATTCCATCCCAGCAACAAGAAGGTAACTGCCACATCTTTCTATTAGAACTGTGTGTGAATATAACAATCAAGTGTCTTAAAGAAGAATCATTATATGGAAATTTTCTGACACAGAATCTTGACAGAGGTCCATTTTCTCCAGTTTTCACAAAGAAGCTAGTAGCATCTATATACATTAAAAAACACTCCATTTCTATGATTCCTGGGCTTTGTATTAGTTAAGCATGGCTTTAAAAATGCTGTATAACAAACAATTCCACAAATTTCAGTGACTAACAACAGCAGGGTTGCTATGAATGGTCATTGACAGAAAGGTAGAAAACAACGTCATTTTTCATGGATCTGCAGGGATATTGTTCTCTGCTAGATTCAGCTATATCTGAATGGGGTTGCAATCAAAACCACAGGTCAAGCTTAGTTCTGCTCTGCGGTCACTAATCCAGAGACCAGGCTGTTAGCCACAGCTACCTGGAGCAGGCTTTTCCCACACAGACAGCAGGAGTTCAAGAAGTTAAGCCAAACCACACAAATGCACTCAAACTTTGGCTCATGTCACGTTCTTTTTCTTTCCACAAACCAAGACAAGCTTCATAGACAAGTATATCTGAAGGGTTGAGAAGTGTGCTCTTCTCATGGTGGTGGAGAAAGGAAGAGTGGATTTCTGTAAGATGTAACATAGCCTGCCACAAACCTACTCTGATGTGTGGTGATGAAAATATGTAGTAGAAAACGCCCACCATTGCTACAGCTCCAGAAATATTACACAGTGTGATGCTTTATACTGACTGTCAACTTAACAGGACCTAGAATCACTAGTGAGGGATTATGTAAACTAGGTTAAATAAAGTGGGAAGACCCACCTTAACTGTGGGCATCACCATTCCATGGGCTGGTGTCCTGGATGGGTTGAAAAGGAGAGAGCTGGCTGAGCAGCAGCATACATGGCTCCCTGCTTCCTCACTGTGGCCTGAAGGTGACCAGCTCCTGGTGCCCCACCTTCCCTGCTGTGATGGATGGTAACCAGAACTGTAAGCTGAAATAAACCCTTCTCCCCTTAAACTGATGTTTGTCATGTATTTTGTCCCAACAATGAGAAGTTAATTGATAGAGATACTATTTCTATATTGAGGCAAGCCATTCCCTACAGTGGTCTTTGTGCACTGGGTTTTGCACACTTTTAAAATTGATCTGCTTTAAAAAAAAATGATCTGCTTTGTTTTCAGTATGTTGCAGATCAGTGTAACATGTTGGGCATCAGTAAGCATTGCCTATAAAGGACCAGGCAGTAAATAATCGACTTTGCAAGCTACATAGTCTCTGTATGCAGCTATTTGTCTCTGACATTAAGGACAAAAGCAGCCACAGGGTACACATATCAACATAACCATATTCCTATAAAACTTTATTTACAACAATAAATGGAAGGCCAGATTGAATCACAAAGACATAGTTTGCATCCCCTGTAACAGATTCAACTTATGAAGGGTACAGCTTTTGTTTTGTTTACCTGTTATTACACATCATACCACCCCAGATTCAGTGCCTTCAGTCAATTTTCTCTTCTTTTATGATTCTGTGCATTATCAGCAGGCGATTCTCTTGTTCCATATGATTTTGCTGCCTCTGCAGACATCAGGGATCATCAACAGGACTTGGACATTCAGGACAGTTCTCTCACCTGCCTGCCCCTCCTGGTAGGACTGACTGGAATGCGAGGCTCTGCTGGAGCACTTAAACAGCTGAGCCCAGCTGCCCTGTCTTTCCTCTACTCTGGCACCTTGAACGTGCAGAGCTAGAACTGCCATTTGTAAGCTGGAGACACGGTTTCTCAGTGGTTAAAGGCACTTGCTTACAAAGCCCAATGGCGTGGGTTCAATTCTCCAGTACCCATGTAAAAGCCAGATGCACAAAGTGGTCTACGCATCTGGAGTTCGTTTGCAGTGGCAGGAGGCCCTGGTGCTCTCACTCTCCACTCCCCTTCTCTCTCTCCCCCCCTCTTTCTGTTGCTCCATCAAATAAATGAATTTTTTAAACCCTGTCATTTCTGCTATATTCCGCCATAAAGCACCTCATCTGTATCTGTCCTCTGTGACCCACGGCACCTGTGACCTGGGCAAGTCTATGCCAGAATGTTAGCTTCCTTAGTCTTCAAGCGAGGTAGAATTATTTTCAAACACTCAAAACTTGAAAGGTTGGGAAACGGCTTAGCAGTCAAGGCGTTTGCCTGCAAAGCCTAAGGACCCAGGTTCAGTTCCCCAGTACCCATGTAAGCCAGGTGCACAAGAGGGCAGATATGTCTAGAGCTTGTTTGCAGTGGCTGGAGGCTCCCATTTTCTCTGCCTCTTCTTCTCTCTCCCTTAAATAAATAAATAAAATACTTTCATTAACTTGAAGATTATATGTATGTATGTATGTATGTATGTATGTATGCATGCATGCATATATATTTGCAAGTAACAGCAAAATGCTCAGTTCTGAGAACTGTCCTGCCCGGAAGCACAGTGCCCCAGAGGTACAACCACAAGTGAAATAAAGCCAATTTAGGGCAAAAGAGAGGGAGTGTCTATTTTCAATCATGCTAGATATTGCTTGAAGTATTCTGGAAACCCTTAGATATCTCTTGTCTACTAAACGACCCAGCTCCACCGAATCTCTGGCTCCAGGTACCACAGGGGAACAAGACCCGCGGGACCCGAAGTGGCAATGGATGCTGGGCCAAGGCAGAGGCAGGGAACCTGAGGCCATCCACAAACATGAACCCAGCACAGTTTTCTCCAGTACAACACCCCTAAGGGACAACCAAGGAAACCCCTCATCCTTAAACCTAGCTTCTTGAACATCATCATTTTAGTTTTTCCAAGGGATCTGCCCCCTTTCTAAGGCCACTCTGATGATGAACTCCTACAGTGGACTTGCTGTCTGCTTCCATCCGTCCAGCCATTTCTCCACATCTCAATCATGGCTTTAGGCCACCACCACAACCACAGGCAATTTTTAGACTCTCCTTAAGTTAAACCATATTGACTTTTGCCCCAAGCCAAAATGTCAGCGCACCTTTCAAGTTCTCCACCTCACTCCCTGTTATTCTGGCTTACCTGCACCTCCATTCTCCCCGAAACCTTCTCATTCCAGCCTCTAGCCCCAAACAGGACGTTGGGGAAGGCAAGGGAGGAAACGGTGTATCATCACAGCCACCTTTTCCAAGCCCACCCTGGCAAGGGAGCCAGTGGAGAATAAAAGGCAAAGTCATCCGGCTTTGAGAACAACTGTTCCCGAATACGCCTCTGTTCTTCCCCGAGGCCCATGGGGCGGCCCCGCTCCAACCTCGGTGCGCAGAGACCAACCTTGCAGACCCGCACCTACAACCCACCGCGTGCCTGCTCTGGATTCCATTCCGTGGGCTGTGTACCTGCCAGATCATAAATCTGAGCTGTCAACACCCCAGCAGAGCCCACAGCAGACATCCTGTACCTGGCTCTCCCTAATCCCTTTCTAATCTGCCCTTTGTCTAGCAACTGACTCTTGGTTCTATCTCCCATTTATAGCCCCTCTGGCTTGACAGATGGGTACATTCTCCTAGTGTCTCCACTCCCATCCCTCCCCCGTCAAAGGATCGGTCTTGCTCACCAGATTGCATTTTTTTTTTTTGACTTTCAATATAAAGTACCCCAAAGGGCCCCCCGAAGACCTCCAGCAGGGGTCCTTTGAGGTGACAATGGAGATTCCCAGAAGTTGGGCAGTTTTCACTCTGAGTGTATGGCCCAAATCAAGCCCTCCTGAGTGATGCAGACAGACCCTGACCTCATCAGCAACTGTCCTCGCAAATAGAGACAACGGGCCCACAATGAGCTATTTCTGAACCAGTCTGCATAAAGTACTGGTGAAAGGTGATACCCAGAGGAAGACTAGCCACACTGAACTACTTAAGGAAACAAAGCATCTTTGAGAAATGAAATTAATTAACTGCTTCCAAAGGGAGCAGAAAGTAGGAGGCTGGGAGGGCGGTGGGAAATTTCATATAAATTTCCAAAGAACAAGGGACTTGAAAGTAAACTGTGGGAATTTCTAACTCTAAATTAAAAAATGCCTTCCAACATCATGGCTTAGCAGTGCGCGATAGGCACTCAAAATTGGGATTTGGTTATGTACAAAGGAAAGCTCTGACAGAGGAAAAACAATAAATTAAATGCATAAATCGAGGGGATTTGGGCTTTTTAAGTTACTGCACAATATTCTCTGAGGGTGATTTTAGACTAGACCTTGACAGGGTGAGATGGTGAATATGAAAGTGAGCTATTGTCAGTCAGCAGGCCCTCTGCAGAAATACGTTTCCAGAGAATAACCGAAGGGAATTGCAAAGATCTCTTTTACATTCTCTGTGTCTTCGAGCCCATTTCCTTGGGATTTAAGAAAGCATAAGGATTTTGAGATTTTTGAGAAAACTATATAAAATGTTTAATGTGACAGTCATACTTATGGTGCCCCAACATGGACATTTTATTTCTGTCTGCTAGACAAAATTCCTCTGCCCTCCAGTCCCCATTGCACTGATCCCTGTAAGGTCTGTAGCTTCCTAGGGCCCGAGGCACAGGAGCTGCATCATGTCAGGCCATCATGGGTCTCGGAACAGAAAGGATGAGTGGGAATGGCTGTGGGTGAGGAGGTCATGGGGCACCCGCCCCAGGAAGTAAAAAGAAATCTATGAAGTCACATGAAGATGATCTCCTACTAGAAAAGGGAGGGTCTGGGTACTTCATAGATCTCTCTGATCAATCACTCATTGGGGGTAACAATCAAATTCTGGGACTCCTATCACTGAAGTAGACTTAAAACACACATACCACGACTCAGAGAATTTTGTGGAAAATGGGGTCGAAAGATTGTAAGAACCGCAGGTTGGGACGTAATGTCCACAGGCATTGCCTGCCCCTCCTCCCTCCCCAGTATATGACTGCTGTTCTCACAACATATAACCCTTGGGGAATACCAACAACCCCACTGAGGAGGGCCCCCAGTGGAATGGGGGCAAGGACAAGGGAAAGGATGGAACCAACACATGATGTATATCCATACTAAGTATGTCGAAAGAAAGAAAGAAAGAAAGAAAGAAAGAAAGAAAGAAAGAAAGAAAGAAAGAAAGAAAGAAGGAAAGAAGAAAGAAGGGAGGAAGGGATACAGCATCTTATTAGTGCACAGACTTTGGTTTAAAAAGAAAGAAAGAAGAGCGCTGGAGAGATGGCTTAGCGGTTAAGCGCTTGCCTGTGAAACCTAAGGACCCTGGTTCGAGGCTTGATTCCCCAGGTCCCACGTTAGCCAGATGCACAAGGGGGCACACGCGTCTGGAGTTCGTTTGCAGAGACCGGAAGCCCTGGCGCGCCCATCCTCTCTCTCTCCCTCTATCTGTCTTTCTCTCTGTGTCTGTCGCTCTCAAATAAATAAATAAATTAATTTTAAAAAAAAAAGAAAGAAAGAAGAAGGAGAAGTAAGAGGAAGATGAGGAAGAGGAGAAGGAGGAAAAGGAGGAGGAGGAAGAGAATGAGGAGAAGAAGGAGGAGGGGGGTAGAAGGAGAAGAAAAGAAGGTCTGGGTTAAAAGATTTTCTTAAAATGAGTAATTTCAATTTATCAAACCCATGTGAGGAACTTCATGCATTTGTGAAAGTCCTGCTAATCCTGTAGATAGTTTGACTCCATTTCAAGCCCACAGGAGCCAAAGATTTAGGAGTCAACACACAGAAGAACTGCCATCACCTTGGTCTGGCCTGGGGGGGTGGGAGGTTGCTTCCTCCTCTGAGCTTGTCTCCCTTGCGCTGCGTGCACAGCCTCTAGAAATCTCCCCCGCCTCTGAGTGGTGTGCCTCTCTGTGGTTTTCTGCCCTCCTTTGAGTCCTGCGTTTTCACACGTGTTCCGTTCTTTCTCTGCTTTTGTCTTTCCACCTTTCACTTTCATTCTCCCATTCTCTTTTTCCTTTTCTGACTTTCTCTATCAGTGCTCCTGATCATCACTAAAACAATTTCACTAATAAAACAATGAAAATGTATGTATTGTGTTAAACTATTGCTGAAGAAATTTAAACGAATTATTGGGATTATCTAAGAAATATACATTTTCAGGCTGGAAAGATGGCTTAGTGGCTAAGGCTCTTGCATAGAAAGCCAAAGGACCCAGGTTCAATTCCCCAGAACCCACATAATCCAGATGTACAAGGGAGCACATGCATCTGGAGTTTGTTTGCAGTGGCTAGAGGCCCTGGCAAACCCATTCTCTCTCCCTCTGTCTCTCTATCTGCCTCTTTCTCTCTCTCTCTCTCTCAAAAAATAAAAAATATTTTAAAAATATTAAAAAAGAAATATACATTTTCAGAAATGATTAATATTGGTATGATTCCATCAAAATTGTTTCTTGGGGGCTGGAGAGATGACTGAGCAGTTAAGGAACTTGCCCGCAAAATCAAAGCACCCAGGTTCAACTGCCCAGTGCCCACATAAGCTAGAGGCACAAGGTGGCACATGCACATGGAGTTCATTTGCAGCTGCAGCTGGAGGCCCTGGCAGGCCCATTCACTCTCTATCTGCCTCTTTCTCTCTTTTCTCTCAAATAAAAAAATTAAAATAGCAATGCACGGTGGCACATGCCTTTTTTCCCAGAACTCAGGAGGCAGAGGTAAGAGAGGATCACTGTGAGTTTAAGGCCAGCCTGAGAATACAGAGCAAATTCCATGTCAGCCTGGGCTACAGCAAGACCCTACCTCAAAAAAAACAAAGAAATAAACAAAAATAAAATTGTTTCTTGAAACTATACATAGAACTAAGTGTCAAGGCCACCTAAACAGTGACTGGCCCAAGGTCTGGTGAAGGGAAAGTTCTTGGATGAAAATAAAAAGGTCACAGAGGCATGCCCACCATGCTCCTGCTCAGCAGGCCTCAGGAGGGTGCGAAACCCGAAATGGCAGCTCAGATACAACCAAAACACCAGATGGCACTGCCCAAGCAAGGACAGCAGCCCAAGAGGCACTTGGTCTCTTCCTGTCTTCCTTCTTATGTTGAAAGTGATCCGAGAAAGAGAAGCTGTCCTGAGACGTTTGCATCTTTGTCCTTTAGCAAACTCTCCCCCTCCCTGTTTTCTCCCTCCATTTCCCTAGGCACCTTTTTCCCAGAAAAAAAAGCACCCCAACTCTGTATACAAACACACAAATGCACTCATGCATGCATCCATGCTTGCGTACAGTCATGCACATACACATGTACAGGCATAGGAGCTCATGCATCCATGCACATACACATTTGTATCTACATGCATTCATGCATGCACAGGTATTCCTAATGAGCACATACACAGAGCTAGGTTTCTTTGTGTCTGTCTTTTGTTTGTATGCCCCTAGCATCCATATTTGAAATCGAATCCCTAATGCAAAGTAGTAAGAAGTGGGGACTCGAGGAAGTGAAAAGGGCATGAGGGCTTCCCCTCTTTGGGAGATGCTAGAGGGAGCTCCCTGTCACCATGTGGGGAGATCATGTATGAGGAACAGACTTTCACCAGACATCAAATCTGCTTACACATTGATTGAGGGCAACCCTGCCTCCAGAACTATGGGTGATCAATTTCTGTTGTTCACAAATTACCCAGCATTCAGTGTTTTTGTTAAAGCAGCCCAAATGGACTAAGACAAAAGCTTCCTATAAGCCAAGTACTGTTTGCTACCTGATGCTTCACACATTGCACTAGTTGGGTTGTCACCACTGTGAACAAATGCCTGACAAGAAGGAAGGAAAGGGTTGACTTTGGCTCACAGTTCTCGGGGGCAGATTCATGGTGGCAAGAAGGCATGGCAGGAGGCGCATTAAGCAAAGCTGCCCACATGGCAGTCAGGAAGCGCAGACGTGAGCCGGAAGTGTGGCCAGACTATAAAACCTCGGAGGGCCCACCCCCAGCGATCCACTTCCTCCATCAAGACTCCATCTCCCAACATTTCACAGCCTTCTCAAATAGTGCCTCCACCTGGGGAACCAAGTGTTTACAAACATGAGTCTATGGAGGACATTTTACTTTCAGAACATAACACACATCTTAGAAGGATTATTTTTTTTAATTATTTATTTATTTATTTATTTATTTGAGAGCGACAGACACAGAGAGAAAGACAGATAGAGGGAGAGAGAGAGAATGGGGCGCCAGGGCTTCCAGCCTCTGCAAACGAACTCCAGACGCGTGCACCCCCTTGTGCATCTGGCTAACGTGGGACCTGGGGAACCGAGCCTCGAACCGGGGTCCTTAGGCTTCACAGGCAAGCGCTTAACCGCTAAGCCATCTCTCCAGCCCAGAAGGATTATTTTTTGAGGGATGCTCTCATGTAACCTAGGCAGGTAATTCACTATCTGAGAATGACAATGAACTCCCGATCCTCCTGCCCCTACCTTCCAACTGCTGGGATTATGGGGGTGTGCCACTCTGCCTAGTATATGCAGTGCTGGGATCTGACCCTTGGCATCCCTCGTGCTAGGTGAGCACTCTAAGAACCAAGCTATATCCCCAGCCCCCATGAGGGCATTAATGTTCTCCCTATACTGTAAGCAAGGAAACTGAGGCATGGACATTATCAACAACTTGTCAAAATGCGTGCATTTAGGAAGGAGAAAGGCTGAAATCCATTCCAGAGGTCAGGCCATAAAGTAGCACACACATCGCCTGTCCCTGACTGTCAATGATTAGCTGACATGGACGGCAAGGGTCCTGTGTCCTCTTTATTCTCTAATGAGGACTAGCAGAGCAAGAGGTAGAACAAGCTTCCCTTCAGATCAAACAGCTTGAGTGTGCTGAGTAGCACAGAAAATTTGGGGTCATTTTGAAGGGAGACTCTCTTCTTTGAGTAGTAGGGAGAAAAAAAAAATCACATTTCCCCTGACTCTTTATTTAGGAAATAATCAAGAAAATTTTCCTCTTTCTCTCTCACTGAATACAATTTGTCTTTCTCAAACCAGAGAAGAATGTAGCTGGAGCCGGAAGTTGAGCACAAAGCCTGTCGAGATGAAAGGTACCGTAATAGATACACAAAGCAGTTTCTTTTTATCAGCGAGGAGCTGGCTTCATATGATCCTTTCATAAAAGTGAAAAATAAGACATTGTGTTCATGTGCAGCATACATTTGTCTGCGTCACACACAAAAAGGGGAGCGTGACGGCCCACCAGACAGCCTGGATCCTTCCCTGTGCGCGGTTGGTGTCACCCAGGTGTTTCATAACAGTGAAAACCTGCTTTGTAAGCACCTAGAGTACAGACCAAGCGGCCAATTTAGGCACAAAGCAGCTGTGTTTGTTATCTGTCCTACACAGGAGCCCACCTCTACATTCTACTCCTCCACTGAGGTAGGAGAACACTGAAATTTTCGTAAACAGAACAATTGATGAAACCTGCCTTTGTGTCAAGCAACAGCCAGCTTCTGTGTTGCAAAGTCATGACCTTGAAAAGCTGGTTAAAATGGATGATGCTGGAGCCAGCAGGGAAGTAGGTCAGCAAAGCTATAGGCTGGCTTCTGGCACTCCCAGTCTGAGCTTGCACAATTCAGAGGGGGGAAAATGTTCTCAGACGGGAGAAGAGACTGGGTGGGTTCCGGGCGGCATGTCGTATCGACAAGCCATCACCACCAAATGAAATCAGCCCGGGAAGCTGTCATCCCCCCCACTTCCAGGAGGCTATTTTCTGCTCCCTTAATTAATTAGTGTCATCTTGGTTTGTAAAGTTTTTTTTAATAAAATTTCCAACAATCCTCAACAACAGAGGCAATTTCTTGTGTGCATATGTGTGTGTGTTATGAGTGCATGCATGTTCATATATATGGACACATGTATGTGCACATGTATGTGTGCAGCCAGAGGTCGACATCAGGTATCTTTTTTTTTTCAGTTCCTTTTTTTAAAATTTTTATTAGCATTTTCCATGATTATAAAAAAATCTCGTGTTAATTCCCTCCCTCCCCCCCCCACACTTTCTCCTTTGAAATTACATTCTCCATCATATTACCTCCCCATAACAATCATTGTACTTACATATACACAATATCAACCTATTAAGTACCCTCCTCCCTTCCTTTCTCTTCCCTTTATGTCTCCTTTATAATTTACTGGCCTCTGCTACTAAGTATTTTCATTCTCACACAGAAGCCCAGTCATCTGTAGCTAGGATCCACATATGAGAGAGAACATGTGGCGCTTGGCTTTCTGGGCCTGGGTTACCTCACTTAGTATAATCCTTTCCAGGTCCATCCATTTTTCTGCAAATTTCATGACTTCATTTTTCTTTACTGCTGAGTAGAACGCCATTGTATAAATGACATCAGGTATCTTAACTTGATCATTGTCCACCTTACTGTTTTAATTTTAATTTTAATTTATTTGCAGGGAGAGAGAGAGAAAGAATTGGCATGCCAAGACCTCTTGCCACTACAAATGAAGTCCAGACACACGGGCCACTTTGTGTGTCTGGCTTTATGTAGATACTGGGGAATCTAACCAGGGCTGCCAGGATTTGGAAATAAGTGCCTTGAACTGCTGAACTATCTATCTAGCTCTCCACCTTAATTTTTTTTTTTTTATTTTAGAGAGAGAGACAGAATTGGAGCCGCAGAGCCTCAGCCACTGAGATTGAACGCCAGATGCTTGCGCCACCTAGTGGGAATGTGCAACCTTGCTCTTGCCTCACTTTTGCGAGCCTGGCTTACATGAGACCTTGAGAGTCAAACATGGGTCCTCGGGCTTTGTGGGCAAGGGCCTTAGCCAGTAAGCAATCTCTCCAGTCCCCCCACCTTAATTTTTGAGCAAGGGTCTCTCATTGGACCCAGAGCTCACCAATTGGGCTGGATAACTAGCCAGCAAAGTCCAGGGGTCTTCCTGTCTTCACCACCCCAGATCTGAGATTAAAGACATTTGCTGTCATACCCAGTATTTTACATTAGTGTTGGGGATCTGAATACAGGTCCTCATACTTGTGCGGCAAACACTTCATCCACTGAGTACAGTCCCCCAGAAACAAACTTTGTTGCCACTTTCTTTGGATATCACCACACTGTCTCCTCTTACAGATTGCCTGCCAGCACTAACTGACCTTGGATTGAATGATCTCAAGTGGACATAAGATGGGGCAACAAACTCTCAGTGATGGAAATCAAGCTCTGGATCACCCACCATGCTTCCTCCCACCTCACTTGCTCTAAGACGGGCTTGTAATGGGTTGTTCAATGGCAATTCTTCTGGAATCTCCAGTGCTTACGTACCATGTGACTCAGACGTACATCTATACTGCAGTGTGCTCATTGGTGGGGCAATAGAGGTGCCTATTTCATGAGGTTATGTTGCATATACAGCAAGTGGAATCTCATTGGGAATTAAACTTGGTATAACCTGGGCTGGAGAAATGGCTCAGAGGTTAAGGTCTGCAAAGCCTGATGACCCAGATTCAATTCCCCAGTACTTACCAGGTGCACAAAGTGGCTCATGTATCTGGAGTTTGTTTGCAGTGGCTGGAAGTTCCAGGGTGCTCATTCTTCCTCTCTCTCTCTCTCTCTTCCTCTCTTCTCTCTCTGTCTGTCTGCTTATAAATAAATGAATAAATTTATACAAATAAAAATTGGGGACTGGAGAGATGGCTTAGCAGTTAAGGCACTTGCCAGCAAAGCCTAAGGACCTGGATTTGATTCCCCAGGACCCACATAAGCCAGATGCACATGGTGGTGCAAGCATCTGGAGTTCATTTGCAGTGGCTGGAGGCCCTGGCATGCCCTTCTCCTTCTCTCTATATGCCTCTTTCTCTGCCTCTCTCTCTTTCTCTCAAATAAATATAAATAAACAAATAAATAAAAATTGGTATAATTTAAGGAAAGTTTAACAAAACACTACTGATAAAGAAATATGGAGATGTTATGTTGCCAAACCGCAAGGGGGGAGGAAGGGTGCCACACCCCGCAGCTAGCAGCAGGAGCTCCATTATCATGTCAGTGTCTGAAAGGGCACTAGGACAAGTATATCTGCATCCCATTGTGGAAGTTGTGACCAACCATAGAGGGAGACAACCTTTGGGGTCAACCAGCGATGGAGCCACATGTACAAGCACATTCAGTTCACCCTGCTCCCTCCCTGCAGCTCTGCCTGGCAAAGCCAAAAGAACCTAGAGGACAAAGAAGACCTATCTTGCCTTCCACTTGGAGCACCATGAGGGCACTGGTGGGCAGAGAACAGGGCAGATAGGGTCTTCAGGGCAAACAGGAGACAAGAAGCATCAAGAATTCAGTGAGGCAATGTAAGGTGTGCTTTGTTCAGTGCTGGGTATGTACAATATATACTAACAGGGCCACGTGTGGCAGTCAGTGGAGTTACCCATTCCAGACATCTTAGAAGAAACTGGCTGAGAAAGAACTGCTTAACCCCAACACTTCCTAACTCTGAAGTTCCTGCCTCTGCATGAGGATCTGGAATCTGATCTTCCAGGGCCTTGGAACTATGGGCAGGCCCCTCCCTCACGCTGGCCATTTGTATCCTAATCTGTTAAATTTGTATGTTGGGGGGATGTGATGAGTTTAGGGGTTTTCCAACTTAATGCACTATAATTCAAGGCTTATCACCAGAAGTTAAAGTAATATATAACCAGTTGTTAGACCCAAGATGAATTGCTGGGGCATCACGATGGGAATTGTAGGATCTTGTAAATAAGATCCTATGCTTGACACACTCACTGGCTCTCTCCTTTCCTGTCCAAGGACTTCTCCCAGGATCCTACTAACCTCCCAGCTTCATACCCATTATAGTAAACAGCTTCAGGTCGCAGAGATGAACTTCCAAACCAGGCACACTTATGGAGGAAGATATATTTATTGAAACTTACAGATCCAGGGGAAGTTCCTTAATGACATAAGAAGCTGGTCCCCTCTTAAAGGACCAAGCAGAGAGAGATTGAGAGAGAGCCACAAGCCAAAACCCACAAGCCACAACACACAGCATACTTCAGGAACTCCAAGGGGAACTCGGCTACTTTGCATAGGTTTAGACCGGAATTCAAATGTACCACCACACTTTAGGGCTGGACCCTAAGTTCTGCCCCCCAGTGACACCTCCTCCAGTCAGGTGGCTGGAAATCCAAGAACTTTTAACAAACTCCTGAATATATTTGGGGGGGGGGGTCATCTATTCAAACTACCATACCCATCTTGTCCTGGGAGGGAGCAAAGTCCCAAAGTGGGGCTCAGTTGGTCTGTTCTCCTCCAATACCCCACACGCCCTATTGGATAACTCACCCACTCTCAGCATCCACTCAATTTCAAAGAAATTTTTGCCAAAGAAGACTTTTATGGAGTGTGGGGGGGGGTGCGGTGTGTGTGTGAATATTCATGAATGTGAGTACAGGTATACATGTGCCATCATGCATTTATGAAGAACAAGTTCAGGTGCCTTGCCTCACCGTCCATCTTGTTTGAGGCACGGTCTTTGGTCCACCATTCTGAACACCAGGCTAGGTGGACTAAACTTCTAGGTGGTTCTCCTATCTCCACCTTCCTTCTCACCGTAGGTGGGCTGGTACAGCACACAGGAGTGCTAAGACAGCTGAATGTTTGTTTGTTTGTTTTCCCTTTGGCTTTTATACAGGTCCTAGTACTCACGCTGTAGGACAATCACTTTATCCACTGAGCATCTCCCTAAACTCAAAATATACCTTTTTTTTTCTTTTTTCTTTTTTTGGTGTGTGGGTGTTATGCATGATGTGTACGTGCATATTCATGAATATGTGCGTGCACATCTGTGTGCATGTGTGGGGAAACCCAAGGTCCATGTTGACTATCTTCCTCTATTACTCTATACTTACTTATGGAGATGGGGTCTCTTTTTTTTTTTTATTAGTTTTCTATTCAGCAAATACAGGCAGTTTGGTACCATTATTAGGCTCATCCATGACCTACCCCCTCCCCATTGGCCCCTCCTTGTTGAGGTATATGGGTCGTGCATTGTGGAGTTAGCCCACAGTTATTGGTACGATAAATGTCTCTGCATATCATGACCCAACTTGTGGCTCAGAGATGGGGTCTCTTGCTGAACCAAGAGTGCATCCACTCAGCTAGTCTAGCTAGCCAGCTAACCCGGGGAATCTGCCTGACCCCACCTCCCCAGGGCTGGGATCACAGGCGTACACCCCCATACCTGACATTAACTTGGGTTCTAGGAATCCTTGTGTTTGCGCTCCAAGCACTTTACCAACTGAGACACTTTCCCAGTCCACTGGAACATACGTCCCATTCTCCCAACATAGAGAGTAGTTCCCATCAGCAGGTTCTACTTTAATGGAGGTCAGACTCCCTGGGCTGCCTCAGCCTACATAGCAGCAGAAGACCCTCCAGGAAAACCAAGGGCTCCTGAGAAAGCTGTTGGAAAGCCTCTAACCAAAGCCTCAGATAACCTCAGATGTTATTCCAGATGTTCCTAGTCCCTCCTCAAGGCCCCATACTCCTCCACTTTTTTTTTTTTTTTTTAATTGCTAAACCAGGTCTCGAACTAGTCAGTCACTGTCTGTGACGAGACTTTGGTGCCTTTACCACATCTGGTTTCCAATGACTATGAAACCATGTCACACGCATTTCATCCTGGTAAAGCACACGCTTCTTCAAGTTCACACCAAAATGAGAAGTGCAGCCATCTCTGGAACTCATTGTTGTTACACCCAAATCCTCTCTCTCCATACTAATAGCTGCTCAGAGATGACAAGCCAGGAGATTTGGTTGGTTTGTGCTACCTGATGTTGTAACTGTCAATTACTCTAGGAGCAACCACCATCGCTTGTCCTTTTATTATTAATATTTCTTTATTTACTTGCAAGCAGAGAGAGGAGAATAAAGAAGAATGACCACACCAGGGCCTTTCCCCACTCCAAATGAACTCCAGATGCATGTGTCACTTTGTTCATCTGTGGAATTGAGCCCAGGCCATCAGGCTTTGCAAGCAAGTGACTTTAATCACTGAGAAATCTCACCATCCCATGTCCTGCTCTAAACACTACCTCTACTTAATTGTCCATTGTCCACATGCACTCCTAGCATGCCGTGCCAGCCCCCCCAGAAGGAAGATCCCAATAAAACTGTCATATGCCACGTGGGTTCCCAATGCCTAATCACTACTTGATACTCAAAACGCACATTCCTTGAGGTCATTTATCCTAACTAGGTTTTAAGGCTACCAAAGCTAAAAATAACCAAGTTTTGACTCAGGGATTGGCGAGTGTCCAGATTAGTTTTAGCTTTGGAGGTGAAGGAGGGAAGTGGGTCAGATAAATCCAGAGAACACCGCCTTACGGGACACCCTCACGCAGTAGGTGTTACAGGCCCACATATAACATTGCTAACAAAGGTTAGCTCTGCTTATTTTCCCAGGAGTACCATCCTTAACAGCTGACATTTCGAGAAGTGTATTATTCTCTCCCACAGCAAGCTCTCAAGGAACAAGGGCTCCACCCCTTCCTTACCCTTACTTCCACAGTGATTAAAACAGGGGCTTAGACCAAGCAAGGCCCCAATAACCAGTGATTAACTCTTATGACTAATTAGCAACATCAGCCTGAGTAACAGGGAATGGAATCACAAAATTTGGGAACATGAAAGGATGTATACAACCATCTGATATGGTTCTGATGTGGCTTGTCCCCAAAGGTTCATGAAGTAGACAAGAAACCTTCAAGAGGTAGGGCCAACAGGGAGGTGGTCAGGCCATTGGTACATACGCTTAGGGCAACAGGAGTTGATCAGGTCACTGGTATACACCCTTAGGGCAACAGGAGTTGATCAGGTCACTGGCACACACCCTTAGGGCAACAGGAGGTGATCAGGCCATTGGTACACACCCTTGGAAATGTTGAATATCCATCACCTGAGGGCAGGTTAGTCTTTCCAGACTAGTGGTTAATGCAACACTGAGTTCATATCAGGTCATCTTCCCCAGTTAGTTCTCTTGCTTCCTCTCTCTTATGTTCCTTCTCTCCATACCCATTTACCCACCATGTTATGATATGTCCAAGGGTTCCCTCCAGTTGCCAGGAATATGCTGTTTGTACTTTCCAGACACCACATAACTACATTCTTCAGAAAATACTCAGCCTCAGGTATGCTATTGTAGCCACTCAAATTGGACTGAGCCACCATTTCAAACTGCTGTGCCCAATATATTAGCCAAATCTGTGCATGGCTATTTAAATGTAAATCAAAATGAACTGAAGTGAAATAAAATTGACGTGATATTCTTCAGTCACACAAACCACTTTCCCAGGGTATGATAGCCACTGCCTAAGAACTGCTCCATTGGAGGACACAAATATAACTGCTTCTCCACATTTAGGCTGAGATCAAATGCAGACCATGCAGCCTCCCCAGTTGCTGACTCTGAAGAATCTAATCTCTGATTATCAGGGCCCCGTCAGCTCTGGGACCTTGGACAAGTCCCTTCCCCATCCTGGCATGACATTGAGTTCTAGGTGGACATAGGGGACAATGAATAAAATCATGACAGATTTGCTGGACAGCACCGAGAAGAGCCTCAGGTCATATTGAGAATACTGACTCAGAAAAGCAAAATAATCCCCTGTGTGCCCCACGAAGTAAGAAACAGGATCATGGGTGAGAACGTATACCCCCTGGTTACTGTTAAGTGTATTTGAACCATTACACCGGACTCAGAAACTGTGAGAGCCTCACATACAAGGTGGTAACCATCTTTCTTTTGTAAAATCAGCATGCCTTTGGGTAGCTGGTAAGAAAGGTGCACTTTGCAGAGAATAAATGTTAGACCCAGAAAATGATGAGGACAAAGTAGAGCTTCCCTCAGAAGGCTGGAGGCCAAGAGATCTGAAGCAGACCCAAATGTGGGCTGCCTTGTTTGGATTTTTTAAAGCTTTTCAAAATTGTTTTCATTTCAATGTTGGAGGTTAATACCCAAGATGGACACTCTTTTTGAAGACTCTCTTTTGATTTTAATTTCTTAAAGTCCTCATTTGAACTCCCCTTTTTGTTTATATTATACCCATCCCACAATTTTCTTTTTTTTTTTTTTCCAGGTAACTTGATCCTCGAAAATGTGCAGAATCCATTCATGCCCACTGCTTTTAATTACACATCAACTCCTTCTTTCAACTGGGTCTTTGAGGATTTTACATTGTCTTTTCTAAATGTACTTGTCTTTTCCTGAAATTACATCAAATCAAGTTCTCAAAAAATACATTTCTTAATCTTTAAATAGCTTGGAATGAATTTTGGCAACATCTCAAGAAAACCTATGAAAGGAGAAGCCGGTTCTACCCATCTCCCTCCCAAGTAGAAGAAGGGCATATTCTGCATGCCAGGGCCTGAGTACACACATCTCACTGAACGGAGGCCTGGAAATCCCAGGCTTCAGACTGCACATCCAAAAGCAGTAGGCACAAACTCACACAGAATACTGCATTTGTCCCATCATTTTTATCAAGGCAACACTGTGAGAAGAAGGCATAAGGGAATTCATATTTGCCAAGGACACCCAGACCTACTTCCAGTGAAAATGTTTACCACCAGCAGTCACACACACACCAGAGCTTGCTGGAACTCGGGCTCCTGGAGTCACGCAGGGTGGTCAGCAGTGGGCCTAGGTGATGGTGGGAAGAGCTGGAAGTTTCTTCCCTTCTAAAAACTAGCCAAGGGGGCTGCAGACATCTTCTGAACCCACAAATGAGACCCTCCTGGGGGGCAAATAGACTTGAGGTGTATGGGGGAGAGCATTAAGAAAAATCCCACTGATGAGTCTGACTTTTTTTTTTCTGGTATGTCTCCCAGGGCCTCTGAAGATTTCATTATCCTCATAAGTGAAATTCTTAAAATGACTAAAGGAAGGTGCTTATTGAAACCTATAGCTCTCCATCCTCTGCAGGCTTTGATTTGAAACATTCAAACACATCCAGCAGACTCTTCTTCCCTGAAGACAGGGGCTTTAATGTTTAAAAAAGAAAGAAAGGAAAAGGCAGAAAAAAATGCAGGTCTCCTTATGCCAGATAGCTCCTTCCTCTTAAAGAAAAATGTTGCCTAGAAATTAAGGCATTGAAGCTAAAATATAATAACAACCTTTTTAGAAGTTTAAGTCCAGGTCTTTGTTCCTGATGAACAAAGGAACACAATTTCCATAACCTGGAGCCAGGTAAGCTACCATGTCCACGTGAGGGCTGGCATTATAATCTAGGCCTTCTTTATACAGTAAATGAGGAAACTGAGGCCCAGCGAGGTTAAAGAATTTTAACAGTTAGCAGGTGGTTGAGCCAACACTTGGGCCAGTGTCCAGATGCCACATCTTTTTTTTTAATTTATTTATTTTTTTTTATTTGAGAGCGACACAGAGAGAAAGACAGATAGAGGGAGAGAGAGAGAATGGGCACGCCAGGGCTTCCAGCCTCTGCAAACGAACTCCAGACGTGTGTGCCCCCTTGTGCATCTGGCTAACGTGGGACCTGGGGAACCGAGCATCGAACCGGGGTCCTTAGGCTTCACAGGCAAGTGCTTCACCGCTAAGCCATCTCTCCAGCCCAAGATGCCACATCTTTTGAACAAAAGGAAAAAAAATTCCTTGTCTGACTTTGAGTAAGGAGAGAATGGTTTAAAGGGGCGACGTTATAACACAGGCTCCCTACCCACTCCAGCTCAGCTGTGGATCTGTACAGTCAGGGTCAGTTCAAGAAGAAAGCATCAACTCACAGGAGAAGCAGAACGAATGAGCACACTCGAGAGAGAGGCACCTTTTGTATTACTTGACCAATGAAAATGCAAGTCCAGCTTGTCTTGTGGGGCGTGGAAATGCCCTGCACTCGGAAAGGATTCCGGAAACACGGTGGGCTAGAAATAGAAGTGCTCACCATGCTAGTGGATTTTGTGGAGATTCCTGTATAGCAGATAATGTGGGCACACACAAACAGGGTACCTGATCCTTCTGTCCTTTTCCATCTACAAAGGATGGTAACAGTGGAGGGTCAGGCTGGCAGTGACCATGAGGAGTTCGAGCACCCTCCACTCCCGTCAACGCCCCCCACGCCCGGTCTTCTCTGTAGAGCAGGATCTAATTAAGGAGCACTACGATGGATATAGTGTCACTCCCATTGGCTCTGTCTTTTGTAATTGCCTTGAATAGCAGAGAGTGTTGGGGTTTCCCTGTTTCTGTCGGGCCCGTTTGGGTATGCATTTGCTCTCCACACCCGTGTCTCAGGTTCATCTTTATATAAGACTGTCCCTGGAGGACACTAGGACAGTTCTCACACACAGCCAGCCAGGAGAGCCTGGGAATGCACCTCACCCTGCGGCCTTTGACCAGAGGTGGGTGGTGAGGGTGTTCAAGCCACCTCCCAGAGCAAATGGGTCACTCCAGAGTACCTACTCTCTCATCTTCTCTCTGGGGAGCTTTTGCCTGAGATTGCACACTTACAGATCACCTCCATCCCTTTCCTAGCCTGGGAGTGATTCCTCAGTAGGTCTCTTGCAGACAAATCCTCCTTTCCCTTCAACTTCTAGGGAAACAGTATAGAGTGTTGTCTTCCTCCTCCCTTTGCAGCTGAGATGCTTTAGACCGGTGGCTGTCCTTTGAGGACAGAGGGTGTCTACACCCGGAGAGAACAGGGCAACTCTTATTTCACAGGCCCAAGCACATATTTTGTCTCCTGTGCTTTACTGGAGTACTTTTCTAATTCACACTTACTGGAAAAATGCTATGATCGATTATTAATGTCTGCCATGGGATACGAAGCAGAAGGGAAGGACAAGTTAGCCCATGTGGAAGTTTGCCATCCCTATAATACAGGAGAGGATGCAGGATCTGGTTTTGTTTTGTTTTTTTATTCTGTGCCTAAAGCTGACCTCTAGATAGTGTGAAGGAGTCCAGATAGCTCAATGCAATCATGTTGATGAGACTCTCAGGACTATGTAACCTGTAACCGCATGTACCCTGACCAGAAAGGGTTCCCCATGCAAGAACTCCTCAAAATGTGTGGCAGCAGTGGGCAACTGATAGAGGATTGGTAGGGGAGGTCCTGAGCCCATCTCAGCACAATATGATGAGATTAATGGGTCCGAAGCATGGGGAAGGCAGGCCATGGAAAAGCTATCTTGATGTAGGCAAGCTCTGTCAGCTCTGGCTCAATTTGAAGTTAAGCAAATCTGAAGGAGTGCATAGATAATTCAAATATCAGATGCTGTTGACAGACCTGGGGCATGCTGGAGCAGTAAGCTGATAGGCAAGTGGCAGAATGAAGATCTGGAGAATCAACAGTAGAGTTCATACAGCAAGTTGATATTTAGACTTGGGAAACAGAGGCCAAGTCCTGGAAGTCAGATGTGGGACATGCGACCAGGCTGACTCTAGAGGCTTTCTCACCCAAGTCTCTCTTTGTTGTTTGTTTGTCCTTTGTCTTTGTTTTTCTCCTTCAATTTTTTTTTTTAATTCTCAAACTATGTTATTTATTTTTTTTAAGGGAGAAGGAGGAAGAGAGAAAGTATGGGCATGCCAAGGACTCTTGCCACTACAAAAGATCTCCTGACACATGCCCCACTTTGAGTATCTGGCTTTACACGGGTATTGGGGAATCAAACCTAGGCCAGTAGGATTTGCAAACAAGTTCCCTTGACCACTGAACAACCTCTCCAAACCCTCCTTCAATGTCTTGAGGTATGATAGAACATTGTAAAGTGCACAAAACTTAGGTGAATGAATGGATTTTTACGTTTGTTGTAATATTTACATCACCTCAGAAGGCTCCCTCCTGGCACATTTTCATCCCTGGAGGTCACCACAGGCTGACTCCCAACCCATAGCCTAGCTGGGTCTGGTTTTGGTCTCATATAAACAGAACGGTGTACTGTAGACGCTCTGTATCTGTTTTCTTCACGGTACATTATGTCCTTGTCTACATCCAAGTTTTTCTGTATGTATGAAGAAAGAGTACATGAGATTTTCTATCCATTTGGATAGATTCACTTATCCATTTGTGTTTCTGGTATTACGTTTTCATTTAGTTTCCAGCATTGTAGCACTATAAATAAACATTGTGGGGCATGTGTTTCAGTGGACATGTGCACTCACTCCCTGTGCTTGCTTGAATATAAAATGCCCCTCACAGCCTCATATGTTTGAATACTTGATCCCCAGTTGGTGACACTGTTTGGGATTTTTGTGGAGCCATTAGGAAGTAGGCCCAGTCTTGAGGAAGTGTATCATTGAGGGTTGGCTTTGAGGTGTTATAATCCTGTTCCACTCACCCTACATGGCTCACGCTCTCTACTTCCTCCATGCTGATGTGAAGATGGGACTCCCAACTGTCTGCTCCTGCCACGCTCTCTCTGCTATGATAGACTTCCCACTGAAACTGCAAATCAGAATGAACCCTTTCCTTGAAGAAGCTGCTTCTGGTCAGGTATTTTGTCTCAGCAACAAGAAAGGAACTGTAGACTCCCTTTGGTGAAAGATTGCATAACATGATGCCTCAAATGTAGGGGAGGAATATCATTATCTCTACACGGTCCTGTACGGTGATTTTCTACTGAGTGTGCCAATCTACACCATATGCCAGCTACATATGGGAATTTTACTTGTCAACACTTACTATTGGCGGTCTTTTACTATTTTAACCATCAGAGTGGGTGGGTAATAATGGCTCATTATGGTTTTAATTTGAATTTCTCATCTAGGACTATTTCTCAACAAAGACTAAAGGTGGGTACCCAAAAGTTAGCCACCTCTATCATGACATCTTGAAGTCACTGATTTATACTTGACACATAGCCACTCTGATTACATGGGCTATGACCCTAGCTACTTGTAAATACAGTTAGCCTTGGAGATAAGAGATGCTGACTATAACAAATGGTCCTTTACTATGGAGCCTTGCTGGAAAAGATGGTCATGGGGACGTTGGCACATCTTTGACCCCCACAGTCACTCTATAACCTGGGATGGAACATCCAAGTGTTTCTGCAGATCAAACTCCAGCCAAGCACTGGCCTCACATAGCAAAGCTGAGGAAGCCAAAACACCAAGTGAGCTTGGAAAAGGGAGGCTGTGCAGATGGAACAAAACGCAAAGGGAGCACCCAGAGCATAGAGTAAGCAGACCTATGTAAATCAATTACAAAAACCAGAATGGAAAGCCTGGTTTGCATTGGGGCTGTCTAGCTATCTTGCACGGCCAGCTCCATTCCAGAGAATGCTTGCTGGGCACTGGGAAGTTGGCAGGCAGCAGAATTCAGCAAGAAGGTTTTGTTTTTCCTCTTCCCTTGAATCTGAGGGTTTGGGGGTCACTGAGTGCCTGAGGGTCCTTCAAATATGGAGGTTTTGCTTATTTTATTTTTCTGGTTATTCATTTGTGTTCAAATAAATAAGGCACAGCTTCCTCTGGTAGGTCTTTAAACCTAGAGCCAGATAAGGATTAGAGGATGTGTCATGGACCTGTCCCAGGTGCAGGAAGGGCATCAGTAATGTCCTGAGAATCTATTACAATGGTAAAGCCAGTATTTGATTCAAAGAATTGAACAGACAGAACTGAAGCCCCAAATGCCACTTATCTCTGTGAGCTACACTTTCCCCATCAGTGGCATCAGCAGTCTGGAGTAGGATCACAGCTAAGGACTGTATCAAGGTCTAGTTCTCTGAGTCCATGATTCTCTTCCATTTAAATATCAATCAGAATGCCTCTCTTGGCTAAGATGCAAATGAATCCATTCCCAGGTAGAGCAATTAAACCTGGGCCAGTTCCTGCCACACACCCAAGATGATAGAAAGCCCAACCCAGATTCTGCGCTGGATAATTAAGCATTAAGACACAACACAGGCTCTGCTGCCGCAGAATGATGCATACTCGACTGATTTATTAAGCATCTAACTTAGAAGTGCATTGTTCTACAAGGCCCTGGAGTTTAGGCAGCGCTCCATGAAAAACACTTGCGGTGCAGCCCTTGTGTTCAGATCCTGTTACATCCCACAACTTCCAACTTCCCAGTCCCTTGGCTAAGGCCTTCACCTCCCTTCCCACCATGTTCAGAAGCCTGGCTGCCCCTGTTGCGATAGCAACTCTCTGCAGAGCTGTGGCGCCCCCTGTCGGTGCTGGGAGTTTGTCAGCAGTTCCAGCATCCAACTCTAAGCTGAGCTTGCTGTAACTCAGGTAACCTTCACAGTGAAGCAGAGAAAGAAATGGAGAGGCGAGCCCGCACAACTTGGCTTCTTGCCCAGACTCATTGTTCCCATAGCACGAACCTCTACCTCTGATTCTGTTTACTGAAGCTCCTCTCTTTTTTTTAACGTGTGTGTCTGCTCGTGGCAGCAGTATATATGTGTGTAGGCTAAAGGACAATCTCAGGTACTGTTCTTCAGAAATGCTGTCAACAGTCCCCTCTCCTCTCTCCTCCCTTGCCCTTCTCTCTCTCGTGCGCACGCGATCTCTCTCTCTCTCTCCTTCTCTCAATATTTTATTTTTGAGACAGGCTCTCTCATTAGCGGGGAGCTCAACAGTTAGGCTAAACTGGTGGACCAGCAAGTCCCAGGGAACCTCTGTCTCCACCTTCCCAGGATTTGGATTGCAGATTCCAGGCACACCTTCATGTCTGGCATATTTTTTGTGGGTGCCCGGGGTTCAAAGTCAGGTCCTCGTACTTATAAGGCAAATCTTGTGCCCGCTGAGCTATCTCTCAGCCTCACTTAAGCTCCTCTTATCGAGTCTTCCCCATTGGACTTTAAGTACACCGATAGCAAGGCCTGTGTTTTTTTCTGGATGGGATTCCAGGCCCCTGAGAGCCGCCTAGCATTAAGCATTTGGCAATAGTTGCTGCAGGAAGTAGTTACCCATGCAGCGGGTAGTTCTACCAGGTTGGCAAAAGCTGCTGAGCAGAATGAAGAGGACAGGGCACTGAGAAAATAGGTCGCGTTGCTATTTCAAATAAGGAGATCAGGGAGGGCTCTTGTAGTGACTTATCAGCAGAGAAAACGGGCATAAGAAGATGAGTCACTCAGAGACATAGGCGAAGAATGTTCTACATTGACTAGCCAGTGCCAAGACCCAAGCAAAGGTTTGGTACATTTGCAGAAATATGCGAGGCTGAAGCACAAAACAAGACCAGAAGACAAAAGGACCAAGAAATTTCAAAAGCCAAGTCCCCCAGAGGGGTCAGTCGCGGGCCAAACCGTCTCCTCCTGCTCAGGCACGTGATGCACTGGGGCACAGCCGCCCTCGCCCGTGCCTCCTCTCATCTTCCGCAGCCACTTTAATGCTGCAGTGACGTCCACACGGACACCAGAGCTCTGCTGAGCCAATAGTCAGTGTCATCAGAGGCCACCGGAAATACTCTGGCTCTTCTTTTTCTCAAAGGAACAATGAGGAACCATTAGGGACAGGACACTGAGCAAAGGAGTGTCATGGTTAGACTCACAGTTTAGAAGGATCAGGGTAGCTGCCGAGGAGAGGAGAAAATGCAGGAGTAGAAACAGGGAAATGAATTAGGAAGTGAGAAGTGAAGGTGATTAGAACTGGACCTGTACTCATATTAGAAGATGCACAAAATCTCACAATTCCAGTCACCTAGGGTGAGCTTCACGCATTTGCCTAGTAAGCTGAGCCCTGAGCATCTGAGTTTATATAGCAGCGTTGAGAGGTCGACAAAAAAAAGAAGTTTTATTCCAAAGTGAGAAGAAACCACAGCAATAATGCTAAATATTGCTAGAGAGAACTTTTTTTTTTTTTTTTTTTTTTTTTTTGGTTTTTCAAGGTAGGGTCTCACTCTGGCTCAGGCTGACCTGAAATTCACTCTGTAGTCTCAGGGTGGGCTCGAACTCTCAGCGATCCTTCTACATCTGCCTCCCGTGTGCTGGGATTAAAGGCATGCGCCACCACGCCCGGCTTAGAGAGAACATTTTTTTCACATTTCTTCTTTTGGCTATATATTCTGGGCTTGAGACTGGGGTCCAGGCAAGAAACCAGTCAGTTTCCTGGTGCCCCCGGTGCCTGGTGGCTTCCCTCGCTAAGGCAGGAGCTCAACTGATTTGAAGAGGTCCAATGCAGACCAGAAGGGCCCAGCCAGGACTGTGAGCAACAGCTGTGAAACAAACACTCAGGAAGCTGAAGACCAGAAAATGAGAATACACTAGGAGATTCCCAGAAACGAAGTTTGAGAGTCACACATTCATACAGCCAACCTGGGAACCAGCAACACATGGGGTAGAACCTCACTTCCTGTTGCGGTCAGGTTTGCATTGCTGGCAGAAAATACCCAACCAAGAGCAGCTTGTGGGGGTGGGGGGAAAGGTTTATTTTGGCTTGCAGACTTGAGGGGAAGCTCCATGATGGCAGGAGAAAATGATGGCATGAGCAGAGGGTGGACATCACCTCTTGGACAACATCAGATAGACAACAGCAACAGGAGAGTGTGCCAAACACTGGCAAGAGGAAGCTGGTTATAACACCCATAAGCCCATCCCCAACAATACACTGCCTCCAAGAGGCCTTAATTCCAAATTGCCATCAGCTGGGGTCCCAGCATTCAGAACATCTAACCGATCCAGTACTGTGGCTGAGCATAGTGGTTCACACCCAAATCCCAGCACTTGGGAAGCTGACCATGGTGGTTTGATTCAGGTGTCCCCCATAACTTAGGTGTTCTGAATGCTCAATACACCATACACACAGGATGACCTGAAATTAGATATATTTTCTTTGATACCTCTGCTCTTAAAGTTGTGAAGTGTGTATGTATATAGTATGTATGGTTTACTTGGTGTGTATGTAGTATGTGTGTGGTATGTGTACCTATGTGTGCAGATCCACACACCCAGTGCACACATGTGTGGGGGCCAGAGGAAGACATCAGGTGTCCCCTAGCACGCTTCCACCTTATTTCTCTGGGTTTTTCACTGAGCCTGGAGCTCTCTGTTTTCCAGTTAGACTGGCTGACACCATAGGGCACCAGTGACTCTCCTGCTGTCTCCAGCTCTCCCCCACCCACCTCCCCGACCCCCGTCCAACTCAGCACTGGGGTTAGAGGTACGTGCAGCCATGGTCAGGGTTTTCATGAGTGCTGAGGACTGAATTCACATCTTCATGCCTGCACAGAAAGCACACTCACCCGCTGAGCCACCTTCCCAGCCCCTTAATGCTTTTCTTATGTTTTTAACCAGATTCCTACCAAACACATTACTTCAGAAGGCTGCTAGGAGAGCATACAGAAGTCCCAGGGGCCTCAGAGACAATGGGAATATCGCAGGGGTTTGGGAGACTCACAGCTTCAGGTCTCCATAACCTAGCTATAATGTATTCACCGTGGGACCTAGGGCAAGTTACTCAACTCCTGTGTGCCTTGGCTCTGTGGCCTGATCTATGGAGGGGATATAAAGGCAGAGTTGTGAGAATGCACATGACGGATAAGAAGTGGCTGGCTCAATGTCAGCAGCCAGTACTGACAAGACAGAATCATGTGATGGAAAGAGTGAGCTTTTTGTGGGCTGGTTGTGCAATCTGGAAAAAGATAATAAACAGCCTTCCTTTCCCGGATTCACAGTGCCCTGTCCATATGAAAGAAACATCACTTCTTACCGTAGGAAAATGAGGATCAGGTTTGCTGTGAGCAAACAATGGGTCTACAGCAATTAGTAGAGGGCTGGGAGAGTGGGCAGCGCAAAGCAACCAGATCCCTTTGCAGCTTGTGAAGGTTCTGGACCTCTGGAATCTAGAACTTACCCAGAAGACAGAAGAGAGGCTCCCCATGTCCACAGCACACCAAGGCTGAAGAGGACCTGAAGCCAAGGGACCAATCAGTAGGAAGTAGTAGACGTAGGAAGCCCTTCTGGCACACAGTGGCCAGACCCAGTGAGTCCAGGCTGAGCCAGGCCATGACAGGCTTCCATGAGTTTGGTTCCTGAGTGGTCCATTACTCACCTGAAAAGTCCAGGTTGGGGGTAGTGGTGGGGGCCAAAAAGAAGGGAAAATTCTCCTTCCCTGTTTGCTCCTCCTTCCTCTGGCCTCTTCCTGGCACCACTGACAGGTAAGTGCTGGCAAGCTTGGGATATATCATGGGTTTAAGAATATTATGGCATCTGAAGAGGAGAAAGAAGCTACAGGGTCAGCCAGGATTCCAGGAGGATAGCACAAGACTCTTCCTCTCTCTGAACCCATTTCTTCATCCACAAAATGAAGACAAATTGTCTGGGTTCCCCTCATAGCTGTTCGTAGATTCGGTTAAGGTTTGGGACTAAGGAACTAGAGAATCAAACCACCTACATCAGAGTAGGCCATCTATCCATCCTTTTGCACTGGCAAGAGGCCCTGGCATGCCCATTCCCAACCCTGCCCCTGCCTCTCTCCCTCCCTCTCTTTCTCTCTCTCTCTCTCTCTCATCCTCCCCCTCCCTCCTATCTCTTTCTCAGACAAGGAGCTGGACAAAGAGTTGGGAGGGAGTACGATCAGACCGCCTCCCAAACTTTCCTGCAGCTGTAAGCTCAGTGCCGCAGCCCAGGCCCCTGCCACCCAGCTCTTGACCACGGACCCCACTGCTCCATCATCACTGAGTGCTCAGAAGAGGGACGCTGTGTGTGGTTGTGTGGGCCAACAGGGTGCTGAGGTCCTGGAGATGTCTAGGACTCTCTTGGAAATCTCAGCTTTCCAAGGTCTCCTGAAAGAGTGGTGTAGTTAAACTCAGTGACTGTTCTCAGGACACACAAAGGAGGCTGCACATGGGTCATGAAGGACACACAGTGTCAAGCAACACAGGTGCAAGGAGCAAGCGCAGGCTCCCTGGCTCTGGCCCTCACCACCCACATCTTGCCTTTGTGTGGCAACCAAGTAGGTCTGAAAATGCCACAGCAATCCTGAGCCCCCCACTCCTTCCAGGACATGTCTCAGATACTTACCATTATAGGCTGATGGGGTGCATGGCAGAAGCCCCAGAAACATCTGCTTCGTTAAGAAATGGATGGATGAGTGGATGAGTGGATTGATTCTGATATATTAAATGGTATTAAATATTTGTACTTGAATCCTACAAAACTCAGCTCAGGCCCACATCATGAAAATGGCACTTTGAGGCCTGGGGAGATAGTTCAGTGGTTAAAAGTGCTTGCTTTAAAAGCCTGATGGCCTGGATTCAGTTCCATGGTCCCCACGTAAAGTCACTTGCACAAAGCAGCCCATGTGTCTGAAGTTCCTTTGCGATGGTAAGAGGCCTTACTTAGCATACCCATTCCCTCTCTCTCTTTCTCTCTGTCTCTCCTTGCAAATAAATGAATAAATTATTCTTTAAAAATAGGAAATGATACTTTATTATCTAAGCTCTAGAGTAGAAAAATATCAAAGAACAGACAAAGCTTGAGCTCAAGCCAATCTGGTCCCTTCTCTAAGAAACGGTAGTAGCAAGCACTTTTAACCACTAACCCATCTCCCCAGCCCCCCAAAGTGCCATTTTCATGACAAGGACCTGAGCTGGGTTTGGTGGGATTCAAGTATAGACATTTAATACCGTTTCATACATCAGAATCCATCTACCCTCCCATCCACTCATTTCTGGGTTTTGTTTACAAGGTAGTCAGATCAAATGGGAATTAACATGCTTCAAATATAATATCTACATAAAAATGACTCAGCATTTCAATGACATGAAGTTTTCAGAAGCAATGCACGGACCCATTTGAGGTCTAAGGAGAGACCACTAAATGCTGGCAGATGAAGCTTGAGTTACCCATGCTGGCAAGGCCTTAAATAGTACACGGGCCACTCCTGTGTGCTCCTATCATGAGCCCCTTCTCTGCCCTGGGGACGGGAGCCTGGTAGACTAGACAGAGCAGCAGTAACAGAAAGAGCAGTAACATTAGTGAGTACTTATTATGTGCACAGTGCCCCACTACACACTCCACGTCATCCTCCCCAAACATCTGTTTCAGCAGAGCGTGATACTTAGAGTCTCATTCCATAAATATTCACTTCCTACCTCCCTCCACAGCAGGGCTATATCCCCTAGAGAGGTGAGTGGAACTTAGCCTTGGAATTTGGGAGCAGCAATATAACAGCACATAAATTTCATGCCAAAGAAGTATTACAGATGCCCACTCACCCATCTGGAAGCTTCTGAGCTCCACCATGAGAATGTCTCATTACCAAGGGCCTTCCAGCTTGGGTCCAAAGTAAATCCACACATAGCAGATCCACAACCTGGGCCCAATGTGCATCCTTCTGCAACCTGAGGCATGCCCTAGCTGGCCAGCAGCCCTGGGAGAAAGATTTGATGGTTGCTTATTATCCAAGGACACTAGATGCTACTAAGAATGAATTCTATAGATGGGGAAAATGAGGCTCAGAGAATATAAGTAACTTACCTGAGGCCAGCCAGCACATAAAAGGTAGGACTGCATCTTTCAGGCCCTGGAGCCAAGGTTATGACTCAGGTACTTCCCTGCTCTCACTGCTCAAGAATGTGTATATTTGGTGTCAAGTTGTGTGGGAGGAGGGTAATCAGAAAAAATAAGTCACCCCTACACCAGGCCAGGTGAGGCTCAGAGAGAAACCAGAGCAAAGTTCCCTGACTTTATAGAGTGGCTTTTCCCTCCATCCCCTGCATGCTGCTCACACCAGTGTCTTCCTATAAGTGTGAGCCAGAGGCCCTGAGGGGGTTGAGAGACCCTGCAAAGCCTGAAGCACCCCACTACAATGTGGCCTGACTAGCCACTTGCTGACACTGCACCCCATGGGTCCCCGTAGAACTAGTGCATGAGACCCCAGTGGAATCCTGCCCTTCAGACTACGGTGGCAAATGACTACTTGAACACCCCAAAACAAATTTTTTAAAGAGCATGTTGGGGGAAAGAGAGGAGCCAGGCCAGCCACGCTTCTGGTTTTCATATGTGAGTCTTTAATCAGAATGACTTCTTTTATACAAAAGTGACATTTTGTTTTCAATTCCCCAAGCTGCATCCTTCCCAATTCACTTAGAGATACATTATTTTTTCCCCCAACAGACACTAGGATATCATCTGAGTCAGAGATTCCTTTCTCTGTCAAGCAATAGAAATTAGTGAGGAAAAGAACAAAGCAGCTGTTCATTAAAAGCCATCCTCCCCTAAGATGCACACAGCCCCAGGGAATCCACACGAACAGCTATCCAGATCACCAATCAGATCCTACACTAGAGGGTGACCTGGGAATATGAGAAAGGCCCAGTCTGACCTACACAGGGACATCAGGGCTCCCCTCTGCTGGACTTCCTGTGCCAGCTCTGGTTCACCATCCTTAAGGCTCCAGACACCACAACATCCACAGCACACTGAGCTCTTAGAAACCAACCCACCACATCAGTAAAGCACTTGCCGGCTGTGAGGAGCTGGGTTCGCATCACCAGCATGCACGTGAATGGAGAGAAGGAGAAATGAAAGCAGCGGATCTCTGGAACAAGCTGGCTGGCCAAGTCACCAAGCACCGGGTTCAACTGAGAGGCCCCTGCCTCCACAGATAAGGTGGAGCGCACCCCAAGACACTGTACTTCAACCTTTGTCTCCACATGAACACACGCACACACACAAGACAAAGATGGAGGAAATCCAGTGATTTGGTTTATGGTATTGGTTGGGCAAATCAATGCATCAAAGCAAAGTTTGTGCAATTCTCTTAGTCTTTGCTCCATTTTCACAAGATGGCTGCTTCAGTTCCCTGGCACTCCAAGAGGAAAAAAAAAAAGAATGGGAGAAGGAAGAGAGGGAAAAGATGTCTATATTAAGAAGGAAAAGAATATCCCCCAAATTCCCAGACTGCTAATTGCACGTCACTAACCAGCACTCAGTCACGTGGCCACCAAGCTGCCGAGGAGCTCAGTACCATAGCTCGGCAGATGAGCACACAGTTCCGCAGATCAGCGCGCGAGGCAGCAGGGGTTCGAGGCCATCCTGAGGCAGCTGGGAGTCACCAGCAAACACACCGACCAAACCAACTTGTCAGGAATGGCTGAGGACTTCACTGAGCTGCCAAATCCGGCTCGGCAGATGTTTTTGCATTCTCCCCCTCTCCTGTAACCATGGCCACTTTGCCTTCTTTGTGATTAAGCATTGTTTTATTTAAAAAAAAGTGATGAAGAAATGCGGGTTGACAGAAAACAATGAAGCATCTGTGTGGGGATATGTGGAGGCCAGAGGACAACCCTGTAGATTGTTCTTCTGGGATGCTGTCCACTGCTTTGAGCAAAAGATCTGCCACTGTCTCACCCTTAGGCTAGACTGGCTGACCCATGAGCACCGGGATCAGTCCATGTCCATCTCTCCAGTGCCATGATTACAGGCACCATGTCCCACATTGTCATAGGCACTGGGGATCCAGCTTGGGTTCTCATGCTTGAGACACAGTTTACTGACCCACCAACCAATCTCCCCAGCCTCGTGAAGCAGCACCTTAGGACATCTGGAACCTTCTGCCAGTTGAACGTTCAGGAGGAACGCAGGCCTTGGGGTTTCATGACGACATTTGATTTTCATGGTAAACGACTTTCATGTTTGGAATAGGCCACTGACAGAATTTACCAAATGAGAGCAGCACACACAAAAGGCAAGGATGTGCTCCCAAAGGTAAGCACATAAATGGGGTCCTCAGAGTGGTGGATTTTTCTGGATTATCTGGAGAAGGCTTTTTAGAAGCCAAGCAAATTGGCTTAACATAGCTTTCCTAAGTCTCCATTAGCACTTTGATGCTGCGGAATAAAGACTTCAACATGCAAATGACTGCAAATGGTCATGCCCGGTACAAGCAAGGGAGGAGGCTGCCAACTGCTGGGAGACGGAGCAGAAGGTGGTAATCGACAGAGTGTAACATCATCGCCTACTGCAGAGGAGGAGGGCCAGCGTTAGGACCACCACCTAATGAGCAGGAAGACGGAGGTAGGGGCACCCCTGGTTGTGACCCTCCCCACTCCCAGGAGATGATTTCACGCATACTGAAGACACAGACATTTGTCATGAAACATATTGACAGGTGCAGTCTTAGGTGAATCCCAACCCCCCTCCCCACCATCTCCCAAGGGCTGAATTTCTCTGTTTTCTATGATCTCAGGAAAATCCTGCAAGAAAGACTCACTCTGCTGCACAAGACAGAGTGGCACCAAGGGACTGTGTGGCACGATGGCCTCCTTCGTTGATGGAAAGAAACCCCATACCGCACTGCATTTCAGTCACCTGTACAAGCTCAGCTCTCAAGGACCCACACAACGGTGCTTTCTATCTAGGGGTTTGTTTGTAAGGTAGACATGGGGTTTGTTTCTGCCTTTGAATCCCAGGATTCCCTGTCTTGTCTGTCAACTTCTCTGCTGCCTATATCACATAGAGTGTAATATAGATAGAATCTTATTCGAAACAAAAGGGAACAGGCAAGGTGTGCTGGGTTTTTCCCCAGATAGCCTGTAATAAGTCGCCACAAACTAGATATTTTAAAACAACAAATTTCCCCTCTCCCAGCTCAAAAGGCAGAGCCAAGTTTGAAGGCTCTTGGAGAAAGTCTGGCCTCTTCCTACTGTCTGAAGGCTCTCTGAAACTTGGCATCCATGGATTGGTGACAGTGATAATTCTGCCACCATCTTCATGTGGCCACATGGCCTGTGCGTGTATCTCTGTGTCCAACTCTATCCCTGTAAGGACACATTGTATTAGTACTATCTGATCCAGCTGGCCTCATTTTTAGCCCAATAACACCTACACTTTACTGATAAATAGGACAATACCTCCCAGTACAGGAGGTAAGGCCTTGGCATATGTTGGGGTTTTGGAGCACAGTTCAATCCACAAGATAATCTAAAATTTTAAGTAATTTTTTTTTTCCAATTCTATGGGCTAACTTGATTTCTACTCCCTTCATGAAAGGATAAAGAAAGCATGAGATGCCATGATAACACTCTGCAACCCTCTTCATCACTTTAATATGATTAAACCCACCAATCCTGAAGGCAGCACAGTGCTCTGGAAATAAACTCAGATTACACAGAAGACCCGAGGTCTGCTCTCATCTTTGTCACGTGCTACTATGAAATCTGAGGAACATCATTTCACCTCTCTAAGCCTTAGGATGAAACCTAAAAGGCGGAGCTTGGAAAGGATCAGTGCTTCTTGGAGTATGAGATCACTGGTCGTGGGGATGGTTGTACTCAAAATCAACACTGAAGAAACTGTACTGAGCCACAGCACAACCTTACTGTAAGGTCCAAGGTGACTTCCATGGAACAATGAAAGCACTGTGAAATATTTTCACAGCTCGGTATCATTTATTGGTCTTCTTGTGTCTATAGAGCTATTAATTCTGTTGGTCTGAGCCAGGTTCTGCTGATCTTGGCCAAAGTTACTACTACAGCTGGAAGGGTGACTAGGAACATCCGGTTACGTGTCTGGACACGGATCTGCAATTGGCTGGACCAGTGGGTGTCTAGATCACCCAGAAGGCTAGGCTGGGCTGGGTCACGTGCCAGCCATGTGTTCTAAGAGCAGCAACCGAAGGAGAGCCCCGTGTGCCAGCACTGCTAGCATGGCGTTTGCTACTTCTGAGTATCCAAGTCAGGCTACATGAGTAAGACACAGGGGCTGTGGGCAGGGGCTACCCAAGAGTGGAGGAACGGGCGGGCATGCACAGGGGCAGGGCGCTGGTCACCCAGATCTAGTGTGCCATTCGCACCTCTCCAGTCCATGCTAATTTCCCTCCTCAGCAAGCCAAATGCACATCCTAGGTTCAGAGAATCAGCGTCTAGTAGAAATGAACAGCATTATTTTCGGTCGCTCTCATTCTGTGACAATCTTGTAGTTATGCAACATGCTTTTCATTTGTAATAATAATATAAAGTTTCTGGGCTGGAGAGATGGCTTGACAATTAAGATGTTTGCCTGCAAAACCAAAGGACCCTGGTTCAGTTCCCCACAACACACATTAGGCAGATGCACAAGGGGGCTCACACATCTACTAGAGTCCATTTGCAGTGACTGGAGGCCCTAGCACACCCATTCTATCTCTCACTCTCCTTCTGTCTCTGTCTCTCTCTCCCTATTTCTCTGCCAAATAAATAAATAAATAAAAAGATATATAAAGTTTCCTTTCAAAATAGACTTGGGATTTTTTTTTTTCATATAAGTTGATTTCAAGAAAGCAGATAAGGGCGGGAGAGATGGCTTAGCGGTTAAGCACTTGCCTGTGAAGCCTAAGGGCCTCGGTTCGAGGCTCAATTCCCCAGGACCCCCATTAGTCAGATGCACAAGGGGGTGCACGCATCTGGAGTTCACTTGCAATGGCTGTAGGTCCTGGTGTGTCCATTCTCTATCTCTCTCTCTCTCTCTCTTTCTCTCTGTCTGTCACTCTCAAATAAATAAAAATGAACAAAAAAAATTTTAATAAAAAAATAAAGCAAATAAATAAGGGCTGGAGAGATGGCTCAGCGGCTAATGATGTTTGCTTGCAAAGCCTAACAGTCTGGTAGGCACATAAAGCCAGATGCACAAAGTGCTGTATGTGTCTGAAGCTCATTTTCAAAGGAAAGAGGCTCTGACATACTAAAACTCACTTTTATCTCTCTCTTTAAAGTAATAAAAATATTTGAAATTATTTTGTTTATTTATTTGTGAGGAGAGGGAGAGAGAGAGAGGGCACTCCAGCACCTTCTGCCACTGCAACAACAACAAGAAAAAAACTCCACATGGATTGTCACTTTGTGCATCTGGCTTTATATGGGAAATTGACCCAGGGCTATCAGACTTTCAGGTTTTGCAAGCAAGTGCCTTTAACCTCTGAGCCATCTCTACAGCCAACAAAAGTATTTTTTAAAAAAAGAAAGCAAGGGCTGGAGAGCTGGATTAGCAGTTAAGGTGCTTGCCTCAAAAGCCTGAGGACCAATGTTCCACTCTCCAGGTCCCACATAATCCAGATGCACAAGGCTATGCAAGCACGGAAGGCCGCACATGCACAGAAGATGGTGCATGTGTCTGGATTCGATTGCAGTGGTTGGAGGCCCTGGCATACCTATCCTCTCCCTCTCTCTCTCATAAAAAAATACAAAAACAGAAAGTAAATAATAATACCATTGGCAAACACACACAGCAAATCATGGCTAGAGTTTAGAAACATCAGTTCATAAATCCTACATAGACTTGCAGGGCCATTGCCCTTCCCTCCGTGTGAAGATTCACTAATTTCATCATCTTCTCCCTGCTTTGAATAATCAAGAGTTGCACTTGGAAAATATGATGTCAATTTCAAAGTTGCAGTGATATTCCCTTTTTACACATAAAAGGAAATGACAACAAAATTCTAAAGCAAATACCAGCTAGGGTAGCTAAGGCCTAAGACAATAGAACAGTAACTACTACTACAGCATGCAGTCCTAAACAAATACAGACAGGAAAATAAAGCAGTAGTCAACAAATACTCAGATCACCCAAAAATCTGTAGATCGAGACCCAGGACAGTCACATCAGAAGAAGCATCAGGTCAGGGACTTGCTGGCACCGTATGCAAGAAATAAGTCAGCTGGTGATCCTGTCAGGGGCACTGGCAGAACGCATGAGGCTCCCGGAGCAGAGACAAAGGACTCCATCCTGCACAGCATAGTGAGAAACATGGGCACCAGTGTGTTTGCACTGTCTCCAAACCCCATCAGAGCAGGTTGTGAGCCCAGGGGAGGCTATGCACACAGCGGGTGTGCAGCACAGTGACTTTAAGGAACACGCTGATATATAATCAGTAGGCGATCTGTTCCAAACCCCAGAGTGCATTACTACATCTCTTAGTCTGCTCATAGCACACTCAGTCCTAAGAAATGGCCAGGGGGGAAAAAATGGCAAGAGCTCTACAGAGCAAAGGAGCACACCCAGCAACAAGGGCAGGGACTCTCAGGGCCCAGAGAGTGCCTCTCCCAGCAATAGGGAGTCCTTGAGTGCCAAGTGTAGCGGACAGCTTCAGGTTTGCTGAGATGAACTTCCAGACCAGGCACAGTTATGGAGGAAGGGATTTAGTGACGCTTACAGATGCAGGGAACGTTCCATAATGGCAGAAGAAGCTGGTCTGCTTTCACAGGCCCAAAGAAGCACAAATCAAAAGCCACACAGCCCAGCACACTTCAGGAACTCCAGCTAGGCACACTTTCCATATCTTTAGATTGAAATCTCAAACTCACCACCACACGTTAAGATCCGCCCAGTGACACACCTACAGCCAGGTGGCTGCAGATGCAAACTACAAAGTAATAAAACACTGAATATACTGGAGGCCATCTATTTAAACTACCACCAAGCAAGCTGGTCATCTGCTGGACAGACAGGCCTGTAGTGGGTACAATCATTCTGAGACATCATGCGCCATCTATTTACCATTAAGAAGAAGTTAAACCCACAAAGCATGTCTATGTGGTGGGGTTTCTTTCTTTTTTCTTTTCTTTTTTTGTTTGTTTGTTGTTTTTCAAGGTAGGGTCTCACTCTAGCCCAGGCTGACCTGGAATTCACTATGTAGTCTCAGGGTGGTTTTGAACACATGGTGATCCTCTTACCTCTGCCTCACGAATGCTGGGATTAAAGGTGTGTACCACCACGCCCAGCTTATGTGGGGTTTTTACTTTTCCTAGATCTCTGAAAGCTCACAGATAACCAATATTTGTTAGTCATGGCCACAGCTTAGACATTCTGGAAGAGGCTGTACAAATGATTCCTTTTATCTAGAAAAGATCACCTTCTAACTCATGTATTTGTGGGATAGTAAATATTGGCTTTTCTAAAACAGGCCATTATGTATGGTAGGGCAGCCCTACTGGTTATAATGTGTGGTAAATTATATAAAGAGCAAATTTTTATCGAGTGTCTGACTTGACCACATTCTTATAAAACAGTCATTGATCAAATGGATCCCATTCAGCTTTAAAACTGCATCTCAGCCTGGACAGATGGCATAGTAGTTAAGGTGTTTGCCTGCGAAGCCTCAGGACCCAGGTTTGAATCTTCAGAACCCACATAAGCCAGACATACAAGGTGACACATGCACACAAGATGGCGCATGCATCTGGAGTTCAATAGTAGTGGTTAGAGGCCCTGGTGCACCAATTCTCTTCCTCCCTTCCCCCCCATTAAAAACTGCATCTATTTCCTTTTTAAAACTTTCCCAGGGCCTGCGAGATAGTAAGTGGGCAAAGTCCTCACAAATATGAAGACCAGAATTTGATTCTGAGTCCTCAGCATTAAAAATGTCAGGCATGGGCTAGAGAGATGGCTCAACAGATAAAGCATTTGACGCACAGTATGAGTGTGTGAGTTTGGATCCACAGATCCCAGGGAAAGCTGGACACTGGAGCACCAGTGTCTATCATTTCAGCACACCTAGGGCAAGAAGTTAGGAAAAGACAGGAGAATCATCTGGAAGCTCATGGGCCAGCATCCTAGCAAACACAGCAGTGAACAATATGAATGACAGAACATGCCTCAAGCAAGGGACAAGCTTAGGAGCAATGCCCAAAGTTGCCCTCTGACCTTCACATGTATGCTGTGATGCACACACACACACACACATACACGCACATGCACCCTAGCAAGCAGCATGCATGTAATCCCAGCACTGAGGAGGAGGAGGATATAGCAGGACCACTGGAGCTTGCTGGCTAATAGGTGAGCTCCAGACCAATGACAGACAGCCTCAAAAAGAGATAGAGAGCATTAATGAGGATGACACCTGAAGCTGTCCTCTAACCTCCACATGCATGTGCACATACATGTGCCAGTACACATAAACACACACAAAGAAAATAGATAAGAAATGATGATATATAAATAGATGTTTTCTAGCTAGATGATAGATAGATAAAACTTCTCACATTTTTTTTTTCTGGTTTTATGAGGTAGGGTCTCACTTTAGCTCAGGCTGACCTGGAATTCACTCTGTAGTCTCAGGGTGGCCTCAAACTCACAGTGATCCTCCTACCTCTGCTCCCGAGTGCTGGGACTAAAGGTGTGTGCAAACTCACAGTGATCCTCCTACCTCTGCCTCCTGAGTGCTGGGATTAAACGTGTGCGCCACCCAGCTCACAATTATTGTTATATCTGTAGTAGACAAGATACTTCTTCTTTAAGAGGGTGGTCTTATTTGTTGGGATTCAAAGCCAGGACCCTAAAGCAAGCTCCTTACACATAATCCTCTAATATTCCACCCAGGCACAATGAACAGGGGTATAGTTAAAGACCACCAGAATTTGTATTCTTTTTCCAGTCTCCTTTTCCTACACAGTCTTGACAAAGATTTCCTTCTCTCAGGCCTCTCTGTCCCCCAAGAATATGTTGTTCTCTTACTGATAAGAATTTGGAAATCCCATCACTATGGCTCAGAGCAATGTGGCAGACATACGGGACTTTCCAGGATGAAAAATATCTGCTTTTCCCTTAACTAGATTACATTTCAGAAACGTATGAACCACAGTCAGCAGCAGTGGAGTCAGGTCAAAGTGACATAAAATATCACTTCCCTGCCAAACAAGAAAAACAAAACCACTAATAAAAAGAAGGAGAATTTGTAGCACCTGCCAATGATTCTTAATGGCCCTCTAGGAATCCACGGAGCAGAGCTAAGAACATGAGAAGTACAAAATAAATTTTGTTGAAAATAAGAATACACTGTTCAGTACAACCTAATGCCAGGTCTTATATTGGAATAATAGTTCCTGACTTATAAAATATATTTCTGTGTGCAATTTCATTTGGTGCTCACTTGCAAGCCTATGAGGAAGAGTAGGACAAAAAAATCCTGAGTTAGGACACAAGTAGAAAACCTGACTTTCATTCGTGAGGCATAAATTGACCCTTTGCTTCTGTGCCTTCCCCGACTTAGCTCTGTACTTGGACACTGGGAGGTGGCAGGAATGGAGATTGTTTCAGTTACCTTTTTGTTGCTGGTACCGACACCTGAACAGAACCAGTTCATGAGGGGCAAGGGTTTATTTCAAGCATATAGACTCCAGGGGGTGAGCTTCATCATGGCAGAAAAAGCTGGCTCACTTCATCATACATCCATGCCAGAGAGACACCCAGCCAGCACCAGAAAATAAGAGCTCACTCTGAACACACACCCAGGGCTGGACTCCACCCCAAGGCCCATGCCTGGTGACCCACTCCCCTCATCAGGGCTCCACCTACTAACTACTTCACCAGCTGAAGACTAAGTAGGAAACTTAATCAAAAACACCCGAGGCTGTGGGGCCATTGCATTCAAGTCACCCCAGAGATGGAACCAAAAGCATCAGCGTATTTCACCTTTAGTCAGAGAAGCTTCTTTCAGCAGATGGCAGTGACTCGCTGAGAATGAGTGATAACTGGGTGCTCAGCACTGAATGAGCCATCTTTATCACACCCTGTAATTACAAATGGGGGGAGGGGAAGAATGTCAGAGCCAGAAGATGGGGAGGAGTGCTTTGGAATGCTTGTTCTGGACACAAAGTGGCCATTGCATTCATGACCTCAGAGTGACTATCATTATCTACACAAGACCTGCACAATACTGGGCCCACCAGCACTCCATCACAGATGATGGAGGAAGGTAAAAGAAAAAATGATATCAAAGTATAAGAGGGACTAGTTAGAAAAAAGAAGGGGTTCGATATAAGGGGGACAGGGCATGGGGAGAGATAAGGTAATGAGAGGGGATTATGATCAAAATACATTATATACATGTTTGAAAAGTGTCAATAAAAAATTTTGAAAAAAAAAAAAAACAAGAGAACAGCAAATTGTTTGCCCTCCTCTCCACAATAAGCATGTGGATAGCCACTCAACTGGTTGATATGCAAGGAAACAGGAGGGGAGAGTGGGAACTGTAGATGCATATCTTGCTCACAAAACCCAAGATTCTGGCCAGCACTCATCTGCTTTATTATTTATTGCCTCACAAAGCAGGGTTCCACATCCACCATGCCTATACCTTTGCTCCAGGGTCTGATCTGGCATTTTCTCTGAACAGCTTAATTTTTTGTTTCTTCCAGCACTTTGATTCTGTGCTTAATTCCCACTAGCATACGCTATTTTTCCGCCATATCTATGTTTAGGACACAAGGACTGAAAGCCTGAGCCAGAGTTTCTCATGAGTGACACTCTCTTGGAACAACTTCTGGGCACTCTGCCTGAATTTATCTGCTTTCCTACCTTAAATTATCTCTCCTTCACTCCACTTCCTCATCCTCAAAAAAAAAATCATATGCTAATGGTGTAGTGGTTATTTTTCATAAAGCAACCTAGAGGTCCATATGAAGAGACACGTGGATGTGATGATGACATGACATCTAGAAATGGATTTGAAATGATCTAGTAGTAAGCTAGCCTGCATGTGGATGTGCCAAGATGGCATGAGACTGGCCACAGACAATGTGCACAGGGCTGTGAACAGCTGGCTTCCAGCAAAGCTTGGTCTAGATGCCCACTCTTATCTTCTTCCAGCTGCCAAAGGCTAGAGGCATGTGTGGCAATAGCATGCCAATGTCTACCGTGGCTCTCACATCTCTTCCTCTGACTCTCCTGCCTCCATGTGTGACTTATAAAGACCCCTGTGCCTACACTGGGCTGAGTGAAAGTCAAGGTAACCTCATCTCAGTCCTCTTAGCAAAGTCACTTTTGCAATGTAAAGTAACAAACTCACAGGTTTCTGGGACTAGGGTAGCATAGACGTCTTACAGAGAGCTATTATTTGGCCAACTACACACCCATTCAGACTCTCACATATCAGACCATGCAAAAGAAGGAGCTGCCATTAGCATGTAGTCCTGGTATCCATGCAGAATGGACACCACTCCTCCCCTCTGCTTATTGCCTCCGAGAAGAGAACCCCACTCAGAAGGGGAAAAACTGAGGTCAGTATTTGTCCAGCTTCATCCCTCTAATCTCTTCCGGTGACTCATAACCATTAACTGAGACACCCCTCCAGTAAGTGAATGATACAAATGAAAATGACTCCTGCAACTTTGAAAACCCTCTCACTACTGGCCGTTTTCCTCCAAGTTATTTTAAAAATCACACAAATTCTTCTCAAAGGCACACCAGAAATTTGCTTTTAGCTTCTTATCTATGCACAGCACAGACAATTGCATTATACCTAAGAGAATTAATGTGATTTAATTATATCATATTTGGGGGTAGTTTAATATCAAACTTCTTTTGTAAAAGAAATTATTTCTTGGTGAAGTTAAACTCAGTTATTGTGTTCATTCTTTATTCATTAAACTAATTAAAATCAGTGGGAATTGCTTATAAATAACTATACTATTGATTCAAAATATAGCAGATAAGTGAGGATATTTGAAGATTACAAAAGCATAATGCTTCTTAGTGATTTTCCTGAGAATTAACATATTGGAAAAATATGTACAAAATGCTATTGCAAAAATCCATAGACATCATTTGAAAGTTCCCTCCCTTCTTGCAAAGGAAAGATGAACAATAAATGGACTATTGTCTTTCTCAGGAATCTTCTAAAAAAAGAAGAGACAAAAAAATAAGGAAAAGGAAGAAAGCTAAATCCAGAGTCATCACATATGTTTGGATAGCTTATTCACTATCTAAGGGTATCTCCCAAAGAGAGAAGGGGTTGATATCTGGTCTATGCTTGGATCCCAAGCCTTGGGCTAGCAGAAGGAAGAGAAATGTTCCTTAATTTACACAAGGTCACCTGCAGCTCCACTCAGGGGGGAAAGCCTTTTCTGATCTGCACAGGAACCCCATGGGGCAGCAGAGGCTATGGCAGAGCTTAAGCAAGAAACAACATAGCTGAAAATGCAAGAGTTGAATAAAAAAATAGAAAGCTGCCAGCTTTCAATCAACATTTACTGGTATACAGCTCTCACAACAACTTTGCTAGGTCGGAGGAACCAATCTCATTCTATAAATGTAATTATCTGAGCAGTTCAGACACTCACCAAAAGTTGCCTACTTGGTAAAAGCCAAACCACTCAGATCTAGGTGCACCTGTATGCAATATCCTCCCATGCCCACTCCTACACACAGTCTCTCTCACCCTGGACAGTCAATTTAGTCCTCTACTTATTCTACTGTGACAAAATGCCTAAGGAACAGTCATTTATTCTCTTAGTCCTAGAGGCTGGAAAGTCCAAAATAGAGGTGCTGACAGATTGGGGTGTCTGATGAGGACCTGCTCTTTACTTGCAAGATGGCACCTTGTGCCATACCTTCCAATGGAGATGAGCTCTGGGTCGCCACACAGAAGAAGAGTGGAAGAGGGAGACGCTGAGCTAGTTCCTTCCAGCCCTTTCGTGAGGCGCTCATTTACTAGGAGGGAACCCTCATGACATAATCACTTCCTTAAAGGCCAGACCTCTTGACAGCATCACAGTAGGGTGTAGAGCTCAGCACATGGATTTGGGGGAACACATCAGACAATAGCAATGTTCTTAGAGGCACACCCTAATGTTTCCTGTTGTCTTCCTCCCGGCACAAAGAAGGGAAGTCCTTTCCCTAGAAGTCAAGAAGACTCAGTGAAATATAAAAAGTGATGTATGTCACATCCAATCAAAAGCCTGTGAAGCCAGTGGGTGACTTTCCCCTCTCTTCCCCATCAAAGTGATCAGAGATATTCCAGGTAGCGGTGGCTCTGTCGGCCTGCATCCTTCAAGGAGTAAATGAAGAAGAGACACTTGAATCAATGCAGCTCAAGTGAAAAATAAGCTTTGGCCAATTTAAGCCTCTGAGATTTCTTTGTTACTGAAGTATAACCTACTCCATCCTGGCTGATGTAGCGCCAAGAATATTCCCTTCACTTCTACAAGTTGGTCAAGTGTCTGACCAAGTGTGACTGAGCCACACAAATTCTTCCCATTTCCTACTTGCTAAAATCCTGCCTATCTTTTATGTGCCAACTAAAAAATCACCTGTGCCCCCTCAAAAAAATCCTGCCTTAACTATTCCCAATTGCGCTAACCTTTACCCTTTGTAATTATGATCATACTTACAATTAATAGCATATAAATAAAAATTCAGCTACATCACATGTAAGATGTATACATCTCCTTGTATGCTGTTTTGACAAGTGCATGTTTTAACTATTTAATGAAAGAATCAGGCTTTTGTGGGCAGAGATTACATTTTTTCTGTAGCCTGCAGCAGAGAGGGTAAACCTTGCCAACTAGGGCATAGATACCCAAAAAATAGTTAGGAAATATAAATCCTCCACCCCCCACAAAAAAATGTATGTTGTAGGGGAAGATATGACAAAGAAGTGTTAAGACTTCATACCTTGGTAGATTTGAACAGTAAAGGAGGGGAAGAGTTAACATTCAGTAGACTATAGCCTCAGACAGTTCACATCATTGTAGGCTATATTTCTCATTAATATAAAAGAGTTAATTATACATCTTGGAAATTCTATTCATGCCAAATCTTCTTTTAGGGTTAAGTCATGCATGATCCATTTATATTCAGGCATCAGCCCTGACAGAGTCTTGTTCTGTAGGGCTGTCTTACACGCCTGCCCTAAAGATCCACTGGGGTTTAGAAAGCTACGCTCGTACTGGAACATTTTGCTGAGAAGATGACCTATACTGCAAGACTTTATATAACCAAAGGCAGGGCATAAATATTTTATAGCATAGAGTTCATGAAAACACATCTTCATTTCTGTAATGTGCTATCTCAGGACATTTCACTGGGGGAGAGGACTTGCCTGAAAGATTCAACAGCTCCAATTTGCCACAGCTCATTAGGATGCCCTGGAGAACAAGCCCAACAAATAACTCCAGATCCCTGCTGTTCGTGGGCTAGTTAGCATGAACTGACCACACAAAAGCAAACCTTTCCACCTCCTGAAAAAGCCACCTTGCGTTTGCAAAGCACATTTAACACAGCATCAAACAATGTCAGCCAGAAGGAGCCTCAAAGACATCCTTTTCCTACATGTGAGGAAAGGTGGCCTGGAGAGGTGATATAAATCCCCCACAGCCACGCTGAGAGCTGAGGTGAGACTCATACTTAGTCTTCCCCTGTTCCCGACATAAGCACGAAGTAAGAAGCCATGAGTAAAGTAAGAGGGGTTAGCTCACCCACTGATCAGACTCACATTCCCAACTTGGAAATGGACACTTGTGTCACCACTGGGCTTTCAGCGGGTGCCCCTGTGCTTAAATATCTGAATATCTTCAAGTTTCTCATGACTGAAAGTATGTTGTCGCAAAAGCCAAGCTTTGGGCTGGGGCGATGGCTTGCCTCACTCATGAGGACCTCAGCTCAAATTCTCAGAATGCATGTGGACATGCTGCATACCATGGTGCACACCTGTAACCCCAGCCATAGGAAAGCAGAGGCAGAAAGGTTCTAGAGCTCACTGGCCAGCCCAGTGAGAGTCCTCCAGAGAGGTGGACAGAGTTCCTAAGGAACATCACCCATGATTATCACCTGGTCTTCACATGCATTTGTACATGTCCGCATGGGTACCCATACACATGAACACACACAGACACACACACATGCCTTAAAAAACAGCCAAGCTTCACTAGGACCCTTCCCCTGATGCACAGATACCAGTGTCTCCTGCCACCAATGTTTCAGTGAGAAAACTCTCTCCCAGCAATATTCTGTGGAGATGGAGGGCAGGTCTTAGCATAAATTACATTTTTTTCCACACCATTGTTTTCTTCTTTACTCATTTCCCATTTTGCTCAAAACTGGTTCTATCCACCCACTTCTCTGGAGCCAAGATGCCACTATACTGCAAAACTAAATCCCAAAATGAACAGCAAGGCCTCAACATAGAAGTCACCTTCCAAGTCAGGAAGTTCTTCAAAGCCTTCACATAACACACAACAAACAGAAGGCTTCTTAGCTGTGGGTTGCCTGTGGGACCAACAATCGCTTTGGTCAAACCAAGGTACACAAGGCAAAAACTGACTTTTCTACTCACTCTCAGGGGTTCCTTTTGTCCTTTCTCACTGAGGACTAGAGCCCTGAGAGAATCATTTCATAACTCTGTTTCTAAATGGTCCTTCAAAATGTGATTGGAGTTGTTCAGAAAGGAAAGAAAAGAGAGGCCCCTTCAGAGGTAAGATCGGGTATGAAGCCCACTGGCCTGAAGCTGAAATCTTGGAGTGGCTCAGCAATGCCACTGCTGGCCTCAGGAGGAGTAGTCAAGTGGTCACAAGGAAGCTGCCGCCGGCGAAATGCTAATTTAGAACAAAGAAGTCAAGGATCAAGTCAAAGAATCACTGCGCTATAACCGTCTACTCAGTGTAACCCATGTGCTACAATTTGGATGTGGTTTGTTCCCAAAAGGTATGTGTTGTGATGACCAGGTTCATTTTCATGTGGCAAGCTTGATCCCCAGTGTGTTGGATTGAATGTAAATGGCCCCATAGCCTCAGATATTTTTGATTAAGCTTCATACTCAGTCTTCAGCAGGTGGAGCCCTGCTGGAGAAGGTGTGTCACTGGAGGTGAATCTTGAGTCCAGCCCTAAGAGGTATGTGGAGAGCCAGCTTGTACCCTGGATGTTCACTGTTCTCTTCCTGTGCTATAGACATATAATGACATGATGAAGTTCACCCTGGAATCTGTAAGTCTACAACAAACCCTTTCTTCCCATAAGCTGCTTCTGGTTGGTTGTTTGTCCAGCAAAGAGAAGGTAACTGCAACAGGTGGTCTTGAGGTGATGGGACCTTTAACAGGTAGGGCCTAGGACAACCAGCTCGTGGATCTCCACCATCAGCAGTGGGTAATGCTGTCTCCCAGGAGTGGTCAGCGCTGGTGGGAGTACATTAGTCCCCTCGGCAGCATATTGCTATGAAAGAGTGGGCCTGGCCTCACTGTAGTCTCTTCATTCCTTTCATGTACACATGCCTCTTCTGCCCACCCTTTCCATTTCTCCACCACAGTGTGACAGAGGCAGGGCCATGTTCACTGGACTCTCTGCTACCAGAAACATGCACCAGAATAACCCCTTTTTTCTAAATTTTATGTGTGTGTGCATACACACACACACACACACATACACGTACCACAGCATGGATGTGGGGTTCAGAGAACAACTTTCAGACCAGACCTCTCTCTCTTCTCACCTCATTTTGAGGCAATGTTTTTCTCTCCTTCTCATTCTGCTACTGTAGTTCTTTGATGCCCTCACCATGAACATCCCTAATATTCTCTTGTGTCCACCTTCCATCTGGTTTTCAGAGTGCCAGGATTGCTGAAACCCACCATGGCTTCTAATTTTTCACGTGGGAACTGAGGCTTGAATTCAAATGCTCTGGCTTCAGTGGTGTTTTGCTCATAGGCCCATCTTCCTAGCTCTCCTTTCCTTATAACATGACCTAGCCTTAGTTATTTTGTTGTGGCAATATAAACAGACTAATACATACTCCTGATGTCTGGTTATAAAATAGGAAAAGAACTGAGAAAAAGCAAAACTCATAGCAGCAAAAACAAGCATGATCCATCTGATGCCAGAATTCATCTCCGCAAGAATATTTTCTTAGGGGTTTAGAAACCTCACTTTTTATTTTTATTTATTTATTTGAACAAGTGTCTGCACCAGACATTTGCACCACTTTTAGCATCTGGCTTATGAGGGTGGCATGGTAACTGAACCCTGGTTCAGCAAGCTTTGCAAACAAGCTCCTTTAACCACTAAGCCATCTTCACAGCCCCCAGGATTCAGTCTTTATATATAGTAAGTTCACTAAGATAGACCCCTGGATTTCATTTTATACCATATGCTGATATGTTGGGTTCCTCTCTACATACCAAAAGGCTTCAAAAACTAGAAGAGAGAGGCTGCTAGAAAGGCTACAGCTTGACTTTATACCTTACCCTTCGCCCTCCACCCTCCTTTCTCTCTGTAATCAAGGTTGTATGTGGCCTAGAAATCTGTATAGATGCTGTTCCTTCTCAATGAGACTTCCTCATTATATTCTATAGCCCTTCCAAACACAGTGACTTTTGTTACCCCACCCCTTCATAAAAACAGAGATTTTCTATATGCCCTTGAAATCCTATAAGAGCTCCCTGCAGAACTTGGCATCCAGGAAATGTAAGCTCCACAGGAAAAGTCATGCTTTGGAGGCAGGCAGAGAAGGGGCACCTGAACAGAACATTCCAGAAATTGCTGTTCCACTGCCCACTTTGAAACTTAGGCAGTGAACTTAGAGAATTCCTGTAGCTGAGTTGCCTGTTAGATTTGGTGACTCCCAGATCTCTGTGCTACGACATGCCTTCTTTCCAAAGCAATGAGAAACAGTTACCACCATCCAGAGGGCAGAGAAAAGGTCTAAGGGCAGACAAACTGACCAACACTCTCTATGGGAATTACACAACTCTTGCCTCATGCAAAGAATAAGGAAACAAATATCCTAGTTCCTATGGAGAGAAGCAGCCAGACAACACAAAAGAGACAAAGCATTGAAGACCAAGAGACAGATTGTACTTCTGGAAAGTATTTTGCCTAGGCATGTAGAAGAAAGGCTGAAACTAAAACAGATATAAGACAACGCTCGTGTTAAGAAAACAGCATGCAGGGCTAGAGAGATGGCTCAGCAGTATTTTCCTGCAAAGCCTATGGACCCGGGTCCCTCTCTCCCTCTCCCTCCCTCTCTCTCTCTCTCTCTCTGTCTGTCTCTCATAAATAAATAAATAAGTAAATAAAATCCTTTTCTTTAAAAAGACAGCATGCAAAGAGAATGGCAGGATAACAGGAAGAAAAGACAGGTGAGATAAGGAAGGATGGCTCAGAACGGAGGTTGTGGTGCATTCCTTGTGACAGTGATAAAGATCGTGTGATGAAATAATAAAATAAAAAGTCATGACATGCAGGATAAACCTCCTACAGCTCCCTCAACTTAGTGGGTAGAGAGTAAAGTAATAAAAGTTAATATATGAGGAAAATGGAAGAAAACTACAAAACAAAGTAAATATGGGTAATTAAAATTTATTAAGAAAACACTAGAATAGGAAAACAAAAGCAATAACCAAAGGCAAGGGAAACTACCATGAGCTGAAGAAAGATATGGATATCACCCTCTTCTGTTTAAAAGTTTAATCACAAACTAGTAAAGAAAATCAATGAAAAGGAACAATTCACCTAAATCAATTCTTGTAATTTTTGAGAAGTACATAAACAAAGAAAATAACCTTCAGACATTCAAATTAGAAACAAAGGTAACCTATGAAAAAAAATTATTGTGTCTGCTTCAGACTCTCTAACACTAATTATCAGAAAATAATTATGTAGACTCTATAGTTTTTTCAATAGACCATTTCTCTTTTCTGGGCAAATGTAACATAAAAGCTTTCTCAGATATATGAATGTTAATGTACAGGTTACTAATCTATCTTTCCTTCAAAAAAAAGTAATGTGATAAAATGCAATCGACCAAGAAATTAAATAAAATTAAGGTTTCTAGGAATAAAAACGTCAAGATACAAAACAACTGGTATTCTACACAAAAACAAAGGACAAATTTAAATAACTATTGTAAATCTATTCAGATTTATGTCATATTCATAACATAATAAACAATAATGAAAACATCAAAGTTTATTCTTGAGTTCAATAATATCATATAATAACATGTATGGACTTACAATGAATCAGATTTTAAAACCAAGATCAAATAAACAAAATTAGGGAAGAGAAAGAGACGAATGCTGATTTTCTAATTTTCAAATCTGATTCAGAAGCAATTGAAAGGTAATGGTTTGGCTAAAATATTTGCAGTTAAATGCAGACAGGCTAAAGAATGATTTTATTAACTTGAAACAATTCATCACATACATGTGGGCTAAGAATAATATTTATATTTTTTCCACTTGCTTTTTAGCATGTAAGTAGAGTTTGTTCCAAAAGACACTAAAATATAAATACCATAAATATAAGTCAGTCTTATGGGGCCAAGGGGTCAGCAAGTGGGTTGTTTTTGTTTGTTTGGGTTTTATTTTGTTTTGGTTTTGCTTTTTCTTATTTTCCATAAAAGAACAAACACAGTAATAAATATTTGAAGCCTTTGAGGTTACATGATCTCTGTCGTAACTACTCGGCTCTGCCATGGTAGTACAAATGAACCAGAAAACATGTAAGCAAGTAAGTGTGGCTATATCCCAGTAAAATTTTATTTACAGAGCTGGGGATGCAGTTCAGTTCGTAGAGTGCCTACTTAGCATGTACAGAGCTCTGGGTTTGAGCTCTAGTATCACATACAACCAAGTATTGTGATGCTGGGAATGAGGAGGCAGGAGAGTCAGAAGTTTATGGTCATTCTGAGTTACATGGCAAGTTCAAAGCCAGTCTGGGCTACATAAGATCCTGTCTCAAAAAAAAAAAAAAAAAAAGGCATTATTAACAAAAGAAAAAGAAAAAACCCTGGCTTAGGTTCATAATTTGACAAGTCTTAATATGCACAAAATATCTAATACTTAAGAGGTAGTAATTATCTAACTGTAATGCTTTTCTGTTTCTGTAATTGTTTAGAACAAATCACAGATGTCTAGGTGCAGGCTGTCTCTTCAAGTTTTGGTCACAAAAGACATTATGTATATCTATGCTACCTCATCCAATAGCCACTAGACACATATGGGGTGAGCCCTTGAACTGTGGTTAGTGCCAGCAAGGAAGCTGATGTCACTTTATTCTAATGAGCTGAAGTTTAAATATCCCCAGGTGAACCATATTGCACAGCACAGGTCAGGGTCACAGGCTTTGTCTATACTTTCATCTTCTCTTAGGGGAGAACAATGTTTTATCGCTTCATTTCAGACTCATAACTTCTCAATTCTTATCTATCACTACCTTATTAAGAAGGCTCGTCCTTATTAAATTTTTTAAAAAATTTAAAGGACTGGAGAGATGGCTTAGTGGTGAAGGCACTTGCCTGCGAAGCCTAAGGACCCATGTTCGACATGTGGAAGAGATCCAAATATATACTGTTCATAGAAGAAACAACTTAAATAGTGAGAGGTCAGCGTAAAGGGGTGAACAATGATAGGCAAGGCTAGTCAAGTTCAAATATATCTCTATAAAACTCTGGAGGCCAAACAAAACCCATCTGCAGTCAAGAGCCTGCCCACCAGCAAACACACAGTAAGTAGCCACCCAACTCTCACCTTATTTAAACCCAGACAATATAATTTTATCCTCAAAAGCTGAGCCTCAACTGATTGAACGACACATATTTTTATCTTATGGAAACTGTGAATCTTTTCTTAAATATAATTTACATTATACTTTAAATTAAGTATAAAATAAAACACCAAGATTTAGGGCATCATTCAATGAGTGTCCCAGATTGGATATTCCCAGTGACCATCACCTCAGTTGAGATTTGGACAAGAGTTGGAAAACTATGTCCTGATGTCAATTTCTATATGGCCATCAAGCCCAAAAATAGTTGTCATATTTTTATATGGTTAGAAAAAAATTAAACAGCATTTAATTTCATATGAACCATATATGAAATTCAAATTTCAACATCCACAAATAAGATTGTATTGGGACGTAGCCATGTTTATTCATTTGCATATTATCCACAGTTGCTTTCATGTGACCATGGCACAGCTGATTTGGTGTAAACTAGACCTTCTGATGGGAAAATCTAAAATGTATACTGTCTAACCTTTGTAGAAAAAGGTCACCAACTTCTCCATTACCAATGTGTGCCAGAACATTCTCACAATCCCATTTTAAGTAAGTTCTATACCCCTACATCCATCCTGGGCAACCACTGATCTGGTTTTTGTCATGGTAGCTATAAATGAAATCATAGTGTGTATGTGTGTGTGTGTGTGTGTGTGTGTGTGTGTGTGTGTGTGTGTGTATGTGCCTGGCTTCTATCTCTCTCATAATGTTTGTGAAATATACCATGTTTGCTTACTTTTAATAACTTATTTATTTGAGAGAAAGAGGCAGATAGAGAAAGAGAAAATGGGCGTAGTACCAGGGCCCCTAGCCACTGAAAGTTAACTCCAGGTGCATGTGCTACCTTGTGCATCTGGCTTTATGTGGCCACTGGGGAATTGAACCTGGGTCCTTTGGCTGTGCTGGCAAGCACCTTCACCACTAAGCCACCTCTCCAGCAGATCACTCACTTTTATTGTCGAATAGTATTCCATTGTGGGGATAAGCCAAGGTTGTTTACTGATTTGTGTGCTGACAACTAGTTGTTTCCAATCCTTAGCTATTATAAATAAAGCTGTCACTACTGCAGTCATGTAATAATCTCTTATGTAAAAAAGAAAAGTCAGGAATAAGTCTCCAAGCTAAAACCTTAGTGAAACTACCGGGCCGTGGGCTTTACATGCACATTTAATTTCATAAGAAACCGACAAATTCTCTGTGATGGGTAATCATGCTTATTTCCTTGATTGGCTTGGGAGGTGCCTGGAAGATTAGTGAAAGCACACTTCTGGGCATGTCTGTGAAGGTGTTTCCGGAGGTAGTTGGATGTAGGAAAGCTGCTGGGGGATAAACTCCCTGAACATGGGTGGCACCAACCAATAGCCCAGGGGCCTGGGTGGGCCAGTGCCAGAGGAAGCCCCACAACTCAGGCTTGCTCTCTGCTCTCTCTCTCTCTGCTTCTGGGCTGTAAACGGAGCAGCTCCCTCCACGGCACACTGCTGCCTCCATGGTGCTCTGCCTGGCCTCAGGCCCTCAGCACTGAGCACAAGCCACCATGAACTGAAAACCAGCTCTTTCCTTTGCCATGGTTTTCTTGTCTCAGCAGCAGTATGCCAGAGTTCCTCAAACTCCTGGGCTCAAGTTATCCTCCTGCCTCAGCTAGGGTGTCTGAAACTGCAAGTGCAAGTGCATACTGCCACACACAGCTTCCCAATGCTTAACTCAATCTTATCTTGTGGTTTTTAAATCTCTTTAACATGGCTCAAACCCTGTTTTGGAATACAGCCAATGACAACAGAAGGAGAAAGGGCTGAACCTGGTTGGCTTGACTGGTACACATCAGGAAAATAGACAAGAACAATGTACCCATCCTCCAGGCAATGAAGCCAGTAATTCTAAGACAGGTGGGGGCTGAGGTGGCAGCTCAGCCAATAAACTGCTTGACCTGAGTTCATACTCCCAGCACCCACATAAAAGCACACACCTATAATCCTAACACCGGGGAACAGGATACCTGGGGTTGCCGGCTGGCTGGTCCAGCCAAATCAGTGAGCTCAAAATTCCGTGACAAGCCTGTCTCAAAGAATAAGGTGGAGAGTTACTAAGGAAGACACCCATCATTGACCTCTGGTCTCCACATGCACCCATATACACATGTTCATCCACACCACACACACACACACACACACACCACCACCACCACCACCAACAACAACAACAACAACGTAAGACAGGGTAACAAGTGCAGCACCAGAAGGCTGCTTGAGGAAGGAACAACAGGGTGTATGGTTGGCAATGGACAGGGAACCTCTCAGACAAGATGACTCTTAGCTGAGCATTGACTGAAGAAAAATCAGAGGTAGCCAATGAGGTGGAGCCCTCAGGGTGCTCGAGAAGTGGGCATGTCACTGACTGTTTCAGAGTTAGGAAATATATGGCATAAGGGCCTGTGATGGGGTCTAGAAACCCAAAATTTACCACAACTTGTACATCAACTGCGGACAACCAGGGAAGGGAGGGTAGCCTATGTGAGCTCTACCATCCCAATGCAAGCCACACAGCCAAACCCAATCCAAGGGACAGGGAAAATCACTGCTGTGTTGTGACAGGCACTGCAAAGTCACGAGGTAAAGGATGTGGCCATAAGGAGGTTTAGGAAGTGGGGCCATTCATGCAATCTAACACAGCAACTTTCCATCAGGAAAAGTGAGACATGTTACAGCAAAAATCTGGACAAAAGATCAGAAGAATGGGATCTGAACATTTGGGTATCAATAGCACCTGAGGGATACGATTTATGGCCTCTGGGATGCTCCCGGGAGTACAAGAATACCAGAGACTATTAGGACCAACCCCAAATCCATCTCTAAACGGCTACAACCTAGGTTCTCCCAACCACAGAGAACAGCTAAGTGAACTGGAGTCACATCTGATAAACTGAAGTCTACCTAATGATGGTGTGGATATCAAATTGCTTTGCAGATAAGATTTTTGTATTTATAACTTCTTCCTCAAAACCCCATGTCAGCAGTCATTCCACTGTCCAATTATCATCAAGCATGTGATTATAGCCATCAGATAATTAAACTATCACTGGGACTAATGCAATTGCGTTGTTAGAAAATATTCCGGAGTATGCGGCTTATCCCAGTACTAGTTAACTGCTACTTTAATGTCTTGGCACATGTGACTAATAATGAGATGAGTTATAACTGTGTGTTTGGATCACATTACATTGCTTCAAGTGTATCATAATATTTTATAGGTTAATGGAGAATCTGGCTTATAGCAATACAGGAAAAATAAATCTTGGCCAATCATCATCTTTTTTTTTTCAAATCTGCATTTAGCAGCCGACAAGGTTTTAACCATCAATAACAATTACCCTGAAACCTTTCTGACACAATAGGTAGATATTTAATATCAATAACATAAAGCACACCCTCACTAATGGAGATATATTAAGATATTGATTAGTTATGCAAGAAAGTTTATGCTTATTCCATTCCCACTAGTAATTATGAGCAGGCTATTGACTACCCCTTGAACCACATCTTCTAGTCCATTTCCCTTTCTCTACCCAAGAGTACACTTGGCTGGCAGGTAATCAGAACAAACAGACATTCCTAGAAAATGTGAACCAGATGTGCACAGCAGTGCAGCCAAGCACTTGTTGAATGCCTACTAAGTGCACGCTGAGTGTGTCGGGGTACCTACAGCTCACAGCAGAAAGGCACATCCCCTTTCTCAAGATGCTTACAATCCAGTGGGGAGCCAGGAACGGGGAAAGGGACCAAGAGGGAAAGATGGGACCACGGTGCACTGAGTGGCACTTAAATCAGCCTCGTGGGGATTGGACAAGCAACTCATGAGGACAGGAGAAGGTGGGAAGGCAGAGGCAGGGCTGTGAGGGAAGGGGGGCCTGAAGTACAGGCTCTAAGAGTGGCGCCTTTCAACCTCTGTCATAGGCGCCCACGTGAGGACACTAAGCGAGGAAAAAATGTTAAGGTGAGTCATGTGAAAGCAAGACCTGGAAGGGGGTACAAAGACAGTGGGAGACCCGGGAACACCAAAGGGATTGGCTAACCTGATCTCAGGGCAATCCCTTGGCCCCTGACAAACTCCTCACATGGTCTTAGAAAACCACTACTCCTTTCAAGGTGGAAGTCAGCCCCTCAAAGGGCCCTAGGGACTACAAGGGGTGTGTGTTCAAGACCCAGGGTGAGGATGAATACACCGCACAAATGCAGATGAACAGGGCTGGGGAGATGTTCAGTGGATGAAGTGGTTGGCCACACAAGCATGAAGACCTGAACTTGGATCCCCAGTTTACAGGTAAAAGTGCCAGACATGGCTATGTGTGCCTGTAACCCCAGGAGAGGCAGAGAGGAAGCTCCCTGGCTAGCAAGTCCAGCCCAGTGTGTGAGCTCCAAGCTGAGTACAGAGGCTGCCTCAGAGTGAAATGGACAGCAATTGAAGAAGGCACCCAACATCAACCTCTGGCCACCACACACATGTGCACATGGATGGCCACACCTGCACACACGTGTGTCCACACACATAGGAATACACATACATACACACACATGCACACACAAAACAGGGATGCAGAAGTAGCTCCATGGAGACAAGTAATGATGACTCTGAAAACTTCCTCAGTATCTCTATCACTACAGATGATTCCAAATTAAACCTCAATCTCTCTTCCTCCATCTCTCTCTCTCTCTCCTTTCTCCTCTCTCCCCCTCTCAAACTTACTTGTTTTGCACTTTCCAGGCGTATACCTAAAGGAGTTCCTGTCCCCCACTCCAATCCTGAATCCTTGCTTCTTGCATGTACGGTAAACACAGGGCCTCTAGGGGGACATCAGCAGGCCACCACTTTCCTGCCCAGCAGCAGACCTGGCGGTCCTTCTGGACCCAGGGACTCGCCATGTCCCTTTGGGCAGCAGAAAACCACAGGGTAAAGCCGCCTCCTCTCGTGCTGGGCCTTCCACGCTAGCTCGCTTGCTGGAGGTTTTCCTCCTTTCACACCTTCCCCACCCCACACCTGTACCACCCCTTGAATGGTTCAGGAGTAACCAGGGTGGACAAAAGAAAACACTTTCAAATACGATATGGTTTTTTGTTTTTTTTTTTTGGTTTGTTTTGTTTTATTTTATTTTGTTTTGTTTTGTGCAGGATGCAAAGAACACCAATGCCTGCAGGCCATAGGGGAATTCAGATGAGAAAATTTCCTTCGTTCTAAATTAAAGAAAAAAAAAAAAGGAAGCAGACCTCAAGGCTATTTCTGCCTTCAAACTCTTCCTCAAACATGGCGTTTCCCAACTACAATGCAATGTGACTAACAAAGAATGATTTTCTTTGAGCCAGGAGTTGAAATGAAACACAGACGCCCCGCTGGTCACTTATGGTGGTAAGTTTGCTGCAAAACAAATAACAAAAGACTGGGAAGACTGGGGGCTTTCTGCGGTTTCCAGTTCAGAGCCAGTCAACAAGAAGTTTACTTAGAGAAATTTGCGGCAAACTTGCTCTCTGCGCAGGTAGATAGATGCTCAAGAGGGGGCTGTTCACAGACCGGCTCACTAGCGCCCCCTAACGACCGCCACAGCAAACTGCTGCGACGGGACAAACTAGCGCACCTTGGCGCTGCTCTTCTCATGCCTATGACGTCATTCCACGACAGTGGGGTATCTCTTTTTCAACTAGCTGGTAAGCAGCTAAGAGCTGGGTGTGTCCCGTTTTGGTTCTAAAGACGTATCAGAGGTCCTGCCCACTAACAGACAGTGACCATGTGCTTATTAAATCAATGGTATGATGTCCAATAAATTTGCCATTTATTTGCCCAAAGCCATGGCTAACCTAGCCACAGAATCAACCTTTCTTTTTCTTTTCTTTTTTGCTTTTTGCTTTTTCAAGGTAGGGTCTGGCTCTAGCCCAGGCTGACTTGGAATTCACTGTCAGGGTGGCCTCGAATTCATGACCATCCTCCTACCTCTGCCTCCCAATTTCTGGGATTAAAGGTGTGTACCACTATGCCAGGCTAAGACTCCACTTTTCTATCCATTCCCAGCCCTCTATTTTTTCCTCCGTGCCTCAAAAGGGTTAAAGATGATTGGTGATGGCTTCTTTCTTTTCTTTTCTTTTTCTTTTTTTTACCCCAGTCCTGATAGGGAGGCAGTGACCAGAGAATCACTGAGGCTTGCTGACCTCAAAAAATGTTTGAGTGAGAAATCCTGTCTCAAGGAAAGAGGTACGGTAGGACACGTGCCCCACTGCCCATGCATGTATTGTTCATTAGTCTTTGATATGATAGCCCCAATTTATGCATGTTTAACCAAGATTCCCTTTATCTAAAATCGCAGAATAAGTAGATGGCAGAGCTGGTAGGTGGTTCCAGGCCAACCTACCTGGACCCATGCCCATGCCCTATCCTCCAGAATCCCCTGCTCCCCAATCAGCACAAACAAATGCCTCTGTCAGAATGACTCATGAAACCCTGGCATGACTAAATGAATGGCTAGTGCTGGGGTTTGTAGGTAGATGAAAATTTCCTTTGGGTAAGATTTTTATTTTAAAAATAAGAATCAGGGGACTAGGCTGGAGAGATGGCTGAGCAGTTAAGGTGCCTGCCGACAAAGCCTAAGGATCCCGGTTTGATTCCCCAGTACCTACATAAAGCCAGATGCACAAGGTGACATGTGTCTGGAGTTGGTCTGCAGTGGCTAGAGGCCCTGGTGTGCCTATTCACTCCTTCTCTCTCTCTCACTCTCTCTCACTCTCTCTCTCTCTCTCCCTCTTTCTCTCCCTCAAATAAATTAAAAAAATATTTTCTAAAATCACAATCAAGGGTCTAGAAAGACAGCTCAGTGGATAAAGAGCTTGGCAATCAGGAGGACCTGGGTTTAGATCCCCAACACACACATAAAAGTGAGGTGCAGCAGTGCCAGCCTGTGACTCTTGGAAGCAGTGACAGGCGAATCCCTAGGGCCCAGAGGCTAGCTAGTTTAGCCCAGTCAGTGAGCTCCAGGTTCAGGGAGAGACCTGGTGTCAAAAACTAAAGGGGAGCATGATCGAGGTCAACAACTGACCTTGGCCTCTGGCCTCCACACACACGCACAAACACACACATATGTTCACCTTCATACACATGTACCAACACACATATGAACACATAGAAACATATGCATACACACACATGCACTCACAAATTAAAAGTTAGAATAGGAAGGGAAAGGAAAACAAGAATTCAGAGAAGCTGTATATCAGCTTAAATAACATTAGGGGGAAAAATATGGAGACAGCAATTGCCTGAGAGCGAAGAGGCCCCAAAGGATTCTGGGAGTAGCCACATGTTTATGCCTCAGTCCTGTGAGATTGGTAATTTAAAGGGCTCATAAAAATAAGCAAACAAACTTTCAAAAGGCTAGACCTATGTCTTCTTTTTAAAAGCCAGCAAAGTGCTCCTGCTCAGAGATTGTCACAAATATACGAAGCATCATGTTACCGCCACAGCAGTCTTTTACCTACAGTTTGGAAATGTGATCTGTTCTTTTCAAATGTGGTTAAAATTTGTTGGGACTGGAAAATAGATTATTCTCTCCCCCAAAAAGACATACCGACTGTTCCGTGGCTGCCACAAACAGGTTTGCTCTTGGCCGACTTAGACTCCACCATGCCAGATGAGAGGCAAACAATGTGTCTGGTGTGATTCTCCTATCTTATCTAGACAGTGGGGATGGTGGGGGCTTTGGTGACTTGAGCACCAGGATGCAGAATGTCCTGAAGTTCAAGCATGAGTAAGAACCACAATCAAGTCAGAATACCGCTGACTCCACCCTTGTGGACTGTGGGACAAAACAGAACCAAGGATGATGCGATGCCATCTCCTTGTTTTACACTTGAGGAAACTGAGGCCCCAAGAAGAGCTCTACGGACTTACGAGTCATTCAGCATAAGGGATTGCATTAACCCATCTTGAGATCACAAAGCTAGTCTAAAAGAATGGTTGCTGTTGTTGTCGCTATTACTTAAATGGGAATTATTTGCAAACATTTAAAAATAGGAGGCTCATCAGGGTGGCTTCAGCCTGGAATCACCCCATGCTCCAGCAGTTCCAGTTCTGGGTATACCTGAAGAGAAGTAAAATCATTTGATCAAATATTTGTATATCCATTATTCACAATAACCAACAGAGGGAGCAATCCTAGTGTCTATCAGCAGATGACTGAATTAACTAAGTCTGGTCTTTGTAAACGTGCAACACTATTCATCCTTAAAAAGAAAGGAAATTCTGGCATATTCCATAGTATGGATGAACTCTGAAAACATGAAGTGAAATAAGCCAGTCATAAATGAAAATGATTATGTGATTCCACTTACATGACCAGATTTACAGAGACAGACTGTAGACCTTGGAAACCAAAAGCTAGAGGGAGAAGAGAATGAGGACCTAGTGATGGGGGAGGGGGGTGAAGCTTCGATTTGAGAAAGATGGGGAAAATTCTACAGATGGGTGAGGTATTAGTAACTTCGCACATTGCTGTGACCATATACCTGGCAAGTTTAATGAAGGAAGGGTTTACTCCAGCTTCCAGTTCCAGGGGACACCATCAACCATGGTGTGCAAGGCACGGCCACAGGAATGGGAAGCTGACTGGTGCACTGCACCCAGTCAGGAAGCAGAGCGTGTGAACGAGAAGTGAGGTCATCTACAAACCTCACACCCACAGTCAGGAAGCAGAGCATGTGAACGAGAAGTGAGGTCATCTACAAACCTCAAGGCCCTCTGACAGTGATGCCCTTCCCCCACTGAGGATCCACCTCCTAAAACTTCAACCACCATTCCAAACAGCGCCACAAGCTGGGGAGCAAGTGCTCAAATACATGAATCTATGAGGGACGTTGCACCTTCAAACCACAATGGGTAGGAAGGGTGCTTAAACAATAATGTCAATACTTCATGCCACTGTACTGTATGCTTATAAATGGATAAAATGGTGAACTTCATATATATATATATATATATATATATATATATATATATATATATATATATATATATATATAGTTTCCAGGCTGGTGAGACACTCAAAAGGTAAACAGTGCTTGTCACACAAACATGAGGGCCTGATTTGCCCTAAGTTTGATTCCCCAACTCCCACATAAAACAGCTGGGTGTGGCTGTGCATGTCTGTAACATTCATGTGGGGAACAGAGAAGACTCACTAGGGTTCCCTGGTCAGCCAGTTTGAACAAAACCAGTGCTCTAGGTTCAGTGAGAGACTCAGTCTCATGGAGACATGTGACAAATGACATGTGACATGTGACAACACCCTAAGTTCTCCTCTAGCCTCCACACACATGCTCACAGAGGGCATGCATCTTCGTGCACACACACACACATATGTGCCTGCACACACACCACCCACACATATCATATCCACACAAAATCAAAAGTTAAAATAGAAAGGGAAAACCGCAAAGGCCAAGTAAAATGAAACCTTTCCACATAAGCATCCAGACTTCCAGTGTCATTTGGACAGGGAGAAGAGATTGCGACATTCCCCCAGGGATCCACACAGCCTCTGACCCCTTAGAGCAGATGCTCACTTGTTTTCCATGGCCACTGCCTCCACCCCCTTTACCCACCTCCCTTGCCAGCTGGCTTCTGAAGTCGCTCATTCCCCAGCAACTAAGGAGAGCTTGAAGAAATGCCCCTTACTGAGGCTCCACCCCAGATAATCACATCACAATTTCTTAAGGGTGGTGCCCAGGCCCTGGTAAGTTTTAAGAGCTCCCCAGGTAAGTCAGTGCACATCGGGCACAGAGGACCCCCAGCAGGATGCCCAGAGCAGGGTCCCAGATCTCTGGCTCAGCTGCATGTTGACATCCACGAAGGATTTGAAAAGCAACCCATGACTCTTTCTGGAAATTCTGATATCAGGTGGAGCTGAGAATCAGGATTTTTCTTAAGTTTACTGGGTGTTTGGATTTATACCAAAAATTATGACCCACAGTTGTAGATATCTGCATTTCTATCCTCTGCCAAAGACATGTAACACTTTTCCCACCACCTCCTCAGCACATGCCCTGCCAAATAATATATGTAATACATATATTATTTAGGCGTGTTGCATGTACATATTAGCCATCTGTGACATGTTGCTATGATAGAAAACATGAGATGCATAATAGATAAAGGAAGGAGGTCTCTTTGGGCTCACAGTTCTGGAGAGTGGCAAGTCCAAAAGCATGACACCAGTGATGGCTTTGGACTACTTCCACTCGCAGAAGGCAGAAAGGTGAGCAGGCACGTGTGGGAAAAGAAAGAATGAGAAGGATGGACTTTCTTTACCACACGCTGCTCTTGGGTAATTAACAGGGTCCTGAGAAAGCAAGAACTCACTGGAGATAAGCATCAGACCAGGGTGAGGGCTTAAACCACATGACCTGAACAACCCACAATAGGTCCCACCTACTTTTCAGCACCACCAGCCCCATTGAGGAACTGAGCCTCAACATGAATTTTTTAGTCTGGACAGAACATTGAGAAACCAGAGTACACGCATGTGCATGCATACACACATGCACACTCCTTCAGCTACCTCCCTCTCCATGGCTCCAAATTCCACCCATACACTAACGCTGAGTCATCATAGAGGACCAGAGAGCAAGTCTCACACTGAAGTGCTAGTGATGAGAGCTGAGGGAGTGAGTGTAACCTCCCCGGAACCTAAGACAAACCCCACCACCATCTGAGCGCTTCCCACACCCGTGCTCTCTCCCTAGTTATCTCCATGAGGCCTCCAGCAACACTGTTGGGACCTGCTGTCATCCTCATCTTGGGTGAGGTAAGTGTGAAGACCCATGCGGTGATTATTCTGAAGGGAGCACTCCTTTGAATTTATATGTTCTGGAGTTTTCCTTCAAATCAGCTATAATCTTTTACAATCATACCTTGTACGTTCCCAAAATGTTCTGTTAAAGAGGATTTTTGTAATGTGATTCTCATTTTAAAAGCACTAAGGGAATTTGGTATTTTAGGGAACACTTCAGAGAACCTTTTATAAAACAAATAACCCTTTAGGACTGTGAACACTAGACCATTAATGTGACTATTTTGTGAGGTGGGTGTTTTGCAGAACAGGTTTTCTTATAGTATGCTGAATCTATTTCCAATGCATACATATTCCAGTGTCTATGAGCAGATTAGAAGACTGAAAGAAACTGTTCTAGGGAAATGCAATACGCTTCCAAAGGCTGCCTTCTAGAATAATGATGATGATGATGATAAAAATGTTTGTTTCTTCCTCCTCCCAATTTTTCAGTGGCAAAATTTTGAGTCATTCCTCCCAAGAAGCATGCCTGAATCTAGTAGGACTTAAGAACTCATCTCCCCATCCTTCCTAAATGACACGACTTTGATCAATTTTCTGTCATTGTGTCAGAGGGCTGATTCCATTCGAAGAGGCCAGGGTGATGGGCCAGCTAAAATGGTAGTATGGGCTACCCTGAACTCAAGTGATTGTTCAGTACGCCACTGCTAGTGACTCAACAAAACATCTGACAGAGCTGACACTGGTCTCAGTGGTTACATTATAGGCAGAGAATGAGAGGCACAGAACAGAATGTTCCTTTAAAATCAGCACTGAAGAGATAAGGAGATAGTTCAGTTGGTACAGTGTTTGCTTTGAAAGCACAAGGAGCCAAGTTTGATCCCCACAACCCACACAGAAACAAGCCAGGCATGGTGGCACACACTTGTTAACCAAGGGCTGGGGTTGTGGAGATGGGCAGATTCCTGGGGATTGCTGGCCAGTCAGTCCAGCCTTCTTGGCAAGCTCAAGGTCAGTAAGAGACTATCTTAAAAGGTGAACAAGCCCTCCTGAGGAATGACACCTGAGCTGGTTATCTGGCCTCCACACGCATGCCCATTATATGCACATGTACATAAATGAACACACATATCATAAAAACTAAAACATAACTGTAAAGTAATTTTCTTACCCAGTTAGCAACCAGATATAGCTGTGACAGCAACCTTCCTATCCAACAGAGAGAAACTCTTGGTACTCTGTAGCTACTGTGAAAAGGAGTTGAGAGCTAGGAAAATGGCTCATCAGGTAAGAGCACTTGCTGTATAAGCATGAGAGACCCTGAATTCAATTCCCCAGCATCCACGTAAAAAGTGAGGCATGGCCATACACACTGTAACCCCAGTTACACACTCCTATGGGAGGCAGAGACCAGAGAATGGCTGGGGCTCAGTGGTCAGGGTCAGCCAGTCTGTCCAAAAAAAGCAGCATTTCCAGATGTAGTCAGAGGCTTGGTCTCAAGAAAACATGCAAAAGAGCAATAGAGGACACCTGATGTTCTCCTCTGGCTTCCACACATGTATGCACAGGGCACATGTACCTGCATGGTGTGTGTAAATCTGCACACACAGGTGCATACAGTACAAACACACATATACTATGCACTAAAGAAAGAAGGGGTGGGGAAGAGAATAAGACCCACCACCAGCTAAAAGTCAGGAAAAATTTCATGCTAAAGCCCCGGCAGACTTCATTCAGCGGCTGACTTCCAGCGAGGACACGGAATTTCACAGGTTGTATATTCATTCCTTCAGCAGTCAATGAATACATGTTTAATCCTCAGTTTCCTTACCCAGAAACATGGGCACCTTGCTAAGTTCTGGGTCCTAGGATAAAGAGATGGTGTGATTCTGGGGCAAAAAAAAAAAAAAAAAAGGCAAGAAAGTGAAGGATGGTGGAGAGGAGTAGAAGGTAGGAATGGAGAGAGACAGAGACAGGTTGGCTTGATATTTCTTCCGAAATTATAAACAGTAACTTGACTACTCAGTTTCTGAACTGCTTTCCCAACACTTCACTCACTCAGCTCTACCTCCTCCCTACCCAGAGCTGAAAACAGCTTTCCCTGCTTGAATCAGAGTTCTATAGGAATAGAAGGAATAGAATGTTCTATCCGACTATCTCTCTCCTATGTAATGGCTACAGACTCTTAAAAAGATGTAAAAATTAACCCTAACTCACTACATAAGAAAATGGAAAGATGGATGGGATGGTCCTCGGAAGAGTAATGAGTACTTAACTGTTGCCTCAGGATCCAGTCAGTACCAAGCTAGGCAGCTAATTCCAGGATAGAAAACTGACAGGCTAGTAACGAGGTGACCGTAGCAGCCAGAAAGTGAGATGGGCAAACCAGGAAAAGTGAGAACCAAAGAAAGAGAGGAAGCTCTAAATTTCACACATAAATTCTGCTCGTATCTCTGGCCCACCTCTGGTCAGTGTGAGTACAGGACAAACTTTACAAGACCCAACTTATGCTCAGAAAACTGAATGGCTATTTCAACTGTGGCTTGCCCCAAATTAGAGCATTTGGAGTTTGAGTCCAGGTAATGCTGCTAAAATTTTTTTTAAAAAAATCAATACTCTTCAGAGGAACATAACAGAATTCAGAGCCTCTACATTTTATATATGAGTCTGTAACACAATCCAAAATTCTTAGTCAAATCATGATGCAGGAGATGTGAGCTAAAAAAAAAAGTATAAGTAGTCAATAGTGTCTGATCCTAAGATGCCCTTGATGTTTGAATTAAGAGTCTTCAAACAATTTCCATATCTATGATCAGGATCAAATGGAAAACTGGCTCCCAATGAAAAATTTGAATACTGTTTGTAGGGAAATTAGAAACTTTAAAAAATCTGATATTTTAGTAGTTAGTGATATAAAATCTAAATTAAAATATCAGCAAATGGTTCTAACAGAAGCCTGGAGATAATAAAGAAACAATGAACCTGAAAAGAAATTAATAGAAATGATCAACCTTATTTACAAAATGTGGGGAGACATAATTGGGGTATAGTAGAGCAATATCAAAAGATACAACACATATGTCATTAGAAAGTAGAGATAAAATAGGGTAGAAAAATACTCGAAACTACAATTAAAGAAACTTTTCAACTTTAGAGGAAGACCTGAAATTTATAGATTTAGCAAATCCAAAGGATAAATACAAAGAAATACACATTATAGCCAAACTGATGAAACCAAAATCACAAAACAAACAAAAAGAAGCCCTCTAAAGTCTTAGAAAAAAGCATCAACATACAGACTGAGACATAACAATACAAGTAACCATTCAGTTCTCATCCAGGGGAATGATTTTAAGAACCGTGAAGCAGCATCCTTAACGGTTCAAAAGGTAAACTCTGCCTGCTTCCAATTCTATAGAACAAAGACATACTGCAGTAATGAAGGGAGAATAAAAACTTTTCCTGTACATGAAAACTAACAGAACCCATTCAATAGGAAATTTGAAAGGCATTCCCAGGACTGGAAAAAGATGGAAAGGAGGGAAGGAAGGAAGGAAGAAGGGAAGAAGGGAGGGAAGGGAAGGAGGGAGGGAGGGAGGTGAGAGGGTGGAAGGGAAGGAAGGAAACTTTGAAAGGAAATTAGACTGCAAAGAAATTACACTGAGCTGAGACTGTCTTGAATATTCAGAAAGGAATTACTAACATATGTGGTCAATGTTTAGATGAAAGTTTCATTTCCTTTTTTATTTAGGATACATATGACTAGTGGCTGAGTAGATGGCTCAGCAGGTAAGAGCACTTGCCACTCAAGCATGAGGACCTAAAAGGGTTTGATATGCCATGAGTTCAATACTCCAGCATACACATAAACAGCTGGGCATGGTCGTGCATGCCTGTAATCTCAGCCCTGTGAGGGAGCAAAGACTTGAGAGTCACTGGGGCTCACTGGCCAACCAGTCTGACTGGCAATGCTAGTGCAGGGTTCCGTGAGAGACTATCTCAAGGAAACACACTCATGATAAATACAAGAGACATCCAGTGTTCTCCTTTGGTGCTGGCACATCCCAGGTAATGCTGCTTACATGCTACACACACACAGAGAGAGACAGAGAGAGAGAGACTCATGTGACCAAAGCAAAAATTATAGCATCCTGTGAGCTGCAATGGGCAGTGGTTAATGCAGAGAGGCACAGCCAGCAAAATCGCCAAGAATAAGTGGCTACTCTGTGCTCAGTTTCAAACAGAACATGTAACCCACCCCTTCAAGGCTCAGGGAACCTTGTAGAAGAGGGGAAGGAAAGAATGTAAAAGCAGGAGGATGGAGAGGAGGGCTATGAAATACTGTCTTCTGGGTACAAAAATGGCCCTTATACTTATGAACTCAATGCACGTGTGATTTCCAGCACAAGAGTGAACCTGACAATATTCCACCATCAAAAGAGCACATGAGGGCTGGAGAGATGGCTTAGTGGTTAAACGCTTGACTGTGAAGCATAAGGACCCTGGTTCAAGGCTCGATTTCCCAGGACCCATGTCAGCCAGATACTCAAGGTGGCACATGCACCTGGAGTTTGTTTGCAGTGGTTGGAGGCCCTGATTCTCCCATTCTCTTTTTCTCTGTCTGTCATTCTCAAATAAATAAATAAAAATAACAAATTTTTTGTTTTGAAAGCACAGAGACTCCAGACCTCCCAGGGTAGCGAGTAGTTTCTGGGAGAGGGGAAATCAGGTTCCTCAGAGATGTAGACATTGGAAAGATGTACATACACATCTGCAAACACGCACACATGGAGCAGTTTATAGTAAGCTAAATACTGTCCCCAAAGAAAGCAGTGTAGGCACAGGCTAGGCAAAGTGTTTGAATAACCGGGTCAATAACATGTTTATGTAAATTGTCTTGATAAGTGTTTATGGGTCAGAGACCAGCTGTGTTAGAGAAAACATGTCTCCTCTTTGCACAGATAATGATAGGTTTTTGTCTTCTGGCTTTCTTTTATTTTATTTTTTAATCATCTAAAGCTAGAAGCTATCCTCATGATCTCATTCTAAAAGTACAAACTGCCTTTGAAAAGAACAGTGAAATGTCATCCTGAAGAAAATACAAAAAAAAAAAAAAGCAGGCGAAGTTTTAAGTTGACTTAAAATCAGGGCTCCAAAACGGCAAACAAAAACTTAGGAACTTTAAACCAAGTTTATAACTGAAGCCATAGTTAAAAGTAGAAGTCACAGTCATGCATGAAAGGATTCGTACACACTCTCTACAGTGCTGTGTTCTCAGGAAGGGGAGATCTGATTTCTCAAAATCTGTTTTTCAAGCAAAATGAATAAAATATCTCAAATATTTTCTTGCAAGTGCCAAACATGGCAGATGGCATGTGCGTGGGGATTATATAACCGTGCTGAGCACCAGCCATAGAGTTCTGAGCATATGCTCAGAGTGGAAACTTCTCTGCCTCACTCTCTCACTGATCAGAGCGGCTCCGCTCTCCTGTGCAGAGGACCAGTCAATCGTCTGGACAGAGGGGGTGGCACCCTGGTACAAGTTCAGAATCAGGATTCTGTACTTAATTGTCTCATGATCACAGACACCCCAGTTCTGGTGATTTGAACCCAACAGAGCCAGTGAATTCTAGTAGGGTTCACTTTAGGATTCTTAGATATGATTTCCACAAAACACCCAAATTCTCAATTCCATCCAGTTGTCTCGAACCAGGTTGGTGATAGGCTTTAACAGGGTCTCAGGATAGGTTATAGATTAGTGAATGGACAAGTAAAATTCTGGTTTTAGATCCAGCCTTGCTCCCTAGTGGGGAAGACTTTTTTCCCTCAGGAAGACCGTGTATTAGCTTTCTGTTAACTTGAAAGGCAGAAATTGCAATCTTGGCTCACGGTTACAGAGGTTTCCATCCAAAGTCAGTTAGCATTGTTTGGGTGGCTATAAGGGGTGTTCGCAATCACATGACCACTGCTACCACCAACACAGAAAACACTAATCACCACCCTGAAAGGTTTCCTGTTTCTTTGCATTCAACTCCATTACCCCTACCCTCTGGCAGGCCACCCAGGGAACTCTATCACTACTATTTCACCTTCTGCACAATTTCATGTAAACAGAGCCATACAATATGTAGCCTTTTGAGTCTGGTTTCTTTCACTAGTAAGCAATAAATGTGTTGTTTATTCATGTTGTCATGTGAATTAATAGTTCATTCACTTGTTCAATGTTCCACTGTATGGACATACTACAGCTAATGGGCATTTGGGTGGTTTTCAGTTTTAAGCAGTAGGAATAAAGTCACCCTGGATATGCAAACACATGTACATGCAAACAAAGGCTTTGTGTTTCCTGGGGTAAATTCTTGGGAATGAAAATGCTGGGTCATATAGTAAATGTGTATTTGACTTTAAAAAATTTTTTTTTCCAAATTGAGTGCAATACTTTCTATCCTCACCAGCAGTGGGGAGTTCTGATTCTTCTGTGGCCTCACCTAGAGTTGGTCTAGATAGTGTCTTGAATTTGAGCCACAAGGTGGGCACACATTATATTTCATTTTTCAGATTTCATTTCCCTTGTGACTCGTTTCACCGAGCAACATTTTGTGTGTTGACATACTGTGCTTCCCTGGTTTTGTGTGGCGTTATCAAGCCTCAAAAACATCAAACATTTCCTCCACAAAATAGGCACTTATTGGTCCAGAGCTATACAGAGTCTAGAATGGCTGTTGTGAGATAAGACCACCCCTTAAAACATCCACATTTTAGAAAAATATTTCAGGGCTGAAGAGATGGCTTAGCAGTTAAGGCACTTGCAAGCAAAGCCAGAAGACCTAGGTTCAATTACCCAGTACCCACATGCAACCAGATGCAAAAGGTGGCACATGAGTTTGGAGTTTGTTTACAGTGGCTAGAGGCCCTGGTGCCCATTCTCTCTCTACCCACTTCTTTCTCTCTCTCAAATGAACAAATAAAAATTATTTCTTTCATTTTTTAGTATTTATTTATTTATTTGAGACAGAGAGAAGGAGAGAGAGTGTGTAAGAATATGTGTGCAAGGGCTTCTAGCCACCACAAAAGAACTTCAGATGCATGCGCCACCATGCGCATCTGGCTTACATGGGACCTGGAGAATTGAACCTGGGTCCTTAGGCTTTGCAGGCATGCACCTTAACTGCTAATCCATCTGTCCAGCCCAAAATATATTTTTAAATTGAAAACATTTCAAAATGAGTTAAAGAGTTAAAACCCAGATTAATTATCTGTCTTTTCTTCCTTATGGGATGGAAATGACTTCCAGCTTACAAATAAAAAGAGCTGGAATGAAATGGCAGTTCCTTCTCTAACAGTCTTAACCAGACACCCCCACATTGCATATCCTGAGCTATCAGATGGCCATGAGATCTGAAGGCTTCAGAACACTAAATTTGCCTCCCCAAAAAAACAAATGTTAAGCTGCTTCACACATGTCCTTAGTCTCTTATAGTATTTAATTTTCCCTTCAGATTATTATTTTTAGGTGGGATTCAAAACACCCACCAGGGATTTTTTTGTCTCATGAGAGAGAACATTTTTGTTGTAGTAGAAAATGTGTTCTGCTGCTAATGATTTGTCAAGGGTTTTTTTTTTTTTTTTCCTATGAGATGTAGCTTTCTATCTCCTTAAAGTGCAGTAAATTACTCAGATTCATGACATCAAAAAATGTCACCTCTGTACTTAGGAAAAGAATAAAATCAGTCTACCCAATAATCCTCTCTACCACTAATGATCTTGACAAAAAATGTCCTAGGGACTTTGTCACTGTAATCCTTCCAAATTCACGACAATACACTGAGAGTCTCTCCTCTCAAGTTTCCACCTCCACTGTGAGAACTGTACACATAGATATCTGCTCTCTGGTATTTAGATAAGAGAATTAGGCTCAATAAATTGGAATTTTTTAATATACTTAATTGAAAATTGGAATTTTTTCAAAAGCAGAAGGTCTCTTCAGAAGTCACTTATAATCATTACTTTTCATCAGTATTAAGGAACAAAAGAAAAAAGACACAGGATGAAAACCCACATACAATCAAGATCCATTAATGTTTACCACACTTTTGTTATCTTTCCATGGGCTTCTGTCTCATGGGGGCAGTGGTTACAGGATTAGTTGGCTAGCCCACATGCTGACCCTACAGGTATGGAAGCATGACCATGGTGAAATGGATGATTTCCTTCTTTCAGGGACGTTGGGTGGATTTTAACTATGGGTGATGGTAACTACATCTGCAACAATCCAGTTTGCCATCCCAACCTTCAGAGTTAGGAGTGTATTCCGTTTCCATGCCTGACATTTCTTTGACAGGCATGTTTTCCACTATAGGACCTGTCACTTTGAATCCAAATGTAAGTGTAAATATCTGAGCTTAGGCAAAGAAACAGAGGCTGGATGTCAAATGAGAGCGTGCGTTTCATTCATGTGTTTATTACTCCAACTAGGACCGGACCCCCAAAGACATTTTGCTTGACATTCATCAACTGGTCCTGCTGTAAAAAATCAGAACTACCTAATTAGTTCCAAATCTCAGATTGATAAACACAGTTATCGTTTATCCCTTCTATAATTACTTATGGGGGTCCTTTGTCACAATCCATCCATGTACCCTACCCCCTAGATCTTTAAACACCCAGACACTTGCTCCTACAGCCATTCCCAGTGCACTCTTAGACTGTAGCTCTCTCACTCACTCCCTTCACCGCTACAATCACATTCAGAAGAAAAGCGGAGCCTGAGCTATTTCTAGAGCTGTGTCTTGTTACTAAAAGGCAGATCCACTTAAAGTCAAATGTGCAAGGCAATTAGTAGCAGAGGGATGAGGGCGTCTGAAGACATCTTTCCTATGGATCGTAGCGTCACCTTCGGACGAGAAGCGCTGACTTTGCCTCTTACACAAAATTTACTACTCATGGCAATTCTTTAAGCCACACATTAGTAATGATATGTATATACACATATACATGTGGGAAAAATATATATCCAAAATATGGTTATTTTCTTTAACAGTAAGTCTGCCTGTGTGTGAAATGAAGGAAGCACCCCTCCATCCCACCTCCATGCACTAAGGCTCAAACCACCTTAGCTGCAGGGGTCAACCTAAAAGAACAGCCCAGGGCACAGAGAGCAAGCCAGCAGCTTGCCTTCCACCCTGTCTTCATCCCCATCACTAGAGCAGCCCTATGGCCATGCCACTCTGGCACAGCTCGCATCAGGATGCTGCCACAAATCATTTGCCGGCTGGCTGGCAGTCACCTGAAGCAACGACACCTTCCAAGCCCTGAGGCTCACAGCCTGTCTTCTGCCCACCCAGACTTCCCTGACACGGGAGCCCGAGGGAGAAGGCCCTGGGAGTTTCCCACCTCTGCTCTCATGAAGCACCAAGTAGGATTGTCAAACAGGAATAATTTCAGCAAGAGGAACAAGAAACCAGCTCGGAAGAGGGCACCTTCAAGGGAGATTGGTTGGCAGATCTTCACAGCATGTGCTGGTCATTATTGTGAATCTATCCCTCCACCTGGGCTCCATCTCGCCTTCTCAGACCCATGGTTCCCAAGAGCTGATTATGAGGCCAGAAGGTTGAAAGAAGTTCAGAAATGTGCAGCCCACAGAATCAGATTCTTAGGGCCAGAGCACTCCTCCAAGCCTATACAGAAACACCACGGCGAGTGACTGAGGTGACTATGTGTAGGTGTGGCTTACCCATGGCTACAACCTACTAGTCTAGTGGACTTCATCAGGAAAACAGCTCCCTTGCTTGTTTTGCCAATTTTCCTTAGTTTCAGCCAGGGCCCTTTTGGGGTATGATAGGGTGGCTCTCTCCTTAGGATCTGCACCTATCTGAAGAAGAGAAGCAGATTCTCCAACGGAGAGTAAGTTAGCTCCAGGACAAATGAGATAACCCTTACTTTTTTAATAGATAGTTTAATAGGTGTAGGCCCTCTTGTAGCCCATGATTGATGGTAGCTTGATATTGGAGAGTGGGCTTATGTTTGGATATTATTCTGACTTGTTTCCCAGCTCCAGCTATGGGTCCCATACCACTGAGGGGATCAGTTAGCCAAATCAAGAGCTGTTTTCCTGATGAACCAGATACCAGCACAAGGGGGAAGGAGACCAAAACAGAGAAAAGTCAACTCCTACCAAATCAGAGAGCCAGAGCCCCAGAGACCCCCAACACCTCATCACTGAAGCAGACCAAAAATGAACCCAACATGGCTCAGGGAAATTTTGCGGAAGAGGGGTCGGAAAGAATGTCAGAGCCACATGTTGGGTCAAGATATGCAGAGACATTTATCATACCAATAACTTTGGGCTAACTCCACAATGCATGACCCATATACCTCAACAAGGAGGGGCCAAAAGGGAGGGGGTAGGTCACAGATGAGCCTAATAATGGTACCAAACTGCCTGTATTTGCTGAATAGAAAACTAATTTTAAAAAAAAGACTATAAAAACAACAACAAAAAAAAATATATTGTAAGAGCGCCCTCAGTGAAATAGGGGAAGGGATGAAAGAAGATAATGGTATCAACACCTAATGTGTACATACAAAATTTCTACTCAATAAAATATTATTTATTTTTCTTACAAAAAAATAAATAAAAATAAAGTTGACTTCATTCCCTCTGCTCTTATTGCTTGCCAAAACAAACAGCTATAAATCACCACAGAAATTAATAATAATGGCAGTGACATCTAGGTTTTCTGTTACCAGGTATTGTTCCCAGTGCCTTTCAAGTATTATTTCATTTAAACTTCACAGGATAGGGAGATAGTTCAGTTGGTGAACTGCTTGTCTCACAAGCATAAGGACCTGAGTCTGGGCCCTAGAACCCACCTAAAAATGTCAGGTGTGGTGGTGCCCTTGAAATGCTATTCCAGTGCTGGGAAGGCAGAGACAGGAAGATCCCTGAGTCTGGCTGGCCAGACAGTCAAACCTAACTGGTGAGCTGCAGGCCAATGAGAGGCCCTATCTCAAGAAAGGTGGATGGCATTCCTGAGGAATGCCTCAAGGTTGTCCTTTAGCCTTCAACACACATGCACGCATACTCACATGCATACACATAAAACCTCAAGCCATCCTTATGCAGTGTCTACTACCTCCATATTACAAATGAAATGAAGCGCATTGATACCCTGACCAGAGGTCTTGAATAAGTTGACAGAAGAGTCCCTGCCACTAGCCAGGCACTCAATACTCATGACATTCAAGACCCCTGTTGTGCCCTTGGGTACTTCCTAGATCATCACTGTATAAATTATTTTATATAGAATTCTTTAAAACTCATATATGGTCACAGAGAACCAAAGCAATCCATTTCTCCAAAATATCCATAAGCAGATTAATAGTGACTCCCTTCCCATGAGTAGGAACTGACCAACTAATTGTTTCAATCTTTTCTGTAGTCCAAATAAGCTAGTTATTTATAGAAAGGCAAAATACACTTGACAAGTCTTCAAAACACAAACCTTTGCTTAGCACATAAGGAACTTACCGATATTTCCTCCATTTCTTACCTATAGAGCACTTTGCCCTGCCTCATCCAGCAGTCACAGACATCCAATTCCAGACACAATACTGTCACCAAGCTGAAAGTCTCCACAAGAACCTGCAATCTCCAAGATCTTAAGACTTTCTGGCACTGGAGAGATGGCTCAGTGGCTAAGGCATTTGTCTGTAAAGCCTAATGACCTGAGTTCAATTCCCCAGTACCCAAATAAAGCCAGATGCACAAAGTGGTGCATGTGTGTGGAGTTTGTTTTCAGTGACTAAAGGCCATGATGTTTTCTCTCTCCCTCTCCCTCTCCCTCTCTCTTTCTCTCCCTGTGGCATAGTTGCTCATGACTTTAATTCTAGTACCTAAGAGGCAGAGGTAGAAGGATCACTGTGAGTTCAAGACCAGCCTAAGACTACATAGAAAATTCCAAGCCAGTCTGGGCTAGAAGGAGACCCTGTCTAAAAAAAAAAAAAAAAGAGAGAGAGAGAGAGAGAGAGACCTTCTGTCCAAGAAGTATGGTCCAAACTGAGGATGCCAGAGCACTTGCCTAGAGTGCATGATTCCCCGGGTTCTCGTCCCAGAATCACATTAACTGAGTGTGGTGGTACATGCCTGTAATCTCAACACTGGAGAGGTAGAAGGCTGTCCTCAGCTACATAGGGAGTTGGAGGTTGGCTTCAACTACATGAGACTCTGCTTCTAAACAAGTCAATGAATAAATTAGTCGGCAGATGGATAAATAAATCAGTCAGTCAATCTCATCCAGAATATCCTGTAGTGTCAAAGTGGCAGACATCTTTGAAGTTTGCCAGACCAGCAATATTTCCCACGGAGAACAGAAAATGGGTTAAACAGAAAGATGCTTTTCTAGAAGCAGTAAAGGCAGTGGTTAGAGTGAATAAGCAAACATCAGGTGGAATTTTAGATTTTACATTTTCGATCTTAGACAGCTTGGGTAAGTTCTTAACCTCTCCAAGCCTCAGTTTCCACATCTACAAAAGGAAAAGAGTGACAGTAGCTCCCTTGTGGAACTAGAGTAAGATTCAGTGAGATAGCATGAGCACCTGGCGCTGTGCTGGCTCCATGGTAACACAAGTTTACTATGTCCTCTTATGGTTTTGTCGTAGTAATTCTACTTCTTTTCAGTGGAGAGAGAATCTCTCTTCCTCTTCATTCCAACAAAGGGAAAAGGGACAAGATAGTGGTTTAGAAATTAGACCACGGTAGTACTGATGCATCCAGATGCTAGGAAACTCTAAGCAATGACTCTGAGTCCAGGCACAAACTGAGCATCCAATTTTACCAGCTTTCCAACGCTTTTTAGGTATTTATAACACATGTTTAGGTGTTTGTGCTGTATATATAATTAGCTGTTTTCTCCAGCATATCCAGTAATTATTTTATCAACTGCGCATCTGTTTTAATTAGCCATGTACACACTTTACTGTACTGTAAAATGTCAAACACACTGTAAAATAGTTTAGAGTACATTAACACATAAAAACAAACTGTCGCTTGACAGGTCACAAACAGCTGCAAAAATCTCATAGGCCCAACCAGCCGCAACTCAACAACTGCCATCCAAGGGCCACCCTGCGGGTCACTCAGAGACTCCTCCCCAGGCAGGAGCCTCACTCTCTGCTTCCAGTTCCCTCGTCTTGACATGATCATCAGATACAGCGTATGGGAAGCATGTGTGACTTGGCTGGCACAGTGCATGCCAACCCATCTTCAGTTTGCCAAGTCAGAGGCTCTCCACGCAGATGCTAAGGCAAATGGCATCAGCTGCTGACTAGCTCAGATGGGTGACTCTGAAACCAGGAGGGAGGAGCTGAGTCAGCAAGTGAAGCACAGGGGCTCTGGGGCATCCACGCTCCTTCTCCCTTGATTGCCTCTAACGTTAACAGTTCATCAGAGCCATCTCAGATGCCCTCGCGTAAGAATGCCGATTTCTGGAGTCCAACCTGACCAGGGGTCCTATACAGGAGGCCTGAGGTGGGGCCAAAGAATGGACATGTCAGCAGAAGGTTGCTAGCAACCTCCAGGACTTGCACTGAAGGATCCCAGGTCAACCTCTCATGCTTCTTCAGGAGAGTTTCTTGGTGTTCTTCATCCCTGAGCTTATTCCCACTTCCAGCTGGCAGATGTTGACAGGGCGTTAATGGTCCATGACTGTTGACTCACCCAGTGTATTGGAACTGATTAATCCAGAAATACTCTGAAGTCGTCTTTTTCTGAACAGTTTAGTGGTAGATTTTCACTGCTACCTATTTTTGACGATTTTGCTCCAGGGTGGATGGCTTTACTTTATGGTGGAGGGTTTTGCTCTATGGTGGAAAATTGCCTTTCATAGAGAAGAATTCACAGAGATCCCTCAGTACGGCTATTCACCTATTCTCTCTCTGACAGAGAAATAGCTCAAATAAGCCATCAAACTTTGTATCACAAGGCCTGTTAAAGGTATATAAGCTACTTTTCTTATCGACAGAGCCAAATACCTGATAAGAAGCAATTTAAAGGCAGGTTTCTGGCTCATGGTTTAAGGCATGCAGTCCATCATGGTGGGAAAGCATGGTGGTAGGAACATGCATGGGTGCACACATCTCAGTAGACCAGGAAGCAGAGAAACTGATTGGCCAGAAGAGACACCAAGCCACAACCCCAAAGACCTGCCCTGAAATGACCTACTTCTTCCAGCTAGGCCCCTCCTCCTGAAGGCTCCATAGCCTCTCAAAAGACCACCACAGGGGACCAAATGTCCAAACACATGAGCCTGTGTGCAGCATCTTACACTCAACCCAAAACAGAGCCTCAATCCAAAGTCAGCAGAAGGAAGGAAATAATAATAATTTTAAAATCTGAGCAAAAATTAAGTGAAATCGGTATCAGAAAAGCAATAGCAAAGAATAACAAAACTAAATTTTTGAGTTCCTTAGAAAATAAAAGAGTCTGTAATGAATTATTTTTTACCAACAAAGTTGATTCCCTGGAAGAAAGAAATAAATCCCTAGAAATATAACCTCCCAAGTATGAAGCATGAGAAAATAGAAAACCTGTACAGGGCCTGGAGAGATGGCATAGTGGTTAAGGCCCTTGTCTGCAAAGCCAAAGGACCTCAGTTTGATTCCCTAGGACCCACATAAGCCAAAAGCATAATGTGTCTGGAGTTTGTAGTGGCTGAAGGCCCTGGCTTGTCCATTCCCTTTCTCTCTCTCTTTGTCTCTCTCTCTCTCTCTCTCTCTCTCTCTCTTTCTCTCTCTCAGAAATAAATAAATTAAATATACTTAAAAACCTGAAGAAGCCAAGAATGAGTAATTAAACTAAACTAATAGTCAAAACACTCACACTCAGAACAACAATCCAGGTTCTGGTGTTAATTCTTTCCCAATTCTTCCCCCCAACACATACACACACACACACAAAATCCCAGGGAACATTTCCAAGCTCATTTTACATGACCAGTATTACCCTATGCCAATGCCAGAGAAAGAATTATTTTTTTTAAATATGACAGGCCAACTTCCCTGATGATATCCTCAAGAAGAAAAGAAAAACTAGCAAACCAAACTCAACAGCATGGGCTGGAGAGATGGCTAGGGTCCCTAGTACTCATGTAAAGCCAGATGCACAAGGTACAAGGTGGTGCATGCATTTGGAGTTTATCTGCAGTGGCTAGAGGCCCTGGCATGCCCATTCTCTTGATCTCTCACTGTCTGTTTCTCTCTAATATAAATATAAATAGCCTTTAAAAATCTTAACATATTAGAATAATCATACATGATGATTCAGTGAGATTTGTCCTTAAAGTACAAAGATAGTGCCACACAAATTAGGTCATACACCATGTTAGTAGAAAGAAGGATAAAAATCATATGATCACCTCAGTAAGCACAGAAAAAGCATTGAAAAATTCAACATTCTCATTATAAAAATAAAACTTTCCACAGATTAGGGATAAAAGAATATGCAATAGCACAGACAAGAGAGAGAGAAATAATGCCATACTTAATGGTAAAATGCTTAAAGCTTTTCCTCTCAGAACAAAAATAAGATGAAAATTCTCATTCTCATCTCTTCTATATCGTACTGGAAAGCTTAGCAAGAGCAGTAATGCAATAAAAAGTAATAAAAGTTATCCAAATCAGGAAAGAAATCATCTGTTTGCAGATGGTACAACGTAGAAAACTCTTAGACACCACCAAAAAATACTATTAGAACTAATAACAAATTCAATAAAACTTCAAGATAATACAAAATTTGCATAGAAAAATCATTTGTGTATCTATTCACTAACAACAAATTTTTTTTTTAAAAGAAGGGGGTGCTGGAGAGATTGCTAAGTGGTTATGTCACTTGCCTTCAAAGCCTGACGACCCAGGTTCAATGACCCCATACCCATATAAAGCCAGATGCACAAAGTGGCACATGAATCTAGAGTTTATTATAGGCCCTAGCATGCCCTTTGTCTTCCTCTCTTTATCTCTCCTTACAAGTAAATATATAAAAATTTTAAAAAATTAAGACAGCAATCCCATCTATAACAGCATCAAAAATAAACTTATTGGGAATAACTTTAACTAAGGAGGTGAAATATATGTACAATGCAAATACTGATAAAAGAAACTAAATTAGACACAAGTACATGAAAAACACTGAGGTAACTATTGCTGAAATGAACTACAGAGTCACTACAGTCCCTATCAATCCCAATGTCATTTTTCACAGAAATAAGAAAGCAATACTCTGGCTGGAGAGATGGCTTAGCAGTTAAGCACTTGCCTTTGAAGCTTAATGACCCTGGTTCAAGGTTCAATTCCCCAGGACCCACGTTAGCCAGATGCACAAGGGGGCGCACGCATCTGGAGTTCGTTTGCAGAGGCTGGAAGCCCTGGCGCGCCCACTCTCCCCCCACCCCCCGCCCTGTCACTCTCAAAGAAATAAATAAAAATGAACAAGAGAGGAAAAGAAAGCAATCCTAAATCTATGTAGAAACAAAAGGACCCAAAGCCACGCATGGAGGCATGCCCGGAATGACAGCGGCACCAGGGAGGGTGAGGGAAGAGGGCAGGTTGGAGCCCAGCCCAAGTTACAGAGTGAGACGCTGTCTCAAACACAAACGAAGTAAAATTTTCCATAGCAGTCTATTCACATTCTCCAAAATAATAATAATAATAATACAATCAGTAACTCCCAACACTTGGGAGCTAACCGCAAGAATATGAGAAGTTCAATGTCATCCCCCACTACACAGCAAGTTACAGGCTACCCTGGCCTACATCAGACCCTGCCTCAAAAATAAATAAACAAGTGAAAAAGAAAACAAAGTATAATTTTTATTTTTATTTTTAACTATTGATACCTAGGTATATGCTGAAGGCAGGATGATGAGTTAACACTTTAGAACCAGGAAGATCTCTTTTAAAATCTTAGTTCATAGGTAAAGCAACCATCTATGATTTAACTGGTAAATGCATTAAGGTCACTGGTCAGGAAGAGAAATGAATTATACCAAGTGTGTAAAAACAGATCATTATGGTTTTATTTATTCATTTCCCCCCTTGTATGAGTGAAGTAGTATCAAACGATATGAAAATCATCAGTTTTAAGTGTACAACTTGCTGAACGCATGTGTGGAAGGAGGCTGGAGCTGGAACCCATGGTCTCGTAGGTGCTGGGTGACCCTCTCACGCTGGGCAGCACTCTCAGCCCTGAGGAACGTCTTCTCTTTTAGACAGTGTCCTGGTGCATAGCTCCGGCTGAATCCATGGTCCTCTTGTGTCCACCTCCTGAGTGCTAGGATTTCAGGCACTAGGTTAGCATACCTGGCCCTCCTGATGAAGTTCTTGAGCATAAACATCTATGTACTCAGGCCCCTACTGTTGTGTAGATGTTCCTGGCGAGGAACCCACGCAGCAGGGCCCGGACAGACCAAGCAGAGGATTCTAAGTTCAGCATGGCGAACAAACCAGTTCACTGGCTTACTTGCAGGATTAGTCTCATAGCAGCACTGGTATTATATCATTATTAGCAAAGGTGCTCCGCAGCCAACTGTTGGTCGTCCATATATTCTTGGGGATCAGCCTTGACGGGGTGTCCTAAGTCTTTTAAGTCACCTGAGTCCTGTGTGTCTTGTGACCCTCCCTTCACAAAGGAATGTTAATGGGCCCAACTTTGTGAGGGTCTCAGGTGGGTCATCACAGATGCTTAGCTGCAATGGGGTGATCGCCAGGTTCAACCGGGAGGAAACAGCAATGCCAGCCCCAGTAATGCATAGGATAGTTCTACCCAGGAAGCGTAGAACTGAAACCAAAGCATGCGTTCTGACTTCCGGCCCCATAGACTGTTTCCACTATTCCACAGCTTTCTACAAACACAACACTGTGGTGGGCACTCTTTGGCCTCCAGCATTCACTCAGAATGTCAATGAGATTCCTCCCTGTTGTAACAAGCATCTACAGTTGTTTCCTATTTCTGAGTAGTACCACAGTGTGGGAATATCTGGTTCATTCTTTCCTTGCTAGCTAACAAAATGCCTGTATATAACAAAATAGTTTTTGAATCCATAAGATTAGATGGGTATTAGATGGTGTGTGTGTGTATTTCTGTCTTACAGAGCAGCACATGCCTTTTTAAGTATCAGCCTGAAAATCTCAACACATTATATAAATTAGAAAGCAGTAGGTAGGGCTGGAGAGATGGCTTAGCAGTTAAAGCACTTGCCTGCAAAGCCTAAGGACCCGTGTTCAACTCTCCAGATCCCACATAACCCAGACGCACAAAGGTGAGGCAAGCACAAGGTCGCACGTGCCCACTAGGTGGCTCAAGTGTATGGAATTCGATTGCAGTGGCTAAGACCTGAATTCTCTCTCTCTCTCTCTTTCTCTTTCTCTCTCACTAAAATATTTTTTTAAATAAAGTAGTAGGTGAAAGGGGCTAGGAAAATGAATCAGAAGGCAGAGTGCTGCCAAGTAAGCAGAAGAGCCTGAGACCACCTGAGCTTGCTGGATTCCCCAGAACCCACATAAACAGCTGGGCATGGCCATGGATGCCTTACCCCAGTCGTGTGGGAGACCAGAGAATCACTGTGGCTCACTGGTCACACTGGAAGCAGCAGGCTCAGTAGAGACAACCTTTTGTGGGTGAGGGATACAGGACAACATGCAAGACTCTCCTCTGGCTGCTAGATATATGTGCATGGGACACACGCATCTGCATACACACTAGCATATACTGTACACCACACACACACACACACACACACACACACTATGCCAAAAAATAAAATAATTAGGTAATGTGCTCTGAATATAACTCAATAAAACTAGAAATAAATAATAAGTGTTCAAGCAAGCCAAAACCAAACCTTTCCAAATCCTTAAGAATTAAGAAAAACATTACTCACAAATGAGTGAATCAAAACAAAACTTTAAAAATACATCAGGTAAGTGTGAATGTGTACTACACAAGTGTGCATAAAAACGCACAGGTACACACACACTGTATGCACACACAGTAATAGTACATGGCTAACTCTGTAGTTTTCTGAAACCTGTAACCACAAATATATGACACTCTTTTAAAAGAAGTAATACAATGTTTTCTACTCAAGAAACTAAGACAAAATGACAACATATAACTCAGGCAAAGAAGATAATGAAGACAAATGCGTACAAAATAAATTTAAAACAAAAACAAATTGATAAATTAGACCAAGTACTTGTTCTTTAAAAATTTAATAAAACAAGCAAATTTATGGATAAACTAATCAATAAGCATAGAAAAACCCATAAATAACTTTATTTAGGAATGAAAGATGATAGATGAATGGGACAAAGAGATTTTTAAATTAGAAGGTAAAAGTTCACCAGGCACACAGACATGTTAGTAAATCACAATGAGATAGGTACTTTCAGCAAGGGCAGGTATGTGTAAAGGAAACAAATTGAATCAAAATGTAACCTTATTTTTAATTATCCTCAGTGAAAATTCTAGAGCCAGATAATTTCATAGGTAGGTTATTAAAATTCTTCAAAGAGGGTCTAGGGAGAGTTCTCAGTGGTTAACATTGTTTGCTTTCAAAGCCTGCTAGCCCAGGTTCAGTTCCTCAACCATGGAAAAACAGGTGAGCATTCATTTGCAGCCACAAGAGGCCCTGGCATACCTATAAACACACATGCACACGCATGCAATTTAAAACGTATTCATTTGCGTGCGTGTGCATGCATACTCCAGGGCCTCTAGCCACTGCACACAAAACCAGGCACTTGCCCTACTTTTTGCATCAGGCTCATGTGGGTGGTTTGGGAATTTAAACTTGGCCTGCAGGCTTTGCATGCAAATGCCTTTAACCACCTAGCCATCTTTCTATCCCCCAATTTGTTTTAATTTTTATCAAAAAGCAAAAATTCCCATTCTCTGTAACTGTTATTTTACATGACATATAAACATATAAATAAACAAAATATTAAAAACTAACATAACTCTACCTAGTTAATTTATAAAGTTATTATAACTGCGGGGCTAGGGAGTTGGCTCAGCAAGTTAAAAGTGCTTGCAACTTAAGTGTGAGGGGCCTCTTGGGCCAGAGTTGGACAAGTTCAATGCCTCGGAACCCACATAAAAAGGTTGGGCATGAGGCTAGAAAGATGGCTTAGCAGTTAGAGGGGTTCAGTTGCAAAGCCTGAGAACCCAAGTTTGGTTCTCCAGTATTCACATAAAGCCAGATGCACAAAGTGGCTCACACGTCTTGAGTACATTTGCAATGGCAGGAGGCCCTGGTGTACCCATTCTCTCTCTCTCCTCTCTCTCTCTCTCTCTCTCTCTCTCTCTCTCTCTCTCTCTCTCTCTCAATATTTTTATTTATTTATTTGCAAGAAGAGAGAGATGGAGAAAGAACAGAGACTGACAGAGAGAATGGGTGCACTAGACTCTCCAGCCACTGCAAAGGAATTCCAGGTGCATGCACCTCCTTGGGCATGTGGCTTTACGTGGGTCCTGGAGAATCAAACCTGGATCCTTGGGTTTTGCAGGCAAGTGCTTTAACAGCTGAGTTATCTCTCTATCCCTCACTGTCTCTCTTCATCTCTCTCTCTCTCAAATAAATATTTTAAAAAACTGGGCATGGGGGCTGGAGGGATGGCTCAGCAGTAAGGCATTTGCCTGCAAAGCCAAAGGACCCAGGTTTGATTCCCCTGGACACAAGTTAGCCAGATGCACAAGGGATCGCACCTGTCTGGCGTTCATTTGCAGTGGCTGGAGGTCCTGGCACGCCATTCTCTCACTCTCGCTCTTCCTTTTTCTCTGTCGAATAAATAAAAACAAAAAACTGGGCATGGGCATGCATGTCTACAATCCTAGTTCTCAGGGGTAGAGACCAGTAGCATCATCAAACAGCTCCAGTTTGAGGGACAGACCCTGTCTTAAGAAAATACACCTATGAGCCAAAGGAAAAGGACACCCAGTATTCTCCTCCGGCCTCCACATGCACACACATAGGGTGCACATCATGTGCATATACCACACATCACACACATGGGCACATGCCCTCCTCAAGTTATTATAACTGTGATACAGGACACTAACAACATAACTCATACAGACACACACATACACACACAACCATGGGTGTGCAGGGAAGAGCAAACACAGCACGTCACAGTGCTAGCCCTTAAGGATCTGCTTACACAACTGGCCCCTGGCTGGCATCTGGGAGCTTGGCATCAAGTGTGTTCCCATCCCCATGACTGATGAGTGGCTCGCTCTGCCCGACCTGCTTATGCAAACAACATGGTTAATGCTAATACCAGCTTTCCTTCTCTGAGTCTGGAATGCTGGGCTCTGCCAAGCAGAAGTTTGCTGGATGATCATCCTCCTGTAAAAACCCTGGATACTGACTGAGTCTCCCGAGAGCTTCCTGACAGAGATTATTTCTCCTGTGCTTGTCATGATGTTTCTGAGGAAGTAAGAGCACCCTTAATGACCCCCAGGAGAGCCTGGAGAGCCTGCACCTTGCCCCGTGCACCTTCCCTTCGCTGACTTCCCTCCGCACACTTGTATGGAAAGTCGTAGCGTGAGTATGAATGACTGCCTTGTCCTGGCTCCACTCACAAATGCACCCCCCTGAGGATGGCTGACACTATAGGCAACAATCCTGACATGGAGACCCTGAAACTCTATGAAAGAGTCTAGAAACATCAAAGCAATAGTTTCCCAAAGCCAAGTTTTATATTCTGTAACACACGGCTTAAAAATCTAAGCTGGGGGCTGGAGAGATGGCTAGCGGTTATGACACTTCCCTGCGAAGGTGAAGGACCCCAGTTCAATGCCCCAGGACCCACGTGAGCCAGATGCGCAAGGTGACACACGTGTCTGGAGTTCATTTGCAGTGGCTGAAGGCTCTGGTGTGCCTATTCTCTCCCTCTCTCTCTCTCTCTCTCTCTCTCTCTCTCTTTCTCTCTCTCTTTCTCTTCCTCTCTTTCTCCCTCTCCCACCTCTCTCTATCTTTCTATTTATCTCACAAATAAATTTTTTAAAAAGTAAAATAAATTGTATAAAAATCTAAGCTGGCCACAAAGTGGCTCATGTGTCTGGAATTCCAATGGAAGGCACAGTCAGGACAACCCAGGAGCTGGCATGTCAGCTTGCCTGGTGCACATGCAGTGGCAAAAACAGCAATATGGACAGAGGGAACAAACATCCCAAGGATGTCCTCAGACCTCCACATGTGCACTGTGTCATGTGTGTGTCCATACACACTATACATACATACATACATATACCATACACACATTTTTTAAGCTGGGCATTGTAGTGCATGCCCATAACCTCAGCATTTGGGAGACCAAGGCAGGAAAGTCGCAAATTTGAGACAAGCCTGGGCTACAAAGTTACATCCTATCTCAAGATGAATAAATCTGGTATTGAAAGAAAGAGATCTCTTAATACAGAGTTCGCATTAGTAAAAGAAACTTGTGAAACTACAACCCATCAAGACTATGGAACATGCAAGACATGCTATAAAATTTAATATCAATGCTAAAGTGGTTTAAAATAATAGGGGCTAGAGAAATGGTTCAGTGGTTTAAAGCACTTGCTTGCAAAGCATGACAGCCTGGGTTTGCTTCCTCAGTACACAGGTAAAGCCAGATGCACTAAATGGTGCATGGATTTGGAGTTTCTTTGCAATGGCAAGATGCCCTGCTGTGTCCATACTCACTCTTTCTTTCTGTCTGACTTTCTCTGTCTCTCTTTCTCTTTCACTCACTTGCTCTCTCTCTCTCTCTCTCTCTCTCTCTCTCTCTCTCTCTCTCTCTCATAAATAGAGATAAATAAAGAATAAAAACAAATAAATTCTCTTAAGGATCATTTACTCTCAGCAGGATGCAGAACACCCTCCAACATCATCAGCAGCACACTACATGGGGAAATGTGGTCGTCGAGCCACACCTGATTTCTAATATAGACACTACAATCTGTGACAGAAGCAAGATAGAAGACAATGTATGTCTACAAAACTCAGTATTTTAGCAAATAATCTAAATATCAGAAAATAATTTAAATAAGTAGCTTAATTTTGTGCCATGTGTGAGGGGTTTATAAAGCAGAACAAGAGGCTGGGGGCATTACTCAGTGGTTAAAAGGTGCTTGATTGACCAAGGGTTCAATTCCCCAGCCATCCACACAAAGCTGGATATAAAAAGTGACACAAGCACTTAGCAATTGTTTGGAACAGCATACAACCCTAGCACACCCAATACACACACACACACACACACACACACACACACACACACACACATACACACGTGCACAAAAACTTTTTTTAATATCTTATTTGTTTATTTGAGAGAGACAGAGGAAGAGGCAAATAGAAAGAGAGAATGGGCACGCCAGGGCCTCCAGCCACTGCCAACGAACTCTAGACACATGCACCCCCTTGTGCATCTGGATCACATGGGTCTTGGGGAATTGAACTGGGGTCCTTAAGCTTCGCAGGTAAACACCTTAACCGCTAAGCCATTTCCCCAGCCAACATTTTTTTTTCCAAAAAAAAAGAAAAGTTATTTTTTGAAAAAAGCAAAACATGCTTGTAATTTGAGCACTCAAGAGGCTGAGGCAGGAGGATCACTGCAAATTCCAAGTGAGCTTGGACTACATAGTGAATTCTAGCCAGCTTGAGCTTCAGAGTAAGACTAATACAAAATAAATAAATAAACAGCCCACGCACAAAAGCTTTATAAAAAAAAAAACTACACACTACCTAGAAGTAGCCTTTTAAAGTAAAATAAGTGATTCATTTAAAAGAAACCTATTGAATATGCAAATAAATCAGAAATTATTTCTTGAGTGGAAATTCTTAATAGTCTCTAGATACTAGTTTGCAAGTAAATTTGTAGCTTTAATAAAGCAAGAAAGTGAATATACATGCCCAGATCCCATATAAAAAAAAATAGAACTCTGACCCACAATCCACCCAGAAAATTCATTCCTCACTACGAGGAACAGCCTAGGAAGGAAACCTGCTGTAACTCAGACTTGTATGGTCAGCCCACTATGTCCAGGTCACAGTCTACGGAGGTGAAACTAACTTACGTAGCAACTGATCTCAAATCAACAAGACTTCATTTGTAACTGACAACTTCCCTCATGTCTCTTCCTGTTTCTAACCTCAGACCACATGGAAAGTCAAGTACGCTCGCAAACAACACGTAAGATGTCCCTGTGTTTGGAGCCTGTGGCTTCTGGGCCGTAGCCTCGTCTGTGCATACGTGAGTCTTTCTGCCCCCATTCCAGTGCTCGCCTCTCTGCCTGCCTAGGATTTCTGCTCAATCTGCAGCGAGCTCTGAGCTCCGAATAGCCTTTAGCTGTTCTCCTATGGTTAGTGTTTAGATGAAAATTCCATGGAGCTTATTTTTAACCTTGCCTCATCTTTAAGAATAATCATCTGAGAATAATCAAGAACATTAAAAAACAAAAATAATGCCATGTTTTAAAATAATTGGTAGGACAATACACATCCAATCAGTGCAATACTGGTATAAGAATCAACAAGGTTTCTCAATGAAACACAATATCCAGCTGGAGTTGACATTAATACATGTAAAATTTCATTGCCTAACAAGGCACTCAACGTAAGTAAGAGAATGAACATCTCTACCTTATGTAAAGAAAGCTCTGACTATTGGTAACTTTGGGGCAAAGTTCATTTAAACCCTCATCTCGGAAATATCCCCAAGCAAATTCTAGGTTGATTAAAGAGTTAAGCCAGGCATGGTGATGCACATCTTTAATCCCAGCACTCAGGAGGCAGAGGTAGGAGGATCGCTGTGAGTTCGAGGTCAGCCTGAGACTACATAGTGAATTCCAGGTCAGCCCCGGCTAGAGCAAGACCCTACCTTGAAAACAAAGAGGAGTTAAATTGGAGAAATTATTAAAAGAAAATTATAAAAACGGCTGGAGATATGACTTAGCAGTTAAGGCCTCTTGCCTGCAAAGCCAAAGGGCCCAGATTCGATTCCCCAGTACCCATGTGAAACCAGATGCACAAGGGGTCTCATGTGCCTGGAGTTTGCTTGCAGTAGCTAGAGGCCCTGATGTTCCCATTCTCCTACTTGCTCTCTCCCTCTCTCCCAAATAAAGACAGAAAAAAATTAGAAAAGCATGCAACAGGATAATATCTAATCTAAACTGAATAAAATAATTAATTTATAACTTGTGCATATAAAATTAAACAAAACAGGGGCTGGAGAAATGGCTCAGTAAGTAAAGGACTTGTCTTGCAAGTAAGGGGACCTGAGTTTGGGCACAAACACCCACATAAATGCAGGCACATGACATACAGTTGTAATCCTAGCATTAGGAAGCAGAGACAGACAGATCCCTAGGGTAGGCTGGCTAGACCAGTTCAGTCAGCAAGGTCTGGGCTCAGTGACAGACCTTGTCTCAATGAATAAGATGGAGAGTGATTGAGGAATGCATCTGAGGTCATCTCCTTGTCTCCACGTGCACACATATGCACACACGTCCCCACACACACATGAACACACATACACACAAGCACATCATCACTTGCAAAAAAAAAAAAAAAACTTAAAAGTAAACAGAACAAAAAACTAAAATTGGGCTGGAGAGATGGCTTAGCAGTAAAGGCACTTGCCTGCAAAGTTAAAGGACTTCAGTTTGATTCCCCAGGACCCACAGAAGCCAGATGCCCAAGGGGACACACACATCTCAAGTTCATTTGCAGTGGCTGGAGGCCCTGGTTGGTGTGCCCATTCTCTCTCTATCTATCTATCTATCTATCTATCTATCTATCTATCTATCTCTATCTCTATCTCTCTCAAATAAATAAATAAATATAAAACTATAAAAAACTTAATCTTTATAATAAATATAATGTAAAAACTACAACTATTTTCATTACCTTAGAGATACTTGCTCAACCATGTTTATTGCCACTCAATTCACAATAGCTGGGAAATGGAACCAGCCTAGATGTCCCTCAATTGATGAGTGGATAATGAAGATATGGCACATTCATACAACGGAGTTCTACTCAGCAGTAAAGAAAAATGAAGCTATGAAATTTGCAGGAAAATGGATGGATCTGAAAAGAATTATACTAAGTGAGATAACCCTCTCATCTGTGGATCCTAGCTACAGATTATTGGACTTCTGTGTAAGTAGGTAGAAAACTCAGTAGCAAAGACCAGTAAGCTAGAAAAGAAATATAAAGGGAATAAAATGGAAGGGAGGGGAGTACTTAATAGGATGGTATTATATGTATATAAGTAGAAGAATAGATTAATGGGGGTGAAAAGGCCTAAGTGAAGTCAGAGGAAGAGATTGAGTAAAGGAAAGGTGAAGGGAGGCCTTATCAAAATCCAAGAGGATATAAATAAATCATACATAAACTTACTTTTTTGGACAATGAAACACTCAGGAGCCATATATTGTTACTAGAACATTTTCAGTACCAGGGATGGGATACCTTTCAGTGAGCTGTTGGCCAGGGAGGTCCATGATCCCCCCAAAACATTAGAGGTCACCTCCAAGGCCCTTGGTTTCCCACCATTGCAGAAGACTCCACATACTTGGGCTGCAAGGCCACTGAGAAATCCTGCTGAAACTAAGCTGATAACTTTCTCCAAGTAGACCAACTAAAAGAAAGCTGCAAGAAGCCATTCAGCATGCAGTTCAATGGGAGAGAGAGAAATAACCAGTGAAGATACTCAACAGTGGATGCTGCAAGCCTTATATTTGGCCAGCCAGGCCAAATGAGCCAACAGTTACAATAGTGGCACATCTGTCATGGTGGAAACTAACTGCCCTCCAATTGGACTGGAGACCCGCTCCATGGGAGGTGTAGCAGACAGCTTCAGGTTCACTAAAATGAACTTCCAGACCAGGCACAGTTATGGATGAAGGGATATTTATTGAAGCTTACAGATCCAGGGGAAGTTCCATAATGGCAGAAGAAGCTGGCCTGCCTTCACAGGTCCAAGCAGAGAGAGAGAGAGAAGTACAAGCCTAAAAGTCAAAAGCCACAGCACACTTCAGGAACTCCAGCTAGGCACACTTTGCATATCTTTAGATTGAAATCTGAAACCCACCACCACACCTTAAGATCCACCCAGTGACATTGCCTCCAGCCAGGTGGCTGCAGGTGCAAACTACAAACAATAAAAAAGTGAATATATTGGGGGCCATCTATTCAAACTACCACAGGAGGGAAAACATCCCTGATACTGAAAACCTATAATGGGTAGTCATGAGCCCTAGGGGTGTAACATCTACTGCTGTCTGGCTAAATGTATATGCTATGCTCATCAAACTGCCCAGTAAGCACTTCTCTTAATTTTCATACCTATATATTAATGCTACTCTCACTTTTGGTAGAGAATCTTCTCTTTTCAGATGGCAGTGACCTTGGGATGACTCAGAAGGCATCATGGTGCTGGGAAGAAGTGACAGGAGTGCTCAGCACTGCAATATCTCTATCACACCTTCCAAGGCTCAGAGTCCATCGTGGAAGAGGCAGAAAGAATGTAAGAGCCAAAGGAAGAGTGGGACTCCTTACATCGTGCTCCTCCAGACACAAGATGGTCTGGATATCCATGACCTCACAGTGCCTGACACCACCTACACATGACCATTATAATAGGAGGTAAAAGATCATGACATCAAAATAAAAGAGAGACTGATTGAGAGGGGGAGGGGATATTATGGAGAGTGGAGTTTCAAAGGGGAAGGTAGGGGGAGGGAGGGCATTACCATGGGATATTGTTTATAATCATGGAAGTTGTTAATAAAAAATTTTTAAAAATTAGGGCATTAATCAATAGATCAGTAGAGAAGTTTGCAAGACAAATGGAAAAGTCACAAGCAAAAATATTAATGACAAGCAAAGAAAAATAAAGAAAACATTCTACTGTAATTTTTAACTCTAAAATTAGTCATTTACTTACAAAAATGGACTACCCATTGCTGATGAGGTAGAGTGCAAAGGAACTTCGCTGATGGTGGGTTACAAAAGCTATATTCTTTTTGAAAAGTGTTTTGGCAGTGCATATGAGGAACTAAAAAAAAATCTATCAGTCAAGCCACTTAGCCAAACACCAGGGGAAAAAAGAATCATGAGCACAAATGCTGGCTGCAGAGCTATTTATAATCACCAAAAAGCTGGAAACAATGGAAATGCTTCAAGATGGGAGATCGCCTCATCTACTCATGGTGCCTTCAAATGAAAATGCTATTTGCTTCTTTTAAATGTTTATAAAAAAAAACTTTTGGGTGAAATGGGGAAATGCTTATGTCAAATATTAAACTAAAAAAAATTAAAAATGACAAAAATATTCATATATTCAGAGTCATCTGATCTCAATTATGTAAGCAATTTAATATATATGTATCATATATGCATATATAACTATATAGGCAAAGATGCCAAAATGTTTATGCATGCAAAATATTCTACATATATATGCCAAACTGTACCTTGATTTTCTTGATGTTAGAATTTGCATATATTCTTTGACTCTTTTTATTTTTCATTGTATTTTTTTCAGTTTTCTGTAACAATCTAGAGGAAAAAGTTGGCTTAAAATTGGAAGGGCTCTGTGGGTACCTGAACACTGTACCCTGTGTTCAGGCCAGGGTAACATAATTATCTTGGAAGAGTCCCCACAACCTTCCAGAAACCTCCTACTCATGCCTCATACAGGAAGAGTTGGACCGTTTATCCTATAGAGCTCTGAAATCCTTAACAGTGCTAGAAAGTTTTCAAATGTCACTGCCCACCCCCTTTTTTGGTGCCTCTTTAAAACCAATTACATGGGGTTCTACCTAAGATTTGCAGGTACAAAGACCTTTCAAACCCCTGATTTTGCCTACGTGCTGTAGAATCCAGTATGAAACAAATACTCTGCAGAGCAATTCCTCCAGGGAGACGGCCCAAGCAGGGCCACTACGCAGAACAATGGATGTTTCCAATCAATGACCTTAACGTCTTGCTAAATCTTTCCATAATTGTTCTTGTCTTGCCCTGGAATACGGATTTGGTTCCCTCTCCTTGGGGAGGCACACAGCACGTTTAATCATAATACAACTGCTCAGGACTCCACAAATGTAGAATGCAAATTCCATTGCCTTTTGTTTTTCCAATCAGTCAGGAGCATCTCCATACATCTTATCACACAGAGTCTGTTGCCTCCCTTCTGTGGCTCCTCTCAAGCTCTGGCTCCCAGACTGGCTGAGAACACCTGTCCAGGAAGGCCATACCTGGGTTGGTGGACACACGTCTTCCTAACACCATCACCCACTCCGTAACTCCTCCCGCACCCCACAACCTACTTCTCTGAGCTGTCTTCACAGCTGTGGCCACATGCAGTTGCCAGGTGGGCCTACAGAGCTTGCTGAGGGTGGGATCCGGACCTACTGACGAAACAGAGGTCCCAGGAGGACCCAGTGCCCTTTTCCTCCTCTGGGATCCTTGGCCCCAGTCTAGACTTTACCTTCCGAGCCCCCCAAACACAAAGAGCCTGGCTAGAGAACAATTCCCCAGGCAAAGTGGCTATTTTCATAACTTTTTTGTTTAATTTTGACACTTTCACACGCGCATATAATATATGTTGACCTTGCAGCCCTCCCGATTACCCTCTCTAATCTCCTCCCCACCACCTGCTCAACACCCTTCTTCCTAACTGATCCCCAACCTCTTTTCACGCTTTGGGAGTTTTGTTTGTTTGACCATGAGTGAGGATGGGAGGTTATTTACTGAAATGTGGGGAAACTACCGGTGGCCATACCACTGGGACTCCCTTTTCCCCCAGTAACTGTTAGCTGCCATTAGCTGCTGTCCTCCAAGCCCTTCCCCCATCCATGGTGAAATTGTCAACAGGCTCAGCCTTGTGCAGGAAACCACAGCCACCGTGCATTCACACTTCAACATCTTGTGCATCTGGCTTACGTGGGATCTGGAGAGTCAAACATAGGCCTTTAGTCTTCACAGATGAGTGCCTTAACTGCTAAGCCATCTCTTCAGGTCTTCCACCTAACCTTCTGAGACTTCCCAGTGGACCCCCGGTGACCATGCACCACCTGATCTTCTAAACCCCCCCTTCGTGGGTTTGGGGCACAGGGAAGAAATGATGTAGGCATGTGCCTGTGCTCCAGGAGAAGTCATTCTGTTTCCAGTCAGTCACAACTCTCATCTTGCCGGCATGCACACAGTAGGCACTTGAAGCTCAAAGACTTGCCTAGGGTCCTGTGACGAAGCTCCCTTTCCTTGTTGCCTTCATTCTCTAAGTCCTGAATATTCTTCCTTCCCTGCATATCTTCTTTCTCCCAGTCTCCTTCCTCTTCTCTATCTTTAAATTCATCAATTCATTAAGTATGCTAATTTGGGGCTGGAGAGATGGTTTAGCGGTTAAGCGCTTGCCTGTGAAGCCTAAGGACCCCGGTTCAAGGCTCGGTTCCCCAGGTCCCACGTTAGCCAGATGCACAAGGGGGCGCACGCGTCTGGAGTTTGTTTGCAGAGGCTGGAAGCCCTGGCGCGCCCATTCTCTCTCTCTCTCTCTCTCTATCTGTCTTTCTCTCTGTGTCTGTCGCTCTCAAATAAATAAATAAAAATTTTTTAAAACATTTAAAAAAAAGAATGCTAATTTGATGTTGGGCAAAGACAAATGAGAAAAGTATAATACATGTATCTGTGTTCTCAAAAAGGTTTTATTGCTTTTGAGTATGTGTACTATGTGGTGTGGGTGAGGTGTGCACATGTGTGTGCAGATGCATGTACACCATGCACGCATCTGCAGAGGTCAGAGGAAGACATCAGGTTTCCTCCTCCCTCTGTCACTCTTCCGCCTTATTTCCCCGAGACAGAGTCTCTCACCGAACTTGAACGTCCCTATTTTGTCAGCAGACTGGCTGATCAGAGAGCACCAGGACTCCTCCTTTCTCTGCCTACCTCAGTCTGGGACTGTAAGTATGTCCAGCCATGCTTGGCTTTTTACACAAGTGCTGGGGATCAAACTCAGGTCTTTATTCACCCACCAAGTCATTTCCTTAGCCCTCAGATTGTTTTTAAGGGCTGGAGAGATTTCTCAGTGGTTAGGGCACTTGCCTAAGGACCCATATTCAACTCTCCAGATTTCACATTAGCCAGATGCACAAAGATGAGGCAAGCACAAAATCACACGTACCCACTAGGAGGCACAAGCATCTGGAATTCAACTGCAGTAGCTGAGGCTCTGACATGTCAATTCTCTCTCTCTATCCCCCCCGCCTCTCTCTCTGTCTCTCTAAAAAAAAGTTTTAAACCAAGTTATAGAAAAATATTAGCAAAAGCATGAAGGAGTCTTAAACAATCATGATAACCAGTTTTATTTCTGCTCCTCATTTTTTCTTCACCACAGATCCTACTATTTTCCTTTTTTGTTAAAAATGTTGATTCCCTTTTTTTACACAAAGATATACACATATACATATGTGTAGATGTACACGTTATGTACATGCAGATATATATCTACATTACATATATGTAGATATATATATATGCATATCTTACACATATATAATTCACAATAGCTGAAATTCGTGCTATGGTTTATAGCATGATGATAGAATAAACCTCTCTATATTTTCTGTTCTCCTTCAGCCAGCAAACATTACCAGTCAGTGGTTGCCTGTAAGCAAGATTATTTATTTCTCTGTCTGTTACAGAATGAACAGGTTTTTTCCTTGTTTTTTTTTTTTTTTTTTTGTTTTGTTTTTCCCCAAGGCTGAGCATTTTTCCGACTAGCGAAAAACAAACAAAACAAAAGAGTGAAGTGTCATATTCTCCTTGCATAGGCAGCTCTTTGGTTCAGAGACAAGGTATTGCGTTGATGGCCTAGAGCTACAAGGCCTTGATCATAACATTCTGTAGAGGGTTAAAGAAAATGAGCATTGAGCTGAACATAGTGGCGCACACCTTTAATCCCAGCACTCGGGAGGCAGAGGTAGGAGGATCGCCATGAGTTTGAAGCCACTCTGAGACTACACAGTGAAATCCAGGTCAGTCTGGGCTACAGTGAGACCCTACCTCAAAATACCAAAAAAAAAAAAAAGGAAAGAAAGAGAAGAGAAGGGAAGAAAAGAAAAGAAAAGAAAAAGAAACTGAGTATTGATCAAGGACAAGATGACCCATGAGTCTTCTGGGGAGACGTCTAGACAAGTGCACCCCTTTAACCAGCAGTGTCCACAGGGACCTGCCGCTCAGAAAGAGAGGAGGGCTGTGTACACCAAGAGGGGTTATTCCTAAATTACCTAGGTAATGTGGCTGGACAGGAAGGTAGAGGGAAAAAAAAAAAAAAAAAATATATATATATATATATATATACACACACACATGCACACATCAGTAGAAGTTGGAGGTCATAACCAGAAGGTCCTATCTTTCTTTAAAATATTTTATTTTTATTTATTTATTTGAGAGAGAGAGATACAGAAATAGGTAGGTAGAGAGAGAAAGAGGCACGCCAGGGCCTCCAGCCACTACAAATGAATTCCAAATGTGTGTCCCCTTGTGCATCTGTCTTACATGGGTCCTGGAGATGTAAACCTGGGTCCTTAAGTTTTGCAAGCAAGCACCTTAACCACTGAGCCATCTCTCCAGCCCCAGGTCCTATCTTTGAATGGCCAACAGATGCTCGGAGAGGTCTCACAAGATATGCAAGGAGAGCAGGCCCTACGTGACTAAAGTTCTTCATGTGGCTATCTTTAAATAACTGGTTATATAAAATTTGACTTTGGTGCCAGCAGATTTTGGAACCAGTGGATCTCAGCGAACAGTGAAGAAATAACTGGGGCTGGAGAGATGGCTTAGTGGTTAAGCGCTTGCCTGTGAAGCCTAAGGACCCAGTTCGAGGCTCGATTCCCCAGGACCCATGTAAGCCAGATGCACAAGGTGACACATGCATCTGGAGTTCCTTTGCAGTGGCTGGAGGCCCTGGTGTGCCCATTCTCTCCCCTATCCCCTTCTCTTCTCTGTCTGTCTGTTGCTGTCAAATAAATGCATAAAAGTAAACAAAAAAAAAAAGAAAGAAAGAAATAATCAACCAGGGCCAATGTACAAAGACACACCTGGCCCATTTAGACAATGCATACTTACCTAATCAGTAGGGTGGTCCCATCAACCTCTGGGAAGAGACACCCATCACCTATTATGGGGGACAGCCTTTATGCTCCCCGCCCCCCCAGTGTGACTATCAGCCACTGGGTGAAGCTGGGGAGAGAGTGTAACCCTTATATGAACCCCGAGCTCCAGAGCTGACATCAACAGGAAGGCCCACGTCCCCCAGGGAAGGAGGCAGGAGACCCCTGATCATTGGGCTGTGCCACCCCACGGGTCCCAGAGGAGGAGGCAGGAGACCCCTGACCACTGGGCTGTGCCACCCCACGGGTCCCAGGCGAGGAGGCAGGAGACCCCTGACCACTGGGCTGTGCCACCCCACGGGTCCCAGGGGAGGAGGCAGGAGACCCCTGACCACTGGGCTGTGCTACTCAGTATGAATTAAAAGCTCTTCCACTCATCTCTCTGAGTCCAAAATGGACTTGTTCTTTTCTCTTTAAACACTAGAATGAGCACTCACACAAATACACCACACTCGCACTTACGTTCACACGCACGCGCGCGCACACACACACACACACACACACACACACTTGTATGCAGTCTCCCTTTTTGAAAAACAATAGACAAAAGCTAGACATCCGAAACGTACATTTAGATGTGAGTTTCTCTTCATGTTAGTCAAGGTCAAAATGTAGAAATAAAGGTAAATTTTCTCAAAACTTTCTCTGAGAGTCTATTCATTGAATGTCACCTGATATTAATCACTAATTGATAAGAAAAAAAGTCATTCAGCCATGAAATATTTAAGGAAACGCTTAATAATGAACTCATTTTCTAAAGGAATATTTCTTCAGACCAATCAGACACAAGGAGATTTTAAAACTAAGCAGCAGCAGGTCATCCCTGGGCCTGATGACACAGGATTATCTCTATAACGTACTTACTTAGGAGGGAGTCGTCTGTCGGACCCTCTGTGGCATCCCCGGAAAACAAGGGCATGGCTTCTCAGAAGACAAAAAGCTAAGGCAGGTACCTGTAAACGGAGCTGACTCCAAAGCAAGGCTAGACCTCCCAGGTTCCCATGTCTCCTTGCACACTGTGAGCTAAATTTGAGGCAATTATCTGAATAATTTCATCTCGCCTTCTCTCTCTCTTTTTACCTCAAGAAGAACTTCAAAGAGCCTCGCCAAAACGTGAACTAAGTATTTTCTTTGTTTCTGTGTTTAATTGCCTAGATAAAACCATCTTCTGTCTGCCACTGTACCCAGGGAAGGGCAAAGGATGAAGTAATATCATCACATTTTTACCAGGTTGGGAAAAAAAGTCTCATTCTGCTACTTTTGCTCAGGCAATGTGTGACATATTTTTGTCAGTTTTCTTTTTCCCAGTGGGTGAAATTTAACCAATACTTTGTTAGCGCAGGTCTAGCCGTTCCCCGGGGGAAAATTACAGGAGTGAAGATATAACCTCTGCCATACCACATGTGAGTTTAAAAGGATAGATTTCTAGGTCTAGCCTCTGTTTTGAAATTAGGTTTTAAAAGGAATGGTTCTGTTGCAATGGATTTAAGGGGCATAAGAGCCAACGTTCACTTACGCGTCTCAAAAATAACAGTGAATAGGAATCTCCCCAGCCTATTACAGCCTGAAGAAAGATGATAAAAGTCAATTCCCTGATGAGCAAAAGGGAAGGCATGATGGGGCATAGGCTAACACCATTCACTTTGCATTATGAAGAGCCATGTGCTTGCCTCCTCACCATACACATCCCCCAGATTAAAACAGACATAACTGCTGGCTGCGAACTGATAGCAACACAGGGCCGCCTGGCCGTCGCTGTCAGCTTCCTCTCCACAGTGCTCGGCCCTGGCAGCTTCTTCCCGTAGTTCAACCCATGCGAAATCTGCCTGCGCCTCCTCTCCCCGCTTTAAAGGGGAGGCCTACCAGAGGAGTGTGGCCCATTTGGACAGACTTTATTAAACAACTTAATCTATCTCTGCCTGCCTAGTGTGGCCTAGGGAGTCCTAATGAATCAATAAGCATTTATTGAGTGTCCTAATGTGCATGACAGTCCAGAGTCAGGTGCTGCGGGGCCTTCAAAAATCTCGCCAGGAAAATGGAGCACGTTGCCTCGCGCAGGGCTTCCTCACAGAATGCATGAGCAGGTAGGAAGAAGTGAGTCACATCTGTGGAAGGCCCCACGCCACAACCTGGAGCTACATTTCTTATAGGCATTATTTCCTTTAATCCATGTTAGTCTACTTGAGCTTGCAAAACAAAGTACTGCAGACCAGATGGCTTCAAGAACAGAAATGCTTTTCCTCACAGTCTCTTTTATTCTGAGGCCTCCTCTCTGCTGGGCTAGAAGGGCTGTTGTGGTTTAAATGTAAAATGCCGTGTCTTGGTCTCCAACTGAAGATGCTGTTTGGAAAGGTTGTAGAACCTTCAGGAGGTGTGTTGATGGAAGCAGGCCTTGAAGTTTATAGCCCAGCCTCACTTCCTGTCTGCTCTCTGCTTCCTGACTGCTGGAAATGTGACCAACCAGCTCTCTCAGGCTTCTGTTGTCATGTCTTCTCTGCCAATGATGGAGTTTATCCCCTCGAACCGTAAGACAAAAGAAACCCTTACTCCTTTAAATTGCTTCTTGTCAGGCGTTTGGTCATAGCAGTGAGAAAAGTGATTAATACCCAGGCCATCTGTTCCCTCGTTCCTTGTCTGGGTGAGTGCACAAATTATATTCACGTTTCCTTTGCTTTTAAGATCTCAAAAGGACACACCCTAAAGACCCAATTTAATTTCATTACCTCAGCCTCAAGTAAGGGACACAGGGAGGTTAGAACTTTAACAAATGAATGTGGGAGGATTCAATTTAGTTCTACCTTGGATGTGGGAAAATAGCAGATCTTTCTATTTAAAAACAAACAAGCAAAGCTGGGCCTGATGGTACAGACCCGTAATCCCAAATACTCAGAAGGCTGAGGCGGGAATATCTCAAGCTCAAGACCACCAGGGGCAACTTAGAGAGACCTTGTATCAAAAGTAAAATCTAGGGATGGAGATAGATGGCTCAGCAGTCAAAGCACTTGCCTGCAAAGCCGAGTTTGATTCCCTAATACCCACGTAACGCCAGATGTACAAGGTAGTGCATGCATCTGTAGTTTGATTGCAGTTGCTGGAGGCCCTGGTGTGCCCATTCTCTCTCTCTCTCTCTCTCTCTCTCTCTCTCTCTCTCTCTCTCTCTCTCTCTTTCTCTCTCTCTCTCTTTCTGCCTCTTTCTCTCTCAAATGAATAAATAAATATTAAAAAAATAAAGGAGAATGGAGAGTTGGCTTAGTGGTTAATGCATTTGCCTGCAAAGTCAAAGGACCTCGGTTTGATGCCCCAGAACCCACGTAAGCCAGATGCACAAGGGGCCACATGCATCTGTAGTTTGCTTGCAATGGCTGGAGACCCTGGAGTGTGCTCTTTCTCTCTCCCTCCCCCTCCCTCTCTCCCTCTTTCTCACAATAATAAGTAAAATTAAAACTATATAAAAAAGTTTAAAGAATGAAAACAAAAGCTGAGTGAGAGCTGAGGGTATAACTCAATGGCACAGCCTTTGCATGCAGAAGGCTTTAGTTTCAACCCCCAGTACTGAAAAAATAATGAATGAATAAATACACAGGGAGATAGAAAATATGACTCAAGCTATGGGTGAGAATTAGGTTCTTCTATGAATAACAAGTAAAAAACACAGTGGCTTAAATGCAATAGGATGTTATTTCTCACCTTAAAACGGCAAGAAACAGTCTAAAACCAGAATCATACTCTATGGTGGCATTGTCTATGCTTTTTATTTCCAAGGTCACCTCATGGTCCAAGATGGCTATTAAAACTCCAATCATTAAGTCTATATTCTGTTGCTTTGGTTCTAGCAGAAATGTTCTCCCTCACAGTTTTAACATGGTTGCAGCATCGCTGGACCTTATTGAATTTCCTGAATTTCAAATTCAGTAGAAAATAGCAAAGGATTCTCTTCTTGCTCTACTAAACTAATGTAGGAATACTGTATTATGTCACTTGATCCTGATTGGGCTCCATGCGAACTGTGATGCCCAGGAAGATGTGATACTCTGATTATCTTGGGTTGGGGCATCTACCCACCACCGAGACCAGAGTGTGGCCCACAGGACTGTCCCCAGAGGGCAACCACATAGTACAAACCACAGATGTCCACACAGTGTTACCCTTGTGTTATAGATAAACACACGAAAACTTCTAGAAGCTAGCTACTCCTGGCCCAGGGACCCAGATAAGGGATGGAGCTGGAATTCAAACTGTGGCTGTCTATCAGAGAAGCCCTTCCTCTTTTCACCCCACAGCATGGATAGCTTCAGAACCATGTGACATCACTGTGGGATGGAGCAAGACCCTGGAAGAGGCAAGTTAATGAAGGACAAGTAAAGACTAAATGCCAGAAAAACTGAACTAACAATGCTACAGACATAGGGTCGGGGTGGGGGGTGAGCTATGGAGGGTTTATCCCAGCAGAATGCCAGGCTCCACTCAGGATGAAGGACAGCTATTGTGTTTGCTTGTTATTCAGACAGCTAATAAGCATGGGAGGGGAAGGGGTGCTTTGCCATCAAACACCTTTGGGAAACTTGCATGCAGCCCCCTGGGGTGTCCTAATAAACACCAAGAACTAAAGGCTCTATGAAGCCCTGAAAAAGGTTATGCCACATGACATAGCAGTATTCCTCAAGTGACATTTTTATTCATTCCTTAAAGTTTCTGTTTATTGGTTTGTTGCCACCTCTTTACCATCCTGCTGAGTCAATGGAAAGCTTAATTTCCAAGTGAGAAAACTGAAGTTCAGGGACATGGGCAATATTTTCTAGCAGGTGGGTGCCACCTCAAAGACTGGAACCTGGTAGACTGGAATCTAGTATCCTTGTCCCTAAGCCATCTGTAGTGAGTAATATACAAACAGTAGTTTTCAAAATACTTTGATATTAGATCTTATGACGCTGAACATGACTAAATGTAATATATACTCATTGAACATTTCAGTTTTCACTGGCTAGGATCATCTAATCTAAGTGGTCAGTACTTACATTTATAAAAACTTTGCATGGGTGCAGGTGTGTGCACGCATGTGTATTTGCATGCTTATGTTTTTTGTGAGTTCTTTCATTCCTCCATACTAGAGGCAATCACTCAGTTAAATCACTTACCCATAACAGTTCAGTCAATATAGGGCTAAGGACTTTTTCTCTGCCCTCTTATTTCCTTTCTATAAAGGAGACATACTAATCAATCAATCAAGAAATGTTTATTGAGTGTTTACTGTGCCCTCAGTGCTGTTCTAGACCCTGTGGGGCACACAAAACAACTGACTGTCGATCCAATACATTGAAGATTTACTATGTGAGAAGTCTTGTACTAAACATTATGGGAACACAAAGTTAAACAAGCTGTGGATCCTTCCCCAGGAAGTCTGCTGTCTAAAGAAGGATGTCAAGGCCCAAATTAGTGCAGGGAAAGCAAAATAGGATGAGAGAAAGCAAAGTGGTCAGTCGTTTGTCCTCTGTTTAGAGACGGGGAGGTGTCAGAGCCAGGCTTGAAGCATCCAGCCTAGTTGCATTGGCTCGGGTGGATGGCAGCCTTCTCCAGCAGGTGAGAAAAGTAAAATTCTAAAAGCTGTTGAGCTCCTGATTTTGCAGCTGAACATAGGAAAGCCTCTAGCGATGAGTCTTAACAGGGCTGCAAATTGGAATCACCTGGGGAGGGTTGAAAACACAGATGTCTGAGGTTCTGCACTGATGGGCTGGATCACAATCTTGGGGCTTAGGGTTTAGGATTGGGTTTTCCTTTTTAGAGTTCCTCTGGGTGACTTTGGCATGGCCAAGTCGAAACTGCTGGCCTCAACCACTTGCAGCAGGTCAAACAGGTGAAAAGACCAAGTACAGCAAGGAAGATAGAAACGGGACCATTTCTCTGGCCAAGCGTACCAGGGGAGGGTGCAATGGTAACTGATCGAGGAGCACTGGGTGTGTACTGTGTGCCCACGGCTGTGACGTCTCATCTCATCTCCCCGCGGCCCCATGAAACAATTCCAGTGGTTTATCTCATGAGAGCGAGGAAGCCGTGCCACATGGAAAAATCAAGGAACTTTCTGAGGGCTCACATCTTACAAGTGGAAGGATTCGAGGGCTTTAAACAGCTTCATTTTCCTTTGTAAAAACATATGTTAAGCTGGGCGTGGTGGCGCATGCCTTTAATCCCAGCACCAGGCAGAGGTAGGAGGATCACCATGCGTTCGAGGCCACCGAGACTACATATTTAATTCCAGGTCAGCCTGGACCAGAGCGAATAACAACAATAAAAAACATGTTGTGTGCTAGGAAAATGATGCATTGGGTAAGAATCCATGCCACACAAGCATGAGGATCTGAGACAGCCTGAGTTAAATCCCCAGCACCCACGTAAAAAGCTGGGAATGGCCACGCTGTGTCATGCAGGGAGCAGAGACGGGATAATCAACGGGGCTTGCAGTTCAGCCATTCTGACAGAAAGAAAGAGCAGCCCCAGGTTCCGGCTCACCATGGCAGGGAACCATCCCACCACCACAGACAGGCAGGCCGGGAGCCAAGAGTGACTGACGTGTGAGCCCTCTGTTTGAGGGTATGATAAGGAGGGAAGCCGCTGTCCCTGCAAGGGTCACAGGAACATTCACAAATCAGCTCTCGAATTACAGCGCCCCGCGGGCAGTGTCAGCGCAACCTTCAAGTTCATGGCTCCTCAGAGCGGGCTGCCTAGATGTGTTAGTGAATTTGATGCATTAATTAATTGCCCTAGGCTACCAGGTACCTACTGGGTGCTTGTAATGAGATTAACCTTTAAATCTATGGATTCAGTAAAGCAGATTGCCCTCCATTGTGTGGCGGGCCACATCTGATCACCAAGAAAGAACCAAAGACAGACCTCTGCCAAACAAATGGAGGCAGGGTTTATATTGATGGTCAACTTGATAGAAAAATGGAATCATGTGTGAGGGATTAGCTTGACTAAGTTAATTGAGATTGAAAGGCCAACTTTAACTATGCATGGGAAGTAGCAGCCCATAGGCTGGGGGAGGGGTGGTCCTATAAAAGGACAGAGCTGGCTAAGCAGTAATCCTCATCACCCTCTGCTTCCTCGCTGGGGACTGACTGTGACCAGCTCCTGCCCCTGCCTTCCCTACCATGGTGAGCTGGAACCTGGAACTGTATGCAACCTGAAACAAACCCTTCCTCCCTGAACTGATTTGTGTCACGATTTTGCCTCAAGAAAGAGAAGGTAATTAATGCCAAGGGGAATTCTACAGCCATTAACTTTGTATCTGAATGCCCACGGCAGCCCTTTCCTGGGTCTGCAGGCTTCTTGTCTACATTGCAGATTATAGCCCTGTGTGGCTCTACAACTGAAGAAGCCAAGTGTTTAGAAGACATAATCTTCCTCTTGCAATGTATTGGTTCTCCTTCCCTGGAGAATTCTCACTAATAGGCCAGTCCAATAGTTTTGGCATCTCCTGGGAACTTGGTAGAAATGCACACTTGCAGGACTAGGGAGATAGCTCAGTCAGAAAAGTACTTGTCATGGGGCTGGAGAGATTGCTTAGTGGTTAAGCACTTGCCTGTGAAGCTTAAGGACCCAGGTTCGAGGTTCGATTCCCCAGGACCCATGTAAACCAGATGCCCAAGGTGGCACATGCATCTGGAGTTCGTTTGCAGTGGCTGGAAGCCCTGGCATGCCCATTCTCTCTGTCTTTCACTCTCAAATAAAAATAAAAAGTTACTTATCTTGCAAGCCTGAGGACCTGAGTTCAATTCCCAGAACCCATATAAAAAATAGCAGGCATTGTGGCATATACCTGTAATCCCAGCACTGAGGAGGTAGAAAGAGACAGACCTCTGGAGCTCAATGGACAGCCAGTGTAGCCAGTGAGAGACCTTGTCTCATAATAGGTGATGGCATCTGATGAATAACCCTTAAGTTTATCCTCTGATCTGCACAGGTGTTAAGTACACACACATGCACAAACACACAGAGAAAAGCAAAATGCCCCCCAGTTCTTGATCCATCCAACCAGAATCTCACTAATCCCTACCCTAGGTGAACCAATGCGTGCATGTAACTCTGTGAAGTGTTAATCAGAAACCCCTCCTGGTTTACAGAGGAGGAAAGAGCTCTGAGGAGGTCACAAGGCTTCCCCCACATTCCGTCACCAGAGCATGGCCAGCCTCTGATGAACAATAACTTGCGCAGGTGTAGCAGTTTCCCTTGTTTAATCGCTCAGTCTGCTCCACAGCTGCATGAAGTAGACAAATCAGAAATATTAGCCCCATTTTACTTATTAGGAAACTGAAGCACAGAGATACTAATCTACTTGCAATGACACACAGGAAGTGACAGTTTAAGACCCAAGGCAGAGATCCTACCTCGTGATGCACAAGTTCCTGGGGCAGAGGCCTACAAGCTCTGTAGAAGGTCTGATGGTGCCTACATATCTGGGGGGCATGTAGTCCAGCTTCCAATTCAGGTACTCAACTCCAGAAATGCCTCTGGAAAACAGCCATGAACAATAAACCAATGGGCATGACTGTGTTCCAATAAAACTTTATTTGTAAGAACAGGCCATATTTGCCCCTGAGTTATAGTTTGCCAACCCCTGCATCATATTGCCCCGTTCATGAGAAGGCAATCTATATACTAGCTTTTCTCTCCTGTTCAGAGTCAGTCACCGAAAGAAGAAAGGCGCTCCTGGGGGAATGAATTCCCCGCCCCCCAGCATCTCACAGCAGAGGCTATCTAGGGAAATGGAAGGCTTTGATCCTGGTTCAGGCATGCAGCCTGTGTCTCCGGCAGGGCCTAACTCCTTCCCACTTACTGCTCGCTGTGCGGAATCCTGGCTCCGGATACACCAGCTAGAGAGAGCCGTGGCCTTTGCTAATTGCTCTGCACAGAGGGGGTTCCTTTCTGCCAGCACCCTCCCACAAGGGGTGCCTTTCCTATTCTGTGTGAAGGAACTTCAAGCTAGCAGCAAGCCCTGGAACTCTGGGCCCCACTTCAGGCTGAACGCCCCCTCTCCCAAAAGTCACCCTGCAGGGAAGGCCCGCTGCCTGCTGCAGCAGCGCGACGCTGTGTCAGGGAAAAGGGAGAGAGACAAAAGGAAAAGCAGCCCCAGCCAGCGATGTGGGACTCGGGAAACAAAGCTGGGCGCCATCCTTTAATGTTTGCATTCATTAATGTTCCCGTCAATTTTAAACACTGGGGTAGAATTTCCAGACTTTGCAGATCATTTAAAAGCTTAAGGGATTATCAAACCAGTCATTTAAAATGACATTTTCACTGCGCAAATATTATTCTATTAAAGAGCACGCATGGCACAGGCCACGATCAGCTTTGGCAAGGTTACAGGGCCTTCCTCCACAGCAAACCCCACTGTTTCCTCATAAAGCTGTCAAGCCCCTGCTTAATGAAACATATATAAATGCGATGATGTTAGCCATGTCCCAGCAAGCTAATTCATCCTGGCTTTCCCCCATTGCGCTGCCCTGTGAAGGCTTTTATCATGGATCCTCTCAGGATCACCCCAGACCGTCTGCCATGGGCCGGAGGAGGTGAAATCCAAGAAAGTGTTTAATTTCCAAATGGGCCAAGCATCTTCCATGAATAAATAACCAACAGAGCTGGCTTGTGTGTCGGTGTGACATGCATGAGACAGACCACTGGGGTTTTATTAGGAAAGAGATACTAGAAGGTGAATAAACAACTCCGGTGCCCTCCCCATCCTCTGATCTGATAGAACTGCTCATGACGGTTCTTGGGAGGTCGGTTTCCTTCTTCAGTTACAGAAAGAGAATCTGCCTGCCTGATTTGGGCTCAGCAAAACTCTTCCTAAACTCCATTTTTAGATTAGATTGTCTTCCAAAAAGCATGTCTGTAGGGGTTCTGGGCTCTGCCTTTCCCAGCATCCTCTGCATTTGCTTGCGAAGCCTGAATAAGGAGGTCAGTTCAGGGTGTGGATTTCTTTTTCCTTAACAGTTCAGCAAGATAAGAATGATTTAGGTGGACAATATATCAAGACTGTCATAACCTCAGAAACCTCCAGAGCTCAGGTCCTAAAGGGACCAAGAGAAGACGAGTAAACTGGTGAAGCCATGAGACTTGTAAAGCCGGGGAAAAATTCCTCCCCAGTTCATCAGTGTGCTTGGCCCCCAAGCTCTCTGAAAGATGCTGCCTTCTTTTCAAGGGAAAATGAGGAGACATGACTTTTCAGGAAAACAATTATTTCCAAGGACTTGCTTTCTGGCCACAGAATTACTTTCCTGATCTCAACATGTCCCTGAGGAAAACACAAATTGGCTCAAACAACTGGATGTCACTATATTCAGCTGCAGAAATCTGCTTACTGAGAAAGCTAGACATACTGAGGCACATGGGAATGTCTTCCAATAGTCCCAGCTGTAACTAGATTCGGCACTCAAGACCCAAGAAACTGTTTCTGGGGGAATCCATCAGCCAGGGTCTTCCTGAGCATGAAGGGGAAGACAGGTTCTTGTCTGACCACTCTCCTTTATTCTGTGTCTGTTTTACACACACACACACACACACACACACACACACACACACACACACGAGAGAGAGAGAGAGAGAGAGACAGAGAGACAGAGAGACAGAGAGAGAGTGTGCGCCAGGGGCTCTATGGACACCTGACTCCAACTTCATCTGCAGTGACAGCCTGGTGTCTTGGCAGGAAGGTCGCGGACCACCAGCTGTAAGGAAACACCTGCTCAATTGCTTTCCTCTGGGATATTCCTGCCCCTTGCAAGAGAAGCATTTCTCGGGACATAACCAGGCAGGCAGTACTGAAACAAAGAGTCAAGTGGTTTGGCAAATTTTTTTACATTTTATTTCTGAGAATAAAACAATACCTCTGTCTAGGTGATTCAGAACTAATGAACACAGTGAAAACCCTATAAGAGAGAGAGAGACCCCTGTTCACTCTTGTCTAAGCCAGCATTTGGCAATTTTCTTAGACTACTGAAATCATACTTCAGTAACAGAGACATAGAAACTGATAGAACATTGATAAAACACAGAATCCCTGAGAGAAGTCCCAGAAATCCAAAGGGTCCTAAGTCTGTGCCCCCCCCAAAGAGCATATTTTCAAATCAACATGCAAACTTATAAGAAATGGACCAACATGTTTGCTTACAGTAATTCTGGGTTTTCAATCACCAACAATCCACCCTCTCTCCACTGTACCATGAACTAAAGCCAACACCACATGGTGTGTGCAGCTGTGTACAAGGGACATAGAGGTATGTGTATACGACCTCCCGAGCCATGAAGGGGAGAGGAGAACTTGTTGCTGGGAAGAAATGTTAACTGCACATTGCCAACACCAATAGCCTTCCTCCACAACAGACATGGTGCCCATGCCAAAAATCACTCTCAGTCCCTTTTTAATTCTGCCCTCCTTTATCCACTAAGACTGGGGGAAGATTATTTTGATTGGAATTAGACAGCCACCTGCAGCTAGATCTTTAGCTGTTATTAGTGTTCTGTGTAAGCCCTTTCACAACAAGCTCATTGAAAAAGACAGTGGACTTTTGAAGTTGCCCAATACTATCTCTGGTGATTTTCTCAAGTTAACAGCCTCCATACCAGCCAATTGTGCTGGCTGGGGGAGGTGATAATCTCCTCCCTGGGGTTGTGGTCAGGAATTAAAGGGTCTGGGATAAATTACAGAAGAAACCTCTGCCAAGAACGCTTTCCTCCTTGATCTCGCCCCATGCCTCCGAAATATGCTCTTATTTTACCCCAATATGCAGGTGCTTTTCTACCTTCCCTCTCCCAAATCCCGCCCCCTCCAGAAACCCAGGCCTTTTGTCTGGTGTAAGCTTCACACCCTTTCGGAGCTGGGCTTAGAGGTACAGTACACAGTATCAGGTTTGGAGCAGCGCCTCTAAACTTCTCACTTGAAATGATTTCTCCCGGGCGGGGTTAGGGCGGTAGCTCAGTGGGGAAGAGTACTTGCCATTGCAAGTATGAGGGCCTAAGAAGACCTGATCCACCTTGAGTTCAATTCCCAGCACCTCTAAACAGCGGGGCATAGCCATGCACCCCTGTAACCCCAGTCCTGTGGGAAGCAGAGGCCAGAGAATCTCTGGGGCTCACCAATCAGCCATTCTGATCACAAAATGGCAGCTCCAGGTTCAGTGGAAGAGTCTGTCTCAAGTACACATACAGATTAGTGATAGAGGAGGACACCTGCTGTTCTCCACTGGCCTCCGCATGCACGGGGCATGCATGTGCATACACCATACTCCCACACACACACACATGATTTCTATTCAGGGGCTGGGGAGATCACTCAGCTAAGCAGTGTCCAAACAAGTATAAAAACCCAAGTGCAGATCTGCAGCGCCCACATAACTGGTAGAGCATGTCATGCGCATGCGCCTCTAATCTCAACGCTGGGGAGGTGGGGACAGTCAGATACCTGAAGCACGCTGCTTGGCTAGTCTAGATGAATCAGTGAGCTCTCAATTCAATGAGAGGCCCTGTGTCAATAGACAAAGTAGAGAGAAATAGAGGGAGGTATCAGACCTCTAGCTTACGTGTGTGCACACACACACACACTCACCAAACTCACCAAATTAATATAATAACAATGATTTCCATCCTGTTTCCTTCTGTTTTAATAAAGAACATGAACAATCATCCCCTTCCATCACCAAATCCCCAACTTTCCAACCTCCAGCAATCCAGTTGTTAAAAACCAGTCCTCATATTGGCTAACCCATCTGAAACTTCCATTGGCCAGATACACAGATGCAACCAGCATTCACACAGTCCCACAACCACAATCTAACCAGGTCAGTGGGCATTTATTGTCCAACCAATTGAACAGGAAGCCATTTTTCTGGATCAGTAGCTAAAGGAATTCAACTCAGGCTTTTCTGGTCTCCAGGACGAGTGATGGAGAAGAGTCTTTCCATAAGCTAAGGCAGATCTCACAAAGCCAAAGTCCCCTAAGACTCAGAAGGATGCCCTAATCCCGGTCACGGAGAAGACTTTCATCCTTCAAACTTCATCTTCCCTTCTTCCATCATGGTCAGGACCCAGTTTACCAACCTCAATCTTGGGCTGCTTTGGGGGTGCATGGGAAGTGGCAGATTTGTCTCTTTGTTGACTTTTTAAAATATTTTATTTATTTTCAAGCACAGAGAGAGAGAGAGGAGAATGAGTGAATGGGTACATTGGGGCCCCTAGCCACTGCACACAAACTCCAGATACATGTGCCACTTTGTGCATCTGGCTATATGTGGGTGCTAGGGAAATGAATTTGGGTCATTAGGCTTCACAGGCAGATGCCTTAACTGCTAAGCCATCTATCTCTCCAGGCCCCTTTTTGTTTGATTGTTTTTAACCAATGAGTGCTCACCTTCTGTGCTGTTCACACTTCTTTCTCCAGGTGAAAGAAGTTTACATTAGAAGCGTTGAAGCAATAGACACATCCAAAGGAATGCTCATGAGGAAACAAATCAGCCAGTGTTCCACCCCTGGAATTCTTTCCCACTCTATAGCTGGGTTGCCTTTACTTTTCTGAGCCTTGATTTTCTTATCTGTAAAGTGGAGCTAATAATAGGATCTTGTGCTTAGCTTAGGCTCATTTTGAGGACCAAAGGAATGTATAGACAGCTTCCAGCCTCTAACAAGCTCTAGGTGACATTTTTATTACTATTTGTTCTTTACAAAAATCAGAATAATAACTGAGAGAGCTATTCTCCCAAGCACGGCTTGCATCCACCAAACATGAGGGCTGTGACAGCTGTCTGACAGCCTTCTTTACTCATAAAAAAAATTACCTTCCTTCCCTTACAGAGGCTTCAGTTAATAAAAAAAAAAAAGTCACAAAAGTGAAAGCTACTTTCTAAAAAACAAAAAATGATGTATTGGTAAGTTTAGAAGACCCAAGACAGAAACCTGGATTCACCTTCCTGAAACATTGAAGACCAGGTGTTCGGGATTGGATCTTGAATTTTCTCCAAAGGCCTATATGTTAAAGATTTGGCCCCTAGCCCATGGTATTGCTGGAAGGTGGAACCTTTAGGGAATGAGACCTGGAAGCAGGAAGTTAAGTCATTGGGAGCAGTCCCTTGAAGAGGTGATTGGTATCCTGGCCCCTTCCTCACTCTTTTTCTTGGCTTCCTGGATGCCATGAGGTGAGCCATTTGTTCCCATGGTGGTGTACTATGCTGCCACAGGCCCAAAGAATGTGACCAAGTGACCATGTCATGAAGTCTCCCAAATTGTGAGCCAAAATAAAATGTTTCCCTTGACGAGTGAATTCTCTCAGGAGTTTGTCACAATGAAAACCTAACACACAAGGGAACTCATGTGTACTGCCCATCACCAGAGTGCGTCTCTGACCCTGGGTAAAGCCATGTGGCAAAAGGTCTACCATCTTCACCCTACACAAGAGGCAGGCAGGCATGGACCAGAAAAACACTAAATCTCACTGACTCCACAAAACATCTGCCACCACGCCCCCACATCACCCCACACCAAACATCTACAAAAGAGAACTCATCAAAGAAAATAACGTCTTTGTCAAGGGTTCCTGAGTGAACGTGAATGCCATGTGACTACAGAGAAAGACCTTTTAATGTTGTATTTATGAAAACTCACTATTCTCTAACATGCACCCCCATCATCATTGAGTTAAATCAAATTAGAGAGGAGGGAAAATCAGACTCAAGTAGACGCAGGCTGTATGGCAAATCCCCCAAGTTAGTCAAAATCACTGTCTCAGCTAACCTCACACCACATGATGCTTCCAAAGCTTCTAGAATATTGAAAGTTCCTCAGGTTCACAAGACCCAGAATGGTGCTCGTAATGAGCCAGGGCTGAAAAACAGCCAGCGTGGGGCCTTGTTTGTTTGGTTTTTTTTTTTTAATCTTGTTTTTTGTTAGCTATGCAAATGAGCCTGTTTGCTCTGCCTGAGAAAACACAGAACAAACTTGCACCCAGCCAATCGGAAGACGCCTGACAGCATGTCTTTGCGGAATCACGAGGAAAGGGGTCAGGGAGCAGTGAAGAATTCTGGAGAGCAGAGGCTCCTCCAGGAACCTCAGAAGCGCATCATAATCTCTGCCCTCTGTCCTCACTCACACTGGCTCGCCCTGGCCACTTGTCTGTCTTGCCCTGGCCACTTGCCCATGTGCCAGTACACGGACAGAATGAATAGCCATTGTGGGTGCCTTCTGCCAGCCACACTATGCTCCCACGTGGAGCTGCGCCAGGCTCTCCAAGTTCAGGTCAGTGGGGAGGGCTCAGTGTGGCGGCATGACCCCCCTTTAACTTGTACATTCTGATTGCCAGTTCCCCAGCTGATGGCCCTTTGGGGGTGGAGCCTTGCTGGAGGAGGGTGGGAGTAGGGGTGTTGTAGTCAGTTCCCTCTTGCTAGAGTTTGGCTCACTCTCCTGCTGCTGTTTTCCACCTGCTATGACAGAGGTAATGTCCAGCCTCTGCTCATGCCATGCACCACAAAGCTTCCCCATGACGCGATGAGCCAAAATAAAAATGTTGCTCCCATCAGCTGCTTTTGCTTCTTGGGTGCTCTGACCCAACAATGAGAAGCCAACTGCAACACGCACCCCTCAGCACCCAGCAGACCTGGCATTGGGTCTTCACTCAGCCACTCGCCAGATGCGAACAGTGGAATCAGTATTTGATTTCAACGGTCAAGACCACTCACACAGTCAGCTCCTGGTCAGAGGAAGCCTTTGCCACAGCCAGCGCATGCAGCAACCTGGGTCTTCTGTTTGCACCACTCTGACGTGCCTCCCATGGCAATGGTGAGCCAAGACAGGAAGGTAAGCCATGGTAGGTTAGCTGTCACTGGAAGCCCGCCAGATGCCACAGAGGCATGTGGGCAACCACTGTAGAAGCAGCTTGGTCGGGCCCACATGAGGTTGGAGCTACAAAGCTTTTCACCATGAGGGATTTCCTCACCTGTGGAACCACTTGTAACCCTGCACAAGCACATGATACAGAGCAAAGCTGTTCTCTCCACGCTGTGTCCTGGACATGCTCCATGCTGTCCTCTTAGCTTTGAGAATGCAGTCGTGTGCCAAGGCCCAGCGTCAACAGCTGTGGAAGTGGACAGTTCCTTGACCTGTGTCACAGGCTTAGGGGCTGCTGAAAACCAGGGAGATGAACAAGAATATGCCAAGGCCCCTCCAGGAATTCGGATTCCCACTAGAGAAATGATGAACTTCACGAGCAATACCTGAAGGGAACGGCTGCCCAAATGAACCCTGTGCCAACCTCATGCCCATCAAAGGTTCTCAAACAAGAGGACGCCCACGGAGAGCACTGGGGCACAGGTTGGTTGAGCTGTACCCCAGAGTCCATAGCGCAATTCAGAAAGTTACAGAGGCTGAAGAGATGGCTCCATGATGGCTGAAGCGCTTGCTGCACAAGCAGGAGCACCCCCAGCACCCACATAAATGCAGGTATGGAAGCAGACACCAGTAATCCCAGCCATGGAGAAGCAGAGATGGGGGGTCCCTGGGTTTGCTAGTGAGCTAGTCTAGCCCAGATGGTGAGCTCCAGATGAGTGTGACCTTGTCTCAAAATAAGGAGAGCAACTTAAGAAAACTCCCAGCTTCAAACTCTGGCCTCCACATGCGCAGGCATGCACACATTAACACACACAGACATATGCACACACACACACACACACACACACGGGCACCCATGCACATACACGAATATACATATGCACATGTAACACACACAGACACACACAAAGAAAGAAATTTAACAGACCTGCACCTGAACTTCAGCTTTATTCTTCATCCATCTGTAGGCCAGGCTACAAACAAATTTGTGTTACAAATCTCTGTGTGATGTCTCCCTTCCATGTTCTATCCTAGGCCCCATCTAAGACACAACCTGACTGAAAGCAAGGCATGCCAGTCCCACTAGCCCAGACAACACCCAGCATCTTCCTGGAGCCAGGCTCAGGCCTTAGCCTGGTATGGATTTATAGGCCAGGTGCCCCCTATGATCAGAAAGAATGGGCCTTGCCTCACAAGGCCCAACACTGCTAGAGTCCTGTTTCAAATTAGCATAAGAATTCTTCAAGACACACCTTGCACTAAATTGAAAAATAAAATCATCAAAAGCTAAAGAAATCTACATGTTAGCTAATAAAAGAAGAGGCTCCCTCTTCCAAAGTCAGCCAGCCACTTCATGCTCCCAGTTTTATTTTGCACCACTCTTTGGGGCAGACGACAGAGATGCCCATGCTCTGCCTCGGCCACTAAGCTTGAGAGAGAGCACGGGAGAGGAATCGCCGGTCACCTCCTGGAAGCGCAGTGACCTGATTCGGAGCTCGCAGCGCTGCCGTTCTCTGGTGGCTGGAATGTGAGCTGGATTCCTGGCTGGGAGAGCCAAGCCTCTCTCCTCAAGACAGCTCAGGCCTTGGCCGTCCTTTCTCTTTGTTCTCCTGGCAGAGATGCGAACCCTTGGGTCTTGCTGCAAGACTCATCGACTGCGGTTTGCAGGATGATCATAAAGCGAGAGCTGTCCCCAGAGGGCTGAAGGTCACGGTACACAAGATGAGATTTATTGAGTGTCTCCAACAGCTCCATTGGCTCCAGCACAGCAGAGAATGCCTGTGTCCCAGTGGCAACTTCTAGCGGTTTTTTTCTTCCAAAGAGATGTACGAGATGGAGAGCAAGCACCAGACACTGCGCCAGCATTGGCAAGAATGAGTAATTCCTGCTTCTACTGCTTCGGTTCTTACATCTTAGCTATTTGTCGCCCTAAATTTTATTTTATGCTCATGACACTCCAACCCTAACAAGGCAATTGGATGGAGAATTTTTATATTTTAAAGAGTCTATCTAAATAATCTTAAGGTTTCTGTGTATTTCTGGGTAGTTGGGAATCAGCACATGAGCTCTCATTATAGTTGAGTCAGAACCTGGGGTTCACATAAGCTGAACACGGCAAGGTAATGAAGGCCTGTATTTCACTCACCTCACACCCCCAGGCTGAACTTGAGCAAGCGTAGCCCCTGAGCCCCTGAGCAGATCCAACCTAGTTCTCAAAATAAGGAGGCCCACGGTGAGGCTGGAGGTAGTCTGGGGGATGGGACTGCCATCTCCTTTCTCATACACAGTGAAGATGGCTCCATCTCTGAGACCTGAATCAAACCAGTTGGCTTAATGGGAGGGAGGGAGGGGAATCTGGATTCAAATTTACAAGACAAGAAACCTTTCAGCAGTTCATTTTACACATTCAAACATGAAATTAGCCAAATTTAAACCAACTAAAGTGCTGAGAATGTGATGGCTCAGCAGGTCAGAGTGGCCACCATACAAGCTTGAGAGCCTGAGTTCAATCCCCAGTGCCCACATGAAAAGCCAGGGATGCCAGGCATGCTTGTCACTCTAGCACTGAGGCGGACCGAGACGGGAGGATCACTGGGGCTCACTGGCGAGCTAGTCTAACCACAAAGAGGGAAACTCCAGGTTCAGTGAGAGACTCTATCTCAAGGAAACAAGACACCAGATGTTCTGTCCTCCCCACACGCATTCATGGGGCACATACATCTGCACACACACACGCATATACCAGACATACACATGCCACACATGTATTACACACACACACACCCAAAAAAGTAAAAGCAACTAAAATGATGAAACAGGCCAGTTCCACCTCACTTGTCCACCTTGCTGGTGTCTACGCAGAGACTGTGTGAAGGCCATAGATGACATGAGGGCCAGTAAATCATGTCCTTCCCTTTCACAGGACAGGGAGAGTCAAAGCCCAGCACAGAGAAGCCTGTGCAAAGGGCTCTGGGCTACTTATCATGCTTAAGGCTATTCAGTGTGATACTGGGAAGAAACCCATACTTTTTGACAAGCCAGTGAAACCCACACGCCTCACACACGTAAGCCCTGTGAGGTTGGCAACATGCTTATTTCGCAAATGAGGAGACAGAATCTGACTGTGAGAAGCAATGACAAAGGTCACTCCTAGAAGTGATAGTGTCCAAGGTCTGCCTGATCCTTAACATGCTGCCTACTAAAGTGACATCACATACAAAGAGCTTTGCAACCTGAGGAATACAATGCACACCCAAGGGAATGTGGCCTGGGAGTTATTTTGAAATGCCTTTTATTCATGTAGTAGATAGTGGTTGACTCAGTTTCTGTTGTAGTTTGAAGGTAAGATGTCCTCATAGCCTCGTGTGTTTGTGATTAAGCCTCTTACTTAGTCACAGCTGGTGGAGCCTTTGGGAGGTGGAGTCTTGCTGGAGGAAGGGGAGTGTCACGGGTAAGGGGGACCTAGAGGTTTATTAGTCCAGCCCACTTTCCAGCGCTAGTTGGTTCCCTCTTGGTGCCTCCCTGTTGCTGTGACAAAATGTTATGCCCTGGCTCCGGCTCTGCCATGCTTTCCCCATCATGGTAGAATTATCCCTTGAAACTGTAAGTCAAAATAAGCTCCTTCCTCCCATAAGTTGCTTCTGGCTGGCTGCTCAGTTCCAGCAGTCATCAGCAGTGTTGCTGACAGTAGATGTGGACTAAACTACATAAGAAGTCAGGTGTGCCTTTAGTAGCAGCTCCATGTTGATAAATGGAAAAGTAAACCTGGCCCAAGAACAGTATCCAAGAGGACGTTTTCCTCTTGGTAGGTGTGGCTTGGTGAGTGAGAACAACCTACCTGGATTAGATTCTAGCTTTTGCTCTCCCATTATGTAGCACGCCTCACCCTGGACCAGCGTCAGCACTTTGTGAGTTATAAGGACCCTATCTTAATCATGCCTGTGGCTCAAGGACCTAGGAGTACTTACCACGTAGCACAAGATGCTCGGTGACCAAACAAATAGTTGAATGAACAGAAGTTGTGACCATATAAGAGGCACTGGTGTGGTATCAGAAATGTTAAATGGGGAAACCTGAGAGCCTGGGTTCAAGTCTAGCTTTGCCTTTAACCAGAGCATTGCTGCAAGTCAGGGAACTATCTCCGAAGTGAAATAGACATGAAAATGCTGCTGTGTCAAATGGAAGGATATTTGCAGGCAGGCTTAGTTTAAATCTATTGCAGTGTAAGTTAAACAATTTGATTATATAGTCAAGGTAGCATGCAAGACTTAGTCAGGTTAGACTCGCTCAGGCACCCACCACCCTGGGTGGCCCACCCATAAGCTGTGATGAGATGTCCTGGTATGTATTTCAGAGGCTTATTTGGGCAGAGGTCACTTTGTATGTGACTGTCTCTGCTTTCTGGAGGTCGTCGGGACTGCTGATCAGTTTACAAGCCCAGCCATCCAGTTGTCTATGCAGCTTGCCTGTCTCCTCAGCCTGGCCCCAGATTCTCCAGTTAGTCTCCACTAGCCCCAGGAGAATCCTCTGTCCCTGCCAGAATGGCTTCCTCCCCTCACTGCGATATGCCTCACACATGCCAATTCTGTGACCACAGCCAAATAATTCTTCCCCCTTCCCCCTCCACCCATCTTTGACTCTAGCCTGCCACTTCTCCATCCAACGTCATTCATCCTTGACAAAGGGTTCAAGGCCCATCAGTGCCAGGATGTCAGCCCTGAATCCCCCATCAGGTCTCCTTCCGGCCAGCTGAACATGGACATTGCTTATGGGCTGATTTGTACCTCCCAAAAAGATGTGCTGAAGTCCTAACTTCCAACACCTGTGAGAGTGACCCTATTTTGATATAGGGTCTTTGTAGATGTAATTAAGATGAATTCGTATTGGATTAAGGTGAGCCCTGAATCCAAAGGCAGCTGTCATTACACAGAAAGATGAGGACTCAGATGAGAATCGACTTATGTTGGCACAAGCTAAAGAAAGTCAAGGCTTGTTGGCAACTTCTAGAAACTAGAAAAGGCAAAGAATTCTTCTTCACTGGAGGCTTTAAAGGGAAGATGGCCTGACCTTCATCCTCATTTGAGACTTCTGGTTCCAAAACTTCTTTTTGAAGGCATCCAGGGGTGTCATGCATTGTTACGTGGGCCCTAAGAAACTGACACAACCTCTCAGGCCATCCATTAGGTATGTAAATACCTGACTCTTGACATCCTTTGAGTCATTCTTCATGGGCATCTCATAGGCCCATAAACAAGAACTGTCCTTCCTAAGTCCTGGTAGCCTCCCTTAGGACAGGAGCCTGGTGGCTTGATTGCTTGACCTTCAGGCATGGTAACTGTTGATAGTCCATCGAGAATGAGGCTAATTAAAAGGGGCTGCACATATGTAAATGAAAATGACCTAATGAGATGCACTAGCAAATAAAATAACAAAATTATTTTAAAGAAAAGGGCACCTTGGGCTGGAGAAGTGGCCTAGCAGTTAAGATGCTTGCTTGCAAAGCCTAAGGAACTGTATTTGACTCCCCAGATCCCGCATAAGCCAGACACACAAGGCAACCCGTGGGCAAGGTCACACATGTGCACAAGGTGGCACACACGTCTGGAGTTCGATTACAGTGGCTGCAGGACCTGCACACCAATTCTCTCTCTCTCATCTCTCTCTGTCTCTCACTCTTATTCTCTCTCATAAAAAAAAAAAAGCCAGTCTGTTGAGCTTCCCTCAAAAAAGAAAAGAAAAGGTCACTTGACTTAGATGATTCAGTAGGCAAAGTGCCTGCCCACAAGCATGAGGACCAGAGATTGAATTCTCAGAGCCAAGTAATGCCAGGCCTTTTATGGTACATGCCTTTTATTCCAGCACTGGGAAGACAGAAACAGATAGACTCCGTGCATAAGTGGGCTGGTCAAATTTTCCAAATCGGTGAGCTCTACGTTCAGTGAAAGGCCCTGCCTCAATAAGATAATGTAGAGGAAGACACTCAACATCAACCTCTGGCCTCCAAGAGTGTGCCTGCACATATGCACATGAAAAATGAAATAAGCAAAGGACATTTCATTTTTACACAAGGTCACAAATTCTAACAGGATGATATGGAATTGTGGCGAGTATTGCCTCAAACACAGCCCTGCTTTCCAGCTTTCATTCAATGCCTTGACCTATTGAAACGGACTTCCTCAAGTCTTTCCCATGTACTCCGTTGTCACCTAATCCTATGTCCAATACAGTCCAAATACCTTTCCCTGGCTCTCTGTTCCTGCCACGCTGGCACGCTCATGTCCTTACCTTCCAACACCACCACCACCACCACCACACATAGACCTACACCTACCATATAATAAAGTTGTACTGGACTTTATTGTAGTCTCTCTTGACACCACAGATGGAAAGAGAGGTACTACACACATGCCCATCATCTCACGTAAGCCCCAAGGTGAGCATGAGATAGGAAAATGACTCCTCAACGGGCCTTACCTGAGCAAGCCTCTGGTGATGTTTCGGCATCTCACCACACTGACTGTGCCTCAAGGCTTAGAGGCATGCACTTTCCACACAGCATGGTTCTAAAGTCAAGCCACCCCCTGATCCTACAGCTGGACCCAAGAAATAACAATAAGAACAATAACCACAAATCTGAAGGCTGGAGAGATTACTCAGTCCATGAAGTGCTTTCCTTGCAAGAAAGAAGACCTTAGTTCGCCTCCCTAGAGCCCACAGGAAATGGCAGGCATGGGGATGTGTACTTGAGATCCCAGCACTGAAGAGGCAAAATCAGGAGACTAACCTCTGAGGCTCACTGGCAGGCCAGCCTAGTCTAACTGGTGAACTCAAGACCAATGAGAAGCTCTGTTTCAAAAATAAATAAATAAATAAAAGATGATAACGTTCCTGGGGAATGACACCCAAGATTGTCACCTGGCCTTCACACACATGCCCACACACACACGCATACACATGCATGCAAATGCAAGGAAAAGGAAAAGGTTTGACTACAGGTGATGTTCCATTTAACTCTTTTTTAAAAACCATTTGATTTATTTATAAGCGGGGGGGGGGGTGGACACACCAGAGATGTCTACCTCTACAAACGAACTCCAGATGCATGTGCCACTTTGTGCACCTAGCTTTATGTGGGCAATGTGGTATTGAACCCAGACAGTCCATCGGGCTTTGCAAGCAAGTGCTTTTAACCACTGAGCCATTTCTCAGCCCCTCACTTAAGTCTTCAGTGTGACTCCCTGGTCTTGCTAGCCCTCTTCTCAGCCCCACAATCCCCTCCACTTGGATCATGGCTTGTCCACCTCTTTGTGAACCTAACCCCTGCTCAACCGGCAATGTCCAGTGCAAATGTGGCCTCCTCCAATAAACATCCTTTCATTCCCTCAGTAATCACTCCAATCTCTTAGTTCCCATTAAAAGCTCCTTTTCCATGTGATTATAATTATCTTATTTCATGGGTGTCTGGTTATGTCTTTTATCTATTACTTAATCCTAGACTAGAAAGCTCTTGAGAGAAAAGATCTTGTCTTATAATTTCTCCCTTTCAAGGTTTTGGAAGCTAAATGAGAAAATGTAATCAAAGGACCCACACGATGCCTGGCAACTAGTATGTGCTCAATAAATGTCAAATCCTTTCCCCCTTACACATCACGTATCCCCAAGAGCACTTTGCAAAGTCGCTCCATTCTTGGAGCTGCCTATAAATATTGAACACATCAACTCGTCTATGTGGCAGCATTTCAACTGCTTTCCTAAGGACGGTGAGGGCACTCAGGTCATCTTCATTTACACCGCCCCCCCATTCCTGAGTTTGTGGACCCATAAACATTACTCTTTGCTGCATAGACTTCCCCTGGGGAGACAAAAACAAACATCTACTCACCCCAGATAGGGCATCAATGAGAGTCAAAAGGAACAATTCCACCCAAGTCTTGCTTGGTGAACCAATGAGCTTAATGGGCTTACTTATAAAAGCATGAGTGAGGAGTTCAGTCACAGGAATGTGTGTGACCCCACCCCCGGCATCAACAAAACGTCTCACCGCACCGTGGACTACAACCTCCACACAGCCATAGAGAGAGCCTTTCACTCTGTATCCCCAGCACATCCTGCCAGCACATGCTTACAGCTGGGAGGCAGGGAAAGACGGATGGCTGAGTCTCAGGCGAGGCCCTCCTCACCCCCTTTCTATGGGGGAGCATCGAGACCCCACGGAGGGTCCCTTGCTAGTAGTCGCAACTGCTCCAGTGGTAATGGTGACTGGTCACAGGACAGCTCCCACAGCAGTTGGGTTCCACGCCCCGGAAGCTGAGACAATGCTGAGGTGCTGGGGGACACACGGTCACCCAGTCATCAGTCCAGCAGCAACACCTTCAGCCTCCAGAGCAGGCTAGATAAAGGCAAGCAGAAGCCAGACTCTCCTGCAAGCTAATGAATGAACTTAGCGTTTGTAAATAAATAATTAATTGTGATATTTGCAGTCTGCCCACGCTTTTATTAATTTCTACAGTTTTCACGTTCATACGACATGCATGCACCTCACGGCATGAATCCCCACTCTTCTCCACAGACTGAAGCCCCTCAGAGGCTGAAACCAACATATAAGTCATGAGTTCGAAAGAGCTGAATAAATGTTCTGAGAGGAAGGGGCAGGGGACAGATGAGAGCGAACTCTCTCTGCCTTTGGGCTGGAGACACGGGCCCGAGTGGTAAGAATGTCTTCTGTGTGAGCATGAGAACCTGAGCTCCATCCCCAGCACCCACACAAAACAAAAGACTGCTTTCCCCCACTCCTGCCAACATGGGCCCTTCATGTTTAAGCAGAGCAGCAAGACCCCCAAAGCTCCACAGACCCAGTGGTCACTCCAGAGTCCTTCATTTGCAGCTCTGGAGTGGGGAGTCCTTGAGCATTGGGTTACCCTTGTTTATGTTAGCAGAAAGAAAAGCCAGCCCAGAGCCCAGGACCCCCCTGGCAGAGGCCTGATTTCACACACATTTTCCCCAGATTCCTATTGGCTTGGCTGGAAACCACATATTAAAACCCACCAATCTTTCCACTTGAGCCTGATGAAAGCTTCAACAGAAACAGCTGCACTTCACATGTGGTTCAAGTTAATATCTTATCCCGATGGTTTAACTCTAGCTGGCTGGACTGCTTTGTTAATATTCACAATCTCCTTTTGTTTCACATTAAGAATGTGTCTTTCATTACTCGCCAGAGCAGAGGGACACAATGAGGCTGGTAGCACTTCATTTTTGAGATGTCTGAAATAATTGTATGTGTTGTGCACGATTCAAGACCCACTGTGTGTGAGCCGTCTCAGAGGCAGAGGAAAGTGTTAAACAACCCGAACACAAATGTTACACTGCCGGGAAACGTTTCTCTGTTAAAAACGTAAAGCCACACACTAATGGCCGTGATTGAGTTCCCGAATCTCAGAGCACGGTGAGTCAAAAAATACGACAAGTTCATTGTTTTCTTCCTTCCAGTCGCTCTCAGAATCATCCCATGCCTTTTGTATGTTTGCTGAGTTTAATCAGTATGGGGCTAATTTCACATGCAGGCACACCACACACACACACATGTATGCACACACACACTTCAAAGCCATACAAGGTATGATTAACTTCCAAGCTCACAGAAATCAGGCAACTCTGCTTTCTCTGAAAAAAATTCAAATCACGTTCCAGAGGTCTTGCCCCAGCAGTTCTTCCTTACAGAATGTGATGTCACCTATGGCTATCTCTAGTGCATGATGTCATTGGTTATGCAATGAGATTGTAAGGCACTGGGAATATTCTGTACGTTTCTGTTTGTACTAGCACATGTCTAAAAATATAGGCCATGACGGGGAAGATCTTAACCAGCTCTTTTTCACTCACGGGTCATTAAAGGCATGGCTACATTTTTTTGAATGGATGTTGAGTTTTTTCCATGTTTTCATTCTGTTTCACTCTGGAAATGAGGAAGAGTTTGTTGCTGATGTTTCATAAGCTTCTCAAAAAGATTTATTTATTCATGAGAGAGAGAGTGAAAAAGAATTGGGCATGCCAGGGTCTGTTGCTGCTGTGATACATTGTGCATATGACTTTATGTGGGTACTGGGGAATTGAATCAGGGCCACCAGGCTTTGCAAGCAAGCACCATTAACCATTGAGCCATCTCCCCAGCCTGTCATGAGCTTGTTAAAAATTTTTTGTTGAAACTTCCATAAATATTGACAATATATCATGATCATAATCCCTTCACGTCACCCCATCTTTTCTTCTTTCCAAATCCTCCCTTTCTTCTTTCCAACCAGTCTCTCTTCTATTTTGATGACGTCACATATTTCCCTTCTATCGTGCAGGTCTTGTGTAGGTAGCGTCAGACACTGTGAGGTCATGAATAGCAAGGCCATTTTGTGTCTGCAAGAAAGTATTGTATGCACTTCTCCCCTTCTTTTGGCTCTTCCATTCTTTCTACCATCTCTTCTGCAATGACCCCTGAGCCTGAAAGGGTGTCATTCAGATGTCTCACTTAGTGCTTCACACTCCACTGTCACCTCTTCTTGGCACTTTTGTTAGTTTTGAGACACCACTATCTGAGAATCGAAGCTTCTCTAACCAAAAGTGAGAGTGGCATCAATATTTGGGCATAAATCTAAATATTTAGAGAGCAGTTTGGTGAGCATAATATATTCATTTAGCCAGACAACAGTAGTAGTTTCCCCCCTAAGGCTTATGACCTTCTTTAGCCATAGGTTTTAGATTGTTTTCAATACCAATTGTGAATTTCCTCCTATGGAGTGGGTCACAAGTCCAGAGAGCACTTGGCTTCCCCCATAACAGGTGTGCCACCATTGCACCAGTTGGTACATTTTGCCTGGCTGGCCAGCCATAAAGCTTGCAGGGTTCACTGCTGGTTAAGACTAGTGATGACTTTTCTCCCCCAGTAGGCTGCATAGATCTTTCCAGCATCCTGACAGCTAATCAACAGGGAGGAGGCTTCCAGCTCAGTTCCAGCTTGAGTTCCCAAGTGACCTGCACAGAGTGCAAGCATGTGAAGCCTTCAGCAATAGGGCCAACCATCTAGTTCTGGAGGCAGCAAAGAGCCTTGACAACATCCGATAAAGCTTTGGGGGCACTGGGGACATTGCCAACAACTCACTGGACAGTATCCCACCTCTAACACTGAAATTTTTAATGACTTCTGGGTACATTATCCACATCCACAAGATGCTTTTTCACAGACTCTGTCATTTTTCAGTAGATGGATAGATATATGATAGAAGATAGGTGATGGATGGATGGATAGATAGATAGATAGATAGATAGATAGATAGATAGATAGATAGATAGATAGAGCTAACACAGAAGTAGCTTCTGTCATAAGCTTTCATTATATGTAGGGCACATAATGCATACAATCTGGTTTAAGCCTCACAACAAACCCATCAATGAGGCACTGTTATCATCCCCGTTTACAAAGAGAAACTGAAGCATACGGAAATCCAATAACTTGAAAAGAAAGCATAGCAAGGATGTTATTGTGTCAGAGACCATCAGGAGACCCAAATATGTGTTAACCCATTCTTCTCTGTTCATTGAACTATAGTAATCAGAATGATACTGGTTCCTCCTGTGGACTAATTATAAAATGTCTCTCACAGACTTGTGTGTTTGAATACTTAATCTCCAGTAGATGGCTCTGTTCAGGAAGGTTGTGGAACCTTTGGGAGATGGAGGCTTGCTGGAGGAAGTGCGTCATGGGGACAGGCCCTGAGGTTTACAGTGCAGCCTCACAGGCGTTCCTATTCTGGCTCCTTCCTCCCTGCTGATCTGAGGATGTGATGGCAGCTGTCTATTCCTATCATGCTTCCCCCACCATGAGAGGCTTCCCCGCCATACCATATGCTGAAATAAGCCTCTTCTTTCCCTAAGCTGCTCTGGTCAGGTACTTTGTCCCAGCAAATGATAAAGTGTTAACACAGTTACCTCTTACTAAATATAAGGCCACATAATGAAGATTATATGATATGGAGAATACCAAGATGGTTCCCCAGATTCTCATCTTTCAATGTTCATGCCTTATAACCTCTTACTGTGAAGAAAATTTGATGTTTGCTTCCTTGATTAGGTTACATATTATGACAACTATGTGACCCAGTGAAAAGGGAGATTATCTTTGGTAGTACTAGTCTAATCAGATGAGCTCTTAAAAAGGACTGGCCATTGCTAGAAATAGAGTCAAAGTCAGAGAAATGTATCCTCTGGCCTTGTTCTAGAGAGGGCCATGTGGCAGGACTGGCAGTCACCTCTAGAAGCTGAGAATGGATGCTTGCTGACAGTCATTAAAAAAAAAAAAAGAAAGAAAAGGAACCACAATCCTACAACCACAAGGAACTGACGCCTGCCCACAACCAGAGCGCCTCAGATGAGATAACAGCCCTGGCTGACACTTTGTTTTCTGACATCCTGAGCAAGGGGCCCAGCTAACACTGCCAGTACTCCTGACTTCCAGAATCCGTGACATAATAAGTGTGAGTCGTTTAAGCCGCTAAGTCTGGGCTCATTTGTTACACAGCAATAGATAACTAACATGCATCATGTTTCCCAAGTTCATGTGCAGCTGGGCAATGTCACATGGCTGGGTTCTAGTCAGCAGGACTTGGGAGTAGTGGTGTAAGCAGCCTCCCTCCCAGGCTCCACCCCTCCCCCTTTCCCTTCCTTCTGCTAGAAAGCAAGTTCCACAGCGAGCCATCGTGAAGCCCAGGCATGAAGGCAACACCCTAAAGAAATCACAAGCTTGCCTTCTTTCTCCTGGGCTGCTGACACACCCACTGTTGTATGAAGAGGTGACAAACTTCTACCTTGCTTGGTGAAAGTACTGCTGTTTGGTCTTTGTTACAGGAACTGAACCTAGATCCCGCCAAATTGGCAGAGCTCAAGTGAACCCACAAACAGACCTCAGAGCCCATTCACCCAGGGACTTCACCACCATGGGCCCTGGTGCCACACCGCACCGTGGTAAGAGCCAGACGGGATGATAACTGGTCAGCCACACCAGTCAAAAAGACAAGAGATGGCATCCAGGGCATCTTGAGTGAGGAGGAGTTAGCATTTAGCATAAGGTTACACTGGGATGTGACCGTTAATCTTGTCAACTTGCTTGGATTAAGAAACCACTGGGAGGAGGCTGGGGAAATGGCTCAGTGTGCAAAAGCACTTGCTATGCGAGTGTGATGACCGGAGCTCAGAGCCCCAGAGCAATGTAAGGCGGCGCATGGTAGAGCAGGCCTGTGACCACAGTGTGCCTGTGACGAGATGGGGGTGGAGACAGGAGAATCGCTGGGAGCTCACAACTAACCATCCTAAACTTACACAGCAATGAACAACAAGGGACCTGAGGACCAACGCCTGAGGGTTTTCTGTGACATCCATATGCATGCCGTGGCATACATGCACCTGTATTCACATTTATGAGTGTGCACGTGCACACACACACACCACATAACCAAAAAAGATTAGGGAAAAGAAAATAATGAACACCAAAATTAGTAAAGCACACAGCTAGAGATGTCTGTGAGGGCATTTCCAGAAAAACTAGGTCATGAGGGTTTTGACCTAATGATCCCTTGATGGAATTATGATGGCATGTGATAGCATTATTGAGAGATGATGAAATGGGGCAGGTAGGGGCGAGTTGGAGGAAGTGCATCACTAGTGACATGTTGTTGGGGGTAATATCTTGCCCTGGCCTATTCCTATGTTACCCTTTCTGTCTGCTTCATGGAAACCATGAGCTGACATGCTCTACTGTGCCACAGCCTCCCCTGTCATGGAAGACTGACACCTCAGGAACCATCAGCCAAAATGAAGCCAACTTCCCTTACGCTGTTTCTGTCAGGGGTTTGGTCGTGGGAATGATAAAAGTAATACATGTAGAAGCTCTTGGAAAACTAGATGCCTCTGTCAGTGGCACTAAGCTCAGCTGTACTGCTAGGTTTCTTAGCATTAAATTGGAAGAGAAGACAATTTGATTGGGTTAAGCTTCTACCAACAACAAACACTTGGGTTAAGCCAACTCTACCCTCAGAAACCCCACCCCCCCAAGTCCCTGGTGGAAAGATATAGATGCCTTTGTCCTCATCACATCAGTGCAGTCTAATCAGATACAGCCAGGAAAGAAAAATAGGTTTATTTCTATATTCATCATTTTTCTTAATGCTGTGACCAAATACCTGACAAGAAGCAACTTAAGGGAAAAAGGCTTATTTTAGTTTATAGTTTGAGGAGACACAGTTCATCATGTTGTGGAAGGTATAGGAGAACAAGTGAGAGGTACCTGGTAACAATGAGACCACAGCAAGGTCACAGAGAATAGAAAGGAAATAGGCTGCACCATAAAATCTCAAGGCTTGTCCCACAGACACACTTCCTCCAGTGAAGCTTCACCTCTTAAAGGTACCATGGCCTTCTAAAACAGCACCAGCAGTTGGGGACCAAGCGTTCAAATACATGAGCCTATGGGGGACATTTCACACTAAAACCACATTTCCCCTGTACCCACGACACGAACCATACCTGAGATGCAGATAAAAGTGTTCTTGGTTATTTTATCCAGCAAGGTATGTTCACAGCTACCACTCCTGTCCTGGGGCAGGATGGGCCCCTCATTTTCAGAGAAGAATACAGAGTTTTTCCTAGGTAGCAGAAACCAGTTATTTTCCTGCTAAGACTGTGATTTTTTTTTTTTTTTTTTTTTTTTTTTACCACCACCACCCCAACCTGGCAGCCATGGTAGCCATGGTTTTTCTGTTTCTAGAAGCTACCTTCAGGTCAACTGAATTTAGGCCTGATGGTATTTCTCGCTTAGTACTTCATCTCCTGCTTACTTGTGATAACAGTTTCCAAAGTCTCATCACTTCCCACAGAACACCATGTCAGAACCCCAGACACACTGCCGAACAAAACAGAGAACTAAGGCAACTGGTGAGCTGGGTATGGTGATACAGCCTGTAATCCCAGAACTTGGGAGGTGAGGCTAGAGAACGGCCATGAGTTTAACACCAGCCTGGGCTAGCTACAGAGCATAAGCCTAGTGCCTGGGGTAGGATACCTCTCAATAAGTTCTGGTCAGGAAGGCCCATAAGGCCCCCAAAACAATACAGACCTTTGCCAAATTTCTTGGTTACTCACCAGAACTAAGTAGTAAGACCCTGTTGCTGAAGACACCTCATGTTATGGTCACAGAGCACTGAGAAACCACGCTGGAGTGGAGCTGAAGCCTCCTTCCTGGCGGCTAGTTGTCACAGTGCTGGAAGGAGCTGCTGGGGGAGAAGGCTCATCAACAGGCTTAGCCAGCATGGACCCTGCAGGCTACACAGCCAGCCAGCCAGACAAGACGTGTCCACGGGCCAACAGTGCCACATGAGTCATGGGAGTGTAGTAGACAGCTTCGGGTAGCCGGGATGGACTTCCAGACCAGGACAGTTATGGAGGAAGGGATATTTATTGAAGGCTATAGATCCAGGGGAAGTTCCATAATGGCAGAAGCTGGCCTGCCTTCACAGGTCCAAGCACAGAGAGAGAAGGAACAAGCCAAATCCCTAAAACCACACCACAAACAAGCACACTTCAAGAGCTTCAGGCACTTTGCATATCTTGAGATTGGAATTTTAAATCCACCACTGCACCTTAGGGCTGGACCCTAAGATCTGCGCAGATACCTCCTCCATTCCGGTCACTACAGATCTAAATTACAAACGGTAATAAAACACTGAGTATATTGGGGACTATCTTATTCAAACTATAACAGGGAGTAACCAACTGCTCTCTAATTGTATTTAAGGCACCCGCCTTGGGAGGGAATTCATGTCAGGTACTGTAAACTGAGTCAAAAGCATATGGCTCAGAAGGGAGAACCTATCACTGTCCCTTGGCCAAATGAATATCCTGTGCCTATCAAATTACCTTCTAAATACACATGCTTATACCCATTGATTAATGCTCTTCTCACTTTTGGATAGAGAAGCTTCCCTTTGCAGATGAAAGTGACCAGAGAGACCCATGACCTGTCGAGAGGAGAAGTGACCCTTGAGTGCTCCTCACTGGACAACGCACCTTTATCACACCTTCCAGGGCTCAGGGAACATTGCAGAGGAGGTGGTGGAAAGATGACTGCTGCTCCCTCCACGCACCCAAGAAGTTCCTTGTTGGAGGCGGTTGTGGATACTTGGGACTCTAAAACCATCAAAGTGCTGAAAACATGAGGTTCTTGAGTTCAGCGCTACATGTGGCATCTCTGTCACCCCTCCCCAAGGCTCAGGGAACACTGCAAAAGAGTGGGTGAAAGAAATGTAAGAGCCAGAGAGTGGGGAAGAGAACTTTGGGACACTATCCTCCCATCATAAAGGGATTCATTCATTCATGACCTCGCAGTAGAGGTAGCAACCTCACTTTCACAAAGAAGATTGAGGAAGGGGCTGAAAAAAAAAAAAGAATGAGACACAAAATAGAAGGACTACATGCAAAGAGGAGTGGGTTCCCTGGAATTGGGGTGCGGGAACTAGTGAGGGTAGTATGAGGGAATTATGATCAAGTTACAGTATGTTCATATACTCAAAAAAAGACAAAAATACATGAAGAAAAACAAAAAAGTCACTGAAGTCTTTAAAACCATTTCTAATTTAAATATCTAAAAAAAAAAAGTTTTCCATTCTTCATCTTACATGTGTTGTTCTGATGTGAACTTGACCTTGGTGTGTTTGCTTTTCAATAAGTCCAAAATTCAAAGTAACACCAAAGAAAAGCTCCTCCCAGTGTTTCACAGGCTCAGTAATAAAGCTTCTTATAAATCCTTCTGGAAACGACCAGGTCCTTCTGCGCTGTCTCTGGGAAGGCAGAGCAGCCCCTGTGCAGCGGTATATTACTGAGAAACAGACACACAGGGCTCGAGGTCAGAGCTCACCATCTCCCCACACTGTCCAGGTGACTTGCCTTTTGAAATCACACATGGCCTCTGCTGTGATTCATGTAATTTAAGGGGAAAAAAATTAAATGAAAGCATAAAGGGAATCCAGCAGTGTTTTAAGAGATTTCATTTCTTCTTTATGCAGGAGAAGGTATTAAATTATGCCGGGCCACTGGAAACACTTAAGGTTCAGAAACGCCCTCACCCTCAATCCAGGCTTCTACACTGGCTGGGGAAAGTAGAAAGCAAACAAGAGCCCGCCTAGTTTTCTTCCACACCCCGCTGGGGTAAGCAGCTTGTCCTCTCCATGTCCAGACGCTGTGCCTGGGAGGCTCCATCCTCCTTCTGGATGCAGAGTGGCACACACATCTGTGATCCCTGTGAATGGGAGGCAGAGCCAGAAGATGGGAACTGACGGGTCAGGTAGACTGGCACACAGACAGGAACAGAGAGAAAGAAAAAGAAGGAAAAACAGCGAGGCGTGGTGGCGCACGCCTTTAATCCTAGCACTTGGGAGGCAGAGGTAGGAGGATTGCCATGAGTTCGAGGCCACCCTGAGAATACAGAGTGAATTCCAGGTCAGCCTGAGCTAGAGTGAAACCCTACCTCAAAAAACCAAACAAACAAACAAAAAAAAAAAAAAAAAAAAAGGAAAAACACACAGGGGAGATCCTGTCTGAAGAAACGAGGCCAAAATGAGAGGACAAACACTCCAACGTTGTTCTCTGACCCGCATGCACTCATGTGTGCACACACACACGCACACCCCACCCATACACAGACTTAACCATCACACTACCTCCCATTCATAGGGATCACAGATGTGTGTGTCTCTCTGCATCCAGAAAAGTGTGGTGGAGAATCAGACTCAGGCCAGCAGGTGTGCAAGCAAGCACCTTTACACACTGAGCCTCGATGGTTAATTTTATGTGTCCACTTGGCTGGCCACTGTACCCTGCTACTGGGTCAAATGATATTCTAGGCGTTTCTGTGAAGGTGCTTTATGGATGAGGAAAGCATCTAAATCCCTAGGCTTCCGTTAAAGTGTGGATGGGCTTCATGTAGTGGTTGAAGGGCCTTGAGGACAGAGAGACTGATCTCCCCTCCCAACAGTGAAGAAGGAATTCTGCTGGCTTGTTGCGCCCCTCCCGCCAGCAGGAGGAACTACAACAACAGGATTCTTCTCAAGCACACTTTATTGGGAGCTCCAAACTGAAAGAGAGAAGGACCCCGACCCTACGGAGCGCCAAGCTTATATACTTATGGTCATGTGATTGTATAGCGTCGTCTGATTGGCTTAAGTCTCATCAGATGATTTTGCATCACCCAATCGGGATGGGTGAGCAACCATATTAGAATAACATCATGTGCTCATGCGCAGACAATCAGGATACAAAAGCAGTAAACAAGCTGACATGGCAAAGCCTGACGAAGCCAGCATGGCTTCCCACACTGGCTCACAGCTGTGGGACTTGAACCTCAACTCTTTCTCCATAGGCTGCCTAGTCACATTTTTGAATACAAGAAACCTTCATAATCACATGATCCAATTATTTAAAATTAATTATCTCTGCTTTCTCTATACGTATCCACACACCATTGGTTCTGTTTCCACGTAGACCCCCTCATTAACATTGGCATGGTAGGAAGTCACTGGAAGACTGGAGAGCTGGGATTCATCCCACAGCTCTTCCCCTATGAGGTTACCAGGAAGGCCATTTCTGACAGGTGATAATACCACACAGCCCAGGCTAACTCTGAACAGGACAGCCATGTCCACCCTGACATTAGGCCTCCCCACATGACCCATCCCTACCTTTCCAAGCCCCAAAGCTACATTAACCCTGAGTACTTCGCCCAACCCAGTTCCTCCATTCACACTAATCCTTTTGTCCTCTTAATTTTTCCACTATAGGCATTCTGGGACCCTGACATTAGTATCACCAGAGTGGGGAGGCAAAGGAGGTGGGGCTTTCTTTCATTTGACCTCAACCTCCACTTCCACAGTCCACCATGTCCATTTTCTTCAAAAGACACATGAAAGTCAATGTCATGACACGTAGCTTTGCTATCATGTGACCTCACCTTCATACCAACACCTTTGTCCCCTCTTTGCCTCCCACATTGCCCTTGCATATGGCCTCACAGTAACAAAATACAAACTTAAAATTAAAAACAGCTGAGGGGAGAGATCAGTTGCAAAAGTGCTTGCTTCACCAGCATGAGGACCTGAGTTGAATCCCCAGAGCCCACATAAAATGCCGGATATGATGGCATGTACCTACAGCCCTAGACCTGGGGAGGCAGAGGTAGACAGACCCCTAGTCCTCACTAGCCAGCCAATCTGCCCAACTAGCTGACTTGGGAACCACTGAGAGACCCTATCTCAAAAACGGTAGACACAAGCCCGGTGTGGTGGCGCACACCTTTAATCCCAGCACTCGGGAGGCAGAGGTAGGAGGATCGCCATGAGTTCAAGGCCACCCTGAGACTACGTAGTGAATTCCAGGTCAGCCTGGGCTAGAGCGAGACTCTACCTCAAAAAAAGGAAATGGTGGACTGAAGTTGTCCTTTGCCTTCCGTTTCCAGTCACACATTTGTGCACTCCCCCGCCCCCTCACACACACACGCTGCCAGTAGTGGCTGTGGCGTGTTTCATTTCATCCGGGCTTCCCATCGATCCTCATCTGTCCCATCCAGCTCATCAGCCAATGAAATCCTGTAGCTCAGCAGTGATGGCATCGGACAAGGTCTAGAGCTCTGCTGGAGCCAGTAATGGCTTCCCTTGACTTTCCCATCACATGCCTGAGAATCTTTGAGCAAGTACAGCAGGTTTTGTTTGTTAGGCTTTATTTCAAGATATTTTAAGACTCTTTGTTTTTGAAAAATAAATAAATACCACAGGGAAAATGAAGAAAGGGTAGATTTCAGGAAAAGTGTACGCTTACATCTTCTTTTTTTCTGGATTTTCCTAGATTGTGTTAAAAATAGCTGTACATGTTTTTCAGCCTGCCACTGACTTTATCGACCACAGAAGTAGTAAAAAAAAAAAAAAAAAAAGCAATGAAAAATGTAAATTAACATCATGACAGAAGCAGTCCCCCTGAGGTTTCAGCTAGAAAAAAAAAGGAACAAATAGAACTGAGGCTGGGCTCCAGTGGTACCTGTGATGAGCTTAATCAGCGTAAGTGAGGCGTCAAGATGTCTGAATTAATGAGCTCTGGTCAGCCTCTCAGGTAACGGCCATCTTATCAGTGTATACACAAAGGAACTCACAAAGGGTGACCCATGGACAATGAATTCTGAAATTCTTCTTAATCACTACTGTGTTTAAAGCAGACATAGCCCCAGACTGGCCTCAAACTTATGGCAATTCTCCTGCCTCAGCCTCATAGGTGCCAGGATTACAGGTATGAGCCACTACATCCAGCTGGATTCTGAAATTTTCAAGGGGAGGCTGAGAGCAAGATGATATGCCAACCAAAAGGCAAATTGCACACATATGTACTCACCTGTTTGGATAGTGAGGAACTTGGTTGCTAAAAAACTAATAAACATACCTGATCTATAAAACCAAGACCCCCGGTGAAATTTACATTGACTACAGTCGCTCCCTTAGCAACGCTTGGCAACCTCACTGCTAAGGTGGTATGTGGAAGGTCCCCATAAATACCTCCTCTCAACAGAGGATTAAGCTCAGATGTCATAGCTCGGAGTGACACGAGCCAAACAATGTCCACCCTGGCTACAGTAGAGGCTGACCCAGATTTCACTACATTCGGGGTTCTTCGAAGACGGTTTTTAAATGTACATGCAAATGTGTTGTTGTCTCAAAATACATCTGGATGAATTATACAAAAAGAACAGTGTACTGCCTTACCAGGCAGATGGCAACCTTTCCTGAGGCAAGTGATGTTTCCCTCTGGGCTTCTCCGTCCCTGAAAATGGCAATTGGAGATAATAGATTCAAAACCAAACTTTCCTAAGGCAGCAGCATTTCAGAAGACTCAAAGCTATATGGATGGCAGGAATATATCTCTACTGGTACAAAGACAGTCAGAAAGGCTGGTAATTTTGGAGAGAGCATTTCCCCACCCATCCCTCTCCTCTTCCTGCAATGATATGGTACCTAAACCAACTATGTACCAAACTACCTTTGAAAAAATGATTCTCATTCTTTCTTTCCAGCTCAGGAGAGGGGCACCTTAACTTGCCTTTTTTTTTTAATGCAAGGCAAGCAACGTGTGTTATTCCTACACACACACACATACACATACACACAAGCATGATGACACATGTCTGTAATCACAGTATTTGGGAGGCAAAGGCAAGAGACTCTTGAGTTCAAGGCCAGCATGAGCTGCATAGAAAGACTATATCTCAAAGAACAAAATTAACAGGAACTAGGAAAATTGCTCAGTGGATAAAGCTCTTGCCATACAAGAATGAAGGTCTGAGTTTGGATCCTCAGCACTCACGGTAGCAGCCAGGCATAAAGGCACACACCTACAACCCCAGGGCTGGTGGAGAGACTGAAGGTTCCTTAGGGTTCACCACCTACCTAGTCTAGCTAAATGGGTGAGCTATGGGTTTCCTTAGGAAATAAAGTGGAGAATGACTATGAAACACACCCAATATTGACTTCTGGCCACCACACAATACACATGCACCCACATACATATGAACACACCTATGCACACACACCACACACAGGTGCATGTGCCGAAAATAAACAAATTAACAAATAAGAAGCAGTGTAGTATTGTGGATAAGCCCCAAATTTGTAGCTTAAACTTAAAGCAAAAAGAATGACACCATAAGTAGAACCTTTCCTGAGCAATAGCTAAGTAAGTCTCCTTTGAGGTTGATTAACAGCAGATAGACTAAGAGAAACCCCCCCAAACACACATACACACACACAGAGAGAGAGAGAGAGAGAAAGAGAGAGAGAGAGAGTTTTCTCTAAACCACAAGTAAGAAAAAAACTTCTCCCCAAGGCCTGGCATCAGAAATGGAGACACCTTTATAGTCAGTGAGCACCAATGAAAACTCAATAAATGGTGACTTCATAGAAGCCTATTTGCAACCACAGAGTCCTCTCCAGCTCTGTCGTAATGCTACCTGTACAGTATCCCAGGGTCGGCCTGTGACAATACCTGTATTAGCCTTTCCAGGCTCAAGTTTCTCTCCAGAAGAGGTCAGCAGGCAACTGCTCCCTGGGCAACATGGGCCATGTCCCAAACCTTATAACCATATTTCTCCATGTTTTCTTTTACCACTACATGACCCTCCACATTTCAGATTTTACATTCAAAATGCCACATATGGTCTGTTTAAAACCTATCTTAAAAGGGTTCCATCATCCATCTACCGGGCTCAGGGATGAACTCTCCCTTCTAGGATCTACAAAGTGGCTCCTGAGGCCACAGGGCAGGAACTCGTGTTCTTCCTCCATTGGCGCCACATCCATCATGGCCTTAGTCTGGTCTGAGTTTGTTTATGGGGTTGATGTTCGAAGTCTTCTTATGTCAACTGCACAGGGTAAAGACTGCTACAAGTTTCTAAGTCTGTCATTACTTGTGCTCACTCATGTTTGTTCACTCAGAACTGCATAACTAGAATCCTGACCAAGTCTTCTAAAGACCCATTTCTACACCAAGCCGGTAAGTAGACCAGAAGCAGCCAAAGGGTCCTCCACAGTAACAGGCTGGTGGCATGTAACACTACATTCACAACCACACGGTAGCTGGCTGGTGATAGATGACCAGAAAACACTCCCCAACTCATCATTGCTTGGAAGGAAACCAAGTTCCCTTTATCTCTGAGCTCATGTACCAGCTAGCAGCTTCTCTTATTAATTCACTCCAGCATGTCCAATCTTGGATAAGTTCTCTCCTCCTTCATGAAAGTTACCTTCACTCACGGCCGCTCACCCTGCTCCTTAATCCATACACATCCTTGCCATCCTCCTGTCTTCCCACGAGACCGCCTTGTCTGTCAATCTTGAAAAGTTGCCACAGCAAAACGGCAAATTTTCAACTGTGCCGGGTGATGAAAATTACAATGGGCCCCATACCTGCATCTGATCCACATTCAAGCAATAAACACTGCGCTGGGAGAGGATAAGTTCAGGCTAGCCTTTACACTAAAGAATAGGGGCTGGGTACATAACTAAGTGCTTGTGATGCAAGTTCAGACCTCCAGGATCTACATAAAGCTGAGAGTGGTGGTGCATACCTATAATGCAGGATCTGGAGAGACAGAGACAAGAGGATCCATAGCACTTGCTGTATAGCTAGTCTAGATGAGTCAATGAGCTCTGTGCTCAGTGTGAGACTCTCTCAAAATCAAGGTAGAGGGTGATTGAAGAAGACACCTGATGGCAACTTCTGGCCTCTACACACATATGTACCTATACACACACAAACACACATGCATGTACACAAATTCACATACAGGCAAAAAGAAAAAGTGAGGTAGGCAGAGAGGAAGGAGAAGAAAGGAGAGAAGGGGAGAGTAGAATAGAGAAGAGAAAAGAAGAGGAGAGGAAAGGAGAGGAAGGGAGAGAATAGAAGGGGAGAAAAGAGAAGGGGAGAGAGGAGAGGGGAAGAGGGGAGGGGGAAGGGGAGAGGGGAGAGGAGAGAAGAGAAAGGTGTTGCTTATAAATACTTCCCAATTTACGCAATCTGATTACTAGCTTCCACAGATAGCTGATGTCAATTTCTTTCCTCTTCCCATCAAGAGATGAAGGCTATATCTCTCCTCCCTTCCACCTGGGAAGCTCAGAACTGTAGACATGATGGAACCAACACAGTACCAGCTCTTGTAGCAAGTCTTTAAAGAATGGGAAGTTTCTACTTTCTCCCTCTCAAGATCCCTGAACCACCATCTAAGCAGACCGTGTGTGCTGGTTTGGGTGTAAAATGCCCCCCCCCCATGTCCTTATATGTTTTGAATACTTGGTCCCCAGCTTGTGGCAGTTTAGGAAAGGTGTGGAGCCTTTGAAAGATGGAGCCTTGCTGGAGGAGGCGTGTCATTGAGGTTTATGAGTTCTTCCCACTGGGTGTTCAAAACTAACTCACTCAGACTCCTTCCTTCCTGCTGCTGTAACAGGATGTGACACCCGGGAGGCCTGCTCTGCCATGCTTCCCCAGCATAATGAAGCTTCCCCTTGAAAAGGTAAGCCCAAATAAACCCTTTCCTCCCATATGCTGCTTATGGTCAGATGTTTCATCCCAGCAACCAGAAGGTAAGTGACACACTATATTATTATAATTAAGACAGAGGCACCATAAAGACATCACTAAAGTGACTGACACAGGAACCAAGATGTCAGCTTTGGTGGCCCAGCCTCCATCTAGTAGAGCCCTCCTACCTACGGCTCCAAATGTGCTGGAGCGGCGATGAGCCGAGCCTGCTGTGCCCCAACCAGCTGTCAGAAATGAAAACAAAGAAGCTGTCAATCAGTAAGTCCTGGTATCATTCTTTGCAATACCAGATACACAATACCACTACCTCAAAGATTTCAGTTTCAGGGCTAGGAAACACATTTATATACAAATGCCAAAGACAAGGGAATGCTGTCAACAAATCATGGCTTTCTTTTCCTTTATGAAAAGGTAAGGCAGCTCAGAGCTCCCGTCTTCGCAGTTCCCTTGTTCTTCCCTCATGCCACATGGAAGGCAGTTCCAGCTCTAGCCACCAGCATCTCAGGAAGGATGAAGAGACACAGCTTTTCTAGAAATGTCCAGCAAGGATTCCTATGTAGGTGTCATTGGCCAAAATTCTGTTGCAGGGCTACTCATACAAAACAGACTGAGAAATGCAGGCAATGGGCACCCTAAACAAAACTGGCGTGTGGTTAATAAGAGGAAAGAATGACACTGGAGCTACATCCAACTGTATCTGCTTCTAATCAACAAGGAAATCAACTATATTATGAACGTCCAGAAGCAGAGCTGCCCCCGGATCAACTCAGTAATATGCTCGGATCCCAGTGACTCCCCACCTCTCCTGCCAGTGACAACCAGGTGACATGTGTCCTCATTCATATCTGGCAAGAGAGTCTGGCTTTTTGTCCATCTCTCTCTTAAGGGCAAGTAAACAAGAGGCTACTCAAGAAAATACATTAACCTGTGTGTGGTTACGTATTAAATGCCTTATCCCCACTCCTCAGCCAATAGGAATCCCATTGGCAACAAAGGGCTTTCATGTCACTAGTTTTGTTAGGTTAAGAATGGTTAAGATGGCTGCATAGGAACCACGCCAAAGCAGCCTAGGGGTGAAAAGCCAAAAAACACAAAAAACAAAAAACCAGCAATATACACTCTTCTACTAAAAAGTGAGGTGTATAAAAGATTATCAACTATAGCTGAAGTAGGAGAGATCCAGAGCGTCTAGAGCCCACAGAAGCAGGCAGAAGTGGCTCCAGTAGCAGCGTCACCAGGTCTGTGGGGCCACAGCTGCCAGGCTTGGCCTGAGCCACAGGAAAAGCCAGGTGAGGGGATTCTCCACTCACACTGACCTTGGGATGACTCACAAGGCACCACGGTGCTGAGAAGTGACAGAGGAGTGCTCAGCCCTGCAATATCTCTATCACACCTTCCAAGGCTCAGGGTCCATTGAGGAAGAGGTGGTAGAAAGAATGTAAGAGCCAAAGGAAGGGTAGGACTCCTTACAACATGCTCCTCCAGACATAAAATGGCCTGGATATCCATGACCTCACAGCGCCTGACACTACCTACACAAGACCATCATAAAAGGAGAAAAAGATGATGACATCAAAATAAGAGACTGACTGAAACGGGGAGAGGATATGATGGAGAGGGGAAGGTGGAGGGAGGCAGGGAATTACCAAGGGATATTGTTTATAATCATGGAAGTTGTTAATTATGAAAAATAAAAATTTAAATAAATAAATAAAAACAAAAAATAATGAGGGTCAGTTTTTCTGCCTGTGTAAGCTTAAAAAGTTACTTAGCTTCTCTGAGCCTTAGTTTCTTGGCATTTGAATGGGCACACTAAGTGCATCTGCTGTAATAGCTTCCATACCCAGAATAAATGAGACAGGCACAGATGAAGTAGTTAGCATGGTGCCTAAAAACCAGCAAGACACCTAGATAGATGTTGGCCTATGATCATGCAGAGCATTTCACATGAAGCTCATGTGAGTTTCACACACCCAGATATAAATGTAAATCAGTATCGCCCAGCCCCTCCCTCCCTTGACTTTTTGATGATGTCACTACCATGTCCTGGAAAACCAAGATATTTGTTTTCACAAGTGTCTCTTCAGAAGTGACATGTTCTGACTCTCCTGTGGCTGCAGGTAAACTTGAAATTCAAACCATTCACTGAACATGTGGACTTATGTGAAAATATATCTGCAAATTCACGACTAAACAATCCATTGAAGGGACCCATAATTAATCCAATCCAGTCATTAGCATATCTCCACTAAACATATCATTAAACAGCTGAAACAGTGCTTTCAGCTTTTTTTCCACAATTAATTTCAACAAGAATTTAAGTACCTAATAACCAAATTAGATTATCTATGCAGTAACTCCATCCATTGTACTATAGTCAGCACTCACAACCACCCTGAAGAGTAATTCTACAGCATTTTTTTAGTTTGAATGAACTACATAGACATATGTAAAACATACTATAGAATAAAATCAAGTTGCTATTATTAATAACAAGGGACTGGAGAGATGGCTCCATGGCTAAGTGTGCTTCCATGCAAACATGAGGGCCTGAAAAGGCCTGAAATGGCCTGAGTTCGAATCTCCACAACACACATAAACAGCTCAATGTGGCCATGTACACCTATAAGGAGTTGCTGAAGCTGGGAATCACTGGAGCTCATGGAAAAATAATAATAATAACTAATACTGTTATAATTTACTAGCTACAAGGACCTTCTAAGCTTTCAATAACATGATAGTATTAAAACCTCCATTTTACAGATGAGGAAAACAATGGTCTAAGAGTTAAGAACAGGGCAGGAGAGATGGCTTAGTGGTTTAAAGCACTTGACTACAAAGCCAAAGGACCCAGGCTCTATTCCCCAGGACCTACGTAAGCCAGATACAAAAGGTGGTATATGTGTCTGGAGTTTGTTTGCAGTGGCTGGGGATGCTGGCATGTAGGGTCTCATTCTCTCTCTCTCTCTCTCTCTCTCTCTCTCTCTCTCTCTCTCTCTCTTTCTCTCCCATAAATAAATAAAAATGATTATTTTTAAAACAAAGAAGTTGAAATCAGAGTTTCCAAGTAGTAAGATGAGGTTTTGAGAGTCCAGGTCTATTCTGAGTGTGAGCAAGAGCTCTTGACTAGCAAATACTTAGGAATGTTTGTGACAAAGTACATGACAAAGGCAATTTAAGGGAGGAAGAATTTGTTTTGGCTCACAGTTTGACGTGTGACAGATCCTGGCCGGGAAGCTGCGGCAGCAGGAAGCAGCTGGTCATTCACGCTGCATCGACAGTCAGGAAGCAGAATGACAAATGCTGGTGTCAGCGTGCTCTGTCCTTTCGATCCACTCCAGGACCCCAGTCCGAGGTACAGTGCCACCCATAGTCAGGCGGGTCTTCCCACTTGGACCAATCTAGTCAAGAAACTCTTCATAAACACACCCAAGGGCTTGTCGCCTGGGTGACTCTAAATCTGTCAAGTTGGCATTCTGTATTAACCATCACAAAAGGATTCTGCCTCTTTGGAGAAATCTTTGGCAGAGCCCAAAGCTTTACATTCAGACAGAAAGCGCACGCTTTAGTCTTTGTTGGTTATGTGCCCTTAGTCAAGTTTTGTAGACCTCTGAGTCTCAGTTTCTCCATCTCCTAGCTGAGGTGAGGATAGGGTAAGAGCGAACATGAGTCTGTGCTCAGCCTAACACCTGCTGCAACCCTGGCCACCAGTCAGCATTTGCTGCCCTATTCCCAGTTGCCCATCCTCTTCCTGTCTCACCTGCATGCTCTCCTGGAGGAAAGCAAGCTTGGTCACTGGCTCAGGCCAGGATATAGTTCACAGAAGGCCAGTACCCAGGAGGGGCCTGGGAATGAGAACGGGCGATGCCTCTTCCCAGCTCAGGAGTGAGCCGCCTGTAGCAAGCACGTGTCTCTTCTGTCCCTTCTGGCACCATCAAGCACCTTTCCTACACCTGGGGAGTTCCCCACCTGACGAACCCCGTCTCCCACTGTGGCCACCAAGTATTTCCCAAGTCAGGTTGTCAACAAAATGGCTGCAATGACCCCATTGTCACCATTTGTCATGTGTCCTTGCTCCTCCCATCAACAGTCAAGAATCTATTTACTACCTGTAGAGTCTGTGCCCGAGTCATGTCTGGGGAATTTAGAGCCAAGGGCTCAAGAGACATAATGACTTCCACGATTACTCTCATAAAGCTTGGTGATGTCACATTAGGACACTTTGGCTAGACTCCCTGAGTGTGTAGCCAGGTAGAAATAGAGGCCCAGGTAGCGAGACCAGCCACCCGTCATGCAATGAGATCACGTAGACTCTCCAAGCCCAGCTAAGAGTCCACTCAATGCTAATCATACATCCTAAACCTACAAAATCCAGCGTGGGTCCCTTAATGACGGTACTATGTGCTGAGAAAGGGCTCCTCAGGTGAGTTCCCTGCTGTAAAACCTTCATCCTTTGTGCACACCTAGATTGTCGCTTCATTGACCATTGTGCCTCTCGATGCAACCAAGAGATGGCAGACACATGAGGATGCTGCTGGTGTAACATAGCACATTGCTTTATAGAAAACATTCTTTAACATATATTTTTATTTATTTAAGAGAAAGAAGCAGGCAGAAAATGAGTATGGGTGCACCAGGGCCTCCTGCCAACGCAAACAAACTCCAGACGCATGCTCCACTTTGCGCATCTGGCTTTACGTGGGTGCTGGGGAAATGAACCCAGACCACCAGGCTTTAAGTTTTTACAGGCAAGCACCTTCGATTGCTAGGCCATCTCTCCAACCCCTACAGTAAACTATTTTTTTAATGTAAGTAGAAGGTCCAAAGTCTAAAACAGTAGAGTTAAAAGTGTAGCATAAAATATTCACAACCAGTAACATAGCCCGTTATTATCATAACAAGTTCTGAACACTGTACTTGACTGTACATACTATGGAGCCTTAGCACAGCATCTTTGTTGACACCAAAAATACATGAGTGAGGCAGTATGCTTGGCTGGCTGCAATGTCTCTAGGAATTTTCCAGCTCCATCACAATCTTACAGAACCAATGTCATGTCATACATATGGGCTGTCACTGACCCAAAAATATCCTCAAATAGCACATGACCCATCTTAGGCCACTGCGTTCAGGGGTGGTTTGTCTGTCACACATCAGTAAATGACTCAAACATTTGTTGCTACCCTTCTTGACAGCAGGGAAAAAACATCTGTGATCTAGGGAGCAACGGTAAGACACACACCGTCACTTCCAACCCTGCCGCAAGCAGGTGGCTCAAGAAAGCAACTGTTGAGAGGAGCAGCAGCCATGTCTGGTTTCCAAGGGACAGCAGAGGGGCTGCAAGTCAACGGTGACACTGTGGCCATGGGGAGGTGGCAGTGATGCTGCCAACGACCAACTCTACAGATGACTTGGAGCACTGTCTCTGGGAGTGTGGCCTGCCAGCCCAGACTCTGGGCCCGTCAGCGTTAGAACACAGCTGGGTGACTTGAACACTCCCCCTGCTGCCCAAGACCAAGGCCAGCCCCCTTGCCTCCCTGGCTGAGCCAAACTTGAGCTATAGCGTGCTCCCCTTGTGTCTGCATCTCCACATCTCCCTCCGAGCCCCACGCTGCCGTGAGCAGGCGCAGAACAGCAAGGTCCACGCCCTCCTTAGACACCCTGTATGACCCAAGCCTGCTGCGCCGTCCGTTCACTCCTCTGTCGCCTCCGCAACTTCTCTCAAGCAGTTGCGCCCAGATGCACCCCTTCCTCCTCTCCCCAGAAATTCATAAAAATTCTGCTCTTTGAGCTTCAGAGTTGCACTCCAGTTCTCTCCCTCCCTCACTCCCATCTGCCTTCTTCCTCTCCCTCCCTACCTCTCCCATGCCCCCTCTCGATCTCACTCTCTCTCTCTCTCTCTCTCTCTCAATCTCTCTCTCACACACACACACATATGCACTTCAGAGCCCACCATGCCATGTACGCTATGATGATATGATGCAACCAGCTCTCCCAGTAAAGCTCCAGTTCTCAAAGGCCATGTCCTCTCTCTCAGTTCCATTCCCGGACCAGACTTCTCATCCTCTCAGCACAGTACCATCAAGGGACCCTCTGGCCTTAATTTGAGCTCACCCTGAAGCAGAGACCAAGGCAAGGAGATGGTATAGAAGTTAGGAGGAAGTAAAGGGAGAAGAGGAGGAGAAGTGAGCCAAGGGGCTCAGACTTCCTGGGAACCTACAGGGGAGTCCTGGCGAACAGAGTGCCGTCCCCCTGCAGAGAACGCAAGGCTTAGCATCTAGCCTCTGGCTTCCAGTCCCGTCTGTTTAGGTTTGCAGTTGTCAGCACTGACTCCCTGCTACTTCCCAGCTGCCCCACGCAGAAACTGGGCAAACTGTGGGGTTTCCGCAGAAGGCTCGAGGGAGGAAAAAGGAAAAAGATAGAGGACACTTGAGGTAAGGTATCGTACAGGTGTCCAGTGAGATGCAAGATGACAGGGAACACATTTTCTGTGATACCCAGCCTCCAGCTGTGTGCAGGCCAACATTTACAGCTGGTTCTCTGGGCAGAAGCCATGGCGCAGGGGCCTCTGATGGAAGCGCCCTCCAGTTTTCATGGTGTAAATGCTTCTATCGCAGCTGAGTTCAAGCCACCAATGTGGCCTCAACCAGTTCACAAAAGTTTGTGTAAATTAGCAATTGGCCCCTACGAGCCAGTATAAGCTGACTCCAACCCACGGCTGCTGAACGGCTTTTAATCCATTCTTTTTTTTCTGCGTAAGCTAACTTTATGTGTTAAACTAAAACCCTGAGTAGTAAAAATGACCTGAAAAAAAAAAAAGACTACATGTGTCGGAAACCAGGAATTGGACAAGGACCAAGTCTGGCGTGGTAGGTGTGAGACTATGCCTCACAGGCTAAACTGACACTGAGCCTTTTCCGTATCCCAGGACATAATTCCACGGCTGGGGTGTTATCACCGCTCTTTAAGAAAAGAGAGGGGAGGGGTTGATAAACAATAACAGAAAGTCTTCTAACAAGAAACTCTTCTCAATGTCAGGAAATTCTCCTTTGCCTGAAAACCGAGTCCCCTGTGTCATGGTTTAAAGTTGTTTTTTCTTTTTTTTTCCACCAGTTTTATTCTTGGTGGAAGCAGAACAATTACCCACAACCTTCTGCGAGGTAACCTTTCAGACAGTGAAAGGCTTTTCTTCTCCTGAGGAAACAGTCTTTGGCTGGCCTTTTGTCAGAAATTCAATTTCGTGATGCCTTACCCTTCTCGAGGGCTTTCTTCCTAACCTTGTCCATGTTCTGCACGTCCTTATTAGCTGTGACACCCACACCTGGACACAGGTGTTGTAGAGTTTCAACAGAGGAGCAGGGGTGTCTCAGCGACCCTGGGTCCCAGGAGCGCTTACAGAACCCATCATTAGCAGCCCTATCTTGGGTAAGGAGGTAATCATGGAGCAGAAGTGGTCACCTTCCTGATGTGACCATTTCCCCTCACGTTGACAGCAGACACTTCTGAGAAGGAGTAGTAGCCAGTCATTTCTGCATAGCCAGAGGTCTTCCTTTCTTGACCTGCCCCCCCACTCCATGCTCACCTCAACTCCTACTGTTACCAAGATATTGGAATATTTTTAAGTTTTATACAACACCTACCTGAGAGAATTTTTTAAATGTTGGAATGCTAAAGTCATGAACACATCACACACACACACACACAAATCCTCAGAGGTTTCACCTATATCCCTCATTAACTCATGGATGTCCAAATTGCAATCCAAATGGCTCTTTAACAATGCCATCCAATAAAAATATAACATGATCCCTGCTCACTTGACATCTTTTAAATTACAATGTGCATCACAGGTGTAATTTTACATTTTCTACTGGCAATATTTTGGAGGAGAACAAGATGAAATTGATATTAAAATATATTTTCTTTAACCCAATATGTCATTTCAACATGTAATCAATATTCTTTTGTTTGTTTTGTTTTTGAGGTAGGGTTTCACTCTAGCCCAGGCTGACCTGGAATTCACTATGTAGTCTAAGGGTGGCCTTGAATTCATGGCAATCCTCCTACCTCTGCGTCCTGAGTGCTGGGATTGAAGGCATGTGCCACCGCACCTGGCTCTAACCAATAATTTTGGGCTTGATAGATTGCCTAGTGGTTAAGGTACTTGCCTATAAACCCTAAGGACCCAGATTCAATTCCCCAGTACCCACATAAAGCCAGATGCACAAAGTGAACATGTGTCTGGAGTTCATTTGCACTGGCTAGAGGCCCTACCACACCCACTCTGTCTCTTCATCTGCCTCTTTTGCTCTCTCTCATAAACAAATAAATAAGTAAAATATAAAGTTTTAAACTACAGGCTAGAGAGATGGCTTAGAGGTTAAGGCGTTTGCCTGTGAAGCCTGAGGACCCATGTTCTACTCTCCAGGTCCCACGTAAGCCAGACACACAGAAACTGAGGCAAGTGCAATGTGGCACATCTGGAGTTCAGCTGCAGTGGCCGAGGCCCTGGTGTGCCAATTCTCTCTTTTCCTCTGTCTCTCTGTCTCTCATTCTCTCTAAAATAAAATAAATTTTAAAAGTCTTCAACTACTACGCCATTGTAAGTGAGCTTTGGTGACACTCGCCTTCTTAATCCTAGTGCTGAGGAGGCTGAGACAGGGAGATCCCCATGAGCTCAAAACCAGCTTGTCCTACAGAGTGAGTTCCAGGTCAGCCTGGACTAGAGTAATATCCTGTCTCAAAAATAAAATAAAATACAAGTCAGAATACTAAGAAGACATTGAACATACTTCCTTCCTATGGACGCTTCAAGGCCTAGTGTGTATCTTCACGACAGCACCTCTCCGTTTGGCCCACCCACAGTTCATGCAGTGGTAGTCAGCATAGTGTTAGGCAGCACAGGCTAAAACTACTGATGCTCAAAGGGTAGTCCCCGGAGCAGTGAGTCAGGAACTTGAAAGCTTTCATCTCACAAGGAAATAGTCCAAGTTCCCACCGGGAACTTGTTAGAAGTGCGATATTTCAAGCACCACATCAGAACTCCTGAGTCCGAAGCTCGGTGCCCCGCTCAGCCCTGGGTCTTTCACCGCACAGGTGCAGTCCACACTGGAGGTGGAAACCACTGACCTGCAGATTGCCACATGGGAAAGGCTTGATGGGCTCTTACCTTTCCAGCATCACCAAGGTCTAGTGTAGAATAGGAACCTTTATTTTTTTGAGGCAAGCCCAACAAACTGGCCTTATTTTTTATGAGAATGAGAGAGTGAGAGAGATAATTGGCACGCCAGAGCCTCCAGTCACTGAAATCAAACTCCAGGCGCATGCACCACCTTGTGTGCATGTGCAACTTCCTGTTTTTTCAGCACCTTATGCGTCTGGCTTACGTGGGACTTGGAGAGTCAAACATGGGTCCTTAGGCTTCACAGGCAAGCACCTTAACCACTAAGTCATCTCTCCAACCCAAGAATAGGAACCTTTAAATTTATCTTTCCTCATCTTCCAGTTGCTAGGGAGCCTGCAGTAGCAAATTTCATTCCCATAAAATATGATTTTATTTTTATGTTTATTTTTGTGGCAATTAAATGAGATTTCCATTGGCATGCTCCTCTTTCTCAAACAATCTTCCTCTTTCCCTGAGCTCCTTCGTTTTCACTGCCTTTTACAGTAACCACAACCACATGACATATAATAACATTATTTCTTGTTCATTTGGAGTTTCAAATTTAACTAGGACTCCTGTATTTTATCTCTTGAATCTCTTCACGTCCCCTCCCTCCTTGTGAGTCTGAATTCCTCCGTGGCCAGACCCTGAGGGTCTCCTGGGTCAACAGGGTTAGGAGCTACCAAGCAGCAGTGCAAATGCTGAGAACCATATGCTTCCTTCTACCAAAATGTGACTCAAAAATAAGAAAAAGAATACTCTGGATAGAGCCAACTGCCCAAATGTCTTCCTGGACTTTCCAAGGATGGCTCCTCTGGCTTCCAGTGAGTGCCAGCTGCCTCTCAGGATCAAGCTCTCATTAAAATAAAAAAATCAAATCAAACAAAGCGAACACTGTCCGTCAATGAGAGGTGCACAACTGCACCCACTTAGCTCCCAGCTCAAATTGGACCTCCAGATTTGCGCTATTAAAAAGGAAATTGGCCTCGCTTGCTTCCAAAGAGCCCCCAAAGTGGGGAAATTAATACAGAAGATGCCAAGTCATAATGAAATCTGGCAATGGCAGTGGGTTGTGTGGCATCATCCAATTACAGCAAACACAGACACTGCCCAGGGGGAGAAGCCAGTCTGGACAACAGGCAAAATTAGGACCCTACACAGTAATTACCATCAGAGAGAGGAAATGTGTTAGGGTGGTACAAAACTCACAGCTGATGAATGCAAGCACCCCAATAAGTGCGCAAGATCCCCACTCCAACACAGCTTGAAAATAAATGCTCTCACCGTGTGTCAGACCGCGGGCTCCTCCTACTGACAAAGCCCCTTTAAAGGCAAGCCTTGGCTTTTGTGAGGGACCCTTCCAGGAGCCCCACATGGCTCATGCGCAAGCCCACGTTGCTCAAGAATGAATGCAACTCTTTGAGGCATCTTTCCCCTCTGGATTCTCCTCCTCTGAATAGCTTTTACAGAGGCTCAGTCTGAGGACTGAGCCAGAAACAACCTCCAGGAGATCTCCATCTTGCCCAGGGGTAACTAAGATCACACCAAGACCCTGAGAGTGGGAAGAAACTTGAAAATGGCAGAGAAAAGCAAGGAAGGAATCCAGGAAAGCAAAGAAAGATGATTCCAGGTGCTCATCCAATATGCATAGTCACAGAACGCCATTGTACTTGGCCCGAAAATCTCCTCCACAATTGAGGAAGCATAAATACAGGAATGCTACTGAACTAAAGAGCTGCAACCTGGTATTTCTGTTCATAGTTTCACTCTTGCAGTCATCCTTAAAACAGAAGAGGTAGATTCCATCCCAACATAAAGACAGAAGTGACCCTTTGGTTCTCTGAGCAGCCTTTGGCAGTTGGCAAGACTAAGCAACTGACAAAAGGCATCCAGAGAGACGGGGGAGGTTGCTCAGTCACTAAGAGAGCTTGTCCCAAGTTTGAGGACCTGAACGGGGCTGAGAGCAGCTGAGTTTGCTTTTTCTGGTTCCCTAGCATTCACATAAACAGCACGTATGCTTGTCACACCAGTTCTGAAGAGAATGGAGACCAGAAAATTGCTGGGGTTCACAAAGCTGTAGCTCCAGATTCAGGGAAAGACCCCCCCCCCCCATCTCAAAGAAAGGCTGCAGATGATCAACAACAGAGGGCACGTGAGGCTTTCCTCCGGCATTCACGCTCACACCCACGGGATGCATGCATTTGCACCTGCACCCCCCCACACACACACACACAAATCAACAACAATACTAAATAAACCCAAGTTTAAATTGAGAAAGCTTCACGATGGAAGGTGGCAGCTCTGGAAAACTACTGAGGACAGGAAAGGACTGAAAGCACACGGAGCTGATGGACATGAACCACCAGCTCGTGAGCCTGTTTTACAACTCAAAGCTTTAATAGTCACAAATAAAACGTCTTATTTGTGGGGGAGTGATTTTATTCGTTGATTCTGTTCAACACAGAAGAGCTCTTTGTACAAATAAGGGTTAAATGTCAACTGAATTAATGTGAGAAGTTTATACTGTATGTCATCTTATTTCCAGAGGCCAACAGGAAATAAAATAAAAAGATATAGCATGGATATGAGTCTCATATGGATGATGTAACAGGAAGGAAGAAAACTGTTATTTTTATAAGCAAAGTGTATTTTGAACCAGGAAACTTAGAAGGCAGACAGGAGGTCTCTTAGAAACATTTTCTAAAGTATCAAAATACTTGATTTTAGAAGAAAAGAGCCCCTAGAAAAGGCTTAATCAAAGAAAAAGTAAATTATTTTAGCAAGAGCAATAACAAGGTTTAAGAAGTTTATTGACAGGCTGGAGAGATGGCCTAGCAGTTAAGGGGCTTGCCTGCGAAGCCTAAGGACCCAGCTTCGATTCTCCAGGTCCCATGTAAGCCAGATGCTCATGGTGGCACATGCATCTGGAGTTCGTTTGCAGTGGCTAGAGGCCTGGTGTGCCCATTCTCATTCTCTGTCTCTCTCCCTCTCTCTGTCTCTAACTAATAAATAAAAATAAATTTTAAAAAACACAGGAATTTATTGGTGACTTACCACTCGTAACTAAAGAGACTTGCGGGACATGAAAGTAAAAAGAGAGAACTGAGTTGAAGAATACAGAGACTTAAGGAGAAAAATTAGAGAGGAATTTCCATGATAGAAAGCCCCAAAGGAGGGCTGGAGAGATGGCTTAGCGGTTAAGCGCTTGCCTATGAAGCCTAAGGACCCTGGTTCAAGGCTCAATTCCCCAGGACCCACGTTAGTCAGATGCATAAGGGGGCACATGCGTCTGTAGTTCGTTTGCAGTGGCTGGAGGCCCTGGAGCGCCCATTCTCTCTCTCTCTCTCTGCCTCTTTCTCTCTCTGTCTGTCACTCTCAAATAAATAAATAAAATTAAACAAAAATTTAAATAAAAAAAAGAAAGGCCCAAAGGAGGGCTGGAGAGATGGCTTAGCAGTTAAGGCACTTGCCTGCAAACTAAGGACCTGGGTTTGATTACCCAGTACCCACGTAAAGCCATATACACAAATTGGCAAATGCATCTGGAGTTCATTTGCAGCCAATTTTCTCTGTCTATCTCTCTACTCTCTCCACTTGCAAGTAAATAAATAAAAAATGGTTTTAAAAGAAAAGCCAAAGGGAACAAAATAGTAGATAAAATATTATCTGGAATTTGCAGTGTGAGCCCAAACCTTTAATGACATCTATAATATGCAAGAGCCTTTGGGTGGAGGAGGTTTGTGCAAAGGCTGACAGAGGGTGCCTGCCACATTCAAGATGATGTGGGACACAAAAACGAGATAGAGATGGTCAGACGTGCGTTAGTGCAAGAGTTTCAGCAGGAACCCGGAGTGAGAAGCAAGCAGGACAATGCAGAGCCTGTGCGATCTGCAGAAATAGCATCTAGAGCCTCCAGCCATGCCTGGAACAGAAGATTGGACCAGTGTCATTCCATTATAGATAGTTAACCCCCAACACTACAGACATCTAATTTGTACCTCCAGAATTAAGGCCAATAAATGCTGGAAGAGAAAGAGAAAGGGAAGGAGGAAGAGAAGGAGAGAGAGAAGCTGGAGAGATGGCTCCGTAGTTAAGATGTTTGCCTACAAAGCCAAAGGACCAAGGTTTGATTCTCTAGGACTCACGTAAGCCAGATGCACAAGGGGTACACAAATCTGGAGTTCATTTGCAGTGGCTGGAGACCCTAGCATGCTTTCTCTCTCTTCTCTCCCTCTCTCTCTCCCTCTCTCTCTCTCTCTCTCTTAAATAAAAATAAAATATTTTTTTAAAAAATCAAGATTAAAAAGATAAAAACCACAACACTAATGGTTAAAAGCCTATCTGCAACAGTTTGGTTCCAAAGAATGTAAATAATTATGTACCATGAATAGGACAAGTAATATTGGTTCTGATAAAGGAACAAAGTGAACTAAAGCAGCTGATGTAACTACAAACAAGCCATTTGCCAACAAAGTATACAACGGAACATGTGTGGGCTCTCTCAGAAGGAAGCTCTCAGATCAGACTTCCCAGAGTAAATTCCCAGCCCCAGGACTTCTAATCAAGTGACCTTGACCACTTACCTAACTCTCTCTGAGCACTCTCCTCGCCTATAAAAAGAGGATGATGATAATAATACGATGTTCCTTGAAGAGTTGCTGTGCCGAGTAACTGAGATAATCATGTGTGTCGATTACAGCTCCATTTCTGCAAAGGACAAACTGGGTTGTTTTGGACCAACATTCCCACTGGGACAAATCAAAAAAAAAAATGAACAAAATGCTTTTCAGAAAAAAAATCTTGTCGACAGCCCTGGACAGAATTTGAGAGGCCAAGATCAGAAAATAAGAGAAATAAAATATTAGTAATCATTGCATTTAAGGCCTCTTGTTCCTTTAAATCAATTGCTAGGGCTTATTTTATTTTATTTTATTTTATTTTATTTTATTTTATTTGAGAGGGAAAAAGAGATAGAGAGAATGGGTGCACCAGGGCCTCCAGCCACTAGAAACAAACTCCACATGCATGTGCCACCTTGTACATCTGGCTTACATGGGTCCTGGGGAATTGAACTGAGGTCCTTTGGCTTTGCAAGCAAGTGCCTTGCCCACTAAGCAAGCTCTCCAGCCCCAATTGCTAGTTTGAAAGGTGAAAGGGGTTGATAAGTCAAGAAGGTAAGCAAGAATTATCCACAATTCCATGGGTCACAGGGCCAAAAGTTTGACTTCAAGGCCCACGCTGTGACTTAAGGGTAGCATTGGTTCATGGTCCCCAGTACTAAAGTAGTACAACTTTTAACAGGTGGGAGGGGTGAAACATAATTAGGTCATGGTGGGGCTCCATCTTCATAAATGGAGGTTATCTTGCCTGATTGGTAGAAGTGGGTCAAAATTTACAGAACGGGACTAGTTCCCCTGAGGATGGATTTATAAGAGAGTGAGCTTGCCTGTCTCCCACTCCTGAACGTCTTCCCACAGGACCTCTTTTGCACATATTCCCACCTTTCTGATGATACCTGCTAGAAGGCCCTCACCAGAGCTGAGCCAATACCAACTCCATGTTCTTCAGCCTCTAGCACGGCAAACTAAGGAAGTCCCTTTTGTTTACAGAATACCAGTCCTGCGATACTTTTCATAGCAACACATAAGTATCTAAAATAGTTCACCAACATAGTCGGGCTCTGGTGAATGCAAAGGATAAGCAAGAATTAATTAGAGCAGCATTTACAAAGAATCAACAAGTCGCCGGGCGTGGTGGCGCATGCCTTTAATCCCAGCACTTGGGAGGCAGAGGTAGGAGGATCACCGTGAGTTTGAGGCCACCCTGAGACTACATAGTGAATTCCAGGTCAGCCTGGGCTAGAGTGAGACCCTACCTCAAAAAACCAAAAAAAAAAAAAAAAAACAAAAAGAATCAACAAGTCAACAGAATCAGATTCGGTTAAGGTTGTCTGCTCTTCTTGTAACTGTGCTCAAATGAAAACTGAATGCTCTCTGGAGTAAGCAAGACCTAGAACCTCAACTTGTCTTTTCACTTTTCATAGCAAATGTGTAGCATGCAGTAAAAATAACTAGGAAAACAAAAACATAATGCAAAATCAAAATCCAATTAAAAATCAGACAATGGGGCTGGAGAGATGGCTTAGTGGTTAAGCACTTGCCTGTAAAGCCTAAGGACCCCGGTTCGAGGCTCGGTTCCCCAGGTCCCACGTTAGCCAGATGCACAGGGGGGCGCACGCATCTGGTGTTCGTTTGCAGAGGCTGGAAGCCCTGGCGCGCCCATTCTCTCTCTCTCCCTCTATCTGTCTTTCTCTCTGTGTCTGTCGCTCTCAAATAAATAAATAGAAAATTTTTTAAAAATCAGACAATGGAAACAACCCTACAGAAAATCCAGTCTTTATTATATCACTAGTAATATACACAAAAATTTTAAATTGCAAGATGTACAATTTCATCAGAGGTTTGAAATTATATGAAAAGAATTCAGTGGGAACTTAGAACCAAGAAACAATTACGTAAACCTAATAAATGGGTTCAACAGCTTGTAAGATGCAAGTAAGAATTGATAAATTGGAAATAAAAATGCTAGAGTATAAAAATCTAAGAGCAGGCTGAATGTGGTGGCTCACACTTTTAATCGCAGCACTTGGGAGGCAGAGGTAGGAGGATCGTGGTGAGTGTGAGGCCAGCCTGGAATTACAGAGTTCCAGATCAGCCTGGGCTACAGTGAGACCCCACCTTGAAAAAAAAAAAAACCTAAAAGCAAAAAATAAGAAGCATAAATGATAATTGCAATAAAAATATTCAAGGGGCTGGACAGATGCTCAGAGGTAAATATGCTTGCTTGCAAAACTTTATGGCCTGGGTTCAACTCCCCAGTAACCATGTAAAGCCATATAAAATAGCAAAATGCCCTGATGTGCCTATTCTTTCCCTCTCTCTCTCTCTCTGTCTCTCTCTCTCTCTCTCCATGCAAAAAATTAAAACATCAAAAAATATTCAATATACTTATGGTTATATTTGGAGGTGAAAGAAATAAATAGAAGCAGTATTTAGAGGAATAATGACAAACTTACAAAACTCATGAACAGAATGGAGACATGGATTCTAGGACCTTAAGGGTATTTACTTAAGAAGAAAATCTGAGCATATCATAGAGAAACTGCTACAAATCCAAGGGAAGCAGCAGGGTCTGCTACGTTCTAGTTTTCAATATCTTCAAAAATAATGAATCACAGGCTGGAGAGATGGCTTAGCAGTTAAGGCATTTGCCTGCAAAGCCAAAGGCTCCTGGTTCGACTCTCCAGGATCCATGTAAGCCAGATGCACAAGGGGACGTATGCATCTGGAATTCGTTTGCAGTGGCTGGAGGCCTTGGTGCACACATTTTCTCTGACTCTCAAATAAATAAATAAAATATTTTTTTTTAAATGAATCACAACTGATTTTTATGGACAGAGTCACATAACTACTAAACAGAAGCATGTACACACCATTGTTTCTAGATGCTGTCAGACACTGTAAGCCCTTTATCTGGAAACGGCCTTGAGTCTTTTCTGGAGTGCCATGGAAGATGGGTAGATGCATGGATGGATATTCATCTGTGAAAGAGAAATAATAGACTGTCCAGCCTATTTTCAGGGGTTATTGGGCATCTGAAATACCTAGTATGATTACTTGCTTTTTCTTCTACAGCCAAAAGAGACACTAGCAGTAGCTTTTTCTAGAAATTCAGACACTTACTGCATTTCCAAAAGGCCACTGTCATTGCCTACCACACCAGGTACAAGGCAGAAAGATATCAAGCAAGCCATCTGGCACTTCTCTTAGGACTATTACAGCGTGGGGAGGCGGTGGGGCGGGAGACAAGCAACAGAGAACTCAGCTTGGGCAAGTGGGCACTGATAGCCAAGGATAAGAATAGTAAGTCAGTTTCCAGAGTAGAAAGGAAGTTGTGGCTAAGGCAGCCCAGCAGAATTTTTGCTAAAGGCAAGCCAGGTTGATTCGATATCACCCTGATGAATGATGAGGAATGAGTAATCTAATTAGATATTAGATGCTGAAAGTGATCATATGTGGAGGGTAGGCAGAAGGGGTGGTAGTCAAACTGAAGTGGGAAGATTCTTGATAAAATTAGACAATGCAGTGACTTCTAACCAAAAAAAAAGCATCTGAGAAACCTGACTAAAATTTTGTCTAGAAAGCAATCTTTATCAATGTCATAGTTGCTTCATTTGTTGCTTTTGTTCTATTTTTTTCATAGAGAGAATTTGCATGCCATGGCCTCAGCCACTGCAATTGTGCTCCAGATGCTTGCCTCACCTAGTGCACATGTACAACCTTGCATTTTCATTACCTTTGTGCATCTGGCTTACATGGGAGAGTCAAACATGGATCGTTAGACTTCAAAGGCAAGAACCTAAACTGCTAAGCCATTTCTCCAGGCCTTTGTTTTCCTTTTACAAGAGCTCTATTCTGTTTGAAACCTGCTCATACTAAGAGAATACTTGTGTGTATTGTGTGTGGATGTGTGCATGTGTACGTATTGCAAAAGTTTGCTAAAAACTGCTCTACCACTGAACCTCCCTTGAGTGTATATTTTTGGAAGAAAAGAAAGGCAGAAAATCTGAATGTGGTGGTTCACACCTTTAATCCCAGCTTCTGGGATGCTGAGCTATGAGACCACCTGAGTTCTAAGCTAGCCTGGGCTACAGAGTGAGTTTCAGGTCAGCCTGGGTTAGAGTGACACCTGCAGAGAGAGAAATGGCAAAATAGAAAAGCAGTAGCAAGACAGAATAAAAGAAGGAGAAAGACAACCAAAAGAATAGAAAAATGAAGCCACTGGGCAATAACAGGCGCTAGCTCAGGATCAGAGGGCAAGATAGAGCCACCCCAAGGACAAGGGGCAGAAGCCACTAGGTTTACAGCATGCCTCTGCTACTTTCTCGGAATTCCCCTGAGCATCTCACCCATAGACAAACTCACTGCATGTGCAAAGATACCAAATGTGCATAGAATATTGAGTATTAATGATGCCATTCAAAAAGTTTTCTGGGGCTGAAGAGATGGCTTAGTGGTTAAGGTACTTGCCTGGAAAGCCTAAGAACCCAGGTGCAATTCCTCAGTACCCACGTAAGCCAGGTTCACAAGGATGCCCAATCTTTCTCTCTCTCTCTCTCTCTCTCTCTCTCTCTTTCTTCCAAATAAATAAATAAATAAATTTTTAAGAAGAGTTTTCTGGATCTGTTTTGTATTCAGCTAAGATATGAAACTAAGATTCCAGCACATTTCATTCATCCTCAAGTAAACTTAGGAGAAACAGGAAACTCTTGGGAACTCTTGTTGTGTTTTCTTGCTCTCATGTTGGAACTTATACAGAAAATAAGAGCTTTTCTCAGCAAACATTCCCCCAAATATACCATTTTTAACAACCAATTATCCCCATTTTTCATAGTGAGTTAGGGCAATGTGTGTGTGTGTGTGTGTGTGTGTGTGTGTGTGTGTGTTAAAATGTTAAACACTTTTATATAAACTTTTTTTTTAATTTTTTATTTATTTATTTGAGAGCGACAGACGCAGAGAGAAAGACAGATAGAGGAAGAGAGAGAGAATGGGCACGCCATGGCTTCCAGCCTCTGCAAACGAACTCCAGACGCGTGCGCCCCCTTGTGCATCTGGCTAACGTGGGACCTGGGGAACTGAACCTCGAACCGGGGTCCTTAGGCTTCACAGGCAAGCGCTTAACTGCTAAGCCATCCCTCCAGCCCAAACTTTTTTTTTTTTTTTTTGAGGTAGATACTCTCTCTAATCCAGGATGACCTGGAATTCACTATATAGTCTCAGGGTGGCCTTGAACTCACAGTGATTCTCCAACCTCTGCCTTCTGAGTGCTGGGATGAAAGGCGTGTGCCACCACACCTGGCTTATATAAACTTTTTTATCTTCTCCCTAAGACTTCTCCAAAGCATTAAGCAATGTATCAAGATACTTTGTTCAACAAATAACTCCTGGATTTTTACAACTGAAATCATCCGATTTAATTCAGGAGCAAGTAGGAAGCTCCCGTGACATGACATGCCTTGTCCCTAAAACCTGGGGCCCTAGAATGCCATAGCTTGCTTTTTCAAGCTGGACTGGATCAAAGAAGGGGGAGCAAAGGGTGTTAAATCCTCTTCCAATTGTCATACTTTTCAAAGAGCAGGAATTAATTAAGATGATCCAAAACTACTGCTATGGGGCTGGAGGGATGGCTTAGAGGTTAAGCGCTTGCCTGTGAAGCCTAAGGACCCTGGTTCGAGGCTCAAGATCCACGTAAGCCAGATGTACAAGGTGGCGCATGCATCTGGAGTTAGTTTTCAGTGGCTGGAGGCCCTGGTGCACCCATTCTCTCTCTCTCTCTCTCTCTCTCTCTCTTTCTCTCTCTCTCTCTCGCTCGCTCGCTCCCTCACTCGCTCTCAAATAAATATAAAAATAAAATTAAAACTACTGCTATTAACTTCTGCTTGACACTGTGGGCAAGCTCCGACTCTATTGTTCCTTATTTGAATGTGTGTGAGAGAGTAAACAAGGAGAGCAGCAGAGGAGGAGGCATCTTCTTGTCAGAATATAAACTCCTGTAGAGCTGAGAGGGATCAGCCATTAAAGGCACTTGCTTTCAAAGCCTGTTACCTTGGGTTCAATTCTCCAGCCACCCACAATAAAGCTAGTTGGACATTCGTTTGCAGTAGCAAGACACATACACACACATACACACACACACACACACACACACACACACACACGTGCTTGTGAAAATAAATAAAAATTTAAAATGAAGACTCTAAGCTCCTGTGAGAAGAAACATACTCTGGGGTCTAGATGAACACTTCCAAGTGCTAATGACAAATCTTCCAGGATTCCAGGTCTGCACCTAGACATGTCATTGAGTATTTCTTGCAAAGACAGTTTCCAGACATCGTGAGAGGCTAAAAAAATTACGACATAGTTGCCATCCTCAAAATCTGAAAGTCAAACTGGGAAGTCCAAAAATAATGACAGGAAGAGTTAATTAAACAACAACAGAGGGTTAATTAATAAAACAACAACAAAAGAGGAGTTATGAGGCGATGCGATTTTAATTTCCAGATGAATTGCACAGCAAATCCCTCAAGAGAATGTAGAGATTACTTCAAGCTGTGGTGGAAATGAAAACTTTCATGAAGGAAGTGGGAATCAAACTGGGAGGCCCAGTTTGCATTACATTTGAAGACTAATCAGAGCTTATTGTGTGGCCCTGCCCACAACAGTATGTGTCTCAGACACGGTAACTCACTGAACGGTGATAAAAATCCTGATTGGACCCATATCTGTATTAGTGACTTTGCTCATTCTTGTGACAAAATAGCTGACAGGAAGCAGTGTAAGGACCCAAAGGGCTCCTTCCTGCGGCTGGCACTTCCGGGGACACATGCCCTCCTGGCAGGAAGGCAGGCAGCAGGAGTGGGAAGCCCGCTGGTCACACTGTATCCACAGGCACGAGGAGAGGTCACACAGGAAGTGGGGCCATCTTACAAACTTCAAGTCCCACCTTCAATACACCCACTTCCTCCAACAATGCTCCACCTCCGAAAGGTTCCACAACCCTTCCCAACAGAACCACCATTTGAGGCGTCCCTATTTGAACACGTGAGCATATGGGGTCATTTTACATTCAAGCCACAGCAGTGTTATTAACTCCATTTTGTAGGTGGGAGGAGATACAGACTCACTAAGGTCATGTCATTTCACTTAGGGCCAAGAACCAAGTGCCAACTTAGTTCTGAAACCCTTCACCCCGTAGCACACTACATGGCTACCTGGTACACTGCAAAACCTTAAGTAAAAATGTGCAGAGATCTGGAGAGATGGTTCAGTGGCTAAAGGCCCTTGCTTGCAAAGCCTGAAGGCTGGGGTTTGACTCCCTAATACCCACATAAAGCCAGATGCACAAAGTAGCGCCTGTGTCTGCAATTTTCAGTGGCAGGAGGCCCAGGTGTGCCCATACTCACTATTTTACCTATCTCAAATAAATAAATCAAAATATTTTTAAATGGATAGATGGCTTAGAAGTTAAGGCATTTGCCTGCAAAACCTAAGGACACAGCTTTGGTTCCCCAGTACCCACGTAAGCCAGATACACATGTTGGCACATGCGTCTGGAGTTTGTTTGCAATGGCTGGAGGCTCTGGCATGCTCATTTTCCCTCCCTCCCTTCCTCCCTCCTTCCTCTCTCTTTCCTTCTCTCTCTCTCTCATAAATAAATAAATAATAAAATATTTTAAATGAAAAGCTAGGCGTGGCGGTGCACACCTTTAATCACAGCACTAGGGAGGCAGAGCTAGAAGGATTTCTGTGAATTCAAGGCCAGCCTGAGTGAATTCTGGATCAGCCTGGGCTAGAGTGAGACCCTACCTCAAAAAAAAAGTGTCTAGAGGCTGAGTGTCACAGCAATGGCTGAGGACCACTGGAGCCCTGGAGAGTGCATTTCTAGAGAGCAGAGTTGTGCAGCTGTGCTGGCAAATGGAGCCTGCCTTCCCTGTATCCACCAAATTTCAGGTGTGAGCATTCCAGTGAATATGAATTATGAAGGACGTAGCCATTTATGCCAAGTGCTTCCACTCCCTGCTCTCCTTGCGGTTCATCAGCACTAAATTCCTATTAAAGGAAAATGCCAGACCTCCAGAACTCTCCATTCTAAACCCAGGATAATCTACATATGATTTTGCATAAGTTTGCATATCAAGTTCAAGGGCTCCCCCGTCCCCTTGATTATATATGATGTTAATTGATTGACTAGAGCAACCTCTAGCGGTTTTCCTTCCCCTGCCCCCTGGACTTGGTGACCACATAAGGTGCCCACGCCTCACGGCAGGGAAAATCGAGGACTGTCCTGGCAGCAGGCAGCTGACATGGCTACTGACCAGCCCCAGCCCAGGCTTTGCAGGAGACAACCTGCTCCACCTTGTTGAGAAGAGGGGTCCCGCAGCCCTTGGACTTCAAAGGATAGCTTGAGAGACCAGGAAGGTAGGGTGGAAAGTAGCCTGGTGTTACCTGCAGAGAAAAAAAACAAGAAGAGGAAGCATGAGTGCCCCAGCCAGATCTGGCCCTGGGAAGCCATTTACCGCTTTGTCTTTCTCTTTGTTCTGCAGCCCCTTGAAAACTATGGGACCCAAAGCCCCACCATATCATGTAAATGAGCAATACTCTCACCTAGAAGGGGACTGTAAGGTCCTTGGGATGCAGCCAGCAGAAAATGGCCATCACCAAGACTTGTGTGATGCCAGTCTTCTCCTGGATGCCTGGCAAGTCTCACCCAAATTCCCATTCCTGCCCCTCACTGGATCAAACCACTTACTCTTTCCCAGGTAGCAGGTGTGAGTTCCCATGCCTATCTTCCAGAGCTGGCTAAAGCCTGGGATCTTGATTCCTTGGGTCCCCCTTTTATAGAGCACCTAAAATGCAACCCGACTCAGCTAATTTTGGAAATGTGAAGATGACATCAAAGTGTTTCCTCTGTTTGCATGCAGAGAGCAAAAGCTTACAACAGCAAAATAGTTCCATCAAATAGGGGGTGGGAATGAACGCAAGGGACAGAAGGGTGTTCCTTCCACACACTCCTGCCCAAAATATATCACACCTGTAGACCACCATATGGCTGATTGTTTTGGTTTTGGTTTTGGTTTTGGTTTGGTTTGTTTTGTTTTGGTTTAGTTTGGTTTGGTCTAGTTTTGGTTATTTTTGAAACAGAATCTCAATATATACAGGTTGGCCTGGAATTCACTCTATATCCGAGGCTGGACTCAAATTCACAGTCCTCCTGCCTCAGCCTCCTGGGTGCTGGGATCACACACACGTGCCCACCATATACAGTTCATAAGCTGACCTTGAAGGCAAACCAGCTTTAATCATTTTAAGATGTTCTCAGCTTTAATTATTTTAAGATGTTTTGGAAGCAAAAGAAATATTTGCACAATAATCCAACAGCCCTCAATAACAAAGACTTATTAGAATTATTGAAATAAATAGAATTATTGGAGCCTATATTACTAAGGAGTTTGATTGCAGAATTTGCCTTTAATATTATTATGTGCTTGGTTTGGGACCCTGATATGAGAAATGAACTGGGTTCATGTGCCTCACAAGGCATCAACAAGACAGACATTATGTAAATGCACTGAATAATCTGCCAAGCCAGAAAAAGACAACTACAAAAAGCTCTATAAAAAGTTTCTATATTAAAACTAAGCATGTATCATTTGCCTATACCATTACCATTTATTACCTAATTAATATACAATAAAACATTAATCATGAATATGACTGTTGGATTAAATTTTAACATTTATTTATGACAACCCTGGATGTTTATGTAAATGTAGCAGAACAAAGTCATTAATATTCTTAGCTTTTCTCTTCCCATTACGACAAAAACAAGTTTTAGCCTCCTGGACTCAGTTTCTCTCCCCTTCCTTTTCTTTTAAAGAGGGCTCTGCCTTTGCTAGGCTTATTCCTGGGAGCTCTTGAGAGGTCAAATTAGGAGAAAGGGGTGGGAACCAGCAAAGGACAGATGGAGCAGAGACCTCAAGGCTGGTCCTGAGGGGTGGGTTCAGGAACTTTAAAGGAGAGCCCCTTTGGAGAACTAAGGAAATATGAGAGAATTAGTCAAACAGCGAATGTGTAGAAGTGATGCTGTGAGCTTTGCATGTAATTCATGATGTTTGAAAGAAATGTAAGAACTAGAAATACTATACAATCACATTTTGGTTCCTGGGCTGTTTCTTTGACTATAGAGTCTGGACCACATGTGGCTGTGGCTTCAGTAGGGTTACATGTGCTAATCCTTTTTAGCTTGTACTTAAAACTTAAAAAGCAACTGGAAGGAAAACTGTAGAATTTTAAAAGATAATGGAAGACAAATTGCTCTATAGCTGCAACCTCACCCCCTCCCACTCTGGGCACCAAGAGCCTGGCAATTCCAATGATATCTTCTTCCCTATAAAGACACTGGGCTAAGTGTCACTTTGGCCTTCCTGTAACTGTGACATAATATGCCAAAGGCTCTTTGGATCATGGTGTCAGAGGTTGAAGTCCATGGTTGCTTGGCACCATTGCTTTGGGCCTGCCCTATGGTGATACAGTACCTCATGACAAAAGCATATGGCAAGGGAAGCTACTGCCTTCATGAGAGAGTGAAGGGAAGTGGTCAGCTTCCTAATATCCTTTTGAGGGCGCAACTCCCAGTGACATAACTTCCTCCAACTACATCTAAGTTTCCACCACCTTCAAATGGCACCACAGGCTGGAGACTAAGCCTTCAACCTACGGGTCTTTGGAGAGCATTTTGGATTAAAAATGCATTACTCCGTAAATTGTTCAGTGAGAGAAAACTAAGTTAATGACAATAGATCTATATCCCCAGGGTTTGGTGGTATCAATGTAAAATGTCCCCCATAGACTTAGGTGTTTGAATACCATGGCAGTTTGAAAATGAAATGTCCCCCCAGAGCCTCAAGTGTTTGTGATTTAGCTTCCTACTTAGTCCCCAACTTGTAGAGCCTTTGGGTGATGAAGCCTTGCTGAAGGAGGTGTGTCCCTGAAAGGTGGGCATTGAAATTTATCAGCCCATCCTCCTCACTGGGTGTTCAGAGCTAGCTCACTCAGATGACCTGCTTCCTGCCGCTGTAACAAGATATGGCATTCTGGCAACCCACTCTGCCATGCTTTCTCCACCATGATTAAACGTCCCCTTGAAACTCTAAACTGGAATAAACCCTTTCCTCATATAAGCTGTTTCTGGTCACATGTGTTTTTCCCAGTAATGAGAAGGTAATGATAACAAATATTTCATCCCCAGTTTTAGCACTCTTTGATACTTATGGAACCTTTAAAGGTGAAGCCTCGCTGGAGGCCACTCAGGATGGGCTTTGAGGTGCTACGCCCCAGCCTTGGTTGCTCTCTCAGTCTCCCTCTGCTGATGGGAACATGTGACACAGGCTTCCTGCTCAGGTCAGCTGTGCCTCCCTCGCCATCGTGGATCCTTCCTCTCAGAACGGTAAGCTGAAAATAAACTCTTTCCTTCCTTACGATGCTTCTGGTCAGGGATTTTGTCCCAGGAACAGGAAAGTAACTGATATACAGGTTGATCTGAGTTTTCAATGTCCATCCAAAATGGCTGTGAAGATTAAATGAACTACTGCAAAGTTCTTATTAACAACAGAGAACTAAGTGGATGTGATGCTTCTGGCAGTTGACCTTGGACTACAGGCTCTGCTGAGAGATGGAGTCCTAATGGAGCAGTCATCCGGATTCAGACTACTATCAAAACATCAAGAAAGGGCTGGAGAGATGGACGAGCGGTTAAGGCACTTGCCTACAAAGCCTAAGGACCCATGTTTGACTCTCCAGGTCCCACATAACCGGATGCACAAAGGTGAGGCAAGCACAAGGTCACACACGCCCACTAGGTAGCCCAAGGGTCTGGAGTTCAATTGCAGGCTGAGGCCCTGGTGCATCAATTCTTTCTCCCTCCCTCCCTCTCTCTCTCTCTCTATCTCTCTCTCTCAGAAATAAAAAAATAAAACAAAACTTCAAGAAATAGAAATAAATATATTTTGCCTCCAGGAACATCTGATACCCCATCTTAAATTTGGGAAGAAATTCCACGTACTGAAAGGTGTAGGGCTGATTCTCTGGACTCCTGCGTACTTACTTCTTGTCCGTGTGTCCTGCTCCTGTCACAAACTGTCATGTCCTCCCTTCCTTCTGCAAGGCACACTCCCTCCGTTCCCATGCCAGGCTGAATGGGCCACACTGAAGTTGTAAATGGTGACAGGCTTTTATTAAAGGCTGAGGACTGTCAGCCAAGTCCCATCACAGCACCACCTACACCGTCAAACAGCTCCTGGGTCATTCCCAACCTCCATCACTGGACATCTGCAGCTCAGAACCCTCCCTCCCGCCCCTCCCCATCACCCCCCTTCCCGGCTTCTACCTCCCTGCCACTGTCTCCCTCTTTCCATTGTTCCTCGCTCTCACTTTCTTTGCACTGAGCACTTCTAACCTCCTTTTGTCTCCTTTCCAAATCACCCTCCAGATGGAGGAGTGCAAGCTTCCTCTGTCGCGCCACATGGACCACAGGGTGGGCCTGCGCAGAGCGCTCTCCCCTGATGGTACTGCGCCGCTGGTCTAGCTCAGAAGCACAGCTGCTCCTCCGTCTCTGTTGTGGGAATTGTCTTTCTTCCTACTCCAGGCGTATGTGCTGGTACAGGCCAGGGAGGGACCCAACGAGATTTTCCCGGGTTATCCAGACTATCCCTTTGACTAGCGCTTGATTTTACATGGCTGCAGAGAGCCGAGAAGGCTGTAGCTTTCCTGCTGCTTTCCATGTCTGTGTAATGAGACGACAGCTGATCCCTGGCTTAAAAAAAAAAAAAAAAATCCAGCAAAATAGCCAATGACGTGAAATGTGCAAATTGAAGTTATTACACTGGCTCAAGTAGAGTCAATGGCCAATTAAGTGACCTGTGGAGGCACAGAACATACTCAGGTGAGGATCCCTTGACTACAAAAATGAGTAGGCAGGGTGCTAGAAATGGCTTAGTGGTTAAGGCGCTTGCTTGCCTGCAAAGCCAAAGGACTAGGTTCCACTCCCCAGGACCCACGTAAGCCACATGCACAAGGGGGCGCATGCATCTGGAGTTCATTAGCAGTGGCTGGAGGCCCTGGTGTGCTGATTCTCTCTCTCTCTCTCTCCCTCTCTTCCTCTTTTCTCTCTCCCTCCCTCCCTCCCTCCCCTTGCCTACTTCTTTCTCTCTCACATAAGTAAAGAAAAATATTTTTTTTTAAAACAATGACTAGGCAGGATGAAATGTGGACCAGCCACAAGAGTTCAGCTGAACTGGTTTCTAAAAGTGCAAGCACATGGGCCTTAGTCTAGACTCTGAAGTGATGCAAGGAATCAGCATGTGTGGGACAGTGGCAGCAGACCCAAGTTCAAGTGTCCACCCTGATTCTGCCCAGCCCTAAAACTGTAAGCCCTTCATGTGGAAACTGTCCAAGGGCATTTCTGGAGCATGAGGGAAGATGGGTGGATGCAGAAATGGACATTCATCTGTGAAAGAGAGATAACAGTCTGCATCCAGCCTCTTTCTGAGGGTTCCTGGCGTCTGACGTAGCTTAATGTTATTGCAGGTTGCTTGCTTTTTCTCCTGCAGCCAAAAGAGACAGTAGCATTAGGTTTTTCTAGAAACTCAGACACTAACGCATTTCCAAAGGGCCACCGTAGTTGCCTGTGACACCAGGAACAAGGCAGTTAGATACCAAACAAGGTCCCCCGACACTTCTCCTAGTTCCCCACCCCGCCCCCAGGCCTCCCTCCTCCCATATTCTACATTTGCCATCCATCGTTTTCCACCCTGTCCTTCTTTATCCTAAAGTGGTACTTGTTAGAGGCTCTGTGACCACGCTAGCGATCTCCTTTGAGGGTGACGAGGCTGCAGCAGCAGCTTCATTATTATGCTAATCGAGCTTGGTCTGCGCAGCTCTGTAACGGCCACATGAAAGCACCCCGCGGAGGGGAGGCCTCCAGAGCCTCGCCCGGTGCTGTGTGAATACTAATGAAGAATCCAGAGAGGAACAGTTTTTGATCCTGGCCATCATCATCGGGTAAAGGGGCTCAGCGAACACCGCCATAAATAAATAAATAAGTGAACTGCCTGCCACAGGCAGGCAGATGACAAAACACAAAGGGGAGGGAGCAAAGTCTCAGAGGAGAGAAAGAGAGAGAGAGAGAGAGAGAGAGAGAGAGAGAGGGAGGGAGGAGATCCTTGCTCAGTGAGAACATCTTTCATTGTATAGCACTGGCGCGTTGGCTTTTCCACCGAGAGACACAAGGCAACATGTGTTCGCCCCACATAAATCACCCGCAACAGACCAAACAAGTGATTACAACAAAGTCCAGTTTGGTGAACCAATGAGTTTGTTGAGGTTATTTATGGGAGTGTGAGTGGGGGCTTGTTGGTAGCTGCATCCACAACTCACAGGTAACTGCAGCATGGGTACACGACAGCTCCCAGAAGCTGCCTGTCTGAAGCTCTCTGCACATCTTGCAGTCAGCTCTGTAAGCAGGAGAGCCTTTCCTCGTAAGCCAAGGATAATTGCACCATTTCAGACGCGAGGAATTTGGTCCTCATAATTATGAAGAGACTCATTAAGTGCCTGCTCACAGGAGAGTAGGAGGAGGAGAGGGGCATCAAGATTAACATCTGAAAGAAACCAAACTAAGAGCAAAAGATTGGAAACCACTAACCAAGGGCCACAGCAGGACACAGAGCATGCCTGATAAAACACTGTTGTCCACTGCTGTGGTTTGAATATAAAATGTCATGCGTCCCCCATAGACTCCTGTGTTTGACACTTGGTCCCCAGTGGCGTTACTGTGGGGGAGTGTTGTGGAGCCCTTAGGAGGTGCAGACTTGCTGAGGAAGTGGGCTGAAAGCAGGTCTTGAGGGTTTTAAAGCCCAGCCCTACTTTCTGTCCACCTTCTGCTTCCTGACTGGGACCGCACTATGACCAGCCTCCGACTCGCTTGCTCCATGCCTTCCCATCATGATGGAATATGTCCCCTCAACACTGTAAGCCAGAATAAAGCTCTTCTTCCTTAAACTGCTGCTGGTCAGGCGTTTAGTCACAGCCATGAGTAAAGTAACAAATACATCTGCAAAATAAAGTAACAAAAAAAAATGCATCTTTTTCTCTTCTAATAAACTTTCTGTTTCTACCGCTCTCCATTTGCTCCAGTCCAATTCCTTGTTCCAGGACAGAAAAACTTCAGGTGCCCCCTAGAGCCCAGTCCACAGCTCTAACAGTTCTTCAGTGATGAGGCCTTAAGCCTCCTCCTCAGCATACAGGACAAATCTGGGGGACTGAGGTAGGTTGAACTTCGGAACTTGGGGTTCAGAAAACAATACTTCAAAGCATGGTACTTCGATGTGAAAAGTGCTGTGAAGTAAAGAGGAGTCTCAGAACCAAGATCTCTCTGACCTTGTGCCTTCCTCCCTCTCCTTCTATTCCGGGCTCTTGTCCCTTTGGCTTTCTAGAAGCACAACGAAGTGTTTGCATCATGTTCTGTCATCTGACTAAGGGAGTTACTCCACGAGGAATGCATTTCTTTTGGACATAACCCCACCAAACAGGGGACACTGAAATTCACATCACACCCAGAGCCCAGATGAACTCTGTCCCAAGCTATTGTCCTTGGTTCTTTTAAAAAATATTATACTTGGGCTGGAGAGATGGCTTAGCGGTTCAGCGCTTGCCTGTGAAGCCTAAGGACCCCGGTTCGAGGCTCAGTTCCCCAGGTCCCACGTTAGCCAGATGCACAAGGGGGCACACGCGTCTGGAGTTCGTTTGCAGAGGCTGGAAGCCCTGGCGCGCCCATTCTCTCTCTCCCTCTATCTGTCTTTCTCTCTGTGTCTGTCGCTCTCAAATAAATAAATATATATATATGCCCCCGACCTGCGGGGCCAATGTTACGTGGGGTGGTCAAGGAGGGCTGCAACCTGAAAGAATGGGCGGGAAAGAAGAAGGAGACCAAGCGGAGGTTTTGTCAAGGTCTCGTTTAATGTTGGATTTTTTAGCTCTTTTATAATCAACCAGCAGGTAGGGCAATAAGGGGGGGAAAGGGGGAGGGGGTACAAGGAAGGAGGAAGTAGGGCCACCTGGCCATAATATTCTGGAGCATCTTCTCGGAATCTCTCTTGTGATGTCTCCCAGAGCAGCTGTTTGTTCTCGGGGGAGGGGCTGCATGAGGGCTGCTAGTTCTCTTTTGTCCTCAGGGTAGTGAGGGGCCATATGAAGGCTGTTAGTTCTTCTTTTGTCCTAGGGCGGTCAGGTCATGGTCTCTGACATATATATATATATATAAAATACTTGCTTATTTATCTATCTGTTTATTTATTTATGAGAGAGAGAGAGAGATTGGTAGGGAGACAGAGAGAGAGAGGGCCATGCCAGGGCCTCTAGCCACTGCAAACGAACTCCAGACGCATGCACCACCTTCTACACCTCACTAACGTGGGTATTGGGGAATCAAACCTGCGTACTTAGGCTCCACAGGAAAGCGCCTTAACCACTAAGCCATCTCTCTAGCCCTATCCTTGGTTCTTTAGGCTGAAGTTGCCCACAGTCCCTACTTCCCCATCCCTATAATAAAGAATGGTCTATGAGCTTCTAAATCTTGTGGGTGTTCAGTTTCCTGGGATGCCTTATGCCCATAATAATATCTTCTCCCTTTTCTCCTGTCTTTGGTCAGTTTGTGTTATCTGGCTCCGTGAAGACACAAGGGAAGTTCTGCTCCCCTCTACAATGATGGTAGTCAGTTGGATGCCTTCAGAGAGAAGCCCCCAGCCCACTGAAGGATCTGTGCATAGCTATCATACGTTCCAATAAAAGTTGTAATAAACAATCCTCCTATTTGCTTCGTATCATGAGAATGCTATGTCAGAAATGCACGCAGACATATTTAGGTCTTTCCACAATTTCAGAACTTACTGGATAACAGGGGAGAAAAAAGTCATAAGCTGCTTTGGGTTCGCTGTCCTTCATTCACCAAGCACCAATGCGTTCTCTTGGTAGACGCAGCCTGGCAATCTCCAGTCCCTTACTCCTGTCTTAATCACAATTAATTACTTAATTACACTTCATACAGAATGCCTCTGGGACCTGCAGGTCCTGAAGGTATTTCTGGACAATTCGGGGGAGAAGGAGCAAAGAAAGAACCTTGTACCAGCAGCATCAATGGTAGGGGATGAATCTCCCTCCTTTCTTTCCTAAAAAGATGGGCTAGAGGGGGAAGTCTGAACCCCTCCCAAGCCCTGCCTGCCAGGGGTTTCACCAGGAGAGCTCTTACAAAGTTTCATGTTTCCAAAAGTACTCCCATTCCTTTCTACCTCTAGCCTGGAAGAAAATAAACCCTTTAAAAAGTATCGCTGTTTGCTGCTCCTGTGAGTTAGAGAAAGCTACTACATTTCATGTCTTCCTCACTGAGAAGTCTGTAGTCCTTAAATCTTTCCAACCAAACATGAACACCCCCCCCACACACACACACACACACATATATTACAAGCATGGGTTCATGCTTCCAATTACAGAATCAAAAACTCACACGGGGAATATTCTACAACAGTCCCAGCCCTTTCTTTTCTTGTTACCCATGTTGTTCTCCAGGTGTTGGCAGTAACCCTCTCTTACTCACCTGTGTGAGCCAAGGACATTGCCTTCCCGTCCCAAGGGTAAAAATGCAAATGTTTAAGTCAATCATGTTGGCTCCATCCACTTGCCAGTGATATAATTAGGCCAAGGCATATCATGTAACACTTGCCCATAAGACATAAGGAGAAATCTGTTATAGGTCCTTCAGAAAAGTCTCTGGTATTCAAAAAGTGGGGATACCAACCGGGGACCCTGACCCCTTCTTGCATGTGGATGAAGCAATGCTTTGAGTTGTGGCAGTTACAGGCAAAACCAGTCATTTAAGTAAAGACAAGAAGATCATGACGAGGAAGGACAACAGGAGCCTGGCCTCCCTGGGGTGCTGAATCCAGTATCTCTGAAGCCACCAGCTACAATCTCCTCATTATGTAAGATAATGAGATTCTCACTAATTTGTAGGTTTTTATCTGGATGTCCTAAAACTTATAAATAGAATTGTCACCATACACCCCCTTGTTCCTTTAAAACAAAACTCTCAGTTTTCCTTGAGGAACCTGTTATCCTAATAGACTATGTTAATCATAGACAAATCTGAGTAGCCCAGTTGCATGCCACAAATAAAGTTGCTGTAAATCATGGACCCGATATACTATGTTGGTCCCATAGAGCATATCACTGAATGACACATGAGCTCTCCATGTGTATGAGTATGGTCTGATGTTCGTATAATGATGAAATTGCCTAAGGACACATGTCTTAGACCATGTCCCACCCATCACTAAGCCTGACTGTGGTTCTATTTCCTTATTAAGGATTGGCCTAGAGTATGAACCTGACCCAAATCTGCCAATGAAATGGGGTTAGGAAGCCTCTAGGGGCTTTTAGGAAAGTTTTTTGCTTTAGGAGAAATAAAAGGTATAAGGAGAAGAGACCTCATCTCCCTATCGACTACCCTCATGCTTGCGAGCCTTGTGCTGAGCTGTGGCTGCCATCTTGCAACAGTGAAGGGTAGTGAGCCAAGACTGGTGAGTGCTCATTGTGAAAGGAATTTCAAGTTGGTTTTTCAATTACACGGCCACGTAATGATGAGGTTCAGCCATATAGTTTATGCATGGCTTATCTGTAGCTATCTTTTAAGCCACATATTCCAAACACTCTCTGGAGTGGGAAGGGAGTTAGGTACAAGGAACTTACAGATACATACCCTGTCCTATGTAGACCACAGGAGTAAAGTGCCAAGCAAAGGTGCCCCATTAATATTTGTGGCAATTACAAATTACCATGGAGCTTGGGGGGACATATTTTATTATGACTTCTGTTTATATTTTAATTTAATCATCACTAAATTTTTTATAAGGAAGAAGGAAAGCAAGAGCAGATTAAGAAAGCCTGTAGAGTGCACTAATCTTTAAAAGATGGGCTTCATTATTTACATGCTTGTAAAATGCTTTCATGAATAGCAAATCCCTCACACTATTCCCCTGCCAAGAGAACATGATTGTGCTGCTGTTTGTTTTATTTTCCTACAAAGTGGTTTGAATTTTGTGGAAACCTGGGTGGATTTGTGAGTGCATATGCTGTGGACCACTGCTCTGTGATCAAATGGCTATTGCAACCTTGACTGTTAGCCACTGGGCCCGGTTCAGAAGCACCAACCGCTTCTAGCCCTCTCAGTCAATGACGGAGTTGGAGAAATTACAATTTTAATTATATAGAGAGCTTGAGTGGCTGTCATTTATCATCAAGCAATGCAATTATGTCAGATAGATATAATCAGCTCAGCAATATATATATGTGCATATATATGTATATGTGTGTGCATTACATAATGATCTTTTATCTTCTTTTCAAACAGAAAGAAACATCTCCACAAAACAGTTTGACCATCATTTGGACTGGACTAACTAATGGCCTGGGCCTATAGAGTCAATTCTTGTATTATAGGGAGGATTCTAAGACAGAAAAAAAAATACTGTGGGTAAGTATTACATAGAAGCCAGAGGTTATTTTGGTGTGTGTGTGTGTGTGTGTGTGTGTGTAGTGTAGTGTAGTATAGTGTATATGCATGTGTGTGCAGAGGCAACCCCGTGCACACTCATAAGAAGGCCAGAGTCGGTGTCCTCCTCTACCCCTCCTCCACTTTGTGTCCTTGAGGCTGAGTCTCTCACAGAACCTAGATCTGCTGCTTTCAGTCAGACTGGTTGGCTAGTGAGCCCCAGCGATTCTCCAATCTCCACCCCCTCCAGGGCTGGGGTAACAAGCATGTGTGGCTATGCCCAGACTTAGATCTGTCTGATGGGGATCCAACTCAGGTCCTCATGCTTGCACATCAAGCACTCTTACCTGAGAGCAAGCCAGGGCCTCCAGCCACTGCAAACAAACTCCAGATACGTGCGCCACCTTATGCACCTGGGTTACCTGGGTACTGGGGAAATCAAACCTGGGCCCTTGGACCCACATAAGCCAGATGCACAAGGTGGTGCATGCATCTGGAGCTTGTTTGCAGTGGCTGGAGGTCTAGGCATGTGTTGTCTCTCTCTCTCTCTCTCTCTCTCTCTCTCTCTCTCTCTTCCTTGCCTCACTCATTAATTAATTAGTTAAAGAAATATCTAGAAGGGAGGTGGTTTGGAGGCTAAAGGCACTTTCTTGTAAAGTTTGACAGCCCAGCTTCCACTCCCCAGTACCTAACTAGTGGTGCATACATCTGAAGTTCATTTACAGTGGCAAGAGGACATAGTACACTTATTCTCATTCATTCTCTCTGTCACTGTCTCTCTCCTCACAAATAAATAAAATTTAAAAAAAAAAAGAAATTTAGGGCTGGAGAGATGGCTTAGTGGTTAAGGCCCTTGCCCACAAAGCCCTAGGACCCAAGTTCACTCTCTCCAAAGGTGAGGCAAGCGCAAGGTCACACATGCCCACTAGGTGGCGCAAGCATCTGGAGTTTGATTGCAGTGGCTGAGGCCCTGGCACACCAATTCATTCTCCCTCTCTCTCCCTCTCTCCCTCGCTAAAATAAAAAATAATAAAGATAAGTAATTTAAGGAACCATCTAGGGCATTAGTGAAAAACAACTTTGTGTCTGTAAGAGCATATCCAGAGAGGATGACTGAGGCCCTGCTCTGAGTACAACTCTGTGTCTGTCAGAGCATATCCAGAGAGGATGACTGGGGCCCTGCTCTGAATACACCAGGCAGCACCATGCCGTTCACAGAAATGAATAAAAAGAGAAAAGGAAGCCGGGCGTGGTGGCGCACGCCTTTAATCCCAGCACTCGGGAGGCAGAGGTCTACTGTGAGTTTGCGGCCATCCTGAGACTACATAGTTAATTCCAGGTCAGCCTGGACCAGAGTGAGACCCTACCTCTAGGGGAAAAAAAAAAAAGGAAAAGGTCAGCCTCTGCCACTTTGCTTCTAGACTGTGGATATAAGAGGGCCTTGTGCTGCCACGCCTTCCCTACCTCCTGCCAGGGACTGTATCTCCTCAAAACATGAGCCAAAACAAACATTTCCACCCTCCGCTGACGCCGTCAGGTGTTTTGTCACAAGAAATACACGCCACTGATATATAAGAACTTCAAATGAAAAGGAACCAGTCAAAGAGCTACTAGGTATAGGAAGAGGGTCATGCTAGACATCAGGTACATATAAAAGCCCCGTGTGGGAGAAAGAGCCACTGTGCCCAAGGACCTGAGAGATGACCAGGGTGGAAAGAGCATGGGCTTGCGAAGAGACATCCAAAACATCCCTGGATAACTGAGCAGGGGCCAGCTCTTGACAGGCCTCGACAGCCATGATAACATGTCTGGGTTTTATCAAATGCACAATAAAAAGCTGCTGAAATATTTTTAGCAAGTTTGGTTTAAAGCAAAAAATAAAATAAAATAAAAATTTTAAGCTGCTCTGGAGGCCATGTAGAGAGCAGATTGGGAAGGGCAGAGCGAGTACGGAGAGCATGTGGGGAGGCGCTGGCTATCGTCTGAGACTGAAGGCCAGGCTCGGGTGCAGCGGCTCAGGGTGGGACGCAAAGCGGCTCCCCTACGAGGCAGCCAGGAACACTTTGCTTCCATCCTCTGCAGGACAGTCAGTGTTCTCTGGATGAAGACCCCAAAGGTTGGGCCACTGATCTTGTGACATGCTTTGAATTTAAATGGCCAGGGAGGGAATGACAATGGTCTCAGAGGCCAACACTCAGAGCACGCACTTGGCCTCATTGAAATTGCATCATAGGGACAAGTTACTGCCTTCACCTGTTGAGATTACTGACCCATTTCAGAGACCTGGGCTTAGCGACTACCCAAGTAGCCAAGGCTGAGCTAATCCACGTTCAAAGGAAAAGGGTGAGAACACCACCCTCTGAGCTTCTTCCAAGAAGCTCCACCAGACGCAAGGGTGTAGAAACCAGGGCACAGCAAAGACAGTAGGAGAAATGAGATGCTGAACCTGGCAATAAGAACACGCAGGAGGACAACTAACTGGCAAGTGCCTATGAGTTTTTGAAGAACTCTGACCAAAGAGAGGGTGGTTGTGTAGCTTGCCTGGAGCAGACCATGACCTATGTTAGCAGTCACAATAAGGGCTGGAGGGATGGCTTAGTGGGAAAGGTGTTCCTGTGAAGCCTAAGGACCCAGGTTCGATTCCCCAGTACCCACATTAGCCAGATACACAAGGTGGCACTTGTGTCTAGAGTTTGTTGGCGAAGGCACTGGCGTGCCCATTCATTTTCTCTCTCTTTCTCTCTAATATGTAAATAAATAAATAAATTTTTAAAAAGCTTTAGAAGCTACAAGATGGAGAAAGAGCTTTCAAACCATCAGGGCCCCGCTATGGCTATGCCCTTTCAGTGGTGAGCTCCTCATATGCAGAGGTCTTAGGCAGATGGGGGAAACTGCCTACCAGGAACTTTGGAGGACTTGTATGTCTGCTCTGAGCTAGATGATCTCTAAAAACCTATTGGTCTGTCTTTCAGCAGCTGTTCATGGGTGTGTTCATAGGCAAACACAGACTGGAAGAAGACTCGCTCCTAAGAAATATTCTCCAGTCTCTTGAAAGACCATCCAAGACCAAATTCTCCCTTTTTTCTCCTGAGCAATGCACGAGCTGATGCCGAGCGTCCCATAATAAACAACGTCTCTGCCAGGGAACTTGGCAGTGGCTTGGTCTCTCCATCATTCTTTTCAACTGATTTCATTGCCAAGCGACATCAGGCTTCTCACTGGCGCCTGCATAGCTGCCTCGCTATCCTTGCCGCGCAAGGAACCACATCAAAAACTTGTCATGTTACGGGACCTTTCCCCAACGATGCTGAGCTGGGCCATGCTCCTGGTGCACGTGTGAGGCATCGTTAAGTTTCGTGACAGGATGTGAGCAAAACATGGGGAGCCTTCCGAGATCAAAGAAGTGCAGCACAGTGGAGAAGCAGCTCTGGAATAGAGGGGTAAAAGCAGGAGGTTTCCCTTTGTCCACCAGTGGCCCTAATGACTTCTCCCTGCTCCGCTCATAAAGGCTGCCTAATTAGGTCACAAAGGTCTGCGCCTCCCATTCAAGGCCCCTCAGAGTCTTGGTCCCCTACTGTCAACCTTGCAGCCCTTTGGGTCATAAAAGCCAGAAGAGTCTGGATTTGGAAAAGCAAACTCTTAGAGACAGTGAAACCAGGAAATGAGAGTCACCTTCCTCCCTCAAATGAATCCCTGCTGCTTTCAGCGTCTTTTAATCCCATGAGGACATCAACCTGGGTTCAAGATTAAACCTGACACCTCTTCTCCAGAGAGCTGATGAGACACAAACTGCAGGTCAGTGGTGAATCATGCATCCAATGGTTCGGCTCAGGCGTAAACTAATTGGCTTCCTGGGAAGTGCAACGATAGCCCATAGCTGCAATCACAATGGCCAGACTGGCCAGACCCATGTCCCAAAGGCCTCTCTTGTCTAGATCCCTACAAAATGCCACAAGCTGGACCACTGATCTTGATAATTAGGCAGGTCTTCACCCTGTGGCCCATCTATTCCTATTATCTATTCTATCTTGTGTATGTGTGTGTGTACAACATGTGAGGTGCTGTGCACGTGTGCACAGTGCATGCACATAGATGTGCACACACCATGTACATGCATCCCGATCCGTGGAGAACATTGAGTGACAGCCTCTTAGCTCTTTCGGTTTCCTTGAGATAAGAGTCTCTCACAGAACCCACAGCTGTCGTTTTCGGCTGACCAGTGAGTCCCAGTGATCTCTCCCTTTGAGTGGGGTTATAAGCAGGTGTGGCCACATCCAGTTTTTCACAAAGGTGCTGCAGAATGAGACTCCAGGCAAATCAGGCCTTCTCAGGTCCTCATGCTTGCGGGGCAAATGTTCTTACCCTCTGAGCCATTTCCCTACTACCTGTTCTACCTCTCCCTGACTCAGGCTAAAGCCACTTACAAGGTGTGTTGGGCAGTGTTGCAGTTTGGTTCGCATTGCTGGTAGAAATCACCCAACCAAGAGCAGCTTCTGGGAAAAAGAGATTTATTTTGGCTTACAGGCTCGAGGGGAAGCTCCACGATGGCAGGGGAAAACGATGGCATGAGCAGAGGGTGGACATCACCCCCTGGTGAACATAAGATGGACCACAGCAACAGGAGGGTGTGCCAAACACTGGCATGGGGAAACTGGCTTTAATACCCATAAGCCCACCCCCAACAATACACTCCCTCCAGGAGGCGTTAATTCACAAATCTCCATCAGCTGGGAACCTAGCATTTAGAACACCTAAGTTTATGGGGGACACCTGAATCAAACCACCACAGGCAGCTTTTCATTGCTATGACAAAATAGTATGAGATAATCAACACACAAAGAGGAAAGGTTTATTTTGGCTCACAGAGGTTCAGGTCCACAGTTTCTGGGCACTGTTACCTTAGACCTGTGGTAGTGGTAAGTCTGAAGGGTCTGCCGTTTTCAGTAACACCACAGGCCAAGGATCAAGCACACAAGAGTCCAGACATGGCCTTTGGGGAAGATTCATGATTCCAGCTACAGTTCAAGGGGTTGATTTGGCTTAGTTTGGTGGCTTGGTTTGGTTTTGGGACATCTCTTTAGCCACCAATAGTGTGAAAGCAAAATATTAGATAATGGGGGCTGGAGAGATGGCTTAGCGGTTAAGCGCTTGCCTGTGAAGCCTAAGGACCCCGGTTCGAGGCTCGATTCCCCAGGACCCACGTTAGCCAGATGCACAAGGGGGCGCATGCATCTGGAGTTCGTTTGCAGTGGCTGGAAGCCCTGGCGGGCCCATTCTCTCTCTATCTGTGTCCCTCTCTCCCTCTCTCTCTCTGTCACTCTCAAATAAATAAATAAAAATGAACAAAAAATATTTTTAAAAAAAAATATTAGATAATGGATGAGATGGGTGGGTAAGTGGATGGGTTAGTGGGTTAGGTGGGTGGATGTGTGGGTAGGTGGGCGGGTGAGTGGGTAAGTATATGGGTGGGTGGACACGGGTAGGTGTATGGGTGGGTGGACACGGGTAGGTGGACGGGTGGGTGCATAGGTGGATGGATATGTGTGTGGAAATGGGCTCTGCCATGGTCTAAATCATTAGAGGCCATTTTGAGATTTTAAGGGTTGCTTTGATCACACCTGCCATGTCTGAACCTCAGCTCAGGGAGCCCTCACCTAGGGGTTAATTTTGATTAAAGGAAACCTTTCTTCTTAGTCCTGTGGCAGCACAAACCACAGTGGCTCATGAATATTCCAGCATCATAAATCTGAACCCTGGCCTTTGGAAAAGATAAGTGAAATACTCCCCTGCTAGAATATTTGTAACTCATCTGTGTCTCCAGGCCCACTACTCCCTATGTAATTGCCACCCAGTGTTTGCCCACCTGACTCCATGGGTAGTGTGCCCTGGAAGGGGCATTATAGCAGGGTGGACATTGCACTTTCTTTCACCTTGGGGCTTTGTAAGAAATGCATGATAACCTTTGAGTTTCCTCCTCTGCAAATTTACCCTCCTCACTCTGCTATTGCCGGGGTCTGAGGTAATGTGGGCATGGGGCCCTGCACGCAGCAACCTGCTCCATAAACAGCCACTGCTATGTCATTCCTGCTCTGGGAGGGTGCCACTAGTTCTCCCGGGTCAGTGGTGACTAGGATGGGTGACCACAGAAGGCATGCCCAAAGCACAAATGCCTCAGACTGAAAACTAACGGTGCTTAAGAGCATGTACACACATTACCATAGCCGGCCAGTCAGCCACCAGGCTTTTGTGATGGTGGTAAAGATGTGCCCAGGTACAGGGTGACACTAAGACCTGACTTCCAGGGCTGGAGAGATGGCCCAGCAGTTAAGGCTTGTCTGCAAAGCCTAAGGACCCGAGTTTGACTTCCCAGGACCCACGTAACCCAGATGCATAAGGTGGTAAATGCGTCTGGAGTTCATTTGCAGTGGCTAGAGGCCCTGATGTCCCCATCTTCTCTTTCTCTCTCTCTCTCTCCCTCTCATAAATAAAATATTTTTAAAAGATTTGACTTCAAGCTCAAAATGATTCTGACTCACAACACTTTTGTGAAGAAAATACAACAGGGGAGACGGCTTAGTAGGTAAAGTTCTGGCCTTGCCAGCGTAAGGACCTGAGTTAGATCTCCAAAGCCCAGGTAAAAATGTCAAGCATAGGGCTGGAGGGATGGCTTAGCGGTTAAGGCATTTGCCTGCAAAGCCAAAAGACCCAGGTTTGATTCCCCAGGATCCACATTAGCCAGATGCACAAGGGGGCACACACATCTGGAGTTCATTTGCAATGGCCTGGCACGTCCATTCTCATTCTCTCTCTCTCTCTCTCTCTCTCTCTCTCTCTCTCTCTCTCTCTCTCTCCCCCTCTTTCTCTGTCAAATAAATAAATACAAATTTTTAAAAAATGTCAAGCATAGTAGTACATGATTGTAATCCCAGCACTGGGGAGGCAGAGACAGGTAGATCCCTGGGCTCAGTGGCAAGACCGTCTAACCTAACTGGTGAATCCAGGTCAATGAAAAACCCTGGGAAAGAAAGACAATGGAAGAGAGGGATGGAGGGAATGAGGAAGGAGGGAATAAAAGGAAAGAAGGAAGGGAGAAAAAGGAAAGAAAGAAGGTGGGAAGGAAGGAAGGAAAGAAGGAAGGAAGGAAAGGAAGAAGAAGGAAAGAAGAGGAGAAGAGAGAAGGAAGGTGCATTAGTTGGAACTGTCTTCTGGCTTCACATGCACGTGCACACACACACATTCACACACACATATGCATATTACCCACACACATGCATGCACACATAAGCACATGTCCGTTAAAAATTAAAAACAAATAAAATGACTGGAGCCCACATAAAACCCCATGTAAAGGCCAGGCAAGCATTCATTTGCAATGGCAAGAAACCCTGGCACACCCATACACACACACACACACACACACACACACACACACGTACAAATAAATAACTATTTTTAAAACTGAAGCAGTCATGAAAGATGTCATTTGCCGCCTATTAGAAAAGGCGTGTGAGCTATCCCCTTCCCTCCACGGGAAGTGGAAGGGGGGCAGGGGCTGGACTCTGAAGGTTGTTACTGCCTGCTTTCAACCTCAGCGACAGGGAGCCACAGTCCCCTGCTTAGCTGTCCGGTTCAGAGATGGCACCGTCACCGGCATGAATAAGGCACTTGACCAGCGTTGACTGAATGGTCACTTTCCTAGGCAGCTAAAAACTCACTTCCTGACATTATAGACAATTTTAAGACTTAAGTTTTATTTCAATATTTGAAAAGATGTTAAAACTCGAGCTTCTTTCCCATAAAGCTCTGGGAGGACTGGTTGGACAGGAGCTGTGGAAATGCAGAGCCAGGAACATACAAGCATCCGATGTTCCAATTTGCTCCTGAACGCAGACCCAGGGAGGGTCTTGCCTGTTGAATGTGACAGGTTTCTGTTGTCAGGCAATCTCAAAGGCTCCCCGTGTGTGGTTCATTTGGGAACAATAAAAGAACTGCAGGCCAGAACCTGCCCCAAGGAGAACATTTTTGGTCTCTCCCTTGAAGCCCACACCGGATTGTTGGCACTGGGACTGACGCCGTCTCAGTCTGCACCAGGTTTTATCTGGAGATGCAGATTCGTCATGGGAGTGCACAGAGCGCCTGCACATGCCTCCAGGAGCCCTCTCGCTGCTCACCCACAGTCCCCTGAAGCCCTCTGCTTCCTCGGCTACCTATGGGGGGGTTGGGCATCAAGCTCTGGCTTTGGCTAAGCCACTTTCACCAAGTCAACACACAGAACTCTGGACTTCCACCCAACTCCTCTCCAATGCAAGAAAATTCTTCCCAGTCACTGAAAGATGATTCTACAATCAGCCTGTCTGGTGCCAGAAGTTCACTCCCTCTTAACCACAGCCATACTGACACGGAGCAGCTCTGCCTGGAGAGCATTTGTTATCCTGCACAGAACTCTTATTCTTTCCTTCCACTCTATCCATTGAAGAAATATACATCATGGTTGGACAGATGGATTAGTGGTTCATGTGCTTGCCTGCAAAGCCAAAGGACCCAGGTTCAACTCCCCAGGACCCACATGGGCCAGATGCACAGGGTGGTACATGCATCTGAAGTTTGTTTGCAGTGGCTAGAGGCCCTAGTGCATTCATTCTCTTTCTCTTGCTTTCTCTATAAATAAATAAATAATTTTTTTAAAAAATGCAAAAAGTGAGAAGACCACAGGCTGGAGAGATGGCTTAGCAGTTAAAGACACTTGCTTGCAAAGCCTGATAGCCTAGGTTCAAGCCCCCAATCTCCATGTAAATCCAGATGCACAAAGTGGAGCATGGACCTGCAGCTCATTTGCAGTGGCAGGAGACCCTGTCAGGCCCATACTCGCTCTCTCTGTTTTTCTCTTTTTCTCCCTCCCTCTCTCTCTCTCAAATGAATGAATAAATGTTTTTAAAAAGAAAATACCTTATATATATAAATAACCTATTAAGTAACACAAGAGCTTTCCAAGAGGGGAAGCAAACATTAAGACATCTTTTCCCCATAGTTTTAATTCTGTAATAAAGAAAAACAAATAGAGATGTTCAAAGGGTTATTTTCAAATCTAAAATATGTAAATATGTAAAATATATAAATAATCCGAGAGACTGGGTGTCGCCATCACCGTGAGACACTGGAACCCCGCCGGAAGGGACCCTACGTCTTCATCCTGACCACACCTACCGCCTTGAAGATGGACGGAATTGCCACGTGGACTCATACATCTGACCGGCAGATCCACTGGCTGAACCTGAGGACTATCAGCCACAATGGAAACGCAGCACCCCACTCAAGCTTCAACTCAAATGCTCCTGATCCTGACTGTGCTCCTAACTGTATGTATTGTGGCAGCTACTCCCCACCAAGTGTATAATCTGACCTGGCTAATAACCAACACTGCCACGGGGGAAATTCTAGCCCCATGGGGAACCTGGTTTCCTGACTTGATCTTCGACCTCCATCAACTAGTGGGCAACTCATGGGACTCTGTGGCGAATCAAGAAATTTCTTATTTCAATGTATGCCATGGTCACTTAAGGAAAGCAAGAATCAAAGGGGGTGTGGGGCATCTAAAGCCTTCTACTGTGCTGGCTGGCAATGTGTGTCTACCGGAAGGGTATATTGGAACCTGCCTACTAAGAGAGACCTTATCACCATGACACAGACCAGACCAGGGACCAAAATGGACCATGTTACCGCCCTCCCTTGAAAGGAAATGAGACCTGGAATTTCGTTTCTCTCAAGTTTACAGACAAAAAGGTGTCCTGGGATAATGGAAAGACCTGGGGAATAAGACTGTATGTCACAGGTATGATCCCGCTGCCTTACTTACTGTCCAGTTGGTGACAACGTTTCCCAACGCAGGCCTGGCAGGGGTAAGAACAGGCATTGCGGCATCACCCTTCAAAGAAAACATCAAGTAGAGACTTAGACATTCAGAGGCTGGAAACGTCCATTACTTGCTTAGAGAAAAATGTAGATTCCTTAGCTGAAGTTGTATTACAGAATAGACAGGGATTAGACTTATTATTCCTCCAGCAAGGGGGGGCTATGTGTGGCCTTAAGGGAAGAATGTTGTTTTTATGTCAACCATTCAGGTGTAATTAGAGATTCAATGGCGAAGGTACGAGAGAATTTGAAAAACAAAAGAAAAAAAAAGCTGATAGAGGATGGTTTGAGTTATGGTTCAGTCGTTCCCCATGGTTAAAAACTCTACTGTCTGCTTTAGCAGGGCCATTACTTTTATTTTTGTTACTAATCACAGTAGGACCTTACATTATTAATAGATTCGTTGCTTTTGTTAGGGAACACATTAATACAGTACAGCTTATGGTTTTAAGATCACAGTACATACCACTAGACTCCACTCAGTAATTCAATTGGGATCCAAGATTGGCTCCTCATGGTACAAACAGAGAGGGAATGAAGGACTCAGGAGCCAGATGGACGCCATGACAGGCTTCAGAGTCCTCAGTAGGCCTAAATTTCTGTTTCCTGGCAAGATCTAAGGGTGGGTTTAACAGTTACTGGAAACTGATTATGCCATAAGGTAAGTTTAATTCCCCTAGCTCCAGCCCGCTGACCTTGCCGTAAGGGTAGGCTTAACAGTTAAACCAATTATCCCATACATTCCTGAAGTCATGAGACATTCCTGTAGTCATAGATGAGCTCAATTCCCATAGCTTCAGCCCGCCAACTTTGCCCACCAAAATCCTAAGCCAACCAGAAGAGTAACTGTTTAGATCAACCAGTCATGTACCCATCCCCTTCTTCTATGGTCAAATCCATGCACCCCTCCCCTTTTTCTATGTTCAAATCCCTATAAAAACCCTACCCTCTCACTACTTGGGGCTCTTGTATGGATCCACTGCGTTGGTGAAGTCAAGAGACCGAGCTTAAGCCCGAATTAAAAGCTCCTTGCCCTTGCAAAAAAAAAAAAAAAATACAGAGAGTGAGAAGACCACAGGCTGGAGAGATGGCTCAGCAGTTAAAGACACTTGCTTGCAAAGCCTGATAGCCTAGGTTCAAGCCCCCAATCTCCATGTAAATCCAGATGCACAAAGTGGAGCATGGACCTGCAGCTCATTTGCAGTGGCAGGAGACCCTGTCAGGCCCATACTCGCTCTCTCTGTTTTTCTCTTTTTCTATTTTTTTTTCTCTCATTCTTCCTCCCTCTCTCTCTCTCAAATGAATGAATAAATGTTTTTAAAAAGAAAGTGAGAAGACCAGGACATATCCCATGGTGCTGGACTGGAATGGATAACATCGACATGAACTCAAAGTTTTCAATACTTAGAAATAGATTGTATCTGTAGTATATGAAATTAATGTACAGTTTCCAAATCTCTTATTTTCTTTTTTGAAACAGGATATCACGAAGCCAAGCCCTGCCTCAAACTTATTATGAACCTGAAGCTGGCCTTCAGCCTCTGCTTGTCCTGCTCCCACCTCCCAAGTGCTGGGGTTACAGATGTGAGCCACCACAGCCAGCTGTGAACATGGAACTTCCCATCTCTGTCTGCTGATGATACCTAGGACAGCAATAATCACCTCTGTCCTCCAAATCGTTGTTTCTACACGTCATTCTACGCTGAAAGGAACTGTGGCTTCCCCTCGGAATGGAAAGTAGATGCAGCTGGAGCATCTAATGCCCCCAAAAGAAGCAAGGAAGTGCTCAACGAAGACACGTCGAAATCCTCCCAGGAGACTGAGTGTTTTCGACATAAGGGAATGACAAACGTCTAAGGGGCTAGGTAGGCCCCTGTATACATGATCTAATCGCTATGTATTGTGTACAAATTGAGAGGTATTCTACAAAATAACTGACCTGTATAAAGCTAGATTTTCAAGGGCATGAAAGTCAAAGGAAAACGAGGAATCATTTCCAGTAGAAAGAACCGAAAGGGACATGACAACTGACGCTACGTGTGACCCTCAAATGACCCACTGTGTTAAAGGATGTTATTGGACATCAACATTGGAGTGAGGTCTCAGGGCAGGAGGTAGACAAGAGTTCTTTAGACTATGTTTTACAGAGGTCTGTGAATTTGAAATAGTTTTAAAATAAAATATTTCATGCAGGTAGTAACCCTGTCCTTTCTAAAAGTTTCCCCCTTAAGAAAAATCGATCTAGTGATAGCTAAAATCCCACCAATATGATTTCTACCCACTCCTGCCCTGCTTTCTCTGAGACTAAAGAGTTTTGAACTTTGTTAAGACCAGTATCCCAAGGAAAACTGACTCTCTAAGCCAACATTCATTTTCAATAATGTTTCCCAAAGTAGCTTGCAGTATATTAGACCCATGAAACATTTGTGAATAGATATTAAGGAGAAGGAAATTTTGTGGTTAAGGAAATTTGGAAAACATTGAGTTACACAAAGTTTCTTTATTACAGGACTCCTCAGAGCCTTCCTGAAGTTGATATGTGTTTGAAATTGACTTCAGAGGAAGTGGCATTTGTAGTTACTTGATTATTGCATGGCAGAGTCCAAAAAAAGACATTTTGTGGGGAAATATGGGCTGATAACTTCCCATTAGCAAGCAAGACAGCACTGGAAGTTGAGGTTCTGAGGTCATGTGGGCTGGGTTCAAATCCTGTGTGGCCTTGAGTAAGTCACTTATACTCCCTGTGCCTCTGTTTCTTCATCTTGGAAATTGAGATAAGAAAAGTTCTTAAGTGGGTGCTTCAGGGACAACTGATGGAGATAAAAATGCTAACATAGTTCTGGTTACATGTAATGGCTCAACGTGTGTTTACAACACGATACTGTCACTCTTGTTAGTATCATTCTGTACCAGAGCCTGTGGACTAGAACAGAGCGAGAATGAGTAGACCAGTCATTTTATAACAACCAACTCGCTTTCTCGGGAACTACCTTACACTGTGGGACCAGCATTAATTCCTTGTGAGGTTAGGGCCCACATGATCTAATTACCTTCTTGAGGTTGCACCTCTCAAAATTTCCACTTCTCAATACTATTACTTTGGTGACTAAATCTCCAGAACACGAGCCCTTAAGGCAAAAAAAATGACATCCCCAGCATGTTCAAATTGGATGTCCTCCAGATAAATCTCTCTAACATCCCACCTCAAAGAGCATCGTCACCCAGCTCTCTCCCTACCCAACCATCCCATGATGGTTAATATTACTTGTCAACTTGATAGGTGCTAAAAATCACCAACAAGATAAATCCCTGGGCGTGTCTCTGGGGGAATTCCTGGGCTGGGTTAACTGAGGTGAGGAAACCCACTCTGAATATGGGTGGAATCCTTCTATGGGCTGGGATCCCAGACTGAATAAAAAGGAGAAAGAGAACTGGGCACTAGCCCTCACCTGGCTCTGCTTTCTGACCGTGGAAGCAACGTGACCATCCCGCTTACACTTCTGCCGCCGTGATGGACTGTACCCTCAAACTGAGAGCCAAATTAATCCCATCCTTGTTTTCATCAGGTATTTTATCACAGTAACTAATATACATCTAGAATCTCCCTCGAGGATCTCCAGTGTGCTGAGGGAGGGGACAAAGACCTAGATAAAGACAGAATACCCCATCCTTCCCCCACACTAAGGTACCCACTCTCCCCAGGGAAGAACAGAGTACTTGTAAACATTGTTTCAGCTCTGCAAACAACTGCTGCTCCTCTCCCTTCTATAAACATCTTCAACTGGTCCATGTCATTACAGCCCCACCTGCATCTGGCCTCTAAGTCATTCTCTCCATTGCTGCACAGGAAAATAAAAGAGAAGGAGGGAGTCTGGAGGATATGGCCACCTGCCAATTGAGGTGACCCAAGCTGAGCCCCTGTGCCCCAGAGTCACCGTGGAGGAGCTGACCCCAGGGGGCTGTCAGCTCACCACCAACAGGCTTCACCAGCGCTTTAGAAAATGAAAAGCTTTATTAAAACTTTCAAGTCTGGAACAGATGTGCCCACCATAAATATTCAAAAGAGCCCATCTGTTAGGTAAATCGTCTTTCAGTGTAGGAATGGAGGGACCTTACGCTTGTGAGCCCCCATGGCTGTGAGAGCCCAGGCATGTTAGAATCCTACAAACACATGCTTCTAGCATCTACAGGGAAGGAAGTCCAAGTATGAGGAAACTCAGTGTTGGGAGTGTCACTGATAGGCCAGTCAGGGTCAGGAGTCACCAGAGAGTGACGCTAATGACGGAACTCCAAATGAGTGGGCAGGTAAGAGAGTGGAGAGAAATAATCAACATCTCAAGTGGATTGTAATGGTAAATGCTAAGGGTCTCCCTGTAATGGTGGCAATATGCTTTTCTTCCCCAACACCTACGGCCTTAGGCAAGACTCCTAACTGCACTGAACATGCATCGCCTCATCTGAGAGTCAGTCACTAGGTACCTACTGTACGCCATCCCCTCCAGTGAGCACTGACACATGAAGATGGCTGCAAGGACGAGATGTCTATACTACCTAGCCTAACTATGAATGTACTGGCTCATGCAGTATTCCCAGAAGCCCTCTAAGGAAGACAGCATTCCCATTTTACACATGGGGCAGCTGGGGTACATAGGGAATGCAGTGGTTTGCCTATGGGGTCCAGGCTGGCAGCGGCTAGGCCAGTCTAGAAACCCATCAGACCACACTCTTCAGCCCCACAGTGGCACCACAGAGCTGCAGCATGGTCCACAAGCAAGAAGAAAGCTGCTTCCTGCCAGGACAGAGCTCACGTTCAAATGTGGAAAGGACAGGATATATGGAAAGAGCAGGAAAGCAGATCAGCAACAACTGCTCAGCCATCCATCCAGCTCCATGGAGTGAAAGGGGCTGCTGGAGAGGCTGGCACTGACCCCCAGCATCTGGGAGGGGGGCAGTACCCATGTCTTGTGTGCTCTGTGTCTCACCCTCCTGTATTGTGACTGGCCGGTCCCTCTTTTACATTCATCCTGGATACACCGTGCAGTGTCCTCTGCCCATGCTCCCCACCAGTGTGCACCCCATCCCCTCCTCTTTGCCTGGCCACACATTCCCCTGGGCACTCAAGTATTGCCTTCCAGACCCCTGAGCAAACACACCCAACCAAAGCAAGCTTAAGCAAAATTAAGGAGGGGAAATACATTGGCTGAGCTGCTCACATCAGCTGAAATGCCTCAGGATAAACAGTCCACCTGGACCCAAGTGTTCAAACAGAATCCATTTCCTTTCTGCCAGCCTTACACCTGAGACAGGTGCCCCGAATGCCATAGAAGGATACCCACCTGCTCATGTCCAACCAACCTGACAACCTGAAGAGACAGGAGACTGGCTATAGATCTACAGAGCTGGGCCAGGTTCTGTCACTGAGTCGATCGTCGCTGCCCAGGAGACTCAGTGACCTCATTGGCCAAGACTGGGTTCCACCTCTGGGTCCCACAAGAAGGGAATACTGACATGCAGACAGGTGTTGCTCAAAGGGAAACCTGAGTGCTATGAGGCAAGGTGTGAATGAACACGGAGCAAGTAGACACTACATCAACAACCCGAACAAAGAGCTGCTCACCGCGTCCACCTGACAAGTGCCCACTGTGCACCCAGGCCTGGGCTGCTTTTCCTGACATGAGAGATTAAACGGATTGTAAGGACTTGGCCCTAGCTGGGCACACAGCAGGGGCTTGGTAAATGGTAACTGCCAGTAACCGGGCAGGTTCTGATTTGATTTCATTGCATAGAAGGGAAGCAGGGCTGAAAGAAGTTAAGTCATTCTCTGAGGCCACTCAGAGCCTCACACGCAAGTCTTCAAGGCTGTCCAAACTCAAAGGATAAAAGACACTTTCACGATAATAGCACCCAAAGCCCCATGTCACACTTTTGTTTTTTGTCATTCTATGCATAGATTCTTCACAGTTCCAAGTTTATTATGACTCAACATTCATTGTATGTAATCAAAGTGGTAGTTTCTGTTATCCTCTCAAACTCATTAAATTCACATGTATCTAACAATAGATATATATTACTCAGGGACTGTAGTATATATGTATAGGTCTATACTAAGCTATTCACTCCTTAAACGGAAACTATTTCATTATGTGCCCTAAACGTTTGGACTTTTATAGATGTGTTGATTAACCCAAGTAATAATATTCAAAGATAAGAGTCCTTAACATTCATGTGACAAGTATTCATTGAGCATTTATTACGTGACAGACATGATAGAGAAACCAAAGTGAAGTTCCTTCTGTTTGCTTTGACATGATAGAAACAGACATGACTCAGAGGCAGGAGCAGAGCTGAGCCCCAAAGCTGACAACTTCTGCTGGAAGTCGGGCGAGGGATAAGAGGAGAAGCCAGGGGGTCCCAGAGTATGGGTAGTTCAATGTGAGCTTGCCAAGGTCTTGAAACACACGCTGAGGGGGTTAGATTAGAGGTGGGAGGCAAATGGGAGCTCCTGCCGGCTTCTGAATGGACAAGCGACAAAATAAAAATAGCATTCCAAGAACATAAGCCTAGCTGTTGGGTCTCAATGTACAAAGAAGGGTGAGGCTGCAGGTGAAAATGCCCTCTAGGAAGACGGCTGCCATGGAAGCCAGCATGAGGGGCTGTCAGAGCCTGGACTCTGCAGGAAGCTTGGCTGTGCCCATGGCTCAAGGTCAGATTTCAGAGGCAGATTTGCCCATTCTGAGAGGGGCTGACCAGGAAGGAAGCGCTCAGAGGTGACCCCAAGGTTGAAGGTCCGGGAAGCCAGAATACTTCTGAACCCAGGAACCAAGAAGTGGGAGAGATGATTAGGAAAGCAGGCAGCCCCCGGAGACCCCATCAAAGAGACAGTGTGATGATGATCAAAGCTGGGAAAGAAGAGAGCCCGTGAAGCACACGTGCCAGAGCCAGGCACGCCGATCCAGGAGACAGAGCAGCCCTGTGTCTTCCAGGCCTGGAAAAGAAGCCCCACGTCCCTTTAAGACTCGGAGAAGAAACTCACTCTTGACAGCTTTGTCTAAGTTGACAGCTAGGCAGAAGGTCCAGCTTGGAACCAACTGATGGACATGACCTCGCGTCACCGCCGAAGCAATGTAGCCAGTACGGATTTGGTGAGCAGGAAATTAAAAGGCACAAAGCCTGGAGCCAGAGCCCAGGGCTCAGCCTCCGAGTCTTCAGGAAGTCAGTTGTCCCTGACCTAATGTCACACTCTCAGAAGCTCACATGGAAGTTCTCAGGGCTCACTGCAATTCTTGGTCACGTTCTATTGCATTTTACAGGAGAGAGGTTAGGCTAGTGTCTTGGTTTACTGTGTTTTTCTCTGATGGGAAGTCTAGTGTCAAGATGGGATCATCCCACTGCATTATCCTGTGTCAGAAAGTGTGCCACTTAAATTCTACTGTCGACCTGATCTGAGCAGGAATCAAGGAAGAGACACGTCTTTTAGATGGACCAGTGAGGGTGTTTCCAGGAAGGAATGACAGACAGAGAAGGAAGGCCTTCCCCCAGAGTAGATGACCCTCCCAGAGGTGGACTACACATATATAAGGAAGCTATGAGGAAACCTAGTGCCTTTCTCCTGGCTGCCCATGCTACTCACTGGTGTGTGCATCTCCCCTGTCATTGCCATCCTTCAAAGACATTGGAGCCCAGCTTCCTCAGCCTTCCAGCACAGACTGAAAGCAGCATCTCTCCAGGGATCCTGTAGCCTTCAGCCTCAGATTAAGACTACTGAGGCATCCAGCCCCGTGGATTGAGTAGCTATCGGGTTCTCCAACACTCCAGCCTGTAGAGAGCCAATGTTGGACTGCCCAGTAAGCTACTCTATTGAGTCCCCTTTATAATACATATTCATTCCACTGGTCCCATTGCTCTAAAGAACCCTGACTCATACAGAACTGTTAAATCGAGGAAAAATGAGGTTGAACTCTCTTCTAATAACAACTCTCAAGATAGCAGACCCACTCCCGTCATAACAAAATTTACCAACCTGTAAGAATAGGCCTATGATGACCATTAGTCTGCACCTCCCAACACTTTTGTGTAGGGGATTAAGTCTCCAGCATATTAATTTGTTGGGACATGTTCAAATCATAGCAGCTGCTATGTTTTTAAAACATTTTATTCATTTGCAAGCAGAGAGAGAGGGAGAGGCAAAAGGAGAGAGAGAACAGATGATCAGGACCTCTTGCTACTGCAAATGAACTCCAGATGCATGTACCGCCCTGTACACCTGGCTTCACATGGACACTGGGGAGTGGAACCTGGGCCTGTATGCTTTGTAAGTAAGTGTCTTTAACCACTGAGCTATCTCCCCAGCCTTAGTATTTTTTTTTAAATTTGGTGATTTTTTTTTCAGGGCATACACCTTCCAGATGTTAAAGACAAGTAATGAAGAAATTAATGTAAAGCTTCTATACAATTCCTGGCTCATATCCAGTGCTCCACAGATATTGGGTCCTTGCAGATAGACGCCTTTGGCTCTGTCAGTGCTGAGTAGAAACACAAACACTGGTGCCTGCATGTGAAATGAGCAAACCTTGCCCTGAGACCCAAGGATGCTTCTTCAACCCCACTGTTTAGAGCAGCAACAAAGGCTCAGCTCTTCCACACTTGGATGGTGACAGGACCCTCCCTGTTAAATGCTTAATGTGCCCCAACTACCAGCGACTGCAAGGCTGTTTACATCCCAGCTCCCTATCGCTGCAGACAAGACTGAATTGACCTTTCCTCTTCTTTTGATGGTCCAGATGAGACAAGCACAATGGCACCTCTTTTGCCAGGCATCCTGTGAGTGCCAGGCAACTAAGAAGAAGGGCTCATTCAGAGCAAAGACACTGAAACGTTGTGCATTTCTGGGCAAACATAAAACGGTACAGCTGGTGTGCAAAACAGTGCTATGGTGTTTCTAGAAATGCCGTTCCAATTCTAGGTTCACAGCAGAAAAACTGACGGTGAGGAATCAAGCAGGCATTTGCACACCCATGCTCATACTGGCTTTATTCACAATAGCCAAATGCCCATCAAAAGGTGAAAGGAGGGCTGGAGAGATGGCTTAGTGGTTAAGCGCTTGCCTATGAAGCCTAAGGACCCCGGTTCGAGGCTCGATTCCCCAGGTCCCACGTTAGCCAGATGCACAAGGGGTCGCACGTGACTGGAGTTCATTTGCAGTTGCTGGAGGCCCAGGCACACTCGTTCTCTCTCTCTCTTTATGTGCCTCTTCCTCTCTCTCTCTCTCTCTCTCTCTCTCTCTCTCTTACTCTCTCACTGTTAAATAAATAAATACAAATGAACAAAAAAATTTTTTAAAAAAGGTGAAAGGAAAGGCAAAATGTGGTGCATACACATGAAGTAATACTGTAATTGTGACATGCGCTGCAGCATGAATGGACCTTGAAGAAGTTACGCTTAGTGAAATAAGCCAGGCAAAAGATAACTATCACATCACTCCACATACATAACGTGTAGTAAAACTCATAGAAACGGATAGCAAAATGGTAGTTACCAGGGACTGGGAGAGAGAAATTCTGGCTTAATGCATACAGACTCAGTTTGAAAAGATGGACAAGTTCTGGACCCGGATGATGGGGATGGATGCAAGCTTGTGAGTGTTCCTCATGCCACTTGAAAATGGCAAACCTTATGCTATGTGCACTTTATCCCCAAGTGTCAAAAGCCTGGGGATATTGCTCAGTAGTTAAGATGCTTGCTTGCAAAGTATGTCACTACAAGTTCCTGTCCACCTAGAGCTGGACATCCCAACGCACCTATGACAATGGGAGGCGGAGCTTATAAGCCAGTTAGTCTGACATTCTTTTTTAAATATTTTTTGGTTTTATTTTTATTTAGTTATTTGAGAGGGACAGACAGAGAAAGAGGCAGAGAGAGAGAGAATGGGTGCACCAGGGCCTCCAGCCACTGCAAACAAACTCCAGATGCATGCGCCCCCTTGTGCATCTGGCTTATGTGGGTCCTGGGGAATTGAGCCTCAAACCAGGGTCCTTAGGCTTCACAGGCAAGCACTTAACCGCTAAGCCATCTCTCCAGTCCAAGTGTGATATTCCTTTAGAGCAGCAAGAGGCCCTGTCTTGAAAGTGGAGAAGGGCACAGATACCTCAAGGCTGGCCTCTGACCTCCACATGCTGATGATGGCATGCACATGCCCATACTCAAATAAATAACTGAGAGCCAGGCATGGTGGTGCACATCTTTAATCCCAGCACTTTGGAGACAGAGATAGGAGGATCACCATGAAGTCCACTCTGAGACTACATAGTCAGTTCTAGGTCAGCCTTGGATACCTCAAAAAAAAAAAAAAACTAAATAAATGTAAAAATGTCAAAAATAGAAAAGAGGAAAATGGGAGGTGGATGGTAAACTGGCTAGTCCAAGTTTGAGTCCCCAGTACCCACGTAAAGCCAGGCACAAAGTGGTGCAGGTGGCTGGGATCCCAACATGCCTACAGCAATGAGAGGCAGAACAAGAAGAAGCTAGATGCTTGGGGCAGCTGGACTGCTGCCCACAGAGCGGGAAGAAGAAAGCAAGAAGGAAGACATGGTCTCAAGCAAAATGGAAGAAAAGGACCAGGCCTCCAAGATCCACAGACTTTCACAAGTGTGCCATGGCATTTAAACACTCATACACAGAAGAGAGACTATAGGCACTTAAAAAGAGTTAAAATCAGCTGGGCTGTGGTGGCGCATGCCTTTAATCCCAGCACTCAGGAAGCAGAAGTAGAAGGTAAATTCGAGGCCAGCCTGAGACTACATAATGAATTCCAGGTCAGCCTGAGCTAAAGTGAGACCCTACCTCGAAAAACCAAAAAAAAAAAAAATTAAAATCTCAGGGTCCAGCCAGCCAGTAAAGAGAACACCGTCTTGGAGGAAAATGTGCCCTCCCTGTCTTTCAGTTTTGCAAGGCCCTCTGAGAGTCACAGGGAACCTTGGGGTCCTGTCCTGTAACCTCTGTCCAAGGACATGAATTGTCTTCCTTCCCAGGGCCACAGTCCAGGCCCTGCTAGAACTCAGGGACAGCCGGGATGCTCACAGTAACTCTGGGCAGCCATTCAGCACCAAAAGGCACTCCTCTGTGACAGTCCTCTCTGGAGGGCGGGGACACTTTTCTTTCCCACCCTGCTCGACCTTCCCTTAATCACATTCCTGGAAGGAAACTCATTAGTGTAACCCCCTTCTGCTGTTCTCCCACAAAAAGTAGAGACTCCAACTGTTTTATAGGGGATGTGGCCAGACCAGTGGGCACATGTTTGGTTTTACACCGTCTTAAAGTGACCAGACCTGGGAAGATTCTGTCTTGACCAGTCACTCGGAAGAGCTGCGAGCGGTGAGGTCAGGACTTTTGCTCTGTCCCGTGGGTTAGTGGCACTGTGGGCAATGGCCTCCGCTGTCAACTTCATCTTTGTACAAAATGCACAGAAGCAGCAGGATGCGCCGAGAATGCAAGTCCTACCTGCTGCCCCAGGAGTCTAGAGGCGGTGGAGGAGGGCAGGAAAGGGACCCTGAAAACATTGTGCTATGCAAAGCCTCTGCAAATCTCCAGCTGCCATGATCAGACCCTTAGCAGAGGAAAATACCAAGAGCAGACTTACACCAAAAAGAAGAGGCGCAAACTGGGAGATCCTCCCCCGTGGTACTGGGGAGGATACTAACCAGTCCCCCATCGCCCTGAAAGGGACGCCAGTGTGCCCTCCCTCATCAGCCCCGACCGAGCCCATCCCACACTAAAGTCATGGCCAGAGGTATGGTATTGGGCAGCTGGAATTGCGCGAGGCGTTGCACTTTGAGAACCTAAGATTTGGGGTATGAAGACGTGAGCCAGATTTGCCATAGATGAAAACCCAGTACCTTGGGGGGCATTCACTGCAGTTGTCGCTTTGGGTCTCAAAAGCAAAGGGTTTGAATGGTCAGGAGATTCGTGCTGGTCATTTCTAGATGAGACTCCCCAGAGCAACTACCCTTAGCCGCTGGCTTTGTTGGTGAGGCTCAGGAAGGGGTGCCCAGCCCTCGTCAGTGAAACGCAGAGCGGAACTGAGCCCCAGGCCCAGTTGAGCTGGTTACCTACCTCAGCCTGCATAACTCATCTACAAACACCCCTAACAGCTCTTTTAACTCCCTTCACATCTGTTAGTTCTTTAAGGATAAAGGCTGAGAATTAACCTTGCTCCCTATTCCCCAAAGTGACCCACCCAGTACTGACTGTGTGGTCGGAGGAGCTCTGTGAATTCTTTCCGAATGAGGGAATCCCCACAACAGTTCCAGGAAGGATATAAGGAAAGGATTAGAGTCCCTGCTTACTGAAGAGGAGGGCAGAGCCCACAGAAGCACCCCCAGATTCAGCCAGAGCTCTGGGGGTTGGATGTTTGGAGATGAGGCTGACCAACTTTCAGTGCCCTCTGATGGCATTAGAGACCATCAAAGGACACCTCTCCACGTGTTCTCCTGAGCACAGGCCATGTTAGAACCAAGCCAGGCTCTCTTGCCATCTTGCAGTTTTATGGCTCTACAATACTCAAACCTTCCTTCTTTTCTTTTTCTTTGTGTGTGTGGCATGTGTGTGGTGCATGCGTGTGTGTGTGCCCCACACGCACCTATGCAGGAGCCAGAGGATGACCTTGTGCGTCGTCTTTTTTTGCTCTTCCACCTTACTTCTCCACGACAGAGTCTCTCACAGAGCCTGGAGTTTCCATTTCCCTAGAGATCCTTCTCTCTCCACTCCCCTCTGCACTGGGGTTACAGGCATGCACACCCATGTCCGGCTTTTACACAGGTGCTAAGGATCGAGCTCCGGTCTTCATGTGTGGGCAGCAAGTACTCCTCCCTGCCGAGCCATGGCCCCAGTCCCCAGCGCATGAAACAGGCAGAATTCCCCATCTTTCCCTTCCTGTGCCCGCTGCTTTCCGCTGGGCCAGTATTGCTGGTGCCCCTTCAACAGAGAAAGGACAGGCCACCACGCACATAGATGGCATCAAGGACGTGATTCATACATAGTTATTCAGCTGGCCACCACCTTCCACTAACTGCCCAACACAGAACCACCTCTCCTAGCAACAAAAACGGCCCCCAAAAGTGTAGGCCAGAATAGAGCCACCCTGGAGGCTACAGATGGGCCCCGCAAAGAGACCCATGTGTCTGATTCTATGAGAAGCTGGGTTTTAATCAGGCAGGTTTCCTATTCCATCTTCATTCACATTTCTCCGATATACTAATCTCTTCCTGTCTTCAGTCTATGGGACCTCAGAGTAGAGATCTGCTGACTCTCTTCTCCTGCCTGCCTGGTGGCCTGTCACCCTCATTTATCTTTAACACCCACTCTGGTCCTAATAAACCTGGGTGGAAGCATTTTATTATAAGATTAACTGCCCCATGGACAAGATCAAGGGCCACACAGGCGCAGTCATAGAACTAATTTCATTGCTTGCCTTGTTTCTGAGAAAACAGAAAATGTTCAAGTGACTTGGTTTTTTAAATTAATAGGGAACAGGAAGCTTTATTCAGTAAATAGAGCCCTCCTCTCCAATCCTGTAGGACATGGCAGCATACATTTCCTTTTCTAATTTGACCTCCCTTGTTTATTCCCTTCCCCCTGATCTGTGCTGTTGTTTATATAATTCTGTGGCATGGATTTGAGTGTATATCTCAAGTCATTTTTTTAGTCAAGATGGAAAAAAGTTCATAAATAAATTCAATTTATATCACAAAGAAAACAGTACATTTTAATAATGTGTATGTATGTGTGTGAGGGTAGGTGTGCATGTGTATATGCATATGTGTATTAGAAAGCCAGATACTGAGGAGAGAAAGGACAAGAATGAAGAGAAATCAAAAATGAAAAAATATCTCTTTTTCAGACAGGAGCTGGACCTCAGAAGATAAATGACCCAGCGCACTCCACCCCGGCCCCAGCTGAAACCACAGAGGAATTAGGGAAATAAGCAAGAGTGCTGCTTTCTTAGCAAATCTGATATCAGCACAAGGGTGAAGGAGATAGACACTGAGGACACTCAACACCTACCAAACCAGAGATCCATAGGCTCCTAAGTGCCCATCACTGAAATAGACTTAAGATGCACCCAGCATGGCCCAGGGAATTTTGCAGAAGAGGGGGTGGAAAGACTGTTAGAGCCACAAGTTGGGACATTTTGCACAGAGACATTGCTTCTCCCCACCCCTATAATGCATGACCCACAATTCCCATGGGGTTGACCTGCATCCCCAATGAGTAAGGCTTCTTCAGAAAAGGGGCAGGGAGGAGGGAAAGGATGGTACCAACATCTGTTGTTTACATACTAAATATGTCCATATCTAATTTTAAAAAATGAAAAGAATCAGAAGCCAAAAGAGAAGGAAAAGAAAGGTTGAGATGGTAAAATCCAAGTCTTACTAATGTGCCCTTCCATGATGGCTAAGAGAAATGCACACATTCACACACAAATGGTCTCGTACATGTACACACACACACACACACACACACACACACACACGCACATCTTCTGGTTGGATAAAATTCTCCCTCCCAACGGCCGGCTCTCTGCACCTAACAATAAGAATTACTGCTAATTACCGAATGCCTGCTATCTGGCAGGTGCTGTGCATTTATTATTTACAGTTTTCACCGCAGCTCCACCAAGTAAGAATCTTACCCGTGAAGAAACTGGGCTCTGAGGCATCATGAGATGCCTAGCACCATATTGCAGTGAGTGTGAGCTGGCTTCATCAGCACAAGCATCCCTTTCTTTTGGTAAAGAAATCTCACTTGCTCTTTGAGAAAGCACTCTCCTAGTCAGCCAGCATCTACCCCGCCCGCCAAGCATCTCTCCTTTGACCACCAAAACAGATTTAGGAGGGAACACACGACACCTTCCAGGCCAGTGAAATTTAACTCTGAGAAACTGTTCAAAATAAACAGAAAAAAAAAAAAGAGTTCTTTGCACTAAAATTGAAAGGAAAGTAACACAGAAGATGGAGGCAAACAGAAAGATGCAAGCAAATAGAGTAGACAGAGGCAAGGTGCCGCTTTGAGGGGGCCACTGAAATTTTCAGTCTCTCTCACTCGCTTGCTCAGGCATGCGCTCTTTCTCAGGGATTTTCTGACAAATGCAGCCCAAAGGCTCCTGACTCCTGGCCTAATGGTCCTTGTGTGCAAGCAACTGATTTCAGACCCAGCACATCCAAGGTGCTTGCTCTCCCTCTCCCACTCCATGGTTGCTCTGGAGTACGGTGGGACTGGCCAGTCCTATTCCTGATTGATCCCCTCTCTGGGAAAGTCTGCATGCCTAGCTTCAGACTCCCATTATCCACACATCTGCCATTACCCACGCATCCCCTAGAAAAGGCTTCCCGAGTCATAGAGGGATGCAATCTTGGTACCATTGGACTGTGGAGCTGTCACATGCTACAGAATCTGGGTCAGGAAGAAGATAATATCCAGAACGTAGAACGAATCCAAAAAATTCAAAAGCAAAGAAATGAATAATCTACTATAAATGGGCAAGTGATTTGAATAGACATTTCTCAAAATGAGACACTGAAATAGTTCTTTTACATATTTTTCATTTATTTGAGAGAGAGAGAGAAAAACCATGGGCATGTCAGGGCCTCCTGGCGCTACAAATGAACTTCAGACACTTGTGCCACTTGGTGCGTCTGGGTGTTGTGAACTCAAACGCCACCCATCAGTCTTTACAAGCAAGTACCTTTAGCCACTGAGCCATCTCCCAAGCCCTCAAATCGTTCATTAGAGTGGGTTTTTCCATACTAGCTTTCCTAGAAATCACTAATGGCAAAAATTTCATATGCCTCCTTCAATTTCCCATGCTGATGTATAATTACACACCCACACACACCACGTTTGCAACTACTGTGATTTGAGTGTGAAATCCCCCCCCCCCCAGGCTCCTGTATTGGAATCCTTGACTCCCAGCTCATGGTGCTTTCTGTGAAGGCTGTGGGACCTTTAGAAGGTGGAGCTTCATGGCAGGAAGTGGTGCAGGTCTTAGGGTTTTACAGCCCAGCCTCACTTCCCGTTCACTCTCTCTGCTTCCTGACTCCGGATGTAATGTGACCAGCCCTGCCTCGTGCGCACACCACCATGCCTTCCCCACTGCAACGACATGTCCTGCAGGACAGTGAGCTAAAGGGAGCCTTTCTTCCCTCAAGCCACATCAAGTCAGGTACTTGGTCACAACGAAAGTGTCTAACACAGCACCCTTTCAGACCATGACTGGGAACATGGTGCACAAGGCAGCCACACTGCTGCCGCTCAGCCAGAGGGCACGCTCGGCATCCAGCAAGAAGGGCATCCAGCACAGCGTCTGACACACAGCGCTACTGCAGCAGCATCTGCCGCCAGGGCAAAGGGCAGCCTCTTCTGCTCCGTAAGTGTGACTGGCAGCCAGGGCCACACCCAGCAGCCTGCTGCCTTCACTGTCACCCTCCGCAGACAAATGTGGTCTTCACTGGGTCTGTGCCCCCGTGTGGCTCATGACTGAGCCACAGCTCATCTTTGTTGACTCCTATCGGCGACGCTAAGGTCACTCGCCTTGCCTCAGACTGTCAAGGGTTTTTCAGGCTTCTCACTTACAGAAATGGGGTTCCATACTGGTTTAGTTGCCAACTCTGATGGTGTGTATTAACTGTCAACTTGACAGGACCTAGAATCTATAGGTTAGCCTCTGAGCATGTGTGTGAGGGATAATCTTAATTAGTTAAAATTGAGGTAGGAAGAGACCCACCTTAACTGCGGGCAGCCCCCATTCCAGGGACTGGGGTCCTAGACCCTATGAAAAAGAGAGAGCTGGCTGAGCAGCAGCTGTCACTGCTCTCTGCCTCCTCGCTGGGCTGAAGGTGACCTCCGCCTCAAGCTCCTGTTTTCATGCCTTTTCCATCATGATGGACTGTAACCTGGACCTGTGAGCTGAAATAAAGCTTACCTCCATTCAACTGCTTTTAATTGGATGTTTTGTCCCAGTAATGAAAAGGTAACTATTACAAGTACCATAGGTTGTATGGAGGGGGGCTGAACAACAGGTGCTCACAGGTCTGGAGCCTGGGTTCCTGAGCTCCTGGTGTCAGCACTTGATTTCTTCTGTGGTGTCTCACCCAGACGTGGAGTAACTCCTTCTCCCTGTGTCGCCACATGGTGTCAACTTGACTGGATGATCAGATGACCAGATCATTAGGAAACGTCATTGCTTTGTGTACATGTGTGCGCATGCACAGGTGCATGTGTGCAAAGGTGTTTCTGGATGATATTAACATGAATCTAGGGACTGAGTGAAGCAGATTGTCCCCACTCATTGTGGGTGGCCATAATCCAGTTTATGGAGGGGTTGAGTAAAATAAAAAGCAGAGGAGGACAAAATTCACTCCTTCTACCACCCGTTTGTTGAGGTGAGATATTGGTCTTCTTGAAAGGAACTATGGCTCTCCAGCCCTCCTGTTTGTTAAGCCTTCAGATTCATTCTGAACTGACCACCAACACATCTTCTTAGCCTTGACTCGTGAGAACTAACTTCTCCTAACAGGAGTGTAGGCATGAGAGGTGATCAAAAAATTCTGGAGGGAGCTGGAAAGATGGCTTATCAGTTAATACACTTGCCTGCAAAACCAAAGGACCCAGGTTTGATTCCCCAGGACCCACATAAGCCAGATGTACAAGGCAGCTCATGTATCTGAAGTTTGTTTGCTGGTGGTTCTGGTGAGCACACATTCCTTCTCTCTCAAGCGCTCTCTCTCTCTCTCTCTCTCTCTCTCTCTCTCTCTCTCTTTCTCTGTATGTCCCTTTTTTTCTTTCTTTCTAATAAATAAATAAAGAGAAATTTTTTAAGGTTCTGGAGGTCTAGAGAGATGGCTTCACAGTTAAGGTGCTTGCCTATGAAGCCTAAGGACCCAATACCCACAAAAGCCAGATGCACAAGGTGGCATATGTGTCTGGAATTCATTTACAGTGGCTAGAGGCCCTGACATGCCCATTCTCTCTGCCTCTCTCTCTCTCTCTCTCTCTCTTTCTGTCTCATAAATAAATAATAAATAAATAAAATATTTCTAAGTGCTGGAAATCCAATCCCTAAAACCCAACATCAATGAGGAAATGCAATATTTGCAATCTCATATTATTTCAGACCAGGCAGAACCCAGCAACTTTGTGCAGCATATTCTGGTTTTATGCTTACTATTAATTAAATTAAAATCCTTTTTTTTCTTTTTACATATCCGGCCTTAGAATATGTTTTCCACTCCTGGATTTCATTGTCTATGGGAAAAATAGTTACTTATAGTTGAATCCAGATTTTTAATATATAAATCCCTTTCCATTATCAGCAATTACCTTCAAAGTGCTATAAAATGCTGAACCAATATTCAAGTGCCCACTGTGTGCCTACATATGGAATTGTGCCTGTACATTTGCCCTCATAGTGCTCTGTGGAACTGGTATTAGTTTTCCATTTTATAGAGGATGGAGTTAAAGCCCAAAGAAATTGAATGACTTACCCCATAGCCACATGTCTAGTATCTAGCAGAACCAAGCTTGAAGGCAAGACTTTCTGCCTAAAAATGCATGGTCCTTTTCATTCCAGCCAGCTGCTTCTTGAAGGCAGGCCAACAGGGACACGCCAACAACGCTGACATTTGGGAGAGCCTTCATGTTCCTCTAATTCAGTTTCCTCATTCTGTGCATCAGACCAATGGGAAGAAATCTCCTCCCAAAGCCAGACAATAGGTGGAAAACTAGGACTAGAGTCCATGTCTACCATTTTCCTAATCTGACAGGAATAAGTAAAGCCCACAGCAGGTAAGTGATTCTCAGTCCAGAACCTGAGTACCAGCAATGACAAACCTACCTGCACTCCTTCTCGTGTCGCCTCAGCTGTCACCCTCCTTTCTCAGGCAGCACTTTATCTCCTGGACGTGAAGAAAATATGGACTGCTGGGCTGGGCATGGTGGCGCACGCCTTTAATCCCAGCACTTGGGAGGCAGACGTAGAAGGATTGCTATGAGTTTGAGGCCACACTGAGACTTCATAGTGAATTCCAGTTCAGCCTGGACTAGAGTGAGACCCTACCTCGAAAAACCAAACAGAAAAAGAAAAGAAAATATGGACCGTTGGGCTGGGGAGATGGCTTAATCAGGTGTTGCCTTTCAGGCATGAGCACCTGAGTTCCATCCCTGGAGCCCACATAAAGAGCAAGGCATTCTAGTTCACACATGTCATCCCAGCACTGGGAAACAGAGAGAAACGGGTCCCTGGGGCTCACTGGCTAGCCAGTCCAGCCTAGCTGATGAGCTGCAGGCCTAACAGTTGACACTGTCTCGAAAACAGTGGGCAGCACCTGGGGAATGTCCTCTGGTCCCCACATGCATGTGCACACATGTGCACCCACATGCAAACACACAGAGATACACACACACAACATGCTGACTGTCATAGACTGGAGTAGACGACAATCAGCTCCCTATGAAGTGAATTTGACCAGTGGATTGGGAGAAAGAGGCTGGACGTTAACCTTCCCTCTCTTCTCTCCCTCAGCTCCCGGCGACATTCTCCATCCAGCTGCTGAAGTGTGATCATAACGTGGCACCCGGCTCGCCCGCACCCAGCGCATGGGGGTGAGAGGCTCCTGGAGAGAACAAAGTAGGAACCACAGCACAGCACCTTCTCTTATGACCTCGTCTCATCATACACCATCATTTTGGCCACGTGCTATTGGACACACAAAATAACCCTGAGACAAAGTGCGGAGGGGCTGCCCAATGGCTTACAGACAAGGGCCGGGGGTAGGTGCTGACTGCTAAACTTGGGTTTCCCCACTACAAGGAAAGGCATTAGCAGACTGGGTATCCCAGTTGGTGGCTATTAGCACAAAATCTATAATAACACTGATAATTACACAGAGAATAGCGTTTTTCTCAGTGACATATAAGTAAATGTCAAACTACACATGATCAATGTCCCCCTATGTGTCTTTGGCCCTAGAAATAACCATTAACCTGTACAAAGTTGAAACTCAATAAATGTTTCCCTATTGAGTGTGTCCTGGGAAGCAATCATATGGTGTTATCAGTTACTTTCTCATTGCTAGGACAAAACACCTAATCAGAGGCACTTTAGAGAAGGAAACACCATTCCAGAGGGTAGAGACCATCATCATGGGAAACACATAGCAGGAGCAGGGAGCCAGTGTCACAGCAACACACCCACAGGAAGTAGCAAGAGAGGGAACAGCAGGGCAGGGCCCGCCTCCAACGACACACCTCCTGCAGCAAGGCTCCACAACTTTCCCCAACAATGCGATTAGCTGGGGATTAAGTGTTCAAACACGTGAGTCTCTGCAGGGGGATCGCCCCACACTCAAACCACCGGACACAAGTATTCAGGGTTGGGAAGGATATGTGACCTTATGAGAGGCTCCAAGCCTTCAGAATCAAGCATATTAGAGAGCACCCACTGCCTTTGTGATGTGTCCATTGCAAGTTGAGGAGAACAGTTCGTGAAAAGCTGGCCCAATCGATGGCACAGGAGCAAAAGCCAATTTTCCTTCCTTCCCCCCAGTCACTTCCTGCTTCCACATACCTACCTGTCCTCTGCTGGACCCAGCCAGGTCATTTATACGCTATTTCTCCTACCCAGGTGTTAAAGTTAACGCCTCACTGTGGGGACCAACACCCAGACAGAAGCAGTTTATGGGAGGAAAGGGTTATTTCAGGGGAGCTTCACCATGGCAGAGGATACTGGCTCACTTTATCATACAGCCACAGCACAGAGGTCACCACACAAGAACGAGCTAACTCAGAACGTGTTAGGGCTCGACTCAAGATGTGCCCTAGTGACACACCTCTTCCAGCAGGAGACAGAAGTAGGAAACGTAAATCAAAAATACCTGATATCTATATTCAAACCTAAACATCAAGCAAAATGTTCATGACTTCCCTTTTATTCCCTGTATTCAAGCATGATAGTCCATCTACACATTCCCAGAAAATAAATAGAAAGGGAGGTAAAAGGCCAAATTTTTACATGGGATCCTATTTAAAACAGCCAGTATCATTCTCACAATTCTGAGCCCGCTGCCTAAAAGAGAATGGGGGCACTTTTTAAATATTTTTTTTAATGAACTAGAAGGAATTGGCGTGCTGGGGCCTCTAGCCTCAGCAGTCAAACTCCAGACACGTGTTCTCTCTTGTGTGCATATGTGAACTTTTGCACATGTGTCACCTGTGCATCTGGCTTACGTGGGTTCTGTGGAGTTGAACCTGGGTCCTTAGTCTTTGCAGGCAAGCACCTTAATCACGAAGCCATCTCTCCAGCTCTGGAGTCACTTTTAAATACCAAAACATCTGGAGTCTCTGGTATATTCAACTCCACAACATTCCTAGCCTAGTCTAAGCAAAACACAAAACACATCTTTTAAATTTCCCAGCAAACTATGTGAGTGTGACAAGAGCTGTAATCAATAAGTAACTTGATAAAGTGGATAAAAATTGACTCAGGAGGGGAGTGCGACATCCTATTAAGCAAATTCAACCCAGACCACTTTCAATCAGCCATATCAAACTGCAGAACTTGGAGACCAAAGTCTCTGTGGGAGAAGCTAGATCAATATTTTAAGCTCAAACTCCTTAACTTTGTACTAACAGCAAACCAGGGGAAAAAAATTAGGTCCTCTAAATTCAAAGACAGAAAAAAAAGGAGTGGGGGAAGGCAGAGGAGGGGAAAGAAATATGCAGGCTATAAGTTACACTACTCCCAAAAAATAAATCTGTCTTTCCTGAAGTAGACAAATGCTAAAATCCACCGACCCAGCCACAAATGATCCTTCATGAATACTGAAAGAAGAGAAGGAAATATTCAGGTCACAGATTTATCTGATTGAAAGTCAGGAACTAAGTGAAGCCTGCAAAAGTTTGATTTCTTTTTTTTTTTATTAATATTAGGGGAGGAAAGAAAATATTCTGTGATGCCAAGCACAGAGGAAAGGAAAGCCGTGAGGGCTGCAATATTTTTTTCCAAATTGCATGAATACCATCATATAAATATTTTCATTTGCAAGGAGAGCGTGATTCCATATGAAAGAGTTCTCATGAATAAGTACCCAGCATTCAAAGCAGATCTCCATTGGAATTCCAGGAATATCTCTTTGGCCTACCTGAGCACCAGCCTCTTCTTACCTATCCACAATAGCCAATCAAGAAAGCAATTCTCAAAATTATAGTCTGCAGAGAAGGGATATCAAAGGGCTGAGTTTTGCTGCACTTTGATTGGATTCTAGCTTATGGGGACAATCAAACATCTACTCTTATAAGGTCCACACACACGAAAAGAAATAAAAAGTGAGAAACAATGTTGGGATGGTAAGCATGGTAAATTATTTTACAGATATTTCTCCTCTATCCTGCTCTCTGTTGAAGAGAAATTACCTAGTCAAAACTATGTCCTGTTGTCACAGTTGAAACTCAACAATGTGAATTTACTAAAGACCTACTACGTGCTAAGCACTAGAAGATATGCATAGAAAATGCACATGATGGATTCCACTCCCAAGTCACTGCAAAACAATTTATCAAAGTCTGGATGATGGAGAGGAGGCTACTGGGAACACCTCAAGGACCCTTTGCAGTTGGGGTAAGAGGGTCAGACCCCAATGAGATGGTGTCATTCCCACCATATGTGTTGCAAATGTGGCCAAGTAGAAATGGCAGAGGTTTGACAACCTGTCTCAAACAAAGTGGAAGTCAAAGACCAGTACCTGAAGTTGTTCTCAGACCTCCACATGTGAACACGTACACATATCTTACTAACACACATGCACACACACACATCACACTTAGCCAAGGGTCCGAGTCCTGGTCACACCACTGGATTTGGGTAAAGTTAAGTAACTTATCTGAGTCTCAGTTTCCCCATTGTAAATGGCAGCATGAATGCTGACGTCATGGGAACCTGGAACAAATTAGAAGAGATATCCTGGGTAGGCTGGGAGAAAAGTGCCTGAAACCAGCTGGATTTGAATAAATGTCAGTTATTTCCTCTCTTTGCATAAAGACTTTGGTAAGGCCTCGAGGCTGACTCAGAAAACCATGGACTCCACACCACCAGCCCTTTGCTATGTGGTACAAGGACACCTGGGCACAAGAAGGAAGGCAAACTCCCCAGCCTGCGCTGGCCTGTCAGCGTACCTGCTCACTGATGCAGGGCTGAGTGAAAACAAAATTGATTCAGAGGGGAGGAATTGGATCCAACCCTGAGAAAGATGACTGAGGCATTTCAGAAATTGAAAAGATGAGATGAATAGACAGTTTCCAAAGCCATTTCTCCCTCTTTGTAACAGAAATGGGCAGCCTGCTGACCCTCGGGGGAGGAAGGGGGCCGTGGAAGCCCCTTCCCACTCATCTGGACTCACTGAACACCCAGGGAAAGGAACTGGGCTCAGCATTTTGGACATTAAGGAGGTGAAGCAGAACTGGATTTTAAAAATGTATGTCTTGGGCACCAATGTTTTATAGCAGCACAGTTCATAATAATAGTCAAGAAGGAGCCATTGGTAAATAAATAATAGTCAAACCAATGTATCCATCAGTAAGTAAATGAATAAAAAAAAAAACGGGGCACATACATATAATGGAATATTATTCTGCCTAAAAAGGGAATGAGATTCAAATATATGCCAGATATAGATAAGCCTTGAGGACATTATGCTAAATGGGTAAAAAATGAGATCCAAAAGGTAATTACTGCATCATTCCACTTACATGATGTCTCTAAAAGACAAATTCATAAGAATAGAAAAAACAGTAGCGGTTACCATGGGTTATAAGAAGGAAGCATTGTGATTTATTGTATTAACTTCATTCAAGGTCAAGTTTCGGTTTGGGAGGATGAAAAAGCTCTAGCAATTAGTAGTGGTGCTAACAATGCACGATCATAGAGTACTTAACACCACTATAGGCTTTTAAGTAGTTATAACTGAAAAGTCCTGAAATTCACATGCAACTACAAATATCTGTACATGTGAATATTTGCATGGCCCTGAATAGCAAAAGCAATACTGAGCAAAAAGAAAAGTACTGTGAATATCTTACTTGCTGATTCCAACTTACAAAGTGACATATTCAAAACTGCCTAGCACGGGCATGAAAACAGACAGGTAGACCAGTGAAGGAGATGGAAAACACAGAAATAAACCCATGCATTTCTAGTAAATTGACCTTTGACAAAAGCTCCAGGAACACACAACGTGGAAAGAATAGTCCTCAGTAACCCCCTGTTGGGAGAAATGGATTTCCACGAACAGAAGAAATTGGACCTTTATCTCCACACTATGTATTAAAATCAGCTCAACATGGATTAAGGGCTTAAGCGTAAGGCCTGAACCTATAAAATACTGGAAGAAATATAGGAGTAGAACTTCTTGAGATTTGTCTGGGCAATTATTTTTCTTAGAATGATTCCAAAAAAACACTGAAAACCAAAACAAATGGGGGGTGGAGAAATGGCTTAGCAGTTAAGGCGCTTGCCTGTGAAGCCTAAGGACCCATGTTCGACTCTCCAGATCCCACATAAGCCAGATACACAAAGGTGAGGCAAGCACAAGATGGCACATGCCCACTAGGTGGCGCAAGTGTCTGGAGTTTGATTGAAGTGGATGAGGCCCCTGCATGCCAATTCTCTATCTCTGTGTCTCTGTCTCTGTCTCTTTCTCTAAAATATACGGATTACTTCAGACTAAAAGGCTTCTGAACACTCAAAAAAAAACAGTGAACAGAGGGAATAGAAGCTACGAAGTAGGAGGGAATGATTGTAAGTCATACAAATACTAAGGAGCTAACATTCTAAATACGTAAGGAATTCAAACAACTCAATAGTAAGAAATAAAATAATCCTACTAAAAAATGGATAGGCTCAATTTCTCAAAAGAATGAATACAAATGGTCAAAAAGTCTCAGTATCAGTAACCATAGGGAAATGTAAATTAAAAGCACAAGGTCTCACCTCATACCCACTAGGGCAACTATTTTCAAAAGGTTTTTAAAAAATTTTCCAAGAATGTTGTTGGTGAGGATGTAAATTGATGTAGTGGTTTAAATATATGCCCCCATAGACTCAGGCTTGAATCTTGAGTCTCCAGTAAGTGGAGTCCTATTCTATAAGAATAGAAAAAACAGTAGAAGTTACCATGGGTTATAAGAAGGAAACATTGTGATTTATTGTATTAACTTCATTAAAGGTGGGGAAGAGGTATGTCACTGGAGGCAGGGGTAGATCTTGAGTTCAGCCCTAAGGTGTGTGGACAGCAGTTTGAGCTCTGGAAGTTTTATGGGGTTGGCTGCTTGATGGTGACTGTCTGCTACGAATCTCTAGAAGGGAGCCAACTTCTTCTACCATTGATGGTATTCCCCTGAAATTTATAAGCAAAAATAAACCCCTTTCCTTCCATAAGATGTTTCTGGTTGGATGTTTGTCCCAGCAACATGAAGCTGACTGCAGCAACTATTGGTATAGACACTATAAAGTTATAGCAGTTTCTTAGAATCTTAAAAATAGCACCAGCATATGATCCAGCAATCTCACTGCAGCATATATAGTAAAAGGAAATGAAATTAATGTGCAGAGGAGACCTGTGTGCTCCCATGTTCACTGCAGAACTGTTCACCAAAGCTAAGTAAAGGAAGCACCCTAAATATCCATTGACAGATGAATGGACGCACAGATGTGGTACATGTATGCAGAATGGAATAATATTAGCCCTTGAAGGTAAGGAAACCCTCTACTCTGGAACAACATGAGATCAATTTGAGTATGTTGTACTAAGCGAAACAAGCTAGGTACAGGAAGACAGATTCCACAGGATCTTACTTATATATGAACCTTTAAAAGCTGAACTCAGAAGCTGAGAGTCCAAGGGCAACTACCCAAGGCTAGAGGGAGGGGGTGGGTCAGGAGATGTTGGTCCAAGGGTGAAAAGTTTCAGCCAAGATAAATAAATGCTAGAGGTCTATTGTGAAATATCATAGCTATTAATAATAATATAATATAATATAACATAAAAATCTAAATTAAGTGAGTAAATCTTCAGTATTCTCACCACAAATACAGTAAGTACATAAAGTGATGAGTGCATTAAATGGCTTGGTATAAGCATTTCATAATGTGTACAAATAGCAAAACATTGTATCATATATTACAACATATAATTTTATAAGCCATGCCCTTAAAATGCTGGGGGAGATGGCTTAAATTGTAAACTTTATGTTTTGTGTATCATAGCACACAAAAAAGTATAGTATCATTTACAGCATCTGTGGTGGCTACATTTTCATCTAAGATCACATCCTCTACCACAAACATTTTGTATTATGTGATTCCTGCAGCCACAGCCACAGGATGTAGAAGCAAGAGTATTTGTACAAATGAGCCAATTATAGGTTTTCCAGGCACATACCATGTGACCTAGATGTAAGACCAGCTCATCTGATACCTGCTCAAAATGTTTAACTAGAAACGCAGACAGGGTGACCTTCAGCAGCGGGAGCCAAAGCTGCAAAGCTGTAACGTGTAACGTGGAGAATAGGATCACGATCAGGGCAGGCTAAAGCCGAGAGGATGTTAAAGGTGGGAATAAGAAGGCAGAGAATGAGAGATGACCAGGGAGGGGCCGGAGGAAGGACAAAAAGACACGTGTGACACGTAAACAGAAAAAGGGGCAGACACAAGAGGAGTAGGAGGGCGGAGGAGGAGCTATGTGGAGGGGAGCATCAACTAGAATATGTCGTGTTTGAAAATGCTCTAATGATACCTAAAACTCTATGCTAAGGAAAATAATAAAACATTTGCCAATTCAAGTTGGTTGTATCTGTCAACCTTCCTGTCAAGGTCGTGGCAGGCAGAGGATGGCATAATCAAACAGAGGAATTTGAGAAAGGTTGGATAGAGACATTGTTTTCAAAGCTGGGCCAGGACTTGGGGACACCAGCAAAAGACGACCGCGGAGCCATCGTCGCAGTTGGCCTGAGAGGACGGGGACGGGCATCGGAACCACGGAGGGGAGCAGAGCGGAGAGGCTGCCTGGGGCCCAGAGGGCTGCAGCAGGCGCACAGCAAGGCAGCTGAAAGATGTTGGCAGGATATGTTCTCAGTCTCACCTTCCTCTGCCCTCTCAGCCCCTGCCCTGACTCCACTGGGCCAAGGAAAGCAGAACTGAGGGGCGACCCAGTCAGGTGTGGAAGGAAAGTGTTCTCCGTACTACAGTATGTGGCCATAAGACGGTAAAATGGAGCTGGTGTTGAATTAACCATTGGTGCTAATGAGCTGACACTGATAACCCACTGTGACCTTGGAGCGACCCAGGAGGCCAGGCCTTCTCTGGACCTGACTACAGACTTCTTCCTCAAGTCTAATAAATAGTGGGACTTGTTTTAACCAACAAGCCTCAGGCCTATCAGGAGTCCTAGTGTTGGTTTGAGGGTGTGAAATGTGCCCCAAAGACTCGCGGGTTTGAACACATCATTGGTTCCTGGCTCCACTGGTGTGCTGTTTAGAAGGTTGTAGACCCTTTAGAGGGGTGAAGCCATGCTGAAACAAGTGGGTCGGTCAGCGATCCCAAACTTTGAGATTTGAAATATTTTTATTTCTTTATTATTATTTATTTGTAGACAGAGAGAGAAGAGAAGACAGAGACAGAGAATGGACATGCCAGGGCCTCTTAGCCACTACAAAAACTCCAGATGCATGAGCCACTTTGTGCATCTGGTTTTACATGGGTGCTGGAGACTCGAACTCAAGTTATCAGGCTTTGTAAGCAAGTGCCTTACCCGTAAGTCATCTCTCCGGCCCAGACTTTGAGGTTTAAAGTGTGGCCCTATTTCCTGTTATCTTCTTGCTTCCCAACTGCAGATGTTGCAGATGTAATGTGACCAGAGTCTCCTGCCACCATGCCTCCCCCACCAGGCAGTATCCTCCAAGACTATGAGCCAAAACAAAGGGCTTCTTGTCAATTATTTTGCCATAGCAACAAGAAAAGTAACTAATGCAGCTAGTGTTTCTGCCTTAATTGGCATAACCACCCTGAAACCCTCTCCCCAAGCGCTTAAAAAATTTTTATTTTTCTCCCTCTGAGAACAACTTAGTAGATTATTTTTTCTGGTGTCTGGCAAATTAATAAACCTCTGATGGTCTTAGTTTTTATGTGGTTCAACCTCCCTGGGAGCAGAGCCGGACAGGTGAAGGAGGGAGGTCGATTTTAGAGAGGTAAATGGAATGGAGTAAACTTTGGGGGAAACAGATCAATAGAGAGATCAACAAAAATAATGATCAGAGCATGTGGAAGGGGGAGGAGCAGCCCTAAAATGGTGGAATATTGACCCAAGTTCACAAACTCTCATGTTCCCCAAGGCCACCTTCAAGGCTCTGAGTCTCGTCTCTGATCCTACACTTCTTAGGGCTTGACTCACTCCCATGCCTTCTCCTTAAGTACTAAGACATACAAGGTCACCTTGAACAACGACCTGTTTCAAGTTCCCCAGCGGGAATCTGTCCCCTGTCTGTGGTCATTCTCTCCTTGGGGAGTCGGGGGTGGGAGTCAGTAGCCACCGGTTGAGGAATCCAATGCCTTTGTCCATTCAACAATTAGGGTACCCCCCTTCTTATGGAGTCACCAAGGAGGAGGACCTGGGAAGCCCCTCTATTCTTTTACACTCTGTCCCTCCACTCTCCTCAAATCCTCTACACTGGCTCTGCAAAGATTCAAGAGGTTCTTCACTGAGGAACTAGGACAAGTTTCAGAAGGGAATTGCAGTACAGGAGAGAACCAGTTCAAGTTCTTTTGTTGTTGTTGTTTTTTCTGGTTTTTCGAGGGAGGGTCTGGTTCTAACCCAGGCTGACCTGGAATTCACTATATAGTCTCAGGCCAGCCTCGAAGTCACAGCCATCCTCCTATCCCTGCCTCCAGAGTGCTGGGATGAAAGGCGTGAGCCACCCCACCTGGTTCAACTTCTGAATAACTTAATCTCTCCCCAGCATCATCCAAAAACAAACACAACATGATTTCTTCTCAGTACGATTTCTGACTCCATCTTGGGGGTGAGATTCAGAAGTTAGACAGTTGCTCAGTGTGGGGAGGAGAGGGAACACGCTCGCACACACGTGCAGGTGCACACTCGTGCCAGGGCACACAAGTGGCAGTCAGAGGGCAGCTTCATGCGCTGGGGCTCACCTCTCACCCCGCGCTGAGGCAGGTCTCTTGTTGTGCGCCATGCTAGTGCCCCACCGTGCTTACAGCTCTCCTGCCTCGGCCTCCCGTCTCACTGTAGACATGCCGGGATTCCAGGCGTGTGTGACTACATCTGGCTCTTTTATATGGGTTCTGGAAAAGCCATCTCCAGTCCTTACCCTCGCACATCAAATGATTGATTCACTGAGCCATCTCTCAGCCTCGTTATTTATTAAAGGTTGGCCCTTGGATACCATAATAATTCAGAAAAGCTCAGGATAAAATTTTGCTCTCCTGCCAGGGAAAGGAATGGGGAGCAGAGAGTGTAGAGGGGCTTCCTCTGGGTACACTTATAAGAAATGTGTGAGCAACCCAAGAGACGTTTGGCCTCACCACCAAAAAGCCAATGTCAAACCTCAAGTCCCCTGGAGGAAGAGCTCACTGTGGCCACATCGAAACCCACATCAGCATCCAGCAGCACGTGGGGAAAATCAGGACCACAGCATGGCTGACTCAAAGATCCAGGGCCAGGAGGAGCTAATTTAAGTAGACATATGCACTGTTTAATCTGCAACTGAAAGTTCTACAGCCAGACATGTGGGAAGCCGCTCTGCGAGCAAGACTGAACAGAGTGTTCATCAAAGAACGTCTGCTGCCTGCTTCTCCCAGGCTCATTTCTCAGGAGAAAAGTAAGTCAAAGCACGCAAGATGCCCTCGGCGGCTTTGATACGGAGAGGAGAGTGAGATCGGTGCACGCATAGCTACGTGTGCATTGGACATTTGAGAACGTGTGAGGATAGAACCGAGCAAGGCCAAAGCAAACAGCCCTGAAAGGGGACAAAAAAGGAGACCATGACAGGAGTGAGCAGCGCCCAGCAGGTCCTTCTCAAGGACACAATAAGGAACATCACTCTGACTCTACTAGTGGGGCCACAGGAAGGGTCTAACACACGGGTAGAATAGGGAGTCACACAGTACGGTTAAAAGGGGACCCTAAAAGTCACCCTTCCACTGACCGGCTATGGTGGCCCAGAGTCCTGCCCGGAAATGCACCTCTGTCCTTGGCTGGTTCTGCATGGCTGATTCTCAAGGTTCAGCAAGAATCATCTGAAGGGCCCCACCCTCCAGAGTTCCTAGTTTGGGAGACTATTCACTTCTAGAAACTTCCAGGTGTTGCTGATGCTGCTGGTCCAGGGACTGCATGCTGAGCGCCACTGGCTTAGGTGGACAGACACTAATGGTCTTATGGAGCTGCCATCCGTCGCCAGCACTGAAGGGACTGGACCCGGCAGCTGTGGATCTCAGTGAGGGCAATGAAGCTAGATGGGGGAGCGGCGCTTCCCCAGCACCCGCTTGAACCGTTCACAGACCCAACTGAACTAGCAAGTTCTAGGTTAGCAGAGGAAGATGATGGGAATTGGGAGGGGCACAAACAGACCTTTCCCCTTGCCCGTGGAGGAGGGCACACTTAGGGTTCCCTGGCATACAGGCAGCCTGCACGCTTCACAGAAGCCACAGTGTGCAGCAGTCCCCCCGTGGGGCTCCGGGGCCGTAGGTCCCTTTTTAATTTGTGTTTACTGTTCACGTCCAAACTGTTCCTCCAGACTCAGCCATGTTTACTGAACACTGCAAATAAGGGTTCTGCGTGTGACTTCGAGACATCTGTTTTCCCTTTGCATGTTTCCCATTCTGATTCTTCTCCCTGACACCCCCCGACACACACACGCACGCACGCACGCACGCATGCACGCACACGTCTTTCTGTATCACGATGTGGCTTCCCAGAGATAGAATTCCGACAAGCTCCAGGAAGATCCGAAGGGTCCATTAGGCTTAAAGTACAATTGAAAATCTTGCTGCTTGATTCACCCACTTTGAAACAGAGAGCACGTGTTTCTCGGAGTTAAGACACAGAAGGGCCGAGCTTTCCCCCAAAGCCCACGGCTCTGCAGGATTGTTTCAAGCCTGCAATTAGAAAGGGCTCTTTGGATTTAAAAAAAATGGATTTCTAAATAGTCCATATGGTACTCTTTTTTCTGTTTTGTTTTGCTTTGGTTTTCCAGAGACAATAGCTTTCAAAGGTTCAGTTAGCTATGCCTTTGTATGGGAAGGAATTCTTTCATCTATCAAAGGTATTCTATGGGTCAGACCAGGACCAAGGATAGAACCTCAAAAGACCAGGTATTTGGTCTGACAAGTGAAAGATATTAATCACTGATACTTGTACAAAAATGCAGACTTGTGGGAAAGGGTAAAACACAAAAGGCTGTGGTCTCATAAAGTAATGGATTTCCTAAAACAGGAATCATCAGATAGACTTAGACATGCCTCAGTCTGCAGCAGATTGGGCCCCTTTTTGTTGGGGCAAGAGCAGTTCTCAAGCAAAAGCGTTAAGTCCACACCCCTCACCCCCTCCCATTCCTAGCCCCCTGCATACAGTCCCTCCTGACCAAAGCATCGACCTGACGCTGCTAGAGCCCTGAAGGAGACCTCACTCAGCAGCCCTTCCCCGTCCACCAAGTTGGTCTGGCTCACTGCCGCGTGGACGACACGAATTCTGCTCCCCCACACACACATGCAAACACACGCACAAGGCAGCTATCTTTCTCCAGCATAGCTTCAGGCATCATGGGATGGGCTCTGATAACAAAATCACTGCTCTCCGTATCGCTCGGCATTTACAGCAGCACCTTGTCAGTTTTCTTCAGATCCATAAATACTCTGTCACGAAGGTCCCCCTTTACAATCCAGCGTGGAGGAACTCGGCCATCTGCGTTCAGATTTCAACCATTTCTGCTTATCTTCCACTCGGTTTTATGGGAGAGGATTAGGCCTGAGTTTCTGCAGGTGCCTGGGTTTCGCTCTACCGCCAGTTAGTTTTTCCATCTCTAGCCACATGTGCAGCCCGACGAGTGGAGCTCAAACTCGCATCCCACCTAACAAATGATCCCTGTCAGTGAACTTTAACCTCCTCAGTGCTGCCCAGTAAGAAGCACATCTTTCACTCTCTCAAGAATAAGCTTCAAAAAAAAAAAAAACAAGGCTACTCAGGAATGATGGCCCAAATGTTGCTGCTGTTCTGCAAAGCACATGGCTGGAGAATTCCTCAGCATCATCGGGCACTTTGTGACCATTCTGAGCTTCTTGGATTTTTTTCCTCTTCACATGTGTGTGTTTGTGTGGTGTGCATGTGTGTAGATATGTGGCTGTGCTCATACACATTTGTGCATGCATGTGGGGCCCAGAGGCCAACATCAGATGTTTTCCTCAGTCACTCCACACCTTATTCTGTGCGTGTCTATGTGTAGCATGTGTGTGTGCAGTAGGGTGTGTGTGTAGGATGTGTGGCATAGTGTGTGTATGGTGATACATGTATGTGCACACACATGGAGGCCAGAGGACACACAGTGTTCTCCTTGGTTGCTCATCCAGGTGTTTTCTTGAGACAGTCTCTCACTGAACCCAAAATTGCCAATTTTTTTTTTTTTTTTCGGAAAGACTGGCTGACCGAGTAAACTCAGAAGTCTCTGCCGCTCCTCTCCAGCCCCAGACTGGGGCACAAGCATGGGGGGCCACAGCCAGCTGCTTTACTTGTGCAAGGGAATCGAACTCAAGGCCAATCAGGCCTTCGGAGTAAATAGCTTAGCTTTTAGGGAAGCAAGGCAAGGCCTCAACAAGCATCAATAGTCATCTCAAGTAAGCGGGAGAAAGATGCAACTCCTCCACCCGGGTGCTAGGCAGGTGTGTTGTGGGGAAAGGCAGAACCCCACAAGAGTTTTAAACAGCAATTCTCAAAGTGGGGTCAGCAGCAGCAGCACCGGAGAACTTGTCAGAAATGCAAATGCTCAGCCCCACAAAGAGCCATTCATTAGAAGCTGCAGAAGTATGGCATAGCAAACTGAGACCGCGCTGGCTTAACCATAGTGTAGGGTGACACATGCTGGAACCCGAGTGTCATCGTGAAGAGGATAGACCCATCTGTCACTTCACTTCCTGGGACACCTGGAGATGATCCCTGACTTTCAACTTGACTATACATTAGAATCATCTGGAAACTTTAATTCAGATGCCCAAGGCCATCCCCAGAGATTCTGTTTTCATTGGTATCTGCTGAAATGGAATTTTTAAAAAGCTCTCCTGATGGCTGTAATGTGCAGACAAGACTGCCAGCCATTGTGCTAAACCAAACTATTAGGCAGATTCTGTGTGTCTAGATAAGTATCAGAAGTTTAGAAAAAAATCTTTCAGGACCTAAAAAGCTAGGACAATGCCTAGAACATGATTCACTTTATTACATCCCTGATTTAAGTGGGTTTAAGAAAAAATAGCAGGGCTGGAAAGATTGCTCAGTGGTTAAGTCATTTCCCTGCAAAGCTGGAGGACCCAGGTTTGATTCTCTGGTACCCACGTAAAGCCAGATGCATAGGGGGGCGCACGCATCTGGAGTTCATTTGCAGTGGCTAGAGACCCTAGTGTGCCCATTCTCATTCTCTCTCTCTCTCTCTCTCTCTCTTAAAAATAAATAAATAAGGGCTGGAGAGATGGCTTAGCAGTTAAGCACTTGCCTGTGAAGCCTAAGGAACCCAGTTTGAGCCTTGATTCCCTAGGACCCACATTAGCCAGATGCACAAGGGGTGCACACATCTAGAGTTCTTTTGCAGTGCCTGGAGACCCTGGCACGTCCATTTTCTCTCTCTCTCTCTCTCTCTCTCTCTCTCTCCCTTTTTCTCTGTCACTTTCAAATAAATAAATAAAAATAAACAAAAAATAAAATTAATTAATTAAATATTTTTTAAAATAAAATAAAATTTAAAAAAGAAAAATAATAATTGAAAGCTCTGACGAGTGAGGTTCCAGTCAGTTGAAGTCTTACCCTAATATATTTCTTTATATGAATTTCATATTTCAGACCGAGAGCATCACAGCACGGACCCTTTGTCATAGGAACCTCCACTCTTAAATTTTATTTAAGCAACTTGATGACTTGCCTATCTATTTTTTCCTTTGGCCTCAACTTGAAAATGTATACTGAGTGCTGTCTTTCCATACCAACTTCTGCTCTTCTCCAAATCCACATGCCCATTTAAGCAAGAGGAAGATTAAAAGTAAAGACGAGCTGTTTTCAATATTCCTCTGCAAGCACTGCATTGCACTTCGTCCCTTCCGATGTGGATTTCTTGCTGTGTTATTTGGAAAAAGACAGTGTGGCTTTGGTTTCCATTGACTGACCTACTTAGCATCCCTTCTTTGGATAAGTTTAGCTAGCCGAATCAATTTCTATAGTCTCCTCTGAGTTGTCACTTTCAGTGACAAGCAGGAAATTGAAATTTGCAAGCCATTAGCTGTTAAGATGATACATGAGATTTTAAGATTTGTTTTAAAAATTCTTCTTGTCAGATGAAGAGTTATTTAAAAAAAAAAAAAAAGTTCTCCGTATATACATATGATGTTTTGTGAAGTGGGTTTTTATTAAGAATTTTTATGCACAAAATACCATAATGTAGTTATAATCCCATTCCATTAAACCCCTTCCTCTTTCCAACGACCATGTCTTCTATTTTGATGTCTCTTTCAGCCTTCCATGATCCTCCATGTTAAAAGGTCGACAGGATCAATCTTGTGCAGGGCCTGGTGAGGTAACAACTGCTGACAACCACCAGGAGGTCACTTCCAGTCCAGGGAGAGGATAGTGTCCCAAAGGACTCTTCCCCACCTTCTGGGTATCAAAGTGCTGCGAAGCAGATGCTGTGGAGTTAGTCTTTTGCTGAATTCAGTAGTAGTGCATTTCAGCTCATGGAAAACAATACCACCAACAGCAGAGAAATCAGGAAGCCATGGTCCTTATGCTATGGTTGCTTGTGCCCTTTAGTGTTTGAACGTCTCTCCCCTGTCCCCTATCCCCTCTCCCCTCTTCCCCGTCTCCTTTCCTCTTCTCTCCTCTCTTCTCTTCTCTCTCTGTCTCTCTCTCTCCTCTCTGATTCATTTTTCTCTGAGGACCCGCCTTTTCTCCCATTCTCACAATGAAAGGTGGTAGTGCCCAACCACTTCTGAGTGTACAAAACCCAAGTTCAAGGCTAGGGCCCAATCAAAATGATGTAATTTTCTCAATCACTGCTCCAAAAGTCCTGCAGAGAGGATGTGACAGCCCTATGAAGATTATGTCCGCACCAGTTTGCCTGTGACCACTGGTGAGTACAGAAACAAACATGGCTGCTACATTATTCCATGATGGAGAGTAAGAAACAGAGCTCAGAGATCAGAGAACCTCAGATTCCACAAAAAAAAAGAAAAAAAAGAAAAAAAAAAAAGATTCTACCACAGGTATCCATTGACTTGATGGTAGTTTCAGAGGTCGGCTTGCTAAGAATCCCCATTACTTCTCCACATCAGGCTGTTGCCATGGCTGTCAGAGACCCCTGCCCCACCTCAGCCCCCTAGGCACCCTGTCTTTTACACGGCCTCAAGTGTGACGTGCATGTCAGTGGCTGACAGCTGTCTCCAGTATCCATTTGCTCTTCACAATTAGAACTGGAGCTCGCAGTTAGGCCGTGGCCAGATAGAAGAAAGATTTTGTTTGTTAGACCCCTTGCATCCAGCCATGATCAGCTGATAACTTCTGGCAACCAGGGCTGGAGCAGAGCTCTCCTTCTCCTTTTCCTTCCTTCATCCTGTTCAGAACATGGGCACAGTCAGGACATCCTGGGTGGCAATGATGAGGGGACATTCTAAAGTTGGCAGAGTAACAACACAGAAGGACCCTGCTGATCTCAGAGAGCAGAGCCACTGGGTCACGTAAACCTTTTACGTGAGAAAAAAAGTCCAAGTCTACCTTGTTTAAAGCACTGCTGTTTTATAGACCACAGACCCGGCTCAACAAATAGTTCTTGTACAACCATAAAGTTCTAGAACTTTAGTGCTACGATATAGTTGGGATATTTATTATCCAGCTCAGCCTAAATGGTGATAATGAGGATTGAGGAGAGAAGATGAAAGAACTGATTGCTTCATCACCCATCTGGGAACATCCCTCCCTACTCTCAAGTTTGACCTCCTTGAAAGAGAGAGGTCCTGAATATCTAGTGAGGTGTACTCAAGTTGTTTAAAAAAATTTTCCCTTAGCTAGAAGTGGGAGTGCATTCCTGTAATCCCTATAATCTCTGAAATATCCCACAGATTAAAACAATAGGGTCTAAAGTTTAAGGCCAACCTGGGCTACACAACCCTCAGTTTGATAATCCCATCTTCACCCATTTCCTGGTAAAGGAAAGACATATAAGATCCCCAAACATACAGAAAAAAGAGAGAATGAATCTGTCATACCCCAACTCAGATCTATCATTTGCTTTCAGCATCATGCAAAAATTCTACCACTGAACCACCAGAAAGGAAAAAACAGTCCCACATACAAGATGACACAAGAATGAAACAATGTCAACCCCTCCTTTTGAGAGACAAGGAAAGAGGAATAGAGTTCTGAGTCGGCCTGCATTCATTCTGCAGCTTCTGCTGTGGGTCCTTGCTATGTCTACAGTCCCTCAAAACCAGATTTAATATAAGTGGGTACTATGGGTCAAGCATAATCTCCCTAAGTCGCCCATTCTTCCTTTGAAAAATGAAAATAGACAAGATCCCTTCGACTCTGAAATTCTAAAACTGTGGTAAGGTTTTAAGGTTGCAGTCTCTTTGGTCTGTTCCTGATCCAAAAAGAAAGAAAAAGTGATTTCTTTGAAACTCATTCCTCACTTAAAAAGAACAAAGTCAAGCTTTTTCATATAAAGGCTTTGAGCACCATGCATCCCATACTGGCCACTGCCCAACCTTCCAGTACAGAAAAAGGGAGTGCAGGGCTGGAGAGATGGTTTAGCGGTTAAGACGTTTGCCTACAAAGCCAGAGGATCTCAGTTCGATTCCCAGGACCCACGTAAGCCAGATGCACAAGGTAGCGCATGCGTCTGGAGTTCATTTGCATTGCTGGAGGTCCTGGAGCACCCATTCTGTCCCTCTGTCTCTCTCTCTCTGTGTGTGTGTGTGTGTGTGTGTGTGTGTGTGTGCTTCTTTCTCTCTTGCTCTCTCAAATCAATAAAAAGAAAACTTTTAAAATAAAAAGGGAGTGCGGGCTCACCTCAGAGGGGCATGAACTGACATGTCAGCCTGAGTTGACCTGACCTTCTCTTTCCCTCTTCTGTTAGCTATCTTATGGAATGGGATGGAGCCAGCTCTGATCCACCATCCCTAGAGCATGTCTTAGAAGCAGGTCTTCCAGAGCAGAGGGGGACCAGAAAACCCCACATTTGGTCTTTCACACAGTTGGTACTTCTTGGTGTTTACAATAGCAGAGTCTAGGGCTGGAGAGACAGACTAGTGGTTAAAGCACTTGCCTGTGAAGCTTAAGGACCCATGTTCGACTCTCCAGATCCCACATAAACCAGATGCACAAAGGTGAGGCAAGCACAAGGTTGCACATGCCCACTAGGTGGCGCAAGCATCTGGAGTTCAAAGGCAGTGGCTGAGGCCCTGGTGTGCCAATTCTCTCTCCCTTTCTCTCTCCCAATCTCTAAAAAAAAATTTTTTTAATAAATAACAGAGTCTATGTTTATAAATCCCATTTTCACCCATTTTGTGGAAAAGGAAAACCACATGGAATCCCTAAACACCACACACACAAATCTGATCACACCCATTCTACCATTGAACCACCAATGAAAGTCATCTTTTGCTTTTGAAGAAAAAAACATTAAATATATGGGGAGTTGAAATCAGCAAAAAGTGGAAAGGACCCCCAAAATTGCTTGCCTCTACTTGCCAAAGAAGAAAGAGGGCTGGAGAGCTGAGTTAGTGGTAAGGCACTTGTGTGTGAAACCTAAGGACCCAGGTTCAATTCCTTAGTACTCACATAAAACCAGATGTGCAAGGTGCTGCGTGTGTCTGGAGTTCTTTGACAGTGGCTGGAGGACCTGGTGTGCCTGTTCTCCCCCCTCTCTCTCTCAAGTAAATAAATAATAAAACACTTTTAAAAAGAACAAAGAGCATAGCAAGAAATCAAACCATCATTCCATCCTTCAACAATGTCTACAATCATCTTTTTCTCCTCTTTTTTTTTAAGTACTTTTTTATTTACTTGGGAGAGAAACAGAGACGATGAGTATGAGCACGCCACGGCCTCCAGCTACTGCAGATGAACTCCAGACACCATGAGCCACTTTGCGCATCTGGCTTTACGTGGGTGCTATGGAATCTAACCCAGGCCATCAGGCTTTTTAAGCAAGTGCCTCTAACAACTGAATGATCTCTCTAGCTCAGCTCTTTTCCCTACTGGTTTTTTGTTGTTTTTGGTTTTGTTTGGTTTGGTTTGGTTTCTTTTGAGGTAGGTTTTCACTCTAGTCCAGGCTAACCTGGAATTCATTATGTAACCTCTGAGTGGCCTCGAACTCACAGTGATCCTCTGACCTCTGCTTCCCAAGTGCTGGGATTAAAGGTGTGCGCCCCCAAGCCGGCACGTTTTCCTACTTTCTAAGGTCATTAAAAATCAAGCATTTAGAGCCAGGCATGATGGCTCAGCCTATAATCCCAGCGCTTGGGAGACTGTGATAGGAGAATCACCATGAGTTCAAGACCAGCCTGGGCTACCAAGTCAGTTCCAGGTCAGCCTAGGCTAAGGTGAAATTCTGCCTCAAAAACCCAGCAGTCAGGAGGCCAAGGTAGGAGGATCTCTGTGGGTTTGAGGCCAGCCTGAGATGACACAGAGAATTCTGGGTCAGCCTGGGATAGAGCGAGACCCTACCTCAGGAAAAAAAAAAAAAAAGGCAACAACAAAAACAAGGATTTAAGGGCTAGAGAGATGGCTTAGTGGTAAAGTGCTTGCCTACAAAGCCTAAGGACCCAGGTTCAATTCCCCAATATCCACATAAGCTAGATACACATGGTGGCACATGAGTCTGGACTTATTTGCAGTGGCTAAAGCCCCTGGCATACCCATTCTCATACTATCCCTCCCCCCCCCATAAATAAATAAATAGGGGCTGGAGAGATGGCTTAGCAGTTAAGCGCTTGCCTGTGAAGCCTAAGGACCCCGGTTCGAGGCTCGATTCCCGAGGATCCACGTTAGCCAGATGCACAAGGGGGCGCACGCATCTGGAGCTCGTTTGCAGTGGCTGGAAGCCCTGGCGCGCCCATTCTCTCTCTCTCCCTCTATCTGTCTTTCTCCCTGTGTCTGTCACTCTCAAATAGATAAATAAAAAATGAACAAAAAGTATTTTTTAAAAAAATTAAATAAATAAATAAATAAATAAAGGATTTAAATATGACTTATCAATGCTATTTGCACTTTAGATCCTAATGCACTTTTGTTCTCTACCTACAATGCCAGATGGAGCCTCCATGATCCTACTGGAGACTATCAGGATGGCCAAAACACAGCGTAATCAATCACCCCTCCAACAAGAGAATATATGAAATTTTTTTATTTTAGTTTAGTTTATTTATTTGAGAGCAACAGACAGAGAGAGAGAACGAGGCAGCTAGAGAGAGAATGGGTGCACCAGGGCTTCCAGGCACTGCAAACAAACTCCAGACCCGTGCACCCCCTTGTGTATCTGGCTAACATGGGTCCTGGGTAATCGAGCCTCGAACCAGGGTCCTTAGGCTTCACTGGCAAGCACTTAACCACTAAGCCATCTCTTCAGCCCACATATGAAATTTTTAAAGTAAGTTTCTAGCTGGTAAAATATCAGTGGGAAGGTGGTAACTGCCCCTCCAAGACAAGGACAAGGAATCGAGCTCGATGGTAGAGCACTTGCCTAGCGTGTCCAAGGCTTCAAGCTTTGACACATTCGATCAATCAATATTTGCTATAGAACTGAAGAAGACAGTCAGGGAGACCCACAGGACCATCCCCTATCTGCTCAGGGACGGAAGAATCATCAGTCCAAGACATGCTGTAACCTGCCTGAGAGAACTACCAGGACCCAGGTGACCGCTGTGCGCTGCTCTGTCTCCCAGCTGTCTCCCAGACCCTGGGGACCTTGAGCCCTTATGTTCCAGACTTATCGACTGGAGACGTAAGTCACCTCCAGATTACTTATAATACCTAATACAATGCAAAGTCTATGTAAGTAGGTCAGGGAATCATAAAAAAAAAAAAAAAGCCTGTACATGTTTAGCATAGATGCAATTGTTTTCTGAATATTTACATTCTGCAATCGGTTGAATCCATGGCTTTGAAACCCACAAATATGAAATCCTACTGCATCATTTCCCTCTGCTTCTTGGAGAAAGGCCCTGACAATAACCTCTAAGAAGCTCTGACTGCTGGGGCAGCCTGTGACCTTCCACTTGGGAATGGCTTTCACTGGAACTTTTTTTTTTGTTTTGTTTTGTTTTTTTTGCTACACTATGGTTCTCATTTTGGGAAATTACTAATCAGGCTAATGAATTATTTCTGGTAGGATTCTGGGTTTGAGGGCTCCCCGTTACAGCTCCAGAAACTATCAATCACAATCACTCTATAATTGTGTTTCTTTAGGCATTTCTAAAAAAAAAAAAAAAAAAAAAACTTTACTTTTTCAGAAAAAAAAATGTATATGTTGAATGCATGACATTGTCTTTCTCACTTGTCACATATAATCTCTCAGAAATGATCTGTCATCTTCATGCCTCTCAGATGCCCAGGCTTTCCCTTAAAAAATAAAAGCAAGAGCTTCTTTGCAAAGGGCAGCTCAAGTTTAAAAAATATGCCAAGATGTCTTTTGTGTCTGCACACTGGATCAAGGCTCTGGCTTAATGAGGAGGTTTCTGTTTGCACCAGAAGACATTGAGCAAAGGCCTTGAGAGATCTGGCCTGCTCCCACCCTCTACCCTCCCAGCCTCTGCTTCGACCCTGGCCTTTTGTCCACTGGTAGATATCAATTGCAAATGGACATGGATTATAATCTTTTTCCACTGAAGAAACTGTCCTTAAACTGGGGCAGGGGGTTCTTTATTCACTCTGAGATAGCTGCATCCAATTCCTAAACTAATACGTTAAAAGAACGCTAAAGAGACCAAAGCTATCACTAAGCAATGCTAATTAAACTTGAATTGAATTACTAATTAAGGATAAATCCAGGAAAACAAAACTTTACTCAGCCAGAATGAAATCTGTGTGAATTCCAAGTTGAATTCACAACTCTTAGCCTTTCAACTGCAAGTTATAATACAATTTCAGTGTTGCTTAAGGACAAGCCACTCCAAGGGTGCCATTCACTGTAGCCAAATTCCAACATTCCCTTCAGATGCAACATTTGAAACTTAGAGAATAACATTAAAATAGCCTCCACTTCCAAAAATTCAACCTTGTTAGTACTTGTGAACACTGAATCCTGAAAAATCACATCATAAATAAAAACAACATGGTGTCACCTTGACTTTAAACTTATGAAGTTATGTCTCTCCTAAATATGCCAGTCTCCAGGGCCAAGGGAGCCTTAGCAGACCAGAGAAAGATGTTGGGCTGGAGAGATGGCTTAACGGTTAAGGCACTTGCCTGCAAAGCCTACGGGGCCATGTTTGACTCTCCAGATTCCACGTTAGCCAGACACACAAAGGTGAGGCAAGTCCAAGGTCACACATGCCCACTAGCAAGTACCCGGAGTTGGATTACAGTGGCTGAGGCCCTAGAACACCAATTCCCTCTCTCTCTACAATAAAATAATAATTTTAAAATTAAAAAAAAAGAAAAGTGTGGTCTCAAGAGGACATTATCCACAGCTCCAAGAGCCCCTCCACACCTTGTCACTCCTGGAGCATTGTCCCTAACATGAAACTTGAAGCTAAAGATAGCAGCAGATATTCAGAGGCAAAGTAAGCATGGGTATAAAAACCCTGCCCATGCACTCCTAATATTTAGGTGTAATTCCAGAAACCTCACTCTCATTCCATCTGTCCCCACTGGCTTAGTGGTAACTCTTGGCTCAGATAAAGGGACAGTGTTCCCAGAAATTCTTCATTGGGTTAGCTTTCCATTGCTACTAAAAAAAAATACCTGAGATAATTGAGTTATAAAGAGAAAAGGTTGATTTTGACTTACAGTTTTGAAGCTATAATCCATGACAGTTTCTCCCAGTGCTTTAGGTCTATGACAAGGCAAATGCATCATGGGAAGAGCACATGGTGAAGCAAAGCAACTCATCTCGAAGCCAAAGAGCAAAAATAGGGAGGGATAGAGAATCTACCTCCCTTTGAAGAGTACATCCCCAATGACCTAAAAACCCTACACACACACACACACACACACACACACACACACACACACACGCGCGCGCGCGCGCGCACGTGTGCACACCATATCTGCTTTTACTAGCTCATTTGTTTCTATAGAAATCACTGACATCTAAAACCTTTGATTTGATTATGCTATATTTCTCTGCCCACCCCCATTTATATTCCCTTAAAGTATGACTCCAGTTCTTGAAGAGGGACCTGAACATAGTAGGTACTCAGTGAGCTTTTACTTACTGAATAATCCCAGGAAGAATGTGTTTAAAACATAAAGCCTCAGGCTGGAGAGATGGCTCAGCAGTTAAAGAACTTTCCTGCAAAGCCTGACAACCTGAGTGTGATTCCCCAGTATCCATGTAAAACCGGCTGCCCAAAGTGGCACATGCATCTAGAGTTTGTTGGCAGCGGCTAGAGGCCCTAGCATGCCCATTGTTTCTCCCTCTCTCTTTCTCTCTCTCTCCTCCCTTCCTCCCTCCAGCTGTGGTAGTGTATACCGTTTTTTTTTTAATTTTTTTTTATTTATTTATTTGAGAGCGACAGACACAGAGAGAAAGACAGGTAGAGGGAGAGAGAGAGAATGGGCGCGCCAGGGCTTCCAGCCTCTGCAAACGAACTCCAGACGCGTGCGCCCCCTTGTGCATCTGGCTAACGTGGGACCTGGGGAACCGAGCCTCGAACCGGGGTCCTTAGGCTTCACAGGCAAGCGCTTAACTGCTACACCATCTCTCCAGCCCGGTAGTGTACACCTTTAATCCCAGTATTCAGGAGACAGTGGTAGGAGGATTGCTGTGAGTTTGAGGCCATTCTGAAACTACATAGTGAATTCCAGGTCAGGCTAGGCTAGAGGGATATCCTACCTCAAAAAACAAACAACAATACAAAAAAAAAAAAAAAAACCGTAGTTTAAATATAAAATGGCCTCCATCGCCTCACGTGCTTTGAATACTGGGACTCTAGTTGGTGGCAATTTGGGAAAGTTGCAGGGTCTTTGTGGAGTGGATCCTTGCTGGAGATGGGATGTGACTGGGAGCTGGCTTTGTGCTAATCTAGCCCAGCTCCAAGGCCAGCGCTCAGACTACTTCCTTCTTGCGGCTGTGGAGATGGTTTGCCTGCCTGGCTGTCAGCTCATGCCATGCTTTCCCAACCATGATGAACCTTCCCCTCAAAACTCTAAACCAAGGGCTGGAGAGATGGCTTAGCGGTTAAGCGCTTGCCTGTGAAGCCTAAGGACCCCGGTTCGAGGCTCGGTTCCCCAGGACCCACGTTAGCCAGATGCACAAGGAGGCGCACGCGTCTGGAGTTCGTTTGCAGAGGCTGGAAGCCCTGGCGCGCCCATTCTCTCTCTCTCTCTCCCTCTGTCTTTCTCTCTGTGTCTGTCGCTCTCAAATAAATAAATAAATAAATAAAAATTTAAAAAAAAAAAAACTCTAAACCAAAAAGAAAGCTTCTCCTCCCACAAGCTGCTTTTGGTCTGGTGATTTGTCCCGGCAACGAGGAAGTAACCGCCCCAGTCTCCTTGGTCTTTCTGTGACTGCACCTTCCTAAAGAGACGTGACATGGACTTCAACGTGGCAGTGACTCTGGCTCGGGCTGCCGATCCCTTCCTTTCTACCAGACCTTTTGATTGCCCCATTTTCCCTTGTGTAAATGATGAGGGTCTGTATAAGAAGAAAATTGACTGGAAAGTTCTAGAAAACTACTATGACCCCTGTTCAGAGATCACCCACAATATAATGTGATTAAGGAGCACAGGAGATCCTGCCCTCCAAACCCTATCTTTCTTTGACTCTTTGAACTGGATGAAGCAGGTCCCAGATGCAGTGGGATCTCAACCAATGCTATCACTTTCCTCTTTGGCTTGTGAGGCATATGCCATTTCACTTGATTAATCCTAAAGGCTCAAGAGCCGCCTCTGCTGTGGGCTCCAACTGCCCCAGGCTCAGATCCACTGCCAATAGAAACATGGTGAGCTTGAAGATTCACGTAAAGTCACAGGGTTAGCAAAGTTAGGGTCAGAGCTCACATGCAGATGCAGGGCTTCTGGCTCCAAGAATATGTCTTTTTCATTAAATTATGTCTCAAATTAAAAAAAAATACAGCTGGGCATGGTGGTGCACGCCTTTAATCCCAGCACTCGAGAGGCAGAGGTACGAGGATCGCCTTGAGTTCGAGGCAAACCTGATACTACATAATGAATTCCAGGTCAGCCTGAGCTAGAGTGAAACCCTGCCTTGAAAAATCATATATATTTTTTTCACATTTAAAGCAGAAAAAGATTTCCTCCATTCATTGGGGCATAGATGTAACAAACGCTAGCCTCCACATTCTAGGGCTGTCACACAAAGCTGTTTTGCTTTTGTTTAGTCTAAAAATGTGCCTGCCATTTCCAAAAATTTCTTCTTTGCACACCTTCTTACAAGTAGGCAAAAATTCGAATCAGACAGCAATCCTGGACCCAGCTGCTGCCTCTCCAGCTCACAAACCCCCCCCCAAACTCCTCGAGTGCTAAATGACCACCCCAGTCCTCTTCATTTAACCTCAAACTGGGTCACCCTCTAATCAAGAAAAATTAATGACTAGCAACATGTTTTTCTTTTCCTCTTAATTAGAGTAATTCCATCCTGGCAGTAACTCTCCGACTGCAGTTTCAGTTCTGAGGGACAGGACAGGCAATCAAGAGGACCTGGCCACGGGTCCGGTTACTGCTTTAACAGTCCAGACTGAAGGCCCATTTAGGGCGACTCTAATGAGGCCTCAACTTCAGGGCCCAGAGCAGCGGGTCCGCATGGTCAGGGCTTCGGTGACGTTTTCAGAAGTAGGGCACTTGCACAATTGGTTGAGACTGATCTCGCTTCCTGCTCCAGCTCCTTCCGTCCTACTTCCCCTCAGCCTGAGCACCGCTGCAGTGGCCCCCCAGGCAGTCTGGGAACCCCGATAAAGGGGCAGTTTGGGATTCTGAGCTTGTGCGCGTTTCCACGGGTGTTCATGCTGTTAGCCCTGGAGCAGAAATGGCTTCCCCCAAACCTGCTACTGAGCAACAGGCCCATTCTCTCATACCACAGGGAGAGCGTGAGAACTCATACAGTATCCAGTGCTCATACTGGGCAAAGCTCTCAACTTCTTGGAGCCTTTTTTTAATTAAAAAAAATAGCTGGAGAAATGGCTTAGTAGTTAAGGCACTTGCCTGCAAAGCCTAAGGACCCAGGTTTGATTCCCCCAGTACCCACGTAAGCCAGATGCACAGGATGACACATGTGTCTGGAGTTCATATGTACTGACTAGTGGCCCTAGTGCACCCATTTTCTCTCCCTCCCCCCACTCTCTCTTTTTTTTTCTCTCTCTCTATCTATCTTTCTCTCAAATAAACAAAATTATTTTTTTAAATCAACTTATTTGCTTACTTATTAAGAGACTAAAAGAGAGAGAATATGGGCATGCCATGGCCTTCTGCTACTGCAGACAAACTCCAGATGCATGTGGTACTTTATGAGGCTGGCTTTATGTGGATACTGGGGAATCAAACTTGAGCCATCAGGCTTTGCAATAAAGCACCTTTAACCACTGAGCCATCTGTCCAGTCCTCTGGAAGCCTTCCTCAATGAGGATGATATCAACACCTACCTCAAAGGCAGATATAGTTGATTAAAATAGATTATTAGGAATAGATGGTAAGACTATTGCTGAAGACTCCACATGCTTGGGCTACAAGATCACTGAGAAATCCTGCTGGAACTGAGATGAAAACATCTTCCCTGTAGACCAGTTGACAGAAAGCTGGAAAAAACTATGCTGCATGCAGCTCCATGGGACAGAGTGAATTCACTAGTGGAGATAAACAACAGTGGACACTGCAAGCCTTAAATTTGGCCATCCAGGCCAAATGAGCCAATGGGTGCAATAGTGGCATGTCAGTTATGAGGCAAACCAACTGCTCTCTAATTGGACTGGAGGTCCACTCCACAGGAGGGAGTACATCCCTGATACTGAAAACCTATCACAGGGGAAGTCATGAGCCCTAAGAGTGTAATGTCTGTTGGTGTATGGCTACATGTGTACACTATGCTCATCAAACTGCCCAGTAAGCACTTCACATAATGTTCATACCCATATATTGGTTTGGGTTAGAGAAGTTTCTCTTTTCAGATGGCAGTGACCTTGGGATGATTCAGGAGACACCATGGTGCTCAGAAGTGACAGAGGAGTGCTCAGCACTGAAACATCTCTATCACACCTTCCAGGGCTCAGGGTCCATTGCGGAAGAGGTGGCAGAAAGAGCCAAAGGAAGGGTAGGACTCCTTACAACGTGCTCTTCCAGACACAAAATGGCCTGAATACCCATGACCTTGCAGTGCCTGACACTACCTACACAAGACTATCATAATAGGAAGAAAAGATAATGACATCAAAAATAAGATGGGGAGGGAACACGATGGAGAGTGGAGTTGAGAAGGGGAATGTGATGGTTTATTGTCTATAATTATGGAAGTTATCAATAAAAAAACTAAAATTTAATAAAATAAATTTTGAAAAAAAGAATAATGTTACTCATACTGGGTCAGGCATAGAGTCCCTTCCTTGACATACATTATCTGTTATTTCCAGGCATGGAGAAATTAAGGAACTTGTTGAAAGTCATGCAGCTGATAAAATTAAGGATCCAAGAGATGAACTTGGGCAATCTTTTAAGCACCATGCTGCACGCAGGCTCAAGGTCACACTCAGTATCTTTATGAATGACCACGGTCGTGGGAGGCTGAGCAGAGTAGGGGCCAGGCCCCTCTCAAGGCTGACAGGAATCACGGGCAGGTCAGAGGACAGGTGAGACATAGAAGGCTCAAGGTCAGGGTTGGTATCAAGAGCTCCAGAGAAACTCAGCAAAATAAAGGCCGTGTTCCATACACAGCATCTGAGGAGTGTGACATGTGTATCACTTCATATGTATTAAAGCAGCAAAAGAATGTTGAAAATAAAATAATATTCAATGCTGACAACATTTTTTTTTCCAGACTGCTATACTCACGTATGCATGTCAAGTTTACAAATTGCTACATTCTACCGGGAAGCAATTTGACAACATGTATCAGGATCCATGAAGATGTTCATACCCTTTGACACATTAATCCCACTGTTGGAAATGCACCTTAAAGAAATCAGCAGAAGCAAAAAAAAAAAAAAATCGATTTACACACTAATGCTCACTACAGTGTTATTATTTGAGCTGAAACTCTGGGAGCCTCTGAAATGACCAAACAAGGGAACTAATGGATAAATAATGACACATCGCCTGCGTGGACACTACGGGCTTGTTGAAATGGCCCATGAGCTGCAGAGGAGGACCAACACAGGTTACCATGTGGAAAGGGTAACTAGTAGTTACCCTATTTTTAAATTTTTATTTGTGGGGGGCTGTGGTGTGGGTGTCCCCCTTGGGATGCACGTAGGGGAGTAAGAGGAGAACTTCAGAAGGTCTGTGCTCCAACTTTCTTTGAGCCAGGGTCTCCTGCTGCTGCCCCATGTCTTCTTGACCGTCCCCCTCCAAAACCCCAAAGCTAGGGCCTTTGAGCAGAATGGCCTTCCCTGTTCTCTGCCTAGCACACTCCGTCACTTTTGGAACCCAGCTCAAATCACATACCCTATAGCACTGTTCCTTAACTATGTTGACATTTAGGACTAGATAATGTTCTTTCAGGAGGCTACCCTATGTCTTGTAGGCTGTGGGCAGTACCCCCATAGATGCCAGCAGCAAATGCTCTAGCTTCAGTTGTAACAACCAAAACGTTTCCAGGCAACCATATGACCTCTAAGAGAAAAATCACCAACCCCCTCCACCTTTTCCATCCCACACAGAAGAAGGCTTTTCTCTTCTGCAGCTCATTGCTATAGAGATTAGAGCCATGTAACATGGTAGCTAACCATGGAACCTTTGCTACTCCATTTTATGATCCTCTACTTGTCTTGCTCCCAAGGCAGATCTCAGTTTCCTCAAAAGAGGGGTGACATGCTAAGCAGCATGATACCCCCAAGGCCTAGAATAATGTGTATATGTGGCACACAATAAGGCCTCAAACAGTCCTATGAAGTGTAACAATGATTTGTGGATCAATCCCAGGAACATTCAAGAATAAATATGCATGACCCTAGCCTAGGTTCCTAAAACATGGTTCTTTCCCAAGTTGGGGTAGGAGGAGAACTGGATGTTTTATTTATTTACTATAGTAGGGATCAGGAGAATGGCCTTTACTGTTTTTGTAACAGATGTTGGGGATTGCTATCAATAAGTTTCTAGTTTGAGATCTCACTACCCCATACCCATGGGGCTCAATTGCATAATTCCAAGAGAAAGGACTAGGAAAAATATTCCCCAAAGCTCAAGCCAAGGATTTCCAGTTTCCCTAAATCCCCCCTGACATTTACAATAAGATGTCCTGTGAGTCCCCAGGGGCTAAACAACTAGAAAAGACGTGATTAGCCCTCCACAAGAGGGATTCGGGGAGGCCATGGGTTAGAAGCCACTGTACTCAGAGAACGGAGGTACTCCAGCCAAATTCAAAACAAAAAAAAAAATTCATGGAATGAGTTGTGATTTTGAGAAGGAGAAAAACCATGAAGTGGGTTTACTTTCTGTTGCATAAGCAATACTCGTCCCTGCCGCAGAGTCTATGTAAATAACCTTGACACACACACAAAAAATTGACCTTCTAATAGATAGATGGAAGCTTTGATGAGTTTTCTTAAGACTTTAAATGAGCTTGGAGAGTTTATACAGAATTTATCTACCCCACGCCCACAGGATCAATAAGCATGCACAAACCGTGCTCAGAGCCTAGACCTGTTTTTCCTCACCGGCTGGCTGGCCAGTCTGCGTATATGTGTGAGACCCAAGATGGAAGTGGATGGGTTCCCTGAAACCAGAGCCAGCATGGCATTAAGGAGCCCCACGTTCCCTGAACCTCTGAAACAGTACCACGGCCCAGGACAAAGCCCTTCCCATTCTAGCCTGGGAGTGCAGCACTCTCCACAGACCAGATTTCCCCAACATTTCTTCTCTCGCTTCTCTAATAGAGCAGCAAGCAGCCATCGAGCAGGGATTGGGAGAAGGTGGGCTGGGGGACAGTGACTGCATTTTAAGAATTCTCGGGAGAGCTGGAGGAACGGCTTAGTGGTTACGGTGTTTGCCTGCAAAGCCAAAGGACCCAGGTTAGCCAGATACACAAAGGAGCACACACATCTGGAGTTCATTTGCAGTGGCTGGAGGCCTTGACGTGCCCATTCTCTCTCTCTCTCCCCCCCTCTTTCTCTGTCAAATAAATAAATAAATAATAAAATATTTTTTTAAAAAGAATTCTCAGGAGACCCCCAAAATTTCATCTAATTCAGTTCCTTTCCTCAGCCCTCTGAGCCTAGAAATACTTTCACCACAGAGCAATACATATTTCTGTGGCTTGGATATGGTTAAAGAGTATCCTCCAAGAGTTTGGCTGTTAGAAGCTTGCTCCCCAGTGTGGCCATGTTGGGAAGAATGGAACCCAAAAGAAGTGGGACCTAATGGGGGGGTTGATGAGGTCATTTAGACTCTTCCTGCAATGAAGGTATTTAGGTAGTCTCTTGGGACCCTAGTTAGTTACCATTTTAGTGGTTTATCCTGATCCCAGGTCTCTTTCAATCTCCCCGTCTTGCCAGGTGATTGCTCTTTTTTTGAATTTTTTTAAAGATTTTATTTTTATCTATTTATTAGAGACAAAGAGAAGGGGAGAGAGAAAGAGAGGATGGGTGCACCAGAGCCTGTAGCCACTGCAAACAAACGCATGTGACACCATGTGCATCTGGCTTACCTGGGACCTGGAGAATCAAACCCAGAGTCCTTAGGATTCACAGACATGCACCTAATCAGCTATGCCATGTCTCTAGCCCTGTGATTGCTCTTGTAGGGGCTTCCAACATTGTTATGATACCCATTATGATGTCTGATCTCAAAACTTTCAGCCTTCAAATCGGTGAGCTAGGGCTGGAGAGATGGCCTAGCAGTTAAGGCCCTTGCCTGAAAATGTTCCAATCTCCGGGTCCCACTTAGCCAGAGGCAGTGACGCAAGCACGCATTGTCACGCATGCATCACAAGGGGGCTCACATGTCTGGAGTTCATTCGCAGCACTGGAGGTCCTGGGGCACCCATTCTCTCTCTCTCTCAAAATAAATAAAGACGGAAAAAAAACAGTAAGCTAAATAAAATTCTTCTTTCTTAATTACCCAGCCTTGAGTATTTTGTTATAGCAACGGTCAGTGAAGTAAAACATGAAACATCTAAGCGCTGAGGTTCAGATGGCCAACACATCAAGATGAAATAAGCTGCTCTCTAGACATTCATTCACTGCTAAGTGCAAACTACTCCTCATGAGGGCACCTCCTCCCCGACTCACCACTTTGAACTATCCATGGAATGAGGAAGTTCAGTGTGATTCCCAGGAGGACCTGTGACCTCACTGGTGGCTCCTGTGAAGGGCTTCATGGCCTCCCTCTGGGCTAGGTGTGAGAACCCGCCCCAGCTCTCAACTCCTTGAAGCTAAGGGTCACATTCATCTTACTGACCACCCACACCTGAGCACAGTGTCCAGGCATAACAGGCTCTTCGCAAATGTTATCAAGTTCTTTGACTTGCTCATTTAATAATTCAGTCATTAACCAATAAAGATTTTTTCCTGGACTGGAGGGATGGCTTAGTGGTTAAGGTGCTTGCCTGTGAAACTTAGGACCTATGTTCAACTCTCTAGGTCCAACATAAGCCAGATGCACAAGGTGACATGAGCGTGCAAGGTTGCACACGTGCACAAGGGGGCGCACGTGTCTGGAGTTCATTGCAGTCACTGGAGGCCCTGGTGCACTAATTTCTCTCTCTTTCTCTCCCTCCCTCTCCTAAAAATTATTACAACTGGGGGCTGAAGAGACGTCTTAATGATTAAGGCACTTGCCTAGGAAGCCTAAAGACTCAGGTTTGATTCCCCAGTACCCACGTAAGCCAGCTGCACAAGGCGGTACATGTATCTTGCTCTTTATCTCTCTCTCTCAAATATATAAAATTACAAAAATACATTACAACTGGGCTGGAGAGATGGCTTAGTGGTTGAGCACTTGCCTATGAAGCCTAAGGACACTGGTTCGACGCTCAATTCCTCAGGACCCATGTAAGTCAGATGCACAAGGGGTGCATGCATCTGAAGTTCGTTTGCAGTGGCTAAAGACCCTAGCATGCCCACTTTCTGTCCTTTCTCTCTCTCTCTCTCTCTCTCTCTCTCTCACACATACACACACACACTGCCTCTTTCTCTGTCATAGAAATTTTAAAAATTTAAAAATATTACAACTACAGATACTGGCCAGCGGGTAAATAAGTGTAGTACACCCATGCCAGACTTATACAAGCCAGTCCTGCTCACTGCATGCCACAGCACATACATAACTGACTGAGCATGCCCGTAATTAGACATCACTGCGTAACCACGGTGCCATCAGGCAAGTGTGATTTCTCCTTCAGTGTAGCTGGTTGCTCAAGCAAGAATGTGACACTGGGGCTGGAGAGATGGCTCAGTGGTTAAGGTGCCTGCCTGCAAAGCCTAAGGACCCAGGTTTGATTCCCCAGTACCCATGTAAGCCAGATGCACAAAGTTTGCAGTGGCTGCAGGCCCTGGTTTATAATTACTCACTCAGCCTCTCTCTATCTAGCTAACTCTCCACTTGCAAATAAATAAATAAAATATATAAAAAAGAATAGGGTTATGACCTGGTACCTAGGGTCACAATAATAAATCCCAGTTAACAGGGTTGGCTAAAGGCCATTATTGAGACCAACTAATAAGGGTAACTTCAAATTTCCAAGGGGATCTAGATAGGAACCCAGGAACCAGGTCTAGCTACAGGTGTCTTCCATCCTATGAGAACTGCACCTTGCTGGGCTGGACACCACACCACTACCTGAGGGACTGTCCCATGGAGTCCAGAACTACCACAGCTCATACCTTATGCTGGGACCCCCGTCCTCCAAGCTAAAAGCAGTAGGGTTTAATTTGCATGAGTTTTATCTAAGTGTCCATTCTTAAAAGCAGACCTCTGTTAAACTAACCCAGAGGGATGGGAAGAGTAAAAAGTATAGAGAAAGGTACACACTGACAGGTTACCAAAAGGGCCAGAGATAAGCTTGACCAAACAGGCCCATTGCTTAGTACTTACGATGAAAGACATGCCCACTGCTGCCCCGAGGAACTCAGGACCAAACCCCCAAACTCCGGGTTCACATCCTGCTTCCCTGCCCCATCCCCACAGGCCTTCCTAAGCCCCCTACGTGGAATGCCATGCAAGTGGGACCCGGAGATTGGAACATTTTCATGCAATTAACAGTGCAAGGCGGAAACTGAAAAACAGGGCTCAGCAAATCAGAGGAAACCCACAAATCATAACTCAAGCCCTTAATCCCAAATACGGGTCCTATGGTCGCCATCCTCCCTTCCCTCCTACAGAACACACGTTAAGTCAGCCTGATGTGAAGAGGCTATCGAATCTAGCAGCCAGTTAGAAGACATTAATTGCCACGCCTCCAACCGGAGTCCCATTCCAAACAAATTTTAAAACTGCACACGAAGCTTGGACCCAAGGAGTTTCGAAGCTCAACAGGTTTCATTAATTTCCTGAAGTACACTGTTTATACAAAACTGAACCTAAATTCCATTTGGGTGATAAGCTCTTTGGATCCCTAAGTCCCACCTCCGGTTACCAATCTTGGACAAATGAAGAAAGAAAATCAACTTCAAAACCTAAACATTTTGGCAACTTTGGGCTGACCGAAGACTTCTGATGAGGTTCTCTTTCGTCTTCCTCCAAATGTCTGCGTTCCGGGGCAGGGTCTTGGGTGATAAACTAAACACGGCACCAACTCCACAGCACCGCTCTGTAGGGTATTGACCAAGAAGTTTTACAAATAGTAACATCAGACCCCATTAAAAGGACTTAGGGGTTGCTTTTTCTTACTTTTTTAAACATGGATTTGGTATGCAAAATTCCCAAAGCAGAGCTGACTGCAAATAACTGAAAGACATCTTAAATCTTACTGAAAGAACAGGCTTCTCTTCCTGACAGCACACAGGTAACAGTGACCTCTGAGCTGAACCCATTAATGCCTGGGCCTCCAAGTCCCAAATATCTGTGAAACTGCACAAGAGAGTATGTATGTAAACCATCCAGGGAGTGCTGCTGAAACTTTGTATGTCTCCACCCAGACTCCAACACCAACGCAAAACCCTTTTATCAAAGTGATATTGCCAACAACTCAGACCTTAAACTTCTCAAGTTAGTGAGTCTTAAATAGCCTAGAGTCCAGGCAGAATAAAACTTTCTCTCTGTCCCCTACAGAATCCGAAACCAAGGTTCTGGTTTTCACTTACTGATGCAAAGCCATGCAGAGGGGAAATCTTAGGCACCTGTTTTGTGTAACAAATTACTTCAAAACTCAGTGGCTTAACAGAACCACCAAGTTCGTTTGTTCTTGATATTGTGGGAAGTGGGAATCAGATCAGCTTGAACCTCTCCTCTGAGTCCAAGACGGCACACTCCCACGTGTAGAAGTTGAGGCTGGTGTTTTTGGGAAACTCAGCTGGGCCATTGTCTGCAGGAAGTACCGAAGTCTCCAGGGACTTTGGACTCCTCACAGTACAGTGGGATTCTGGGAAGTAGCGCCCCTGAGTAAGTGAGCTCAGAAGCAACAGCGAAAGCTGCATAGCCTCGCCTTTACCTAGCAGGTCTTGTGTAGAGAGCTTCAGCCACTGTGGGGTCATGAATACCACAACCATTTTGTGTCTGTAAGATAGTATTGCAAAGCATTCCTCCCCTTCCTTTGGCTCTTACATTCTTACCACCAGCTCTTCTGCAATGACTTCTGAGCCTTGGTGGGTGTGATAGAGAGGTCTCACTTAGTGCTGAACACTCCTCTGTCTCTTCTAGGCACCGTGATGAATTCAGAGACAATTGTCTCTAGCCAAAAATGAGAGTAGCATTATTATGTGGGCATAAACATAAGTATTTAAAGGATAGTTTTGGACTGGAGGGATGGCTTAGTGGTTAAGGCACTTGCGTGCAAAGCCCAAGGACCCAGGAAGGGAGGGAGGGAGGGAAAGGGAGCCAGATAGGGCCAAAGTTGCTGTGGGGGAGTTCACTTTATAACCACCTTCTTTCTGGAGAACTCACTCACTCTGGAATACCAGTATAATGTGCCTAATGACCAGTTACCCACACCCCCCCCCACTCCACAATTAGGCCTCACCTCTTAACCTCACCCATCCTGCTGCTGCTGCATTGAGACGTAAGCCTCTGGCACATGAAGCTTTGAGAAACACCCTCGAACCCCTCCTGAACGACAAGGAATCAGATTCCTTCCACCATACGGCTCTAGAACTGTGCTGTTATCTGCATCCAACCAGCCAAGGAAGGATGTGGGGAGAAAATCGGAGGCAGATCATCCATGCACTTGAAGGCCTCACCCGGAAGGGGTGCGTGTCACTTCCCTCCTCTTCCCATTGAAAGGACTCGGTCAGGGGAAGGTAAGAGCCATGCCCCTGGCTGCCCTGGAATTACTCTAGGGAAGCAGGGGCTGGTTTCTCACAGACAGCTTGCATCCCCCGGCCTCATACTCAATAGTTTGCTTGAGTAGCTGATAGGTATTTTCTGGTTGCTAGAATGAATCAGTCAGTGCACAAGAAGAAGAATGAAAAGGGATGTTGCAGGGTATAAACAAAAACAAACAAGAATAGAGATGAGATAACGTAAACTGGCAATCCCAGTCCTCAGGAGGCAGGATGATCATGAATGAGTTCAAGGCCAGCCTGGGCCATGTAACAAACTCCAGACTGACCTGGGCTACATAATGATACCCTGCCTCAAATAGAAGAAGAGACAGAGATGAGTGTTGAAAGAGGGTTGTGTGGGCTAGGGATGTGGCTCAGTGGTAGAGTGTTTGGCTAGCATGGATAAGGCCCTGGGTTCAATCCCTAGAACTACTAAAACACACACACACAAAAAGAGCTACATAAAAGGGTTATGCAAGAGAAAGGAGGGACTCACTCCGTGCATAAAGAGCGAATTCAAGCAGACTCTCCCAGCGCCTTTCCACCAGGTCCCTGTACATGCACGCAAGCGGGGTCAATGGAAGCTCTTGCCTTAACGTCCTTGCTGTTTGAAGCGCTCACTTTAGACGCATGTGAATGCTCAGCTCTGAGTGGGTTAAGGACCAGAAGGAAGAGGCTCTGCTGCATCCGGGGAGTGTGCTAAATTCTCCGTGATGGTAATTAGCATACAGCTCCTGTACCCTGCCCATACAGTATTTTCAATTCAATTGCTCAGCATTAGTGATTCTGCTGGGATTGATTTAATAGTCTAATATGAAGTCTCAGCCCTTCTGTACAGGTTAATTACATGTGTCTTATACATTCTAATTTAAAGTACTGCCTTTGCAATTATCATCAGCACTAAACACAGCGCTCGTAATGAAGCCGGGCTTGATTTTTTTTTTTTTTCCAGAAGTAATGAATTGGAAAACAAAAAAAAACGAAATGATGGTTAATTTCTTTGGCACTTACAATTTCAATCTCTCTTCTGTGGAAAATATAAATCAGGGTCTCCTGTTTATTCCAGACTGCTAGGGAAGCAGACAAAATTGCCTTAAAGAAAGCAGGTACCTTTGCTTGTGAAACAAGCAAGATTTGACTGTCTGGGTTCAGACCAGCCAGAAGGCTTACTCTCTACCCTAATCTCCCTGGTATGATTGTAGTTCAGTGTGTTTGGTTACTATGAGTAGTGGTAGGTATTAGTTGAGAGCTTTATGAACATAAATAGGTAAGTAAAAAATTACTTCAGAGGGTTACAACTTGAAACTACCCATTTATTAGGTCCTAGGTCCTGTGGCTCAGGAATCTGGTTCAGACTTGGGGTCTCTCACCCGTAGCCAAACTGCTGAGCAGGGATACTGCCCTCTGAGACTGGAAGACCCACGTCTAAGCTCATGCATGGTTTTAGCAGGCCTCCGCTTCTTACCACATTCTCATCACTATATGCTGCCTCAGTGAACTCACTCCATGACGTCTGGCTACCTCAGAGCAAGTGATCCAAGAGAGATGAGAGAGACGGACACAAAGAGAATGCAATTGAGCCAATACTGGGAATGACGCACCTCCACTCCGCCACATCGCCTCAGCCACACAGAAAAGCCTGGTACAACATCCAGGGAGCTGCACGAGGTAGGAATGCCATTGGTGGAAATGAGTGGAGCTGGCTGGCACCAGGAGCTATTATCATCAGTCCAGATTTACAGGTGAGGCATTTGAGGCAAAAGCAAGAGAAGTAACTTGCCCAAGGTCAGTATTAATAAATGTCAGAGTCAAGATTTAAATCTGGAATCTAAACTCATACACAGAAACACGTTCACTCTTTTAACTTAACACATGGCTAAAAAGCACTTAGTAGGGCAGCCAGTCAGGTTTGTTCTAAATGAAGAGCTGAAAAGAAACCTTTGCTGAGACAAAGCTCTAAACTACCCATCATAAATAAATATGTCAAATAAATAATAAATAAGTCACTCGTTAGCATCTCAGGCTGTGTGTTTTTATGAAATATTCCCATGTTCAAGGAAGTCCTCCCTTTCTTAGCGAATCAATTTCACATCCTTGTCACTAGATCTTTTCTCTAAAGACTGAACCCACACTATACCTGTATCACTAACCCATTTCTTCCTGTTCAAACCTCTGAGGAGACAAGACCCCTCAAATCTCTGTTTGTCCCATGCAATGTCATGGTTTGTGTTACGATCCCATTCCTACTCATCCTTGCAAAGGCCACACAGCCAAGTCCCCCCCCATACATATACCTTCAGATTCACACCAGCATGTCTTTCTGCATGTCTCTGGACTGTGGATCAGGCTGGACCACAGGCCAGAGCCAGAGAGGTATTGAGCACCCCGGGATGTTCCACTGAGCCTCGAGGTGCAGAGAACCCATCCTCCACTTTTAGACAAAGCAGCTGTGTATGTCTGTGCACTTGTTACTGTCTCGTTGCTGCTGGGAGAAGATATGTGACGACTGAGTTTAAGAAAGGAAGGGTTTGCTAGAGCTTACGGTTCCAGGTGACGTCCATAGTGGCAGGGATGGAGGGGTAGCATGTGGCGGGAGCTTGAGGCAGCTGGTCATGGTCTGTAGAATGCTGTTGCTCAGCCAGCACTCTGCTTTGCGTATACTCCAGGAAGGGTGCCACCCCTAGTTCAAGTGGCGCTCCCCACCTTAATTCACCCAATCAAAACAATCCCTCATAGGTGTGCCCAGGGGCCAGTTTCCCTGGGTACCTCTGGGTCCTGTCAAGTTGACAATCAGTATAGATCATCCCAGCGAGATCTTCAGTCCTCTGTAGCAGGACTGGTCTTTGGTATGCACAGGGCCAGCCAGAGGAGTTTTCTAAACAAAGAGCTCCTGGAGCGAGGGTTTTGATGCCCCATTAATTTTCTTAGGGTAGAATATAATGGGTTCATTGTGACACGTTTGTACATAAGTGTCATTAAACTTTTCATTCTCTATGATGTCCCCTTGCCCTCCAGTCCTATTGATCCCCTTTCTCCCTTCAAACAGCCCCTGTCTGGTTTCATATGGGTGGGTGGGTGTGGGTGGGTGTTATTTAAACCGTGGTTTCACCTATTGGAAAAACGTATTTTTTGTCTTTTTCCTATTACTGTCTCTTGTTCACTCTCCCCCTCTTTATAAGTCTTCCTCCTGCACATAACTCCCCTTCCACCTTCAGGTCATTTTTTTTTTTTAATTAAGATGCCTCTTTTTTCATCTTCTTCACTAGCAAATAAAACAATATATCTGTGGTTAGTAAGCCTTCATAAAGGATGAGATAGTAAACACTTTCAGTTTTATTTCTCACACAATGTGGCCTCCAACACAACTATTCAACTCTGCCATTGTAGAAAGGCAACCATGAACAACACATAAATTAATGAGCATGGCTGTGTTCCAATAAAACTTTATTTATGGACACAGAAATTTCGATTTTATACAATTTTCTCCTATCACAAAATACACTTCTTTTAATTTTTCCCCAATCTTTAAAATATTTAAAATCCTTTCTTAGCTCATGGGCCATACAAAACCAGATGGCTATGGTTTGCTGATCCCCACAATATGCAACAAAGGATGTCGGAAATTCTCCGATGAGTTGAGTGATGGGTTTTATCAAATCAACAAAAAGCAGATTCTTGAGCAGCATATTGTCTAAAGGAGTTGTTATGAATGTAAGTGTGGAGATTGAAAATCAAGAGGCTGAAGTAATCCCTTGCTTTCTGTATGCTTCCTGAAAGGCCAGCTGAGGGGTGTGGTGTGTGCTCACCAAATCCTGCCTCTGACAGATGTGGATGTCCGCCTGGGGTTATTACAGGCCAAACCCTGTTCATCTCATATCCCTGCCCCTTCCTTGGGGCTCTTTTCATTTTCAAAAAATGTTAAGTCAGAGATACAACGAAGAAAAAACGGAGAGGAACGGGTGAATGGGAAGGAAAGAGAATAGGAAGGAAAGAAGGAAGGAAGGAAAGATGAGAGGGAGAAAGAGATGGAAGGAGAGAGGGAGAGAGGGAAAAGGAAAGAAAAAAGGAAGGAAGGGAAGAAAGGAGAAGGGAGAAAGAAATAAGGAAGGAAGAAAAGGAAATATAAAGGCAAAATTTAGATCACTTCCTATCAGATGTTTCCCTAATATAGTTCAATATCATTTAATTGAGAGGTGTTATCTAATAAAATAAAAGTCAGTAATTCATTCCTAATCATTTTGAATATTATGCTGTTTCTTAGAGATATCATCTTCATTTTCTCATCAGCTACCTTTTATAATAAGGAAAATCGTATCTATGCATGCGTCTAAGGAGTCACGTTATAAGACTTTAAGACTATGCAGATTGTGTTCAACCTTTTCAGTCAATGCGTTAAACTCCCCTGGGCCAGAGCATAAGATAGCCTGGCCTCTCACAATGCACACTACAAGTTCCTGGGACAATGGAACCAGCCCCACTAGACGTGGGGTCTTTGGAGGGTAGGAGCCGTCTTGTTCACTCTGGTCTCCTGGAGACTTGGCACTCAAAAGCATTCAATAAACGTTTGTGGAATGAATGAAAAGCAAATGAGAAAAATGTTTCACCTTAAGAGAATTCAGACCTGTTTTCTAACAAAGCAATAGCCCTTGAACAAGGTCGGTGTTCCTGAAAGATAAGAGACACCTGGGAAAAGTGAACAGCAAAAAAAACAAAGATGAGCATTGCCAAATGTCAGCAATAGCAAAAGCAGAGGGTGTTCCTGGCTTTCAACAAAGCCTCCCTTAGAGATGACTTGACAGTAATCCAGGCAAATTTACCTTTGTCTAAATGGGAAAGTAACACCTTTGATCGCCCTAGGTTTAAATGGAACTGAGCTATAATCAACATTTTCCAGTATCAGGGAGAAAACATAGGAGTCAAAAGATCACTATCATAGAAAAGTTGATGCTACTGCTGAAATCATGTTTTCATTAATCAAAGAAAATTAAACCAGGCCCCAACACTGAAAAATAATAGCCACCCTTTCTGAGCCTATGCCAAGCTGTTCCTTTACCCATATAGTCTGACGCTTTTCCGAACTCCTAAACTTGCCTGAGATTCGATGAATTGTCACCAAATAAACACAGGTTGGCATGGAAGAGTCACTAGTCTGTGTGTGTACAAATCGGAGCAATTTTCCAACCAGGACATGGAAGATGGCTTTTGTATTAGGAAGGAGAAGCACTCAAGGGCAATGACTTAAATGAACATCAAAGTGACCCCCCATCAAGCTCAAGCCGGTCAAACCACCTCCATTGGTGGCAGTACTTAGAAGTACTATGAGAACCTGCCACGTAGGGCTGACACTCTGGTCTCCTCTGAGATTGTAGGAGAAACAGAAGAATTGGAACAGTTACTTTTTATGTATAGAATTCTTACATTTTAAAAAAAATCAGAACAGTTTCATAATATTTTCCTTCATAAAAATGTAAATTACTTACCACATTCTAGCTACGTGATCTGTGCTTTTATTGATTGCCAAGTTGACAGGACCTAGAATCACCTGTAAGGGATTATCTGAATTAGTTTAATTAAGGTGGGAAGACCCACCTTAACTGTGGGCATCACCATTCCATGGGCTGGTGTCCTGGACGGGTTGAAAAGGAGAGAGCTGGCTGAGTAGCGGCATACATCGCTCCCTGCTTCCTCACTGTGGCCTGAAGGTGACCAGCTCCTGGTGCCCCACCTTCCCTGCCTTGATGGACGTAAACTCTTTCCTTCCCTAAATTGCTTCTGGTCAGGTGTTTTGTCCCAGCAATGAGATAGTAGCTGATATAATCTGAAATGCCTGATTCCATAGCCCCACGTCATCTCTCCTACAGCGCAGTTAAGAGGTGAGACTGAGCCTGACTGTGTGATCTCCAAATCCGTCTCTTCATGTCGGGCACGTGGTCACACTATACTTCTGCGCTAGTCGGCTTTCCATTACTTTAACAAAATACCTGAGATGATCACCTTGAAGAGAAGAAAGATTTACTCTGCCTCGTAGCCCTGTAGGTTTACGTCCACAGTCAGTGGGCCCCATTGCTTTTTGGTCTGTGACAAGGCAGCACATCATGAGATAAACCTGTGATGGGGCCCATAAGGAGGTGACCATAAGGAACAAAAGTGCTTGTCAACCATTGCTCAAAATGGTGCTTGAGGGGCTGGAGAGATGGCGTAGCGGTTAAGCGCTTGCCTGTGAAGCCTAAGGACCCCGGTTCGAGGCTCGGTTCCCCAGGTCCCACGTTAGCCAGATGCACAAGGGGGCGCATGCGTCTGGAGTTCGTTTGCAGAGGCTGGAAGCCCTGGCGCGCCCATTCTCTCTCTCTCCCTCTACCTGTCTTTCTCTCTGTGTCTGTCGCTCTCAAATAAAATAAATAAATATTAAAAAAAAAAATGGTGCTTGAGGTCTTGGTGGCCCATTCATCACGGCTGAACCTCCAGGTTCTGGTAAGCCTCCCCTCCTCTCGCCCAGCCGGAACTTCCCTGGCCCCTCTCTACCCCCTCTTGCCCTCCAAATGGCAGGAGCTCCATGCACTTTCTCTTCTTTTCTCTCTAAATCTCCTTTCACTAGGCCCATGTGGGCTCTGAGACCCACGTGATACTGTACTTGTCACTGCCCCTTGGTGGGCTTCTGAGGGAAGGGGCTGGATGCTTGTCTCCCATCCATGTACTAACCAGGCCTGACCCTGCTGAGCTTCCGAGGTGAGACAGTTGTGTTCAGGATGGGTGTTCATTTTCCTTCCCTTGGCTCTTGCCTGCAAAGCCTAAGGTCCCATGTTCCACTCCCCAGATTCACGGTAAGCCAGACACACAAGGTAATGCATGCGCAAGGTCGCATATACACACAAGGTGGCGCATGCTTCTAAAATTCAATTACAGAAGCTAGAGGCCCTGGTGTGCCAATTCTCTCTTGCGCGTGCATGTGCTTTCTCATTTGCTGTCTCTTTCTCCCTCTCCCTCTCCCTCTCCCTCTCTTTCTCTCATAAAAAAAAGCCAGTCTGTTGGGCTTGCTAAAAAAAAAATAATGTTGCTTAACAAACAATTCCCAACAATTCAGTCATTATAAGAGCAGGTGCTTTTCTTCCTCGGGGGTCTGCGGCTGGGTTTTAAGCGATAGTCATGTGTGCTCTGCGCCTCGCCTCCTGGTTCTCTGGAGTCAGCACAGCAATGCGTAGCAAAGGCCTGTGAGAAGGTGGCCAGAGCAAGGCACTGCGTCTTCAGAGCAGAGCCCAGGGCTGACATTCTGGAGTTTCTACCCAAATGCCCTAGACCAAAGCAAATCATAGCACACATCACTTACTGAGTCTCCCACAATAAATGTATCACGAACTGGGGAACTTTTAGAACAGAAACATACTCCCTTGCCATTCCAATGGGTTTGGTTTCTTCTAAGACCTCTACCCTTGGTTTATGGATGGCTGCTAGAATCTACCTGTCTCTTTCCTCTCTATGTGTTGTGTCCAAACTTCCTCTTCTGGTAAGGACACATGTCACACTTGATCCAGATGAAGTCTAATGACTTCATTTTCACGCAATTACCCCTTCAAAGACTCTCTCTCCAAGCTCAGTCACCTGCAGATGCATGTGAAGTTGAGGAGGACACCACCCAGTCCACAATCCATGGGCAAGGCAAGCATCAGTGGGGTGGGAAATAATACTCCTCCATCCACCAGGGAATAAGCAGCAAGGACTGTGTGGAAAATAATGCCTACCAGCTGGAGGCAGTAAGGTTGTAAATGTAATAAGGGCCAAGATAGAAGAGTTGCTCAGCAGGAGAAAATCCAAAGTCACCTCACATGCCAGGCCCTCAAAACTATCTTGCCTCATTAACTCTTTTTTGACCCCTTCATTTCCATAGAAAATCTTCCAGCTTTCTATGACCATACCCATCCTGAACACAACTGTCTCACCTCGGAAGCTCAGCAGGGTCAGGCCTGGTTAGTACATGGATGGAAGACAAGCATCCAGCCCCTTCCCTCAGAAGCCCACCAAGGGGCAGTGACAAGTACAGTACGATTGATGTGGCCAAAAAATATATATATATAAATAAAAAAACAATACCAGGATCGCTAAGACCTATGACTTTGTGCATGGGGTGTGGAGCTCAGGAGCCAAAACCATCTGTGTGATCCTGGAAAATCATTCTGTCTCTCTCCAAGGGTCCATAACTCTTTTTCTAATAGAGGAAATAGACTCCAAGATCCCTGGGATTCTTTGAGCTGGTTTCTTTACAAGGCAGATTCCATAGAACATGAAGCCCAAAAGAAGCCTTGCAAACAAATTGTCCCGTGAGCAGACAAACTTAGAAATGGCTGCCTCCAATCTCCCAATCCTAGCAAAGGTTATGAAAAGTCCTGCAATTTAGCATATCCATGTTATTTCAATTGTTTCCCAGATGTGTTTGAAGATTTTTCCCTTTCTGCCCCTTCTAACGTGGCCAGAACCCCAGGACTAATGTCCTCAGCACCTGTTCACTTGCGGAGTGGGATGTTTTTAACATCAATGTCTTGTTTCTCCAGACAGAGTCCCTGCACTGCTCGTAGTGAGCCTGGAGCCTTGGGAATGCTTCCATCTAGATCAGAAAGCCTCACAGACTGTCGCCTGTGGTCTCCTCCCACAGGGCCCTCGAGTGTCCACTGCCTGGCCCGGTCCTGGCCCGGTCGTTGTCTGAAAGCTCTAAGAACAGGGCAACAAAAGCATAAGGGACCACTGGCCCCAGCCGGTGCATGGGGACTCCACGCACTCTTTCCTAATGCCACTCAAAAGAAACGCCATTGGGAGCCTTCTCTCCAGAGTCTTCAGTTTTCCAAATATTACTCTTTGTGGGAAAGGTCCAAGTTTTTAAAATAATGAAGGCCTTTTGGAGCCAACTATTTTAAAAAATATAACAAAACATTGTATTCACAATTTCCTTACATGTACATAATGTTTTTTGATCAGAAGGTCCTCCCCTACCCGCCTTCTTGTACCCGCCTTCGCCATTCTCCTTCCACTGAACCCCTTCTTCTTCCCAACCAGTCCCTCCTCTACTTTGATGTTGGTCTGTTTTCCCCTCCTCCACCATCCCTAAGGGCATGTGCGGGGTGTGGATGCGCCCAGTGTCGTGCAGGTTTTGAGCGGTAACAACAGTTGCACTGAGGTTATAAATGCGACAGCCACTTCCCGTTCAGAAGACAGCGTTGCAAAGCTCTCCTCTGGCTCTTACGTTCTTTCCTCTTCCCCAATGTCCCCTGCGTCTTGGAAGGCATGACAGATGTCTCAGCACTGTGAACTCAATAGCCACTGAAGTCTCAACACTTTGATGAGTTTTGAATCTTCCCAGTAGTCACCACCAACTGCAGGAAGAAGCAGTTCCATAACCCATTTTTATTGGGTTGTTTGATGTCTTATTGTTTAGTTTTTTGAGTTCTTTATATATCCTGCATATTAATTAATCCTGTCAGATGTTATGTGTATATATATACATATATTTGAGAGAGAGGGAGGCAGACAGAGAGAATGGGTGCACCAGGGCCTCCAACCACTGCAAATGAACTCCAGATGTGAGTTCCCCTCCCCCCCCCCCGGGCATCTGGCTTATGTGGGTCCTGGGGAATCGAGCCTCAAACCGCAGAGTCCTTAAGCCTCACAGGCAGTTAACAGCTATGCTATCTCTCCAGCCCTTAGATGTTATGTATAGCTAGCAAAGAGTTTCTTAGAGCCAAGTTTGATGAACTGAGGTGACAAAGCCAAGAACTACTGCCAGTATAAAAATGCTCAGCGTGCATGAGCTCATGCCTCAGCCAGGCGGCTCCTTCTCACCTGGCTTCTAGGTTTCTGGAAGGAGAATAATCAGTCCAAAGGAGATCTCCCAAGCATTCCCGAATCTCCTCACGCCATATGCTGGGCTGTCTGTAGCTCCCCTGAATGGTAAACAATTATGTCCACTTGTTTGTTTGGTTCTTTTATTTGGCCTCTTGTCTGAACAGCGATGCGTTGCTAGCTCTCATGGGGCCATTCGTGTCGCTGCCAGCTATTGTTCTGAATTCAGAAGACTATCCCCAAATTGCACATTCATGTCTTTAATTGAGCTGAAGCCATTCTAACGCCTTCCTTTCTTCCCCTCTCGCCTTATCCCCTGCACACAAGCTCTCTGGCTTTGATCCCAGGGAAGGGATTGTTTTGTTTTGTTAACACTATTCCTGTTATTTAGCAGTCACTCTGCGCCTTTTCTTTCCTTCAAATAACATTTAATTGCTTTAACACAACTTTTTCAAGGAGCCAGAGGAGTGTTCTTTGAAGATCCAAATTATCCTCAAAGCTGGTCTCTCAATGTGGCTGAAGTTTGTGCTGACTTTTAATAACCAGAACACGACACAAAAGGAACAAGTTTTACACCACCTTTCCTGAGAGTTTGCAACTGTGGCAATATAACCAAAGACTGTCATTCTCTTTGGAGCTGGAAGGTAAAGTGGAGGTCATGGAGTCTTAGTAAATCTGAACATCCCAAGCCATGAAACACATGTCTAACAGAGGTTTTCCAGAATCCAGGCTGGGGGTATAGCTCAGTGTTTAGGCACTTGCTTAGCGTCATGTGAATCACACAGCTCTCACTTCAAAGAGAATAAGAGACAGTTTGTTCTGGGGCAAAGTACTAGTGACCATGGCCTGGGAACACAGATTCAGGTCACCCCATTTCTGTGTTACAACCTATTAACAGTCTCAGGTTTTATAGTTAACAGAACAAAAAATATAAACCAAGGCACTTCTCAAATACATTGGTGGAGAGATGACACAGTTGTTAAAGGCATCTGCTTGCAAAGCCTGGACAGCCTGGTTCAATTCCCCAGTGTCTACATTAAGACAGATGCACAAAGTAGCCCATGAATCTGAGCTAGTTTGCAGTGGCAAGAACCCTTATTCATCCATCCCCCCCATTCTCTCTCTCTCTCTCTCTCTCTCTCTCTCATTCTCTCTTACTCCTTTCTCTTCACAAATAAATCAAAATATTTCAAATACATTGGTAGAAATGTCAAGTAGGCAGGTTATAGCAAAGCAGGGAATTTCTGCTCTAGACTAGACATGCTGTCTGATGACAGTCTCAGCCTTTGGGTTGGTGGAAGCTGGTGGTCTGTTCGTACATTCCAAAACGATTCCACCTGATCACTTGGTAGTCACAAGGATGGTAGGTCAGATACAGAGGTGGACAATAAATGGCTATTGAGGGGCTAAAGATAGCCCAAGATAATTTGACCTTGGACATGCAATATTCCAATCTCCCCGCATGGAAACTTTAGCCAGTTGCATACTCTTGCAGGATAAATGCAGCTTTTTTTTTTTAGGAATTTCAGTTCACACTAGCATGGGAAAGGCCATGGGTTCCATCCTCCATGCAGGAAAAAAAAAATCCAGAATATGATATTGTTGCGGGACAACTTAACACTTTAGCTGGACTGTAAGCACGTGATTTAAAGAGCACCTGAAGATTTCTTGCACTTGGGTTTTGATTACAGCTTAAAAAGTTGAACACAGGCTAGAGAGATGGCTTAGCAGTTAAGCACTTGCCTGTGAAGCCTAAGGACCCCAGTTCGAGGCTCGGTTCCCCAGGTCCCACGTTAGCCAGATGCACAAAGGGGCGCACGCATCTGGAGTTTGTTTGCAGTGGCTGGAAGCCCTGGCCTCCAGCCACTGCAAACAAAATCCAGACACATGTGCCACCTTGTGCATCTGGCTTACGTGGGTCCTGAGGAATCGAGCCTCGAACCGAGATCCTTAGGTTTCACAGGCAAGCGCTTAACTGCTAAGCCATCTCTCCAGCCCCTGGATCTCTGTTTTTATGAGCATTGAGTGACCACAGTGTGTGTGGTCATTTCCCTGGAACTAGTTTTCAGGCTAGCCGTGAGAGCAGTGTTCATGTCACCGCTTCCCCTGCAATGACCTCTGGGAGCAGGCAGATGAGGTGGAGGTAACCCATCTCCTGGTAGACAGTCAGCTCTCTCTTCTTCATGTATTGAGGTATCCTTGCTCTCTCCCGTGGAATCCACATTTTTCAAAGTTCCCTTGTGAGTCCTGTGGAGACCTGGCTTAGAGACCACTGATCTGCCCCCCATGCCTGGAACCAAACAACAATGGATCATTTCATGAAAAAAGAGAGGGAGAGAAAGAGGAAGGGAGAGGGGGAAGAAGGAGGGAAGAAGGAAAGGGAAAGGGGTCTAGATTTACTCATAAATGGCCCCCACTAAGAATAATAAAGTATGGGCTGGAGAGATTCCTCAGTGGTTAAGGTGCTTGCCTGCAAAGCCTATGACCCTGGTTTGATCCGTGGTACCCACATAAAGCCAGATGCACAGAGTAGCACATGCATCCGAAATTCTTTTACAGTGGCTAGAGGCCTCTCTCCCTCTCTTCCCCCCCCCCCGTGCTTACAAATAAATAAATAAAGGTAAAATATTGAAAAAAATTACTTGAAAAAAATAATAAAGTAGATGTAACTATGACTATTATAATAGAGTCTAAAAAATAATTAGTGGGTTAAATGGGTCATTTCTAATATACTGCTGAGAAGGAATTTGAGCAACATTTCACGTCCCTAGATAATTGCTTAGTGTAGGTACAGCCCCTAAACACTGGCTTAAAGCTCAGTATGCTTTGCCTTCTTACAGAGTGGCTTTTAATGCATTATCTTTTTCTATTCACTCCATAATCAAAATTTGGGCAAGCCTGACTTCTGCTACTTTACACAATCACAACTGAGCTTCACTGAAGAAAAAAGACAGACGAGAGCAACTCTGCTCATAGAAATCCAAGCTAGGGGGCCGGAGATGGCTCAGCGGTGAAGGCGCTTACCTACCAGAAATCTAATAGCAAACGTAGATCCTGAAATTAGGGTGCCTTCTCTCACACCTCCACTTCTCACTAGCACCCACGGCCTCATTCATGGTAGGCAAGTGCTCTATCACTGTGCTACGCCTGCAACCGCAATCTGCCTTTTGGTTTTTTAGCCTCTTTTTTTTTAAATTATTTATTTATTTATTTGAGAGCGACAGACACAGAGAGAAAGACAGATAGAGGGAGAGAGATAGAAAGGGCGCGCCAGGGCTTCCAGCCTCTGCAAACGAACTCCAGACGCGTGCGCCCCCCTGTGCATCTGGCTAACGTGGGACCTGGGGAACCAAGCCTCGAACCGGGGTCCTTAGGCTTCACAGGCAAGCGCTTAACCGCTAAGCCATCTCTCCAGCCCTCTTTCTTTTGTTTGTTTGTTTTGTTTTGACAGAGTCTCACCAAGTATCCCAGGTGGCCTAGAGCTCATGCTCCTCCTGCCTCAGCCTACTGAGTGCCAGACTTGCAGGAATATGCCACCACACCTGGCTCACTCTGCCTTCCTAGCGCATTAAAAACCAGTCCATGTGACTAGAGCTCTTCTTGTCTGTTCAGTCCAGCACGATCACTGTGGTTGTTTGACTCGGACGTCCTCCATCAATTCATGTGTTCTGAATGCTTCGTCCCCAGCGGAGGGTGATTTGGAGGCGGAGTCTTACTGGAGGAGGTGTGTTTCTGGGGTCAGGATTATGGGTGATACAGCAGGCTCCCCCTTGCTAGAATTTGATTCACTCCTCTGCTGCTGTTGTCCACCTGCTGTGGCAGAGGGGATGCCCAGCCTGTGCTCATGCCACGCTTTCCCTGCCATCACGAAGCTTCCCCTCTGGACTGTATGCCAAAATAAATGCTTTGCTCCCATCGGCAGCTTTTGGTTGGGTGTTTTGTCCCAGCAATGCGAAGGTAACTACAATGATCAATTTATAATGATAAAATGGAAAACTCAGCAATCTAACAGTTATTAAAAAACCACTGTAGGCCCAGCACTTGGGAGGCAGAGGTAGGAGGATCGCCATGAGTTCAAGGCCACCCTGAGATGACAGAGTTAATTCCAGGTCAGCCTGGACCAGAGTGAGACCCTACCTCAAAAAACAAAACAAAACAAAAATAAATGAATAAAAAACACTGTAGGGCTGGAGAGATGGCTTAGCGGTTAAGCACTTGCCTATGAAGCCTAAGGATACCGGTTCGAGGCTCAATTCCCCAGGACCCATGTTAGCAAGATGCCCAAGGAGGTGCACGTGTCTGGAGTTCATTTGCAGTGGCTGGAGGCCCTGGTGCACCCATTCACTCTCTCTCTCTCTCTCTCTCATTTTCTGCCTCTTTCTCTCTCTGTCACTCTCAAATAAATAAATAAAAATAAACAAAAAATATTTTTTAAAAACCACTGTAGAAGCTCCCGGCCAGAGCATCTCGCTGTTTATTCTACAGTCCTCATCCACCACATTGAGAGAAGCAGCTGCTCACCAGAACTGCCCCTTCTGACTCTCCAAAATCAATTCCCACTGCTAAACTCAAAAACGGGAAGAATCTGCATCACAAGTATTCATCAAAAATAACAATAAAGGGGCTGGGGAAATGGCTTAGCAGTTGAGGAGTTTGCCCGCGAAGCCTAAGGACCCCGGTTTGACTCCCCAAGACCCACATAAGCCAGAGGCATAGGGGGCACATGAGTCCGGAGTTCGTTTGCAGTGGCTGGAGGCCCTGCAGCTCCTATTCTGTATTTCTGCCTCTTTCTCTCTCTCTCTCTCCCCCTCTCCCTCTCTCTCTCTCTCTCCCTCTCTCTCAAATAAATAAATAAAATTTAAAAAAATAGAGTCAATATTTATTTGAATTTTAAAAGAGAATTTGCTAAGAATAAAAATTAAAGGAAGATCCACTTAAGAAATGTGTTTCCTTTCTGAGTTACAGTCAAGGAAATCAGGTTAGCCATGGCCAGAGTAAGTTGATGACTTTGTTCCCCTCTCATCATGATCAGTTTCACATCAATGAACTACACTGAGGATGTTGCAATTGGATCTGATTATTATGCTGGCTAAAGTCATTCTGCGCTCCAAGAAACTATCAAGGCAATCCCAGAAACATGGCTGTTGTCTACCCAATTCTTATTAGACACGAGCGAAAAACAATTTCCCTGACTGAACTTTCAGATGCCCAGAGTTTCTTGGATGTTAAATTGGCATTGCCCATTTCCAGCTAGTGTGGAATTCCCTGGGTACCAAAATCCTTTAAATCAAAAGGGAGTTTCCTCATCCCTCTAGCAATTCCTGTAGAGTTAAGCAGAGGCAAGGTTCTCCCCCTTTCTCTTGGCACATGTGGTTCTTTGGCTCTGTTTCACTAATTCCCTTAAAAATAGTTCTAACTGTCTTGCCCTGCCCTGTATAAAAATTTACAAAAGAACAATAAACCAAACAATGTAGTGGAAGGTCAGAAAAATGTATATAGATCTCAATATGTTAACACAAGTCTGTGTCTCTCTTCACCCATTCTTCTCTATCTGTCTCCCTTTCCCTTTTCATTTTCCTCTCCTTCATCTCTCCAGAGAGACAGATAGGTAGAGAGATGACAGATGGACAGATGGTTGATAGATAGATAATAAATAGATTTCATATATATCTCAAAGCTTAGAACAAGGCATCCGCTGGCAAAACTTAATGAATATTTGATGAATGAATGAATAGCATGTGGGGAAACAGGTTCAAAATGGAAGAGGAAACATCATATGCATCATAAGAAATAGATAAGTGATATGGGGGAGAAGAATTAGAGAAATAGAAAAGGAATCGGGGGGCTGGAGAGATGGCTTAGGGGTTAAGGTGCTTGCCCTCAAACCTAAGAACTCCTATTCCAACCTCCAGGTCCCACATAACCAGATACACAGTGACGCAAGCATGCAATGCTGAACATGCACCACAAGAGGGCGCATGCATCTGGCGTTCATTCTCAGTGGCTGAAGGCCCTGGCACACCCATTCTCTCTCCCTCTCCCTCTCCCTCTCCCTCTCCCTCTCCCTCTCCCTCTGCCTCTCCCTCTCACTCTCCCTCTCTCTCCCCCTCTCTCTCTCAGATGAGTATTTTGTGTAGTTTTTGTAACAGGTATATTCATGAATGTCAAGTGGGTACTTTTGACTCAGGAATCCTAATATTCATTCTATGGGCTGAAATTAGGCAAAGTTAAAAAGGCATAAAACTGCCGGGCGTGGTGGTGCATGCCTTTAATCCCAGCACTAGGGAGACAGAGGGAAGAGAGTGAGTTCAAGGCCACCCTGAGACGACAGAGTTAATTCCAGGTCAGCCTGGACCACAGTGAGACCCCACATCGAAAAACCAAAAAAAAAAAGGCATAAAACTCATGGTTACAGCAGAGTTATTTTTAGTGTTGAGGTTAGGAAACTTCAGCATGTATCAGTAGCAATTTAGGTAAGTGAAGTGTATTCAAGAAACTAGATTCTATGCAGCTCTTAAAAGAAAAAAAACCACAACACTGGACTGTAGGTGACTCTCGTTAGAGCTGTAGCTAGCATGTCAGTCTCAAAAAAAAAACTAGACTATAGATTTTTGTATATTGTCATGGAAACATTCCCACACAGAATAATACAAAGTAAAAAAGAAAAAGCAGCTAACAAGAAAACAGTAAGAAAAATTTGAGGGCTTTCTAATGTGTAGATATTTGCATAGGAAAGAAGTCTGCTAGAATAGCCACAGTGGTTAGCTCTGGGAGGCAGCGTTGTCCTCCCCCCTGACCTTTCTAAGAGAAATTATGTTTTTTTTCTAGAACATACAGCTAAATATGCCCTATGACATTTGTGCAAAGAAAGACGTGTTTGTGTCCCCTCCTGGTCACTCAGCTTCCTACCTACAGGACATTGCTCCCTCTCGACCACTGTGAAGGTTTGTGTCCTCCATTATAAGGCACTGACTATAGAGAAGAGTCAAATGCAAAGTTCAGATTCAATGTGGAGACCAGAAATTATTGTCTCTTTCCAAAAACCACTGCATGTCTAGAGTATGTCCAAAGTAACACTATAAACATTTGGAATAAAAATTTGTAAAGTCATAAGGTGGAGGAAGCCACTTCTTGGGAGAATGTTAACAAGCAAATCACTAGAAGTTGGGAGAAGCCAGTTTACATCCAGGAGAGTCTGAGCTTTCCTGGTGTGGCTGGGCATGGTGATACACACTTGTAAGATCAGAACTCAGGAGGTTAAGCAAGAGGATTATGAGTTCCAAGCCAGTCTTGAAACACTGAAGACACAGAAGAAAGGATGGGGGCTGGAGAAATGGCTTAGCGGTTAAGCACTTACCTGTGAAGCCTAAGGACCCCGGTTCAAGGCTTGATTCCCCAGGACCCACGTTAGCTAGATGCACAAGAGGGCGCACGCCTCTGGAGTTTGTTTGCAGTGGCTGGAAGCCCTGGCGTGCCCATTCTCTCTCTCTCTCTCTCTCTCTCTCTCTCTCTCTCTCTCTCTCTCTCTCTTTCTCCTTCTCCCCCTCCTTCCCTCCCTCCCTCCTTCTTTGTCTGTCTGTTGCTCTCAAATAAATAAATAAATAAAAAGGAAGGATGGAAGGAAGGACAGATTGAAAGGAAAAGAAAAGGAAGGGAGGAAAGGAGGGAGAGAAGGAAGAAACAAGGAAGGGAAGGAGGGAGGAAGGTTAGACATTTGTGGCTTCTTAGCACGTAAGCCAATTTGTCCGCAGTGAGCCCATACACCACAGTTTTCACATCTTGGGTCGGGAGGGATAGGAAATGAGCGTGTCCACTCCCTGTTCTCAGGACCAATATGCCCAGCTCTTCTGGTTTCAAAAATGCAAACAGATCCCCAGAAAACTCGTAAACCCTTCCTTTGGGGGAAAGATGAGGGTTGTCAGAAGAAGGAGAGGGATGAGTTGGGAGTGAAAAAAGGAAATAAGGAAAGAACTGGGGGAGGAGAAAGGAAGGTGCCCGTTGTTTTCCCCTTGATACAACCTCATGGTCGAACCTGTGCCAAGAGCATAAATTGGTTTCACAAACACCACAGATCTGAGAAACAAAATTGTCATAAGCTCATATGTTCCACTGATTTGATGTGGCTATAAAAGCCCTCTAGCCTCAGGATAAAAACCTGCTTTCTGAGATCATGGGTCCTATTACAGTAAAATTTCCCTGTAACAATTCAGACCCAGGTATATGGAAAACACTTTACATGCATAGTTTTCCCCAGTATAGTAAAAATTTATTTCATCTACGATACAGCCCGCTTCTCCTCCCTCCCCACCCTGAAAGAGATCTGAAAGGCTAAATAAAGGCGCGGTTTGCTATGGTTACTGCCCCAGCTGGTGGAGGCTATTTTACTCCTGCATCCAAGACTAGGGATTCCAGTAGATACTGAGAAAGTTGCTCTTTGGGGGATTTCCCATGATTCAGACTAGAACTGAGACCTGGGACCACCTTGACGCCACACCTGTCACCCCAGAGATAATCCCGTCCACACAGCGACTGATGGGACTCCTGATACCATGACAGGCCATAGAAAGGTACAAAACATAAACATTCCAGAGATGCCCAGGCAGCCGAATACAATGACGCCTCCCTTTATTTGCCCTTTTCCCTCCACTAGGCATGCGTGGTCCTTCCCCAAGCTAAAGCACCCTCCGGAGAAAGGAGCTGTCAGTCACTCTCACATCAGTAGGAATTCAAATATCTCCCCCTTCCAAAGACATTTTAACAAATAGTCCTTCTGATTGTGAGAAGGAATATTTTTGTTTCTTGGAGGACTCTCGGGTGTCTTTGGGTAGACTCCTGAAGGTATGAGAAGGAAGATGTTAGCAGATGTCCAAACCAAGAAAGTAAAAGCAGCGGAGGTGTCCTTCAGAGAACTGGCTTGTGGCCATAGAACGAAGTCTATTCTGAAGCCATCTCCCTGAAGGGTCACTTCTCACACAGATCTACACCATTTCTGTTCCCTCACATACCCTTTCCTGACTGGGCACCCAGCTTTAATGGATCCTACACCCAAGGAACTGCACCTTCACTGGCTGGAGAGCAGATTCAGCATATAGTAAGTCACCTGTAACTCCCAGTGATGGGCTGCATATTTACAATTATTTTAATTACACTTGAAAGGACAAAGATCAGGAACAGATGTCAGACATAAGAATTAAAACTAATGACCATTTGTTAATGGAGTGAAGAGCCATTCATCATTTTATTAGAACTAATTCTTAAGGCCATATGGAACCTTTTACAATAGAGCACTCCTTAGACTATTTCTATTTCAGTTAATACATTTCAAAGAAGAGAGTTACCAGTCAGTAACAAGACAAGATGTGTTCCCATGAAGTGGTATTTGAACATTGACCAAGCTATTATTATTCAATAAATATTTGAGGGTTTGTGGAAATAGCTCAGTGGGCAAATGGCTTGTTGCGCAAACATGAGGAACCCCAGTTCAGTTCTCCATCACCCACAAAAAAGCTGGGTGTGGTGGCAAGTGCCTATAATCCCAGCACTGGGGAAAGGAGATGGGATGATCCCAGGACTTGATAGCTAGGGAGTCCAGCCCCGTCAGGGAGCTGAGACACACTGTCTAAAAATATAAGGTGAAGAGCAATTGAGGAAGACGCCTGATGTCAACCTCTGGCCTCCACGTTCACCCGCACACAAGATCACATGCACCTGCGCACATATGAGCCCACCAACATATGAACATGTACACACACACACACACACACACCTCACATAGACAAAAGTAATAAGAAACATTGAATGCCAAACGCCACACAGGGCAAAGGTATCAATGGTGAGTAAAAGTAGACAGGATTTTGACTTCTTGGGTCTTACAATCTGAAGAAAACAGACGTTGATCAGATAATTTCCCTCACAACGAGAAAGTTGAAACTGGCAGATGATAAGCACGTGTGAAGGGCCTGGGACAAGAGTCTGTAAAGAGGGCTGGAGAGATGGCTTAGCGGTTAAGCGCTTGCCTGTGAAGCCTAAGGACCCCGGTTCGAGGCTCGGTTCCCCAGGTCCCACGTTAGCCAGATGCACAAGGGGGCGCACGTGTCTGGAGTTCGTTTGCAGAGGCTGGAAGCCCTGGCACGCCCATTCTCTCTCTCTCTCTCCCTCTGTCTTTCTCTCTGTGTCTGTCGCTCTCAAATAAATAAATAAAAATTTTTTAAAAAAAAGAGTCTGTAAAGAAAGCAGCAGGAGGCTGAAGTGACCAGAACAGCAAGTCTACGGTGAGAACTGGCTTGTGTTAGAGGAGGTTAAAGAGGCAGACAGGGGCCGGAAGGCCACTCCTGGACTTTTGTCTTCTTCCGAAGAACAAGCCATCAGAGGGCCTTTAAGGGGGAGAGTGGCAAAGATTCAAGACCACTCTGCATCAGTACAGAGTCTACATGGGAAGGGAGATGAAGAGAACACGCGATGAAGAGATGAAGAGAAACTGGGAGGCCAGTTTGGTGTCAAGGAGAGAGGGCGGCAATGATATTGGCAGGGCTGGCCTCGGGGCCGAGGGTGGGGCGGGAGGAGGGGACTGTCCTTAGGAGATGCCCAGCAGCTTCTTGGCCCCAGTTATGCATCAGAATGGGACTGCGGTAAAAACAAGCAAGGTGTCACAGGACGCTTCTTGGGCTTCTGTCTCACTGAATTGGACGGATGATAATGTCGCTGCTGAGATCAAAAGGGCGAGAGGATGTCCAGTTCAAAAGGGGAGTGCTGGATCTCTGCGCTCATGCACACCTTTCCCTAACCATATGTGACAGTTCATTTCTGTTGTCAATTTATCAGACAAGGATTCTGCCTTTCAGGCAGGACTGTGAGGGTATCTCCCGGAAGAATGAGCTGACAGGAAGATCGTCCCCCTGAGTGGACAGCCCTTCTTCCATTTATATACATGTAAAGGTTCAGGAACCACGTCTTTTGCCTGGCTTCCCTTGAGTGCATCGGCCCTCTTGCCGCCATTCTCCACCGACCTCAGAACCCAGCAGCTCCGGCTTTGCAATGTAGACTGAAGCCCAGCGACTCTACAAGGATCCTCCAGGCCTTCAGCTCCGGATTGCGACTGCTGAGGCCTCCAGCCTCGTGCACTGGGCAAACTACCGAGGTCTCTGAATCTTCCTCCTGCAGACAGCCCTTGTTGGGCTGCCCAGCCGGTATTGTATGTCAATCGAAAGAATCCCCTTTGTAACACATATTCATTCTGGTGGCTCGGTTCCTCTCCAGAGCCCTGACTAATGCACCACATCGTCATGGCAGAAGCCGTGGCTATGGTGGAGAAAACGCTGTGGTTACGGCGGGAAGGTGGCCACCATTAGTTGGCCAAGGTTTCATGGCCTTCTTCCCTGGGGACACTAACACTGGAAAGAACTTGGGAAATTACCCAGTATTGCTTCCTCACAAGACAGGTGAGTGATGGGATTTTTTTTTCCTTTTTATTAAATTATTTTTCCTTTTATGTCATTCCTTTTTTTTTTTTTTTTTTTGGCTTGTGTGCATGCATGTGTGTGTGTATGTACATGGAAGCCAGAGGTCAACATCTGGTGTCTTCCTCAATAATTCTCCACCTTATTTACTGATACAGGGTCTGTCACTTAAACCCAGAGCTTGCTGCACCAGCCCAAGAATCTGTACTCCGTCTTTGTGCTTGCACAGCAAGCCATTTACCCACTGAGCCATCGCCCTGGCCCCGTTCAGAATAGGGCGCCATAGAGAAAAGGTGCCACTGGAGATGCCCTCAAGGAACAGCCAGCCAGTCCCTTGGTAAATGCAGCCTGCCTGACCAGACCCTTCCCCAGGGGACGTGGCCCCACCATCAGTAAGACAAAACTCTGGAGGTGGGGAGGGGGCATGTTTACCGGGCAACTGCAACCCAGTGGAACAAGCACTGGGAAAGAGACAGAGGGTATCGACGGTGTTCAGAGGAGGCCTGGCCACCTCTAGAGCTCCTGAGGCCACATCTGAGTGGCATTTGGAAGAATGATGGGTCTAAGCGGATGTTTACAAAAGGGCAGATAAAGACTAGGACCCCATGATGGCTCAGATGTGAGATGATCCCCATGGCATCAAGAGTCTGCGATTAAGCCTCAGACTCAATGATCAGCTGGTGGAGCCTTAGGAGATGGGGCACTGCTGGAGGAGGTGTGCTCCTGGCTGTGAGCTTGGAGGGTTCTACAGCCCAGCACCCCTGGCCATGTTCTCACTCTTGCTGCTACCTCCCAGCTGAGGTGGCAAGATGTGATGCCCAGCCTCTGCTCTGCCATGCCATCACGAGGCTTCCCCTTGAAACCGCAAGTCTGAAGTAACCCCTTCCTTCCCATCAGCTGCCTCTGGTCAGGTGTCGCGTCACAGCAATGAGAAGATAGCTGTAACCAGCCCCTGAACAGGTTAGGCCCTGGTGTCCTTCCTCCCTCTTCCTCACCCCCATTTTCCTTCCCAGCATCATCCTGTCAAGATGCTTGATGCTTGCCCCTCTTCAGGAGCTCTCACCTCCTTCCCAGGAAACACGTATCTCTAGTACGTCCTTCAGAGATGCACATGGGGTCAGTCTTAGACACAGGGAAAGACAGCAAGAGCAAAACACCAATGAATATCTCAATGTGTGAGCTTTCCACAAACGTTCTGGGAAGCTCATCTTGAGTACTGATTGGTAAGAGGATTGGAGAAATGGCTGAGTGGTTAAGGCAAGGAAAGGAGGGCAGTCATTTAGAAGCCAGTACTCCCAACATGAGATAGAGAGCCTGTATTACAGCATTGAGGCATTTTTCTGTGGGTAGGAAGCAGATGCCTGAACAAGTCTGCAACATTCAATCAGCCCACATAATTCACTACCCTGTTGCCATGACAGGGGGCTATTGCTCCCAAATTAGGCACCAGATTTAAAAAATAAAATGGGACCAGGCATGGTGGTGCACACCTTTAATCCTAGCACTCGGGAGGCAGAGGTAGGAGCCATAGGTTTGAGGCCACCCTGAGACTACATAGTTAATTCCAGGTCAGCCCAGACTAGAGTGAGACCCTACCTTGGAAAACAAAAATAAATAAATAAAATGGGGGAAAGCGGGCTAGAGAGACTGTCTGCAAAACCTAACAACCCAGATCCATTTCCCCAGTAGCCAGGTAAAGCCAGATGCACAAAGTGGCACATGAATCTGGAGTTCTTTTGTAGCAGCTGCAGGCCATGGTGCACCCATTCATTCTCCCCTCTCTCTCGCTCTCTCGCTCTACCTATCATTCCCTCCCTCTTTCTCTCTGTCAAATAAATAAATAAATGAAAATAAGAATAAAATATTTTTAAATATAATCAATAAATATGAAGAGAAAAGACCGGGCCTCCTTTGCACACTACTGAAGTGAAGTACGCATTTTCTCCTCTCTGAGTTCTGCAAAGCCCAGGCCTCAGTGTTCTCTTGCATATAAGGAAAAAAACTAACACCATCCAACCTCAAAGCTCTTTCAGTTCAGGGGATCAGGAGTGGATAAAGGTTCAGCAATAGAGAGAGGCTTTATCCTGAGCCAAGAACATCTGAGGTGGGCACAGAGTACAATGATAACACAGCAAGTGGTACTAAGTTGATCAACTGGCTGCCAGCTGCGCCTTCAACAGCACAGGTGCTACAGTATCTCTGTTCCCCGCTGCCTTACATTCATTCTCCCCCTCCCTCCCTCCCTCCCTTCCTCTCTCTCTCTCTCTCTCTCTCTCATCATTCAAGGCATTTAAAGAGGACATTGTCCCCAACCCCTCTCTCCTCAAAGCCTCTGCTCTCAACAGACTCTAAATGATCTTTTCCCTGCCCAGCCCACGACGCCCACTTCCTGCGGGCCCTGTGGTCTCCAGTACAATGATGAAAACTCCAGATCACACCTCTTCACAAAATGATGTGGGGGCTCACTTCAGCAGACTGGGGGTGTCTTCGTGAATCGCTTGAGAATTAGGACCAGCCCATCCACACAAACATCTCGTGGAATCACAGGCAGGTAGAGCTTGTGGAAGCAGATCTGATGGACAGGACCTCAAGGACACCACCTCAAGATTTCTTAAGGCTTCTTATTCCCACCCTCGGGTGTCAAGAGCTCACTCAGGAACCGCTTGGAACTGGGGCGGTGGGGGAGGGGGCTCCCTTTTCAAACATAAGGCAAAAGGCCTCAAGTCGTAGTTCAATTGGTGGAGTTCTTGCTTAACATGCACGAAGGCCCGGGGTTTAATACCCAGAACCTTATAAACCTAGGCACGGAGGGACAGACCTGTAATCCCAGCACTTGGGAGGCAGAGGCAAGAAAATCAGACGTTTAAGGTGATCCTGGGCTGCACAGTGAGTTCAAGGACAGCCTGAGATACATGAGACCCTGACTCAAAAAACAGAAAAGACCACAAGTAAAAAAAACAAGAGAAAAAATGAATTTGTCAAGATTCTAGCTGTTGGGCCATCCAGCCAACCAGAAACAGCCCTAGAAGTGAATTCCCCTGAGTGAAGGAATCAGTCCCACTGCCGGGACCACGGCTGGCCACTAGCAGCCTCAAGTGTAATTTAGAGCTGCGCTTATTACAGCCTCAGACTTTGTTTGATGCACTGGAGTGGAAAAAAAAAAAAAGTTCCCTCTCTGCATGTGGCCGTGTCCTATGTGTCTGTCAGATCTTTAACAATGTAAACATCAGAAACAGATGGGGAAATCCAGGCCAGTGCCAGGCCAAACAGTGCTTGCCACAGACAATGCGCCACGGTGCCAAGACAAACATGTTCTGTCGATATCGCTAATTTATAGCGCACTGGAACCAAGCAAAACAAATAACAATTAAGGCCCAGAAATCTTAAAATGAATGACCTTTCTGTACACAAACTCAATGCCACTATTAAAAGGCCATCAGCTATGACGGCTCTATGGAACATAACAATGAAATCCTTCTTACGTGAATAATTACTGAATAATTACCAAGAAAAAAAAAAAAGGCATGTCTCCAGTTTCCACAGTCTGTGGGTTTGAACGCTAAACCTTGCTCGTGCAAGGCACACAGAGCCTTTCAAAATGCCTGTTCTGAAGTTCATACAGACTTGGAGTGGCCGTGACCACACTGGGAGGGGGAGGGGCTGCAGCAGGTCTGCATGCCTCCACTGTCCAGATGAGACTGCACAGCGCACGCGGGTGATGGGAACGGCTCTTGTCACATTGCTCTGCTGGACCAAGTGGGGTCTCAAAACTGGGTTACTCGTGGCTCACGCAGCATCTTTTCTACCACCCCACATGAACACTCCCTGCCTGCCAATCACACCTGTAACCACCATGGTCCTCACACCATGCTGTGTGCTATGCGCTCTCTCTCTCTCTCTCTCTCTCTCTCTCTCCCCCACCCATGCTGTGTGCTCACTCTCCCTCTCCCTCCCTCCCTCCCTCCCTCCCTCTCTCTCTCTCTCTTTCTCCCACACACACACCCATAGGATCTTGCTATATAATCCAAGCTGACACCAAACTCTCAATCCTCCTGCCTCGGCCTCCCAACTGCCTGTATCTCTTTTTTGTATTTAATTTTTTTATTTTTATTAGGAAATGATAAATTACAGATATATAAAGATATATATGGAACACAAAATGTGGAATAGGAAAGGCAAGATGATGAACATATCTACCACCTCAAATGCTTTCCACATTCGGTGATAAGATCACTTAACAGTTACTCACCGAGCAATTTTTAAGTGTACAATGCTCTGCATTAAATTATGGTCACCGCGCTGTGTAGTCCATCTCAAAACAACAACTATCAGGCTGGACAGATGGCTTAGCAGTTAAGCTGCTTGCCTGCAAAGACTAAGGGCCCATGTTCAACTCTCTAGATCCCAGACATTCAAAGCTGAGGCAAAGCTCGAGCTCTCAAATGCCCATTATGTGGTGCAAGTGTCTAGAGTTCAATTACAGTGGCTGAGGTCCTGGCATGTCAATTCTCTCTCCCACTCTGTCTCTAAAATAAAAAAAATAATAATGAAGTAAATAAAGCCCTTTGGAGGCTTTCTACTCTATAACCATCAGTTCTGCACTCTGCACCTCTGGGGACCCCCCCACCCCCACTTCTACTGTGTGCTGCAATGAGTTCAGCTCCTTTAGAGAACATGTGGTGCTTAAATTTCTGTGCCTGGTTTATTTCACCAATGTTTTGTGTTTTCCAAGTCCATGCTGTTGCGCATGACAAAGGTTCATTCCTTTGAGGGTGCTGAACAGTTCCCCACTGTGCACATACAGCACGTTTCCTTTGCCTACTGATAGACGCTCTAGTCGGGCATCACCTCTGTCCCCTGCCTAGCTGGGGCCGTGGAGAGTGCCCGAGGCTGAGCTGAGTGCCATCTAGAGTCTCCAGTGTGCAGCAGCTGGCTCCAGCTCTTTGCCAAAATAGGAAGGAGCAAGTGTCTGTCTCCTGGAGAGGGCCTCAGGCTGGGGGCCGACGCTTGCTCTGGAGACCGGTCATGCAAAGAATTCCGCCAAGCAGGGTGCCCAGCACTCTGGGAGTGGTCAGCCTTGCAAGTGAGCTATGTTGTTAGCTATACTGCCACTGGCACACACAAGCCACCCAGCTCTGTGCGCTGGTCTCGGGGGCGGGGGTGGGCCTCTGCCTCCTCGCTTGCTTTCTGCCTGTCCTCAAGGGATCTAGCTGTGCCGCTGAGCCCTTGCACTCCCTGGGAGGAGACAGAGGAGTGGGTTTATGTCCGGACACCGGGTACGCCAGACATACGCCTCGAATTATACCCCTCCCCCCGCCCCGCCACCAGGAGCAGCACCCTCAGACTGCAAACGCCGCATGGCCCTTGAGAGTCATTGGCAAAGATACATCAAGCCATTCTTCGCCCATGGGTTTGAAAATGCCGATCAGTGGAACTGTGGCAGCAGAATAGGGAAATGAGAACCCTCATAAACTCTGGGGAAGAAGATAAGTCAATACACTTAGTTGAAAGACAATTGGAGCATCCCAACTGAAGTGTGTTTCAGGGTTGAAGAGATTGCTTAGTGGTTAAGGTGCTTTCCTGCAAAGACTAAGAACTCATTTTCGAATCTCCAGGTCCCACGTAAGCCAGACCCACAGTGACCCAAGTGCACAGTGTCACACCTGTGCACAAGGAGGCACACACATCATGGAGTTCATTTGTTCATGTGCAGCAGCCAAAGGCCCTGGAGCACCATTTCTCCCTCTCTCTCTCTCTCTCTCTCTCTCTCTCGCTCGCTCGCTCGCTCTCTCTCTCTCTCATTCGCTGTCTCGCTCTCTCTCTCTTGCTCTCTGTCTCTTTCTCTCTCTCTCTCTCTCAATAAATAAATAAATTTTTTAAAATGTGTTTCATTGCGGGCTGGGGAGATCTCAGTAAGCAAAGTCCCAGCCTCACCAGCATGAAGATCTGAGTTCGCTCTCCAGAACCCACATGAAAGTCAGGCGTGGTGGCACATGCCTCTAACAATGCCAGTGCTGAGCGGGCAGAGGCAAGTGTATCCCTTAGGCTCCCTGGCAAGCCAGTGAAGCCCACTTGGTGAATTCCAGGTCAATGAGAAACTCTGTATCCAAAAAGGTGGCTGGGGGTGCTGGCACTCCTGAGGAATGACATTCAACATTCTCCTCTGACCTCCACACCCATGTGCATACCTGCACACACATGTGCACCCACATACATAAGAACACACACAAAAATGCATCAAGCTGAACTATAAAAAATTAACACTCCACCATCTTTTTGACATGTAATTTACGTGGTTCATATGAATAACTCCACACATCCTTTAACTCGGCACACCCACTTCTACCAGAGAGAAATGCTAGCACAAAGATGTTACTAGAACGTTCTCTCCAGCATGGGTGTGACAGTAAGAACTTGAGAATAACCTAGATGCCCATCAATAAGGGAATGGTAAAATAAATCCTGATAGATTCAGGAATGCAGCAAATAGATGTTTTGACCAAATAAATTGCAAGGAGACAGAGGGGAGGAGGAGGGGAGAAGAGAGTTGGGTTAAAAGAAATTAAAGAGCATTATTACCCAATTGTAATGTGAGGCTCTTAATAGGATCTTGATTAAAATAATTTTTAAACTAAATAAAGGCTGACAGGAAGGAAGACTTAAGTGTGATGATAATATTGTGTTTATGTTTTTTAAATGTTTTTAATATTTTTATTTATTTATTTGCAAGCACAGAGAGAGAATGGGTGCACCAGGATCTCTAGCTGCTGCAAACAATCTCCAGATGCATGTGCCACTTTGTGCATCTGGCTTTACGTGGGTAATGGGGAACTGAGTCAAGATTGTTAGGCTTTGCAGGCAAGTGTCTTGACCACTAGGATATCTCTCCAGCCCTTGGTTTATGTTTGTAATAGCCCTTAATGTCCGATTTACACAATGAAGTGGTGTGTGTGTGTGTAGAATATGTGTGGTACGTTATACTGAGTGGAGTGTGTGCTCTATGCACATGTGTGTGCAGATGTAAATATGCATGCTGTGCATGTATGCACATGCTAGAAGAGAATCCGCACACCCTTCTCTATAGCTCATATAGTGCATATTTCCTTGAAACAGGTTCTCACGTCAACACAGAGTTACTGCTTTCAGTTAGCTAGCCCCACTGATTCTCCGGTCTCTGCCCACCCCAGACTAGGGTCACACCCTCGTATATGTAATGCCCAGCTTTTTATTTTTAATGTAAATTTGGGAGGGTCAAACTTACGAGCCTCAGGCAACAAGTGCTCTTAATCGTTAAGCCATCTCCCCAGCCCCATAAAGAAATAGCGATGGATGAAACAATATATCCGAGGTCTTCTTTAAAATAAAGAGGAGATGAGCTGGAGAGATGGCTTAGTGGTGAAGCACTTGCCTGTGAAGCCTAAGGACCCCGGTTCGAGGCTCTATTCTCCAGGTCCCACATAAGCCAGATGCACAAGGGCGTGCATGCATCTAGAGTTCATTTGCTGGAGGCCCTGGCACGCCCATTCTCTATCTATCTGCCTCTTTCTCTCTCTTTTTGTCTGCTGCACTCAAATAAATAAATAAAAATAAACAAATAAATTTAAAAATAAATAAACAATGAGGAGAGAGAGGGTAAATGGGATCAATGGTCTAGTCTGAAGGAGTTGCTAATTGTCTGAGGTGAACAACAATTACATAAGGGCTCATTATACTATTCTGTCCACTTTTGCATGTATTTTAAATTTTGCTTAGTAAAAAGTTGAAAATAGGAGCTGGGTATGGTATGCATGCCTATAATCCCAACACTCAGGTGGCTGAGACAAGAAGGTCAGGACTAGGGGCTGGAGAGGTTTCTCAGTGGTTACTTGCTTGCAAAATCTGACAGCCCAGGTTCAATTCCCCAGCACCCACATAAGCCAGATGTACAAAATGGCACATGCACATGGAGTTTGTTTGCAGTGATAGGAGGCCTAGCACACCCATACATTCTCTCTCTCCTTGCAAATAATAAATTTTAAATTTAAAAAAAAATTAATTGGGGTCCTCGAGGGATGGCTCAGTGATTAAGGCACCTGCCTGCAAAACCAAAGAACTCAGGTTCAGTTCTCCAGTGCCCACATAAGCCAGATGCACAAGGTGATGCATGTGTCTGGAGTTCATTTGCAGTGGGCAGAGCCCCTGTGCATCCATTCTCTCTCTCTCTCTCTCTCTCTCTCTCTCTCTCTGTGTGTGTGTGTGTGTGTGTGTGTGTGTGTGTGTGTGTGTATGTGTCTTTCTCTCTCTGCCTCTTTCTCTCTCTCAAATAAATAGATAATTTTTTAATTTCAAGAAGAAAGGCCGAAGAGAAGGCCTAGCAGTTAAGACACTTGCCTGCAAAGCCTAAGGACCCATGTTTGACTCTCCAGTTCCAACATAACATAAGCCAGACACACAAAGGTGAGGCAAGCACAAGGTTGCGCTTGCTCACTAGGTGGCGCAAGCATCTAGAGTTCAATTGTAGTGGCTGAGGCCCTGGCACACCAATTCTCTCTCACTCTTTAAAAATATATATTTTTGGGGGGGGGGGGCTGGAGAGATGGCTTAGCGGTTCAGTTCCCCAGGTCCCACGTTAGCCAGATGCACAAGGGGCGCACGCGTCTGGAGTTCGTTTGCAGAGGCTGGAAGCCCTGGCGCGCCCATTCTCTCTCTCTCCCTCTGTCTGTCTTCTCTCAGTGTCTGTCGCTCTCAAATAAATAAATTTAAAAAAAAAAATTTTTTTTTTTTAATTTCAAGACAAGAATAGGGCCTGGAAAGATTACTCAGTGGTTAAGATGTTTGCCTGCAAAACTTAACGACCTGGGTTCAGTTCTCCAGTACCCACATAAAGCCAGATGCACAAGGCGGCACATACATATAGACCTTGTTTTCAGTGGCTAGCGGCCCTGGTGCACACATCTCTGTCTCTCTCTCCCTCTCTCCCTCTCTCCCTCTCTCCCTCTCTGTCTCCCTCTCTCTCTCTCTCTCTCTCTCTCTCTCTTCTTGCAAATAAATAAATAAATATTTTTTAAAAAAAAGATCAGGACTATCCTGGGCTGCATAATGAGGTATGACCTTGGTTCACAACAAAAGTTAAAGTATCAACTCCTGAACAACAACAACAAAAACTATGGCTCGACATCCACTGTCAAGGGAGGAGCTTATAGGTGAGATAATAAGTTAAAGTATAACATTTACATCATTATAACAGTTATTTTCCTAAAACATGGAACAAAACCACTAATACGCAAATATAGTTGTAATTTTTTAAAGTTCAGAATGTTGTACTATAAACTAAACTTTTAAAAGTAATTACTCGGCTGAAGAGATGGCTTAGTGGTTAAGCACTTTCCTGTGAAGCCTATGGACCCCAGTTCGAGGCTCCACTACCCAGGACCCACGTAAGCCAGATGCACAAGGTGATGCATGCATCTGGAGTTCATTTGCAGTGGCTGGAGGCCCTGACGCGCCCATTCTCTCCCCCGCCTTTCTCTCTGTGTCGCTCTCAAATAAATAAATATAAATAAAATATTTTTTTTAAGTTTGCTTGCAAAGTCTGATGGCCCAGGTTCGATTCCGCAGTACCTACATAAGGCCAGATGCACAAAATGGCATTTGTGTATGAAGTTCATTTGTAGTGGCAAGAGGCTCTGGCATACCCATTCTCTCTCTCTCTCTCTCTCTCTCTCTCTCTCTCTCTCTCTCTCAGATAAATAAATAAATACTAAGGCAATGTGGGATTATAAAGCAAGAGAACGGTAAAGGCTTAGGAAAATTTTCCCTTTAATTTGTTTTGTACAGAAGATATTCATGTGCTACTGTGTAATTTAAAAAATACTAAGCACCATTAACCACAAAGTTTGAAGGTACTTGGGGCACCAGCTGGTTTCCAGATCCTTCCACCTCATAGGTGCTGAAACACAAGCTGAGCCAGGTGCAGGTGATGGTGATGCCTTGGGTCATTTCCTGTTTGTGAGTCACCAACATCCCCTGGGGTGGAAAAACTGCCTTTTTGCTAAACACCTACTAAAATGTCAAGCACAGTTCGGATTCATTATTTCCAAAATCCTCCATCATCAAGCCACAATCTTTGTAGTCCACAGGTTAAGGCTGTTTCCCAAGTCCACTGAGGTAATGGCGGTCGAGTGAACTCAAATGCAGGTCTGACTCCAAAGTCCACGCAGCCCTCCAGCCTTGACATCCAGCAGAAGGCCAGGTCTGCCACTGGCTGGCCTTCCCCAGGGGCTGGGCAGATCAGAGATGCAATTCCGATAGGCAGGGAGGAGAAACAAAAGAGAACAAGTGCGCCTGAGAAGACAGAGGAAGGAAGGGCAGAAGGGAGAGGAGAAGGACAGGAGAGCACAGAGTTGATGGTCGAGGCTGCTGGCCCCTAGGTCTGGAGGGCGAACATCAAAGGCGCAATGAGGAGCAAACGTGGCACAGCCAGTGCCTCCTCGAGGTGCTGTGCTGAGGGTAATGGTGAAGACGCTGGTGGCAGAGCAGCAGCAGCCGGAATCTAGATCAGCTTTCTTGTCAGCTCACTGCTCTGCAGCAGAAACGGGAATTCCCATGTGCAGATCGTGGGGTGGTGGGATCATAGGGCATATGGGGTGGGGTGGGCGGAATGGAAGTGAGAGGTAGGGTGGAAGGGAAGTGTCCTCAGCAGGGTAAGAAGTACACCAGCAGAGCAAGGAGAGGGGAGAGACAGGAAGGAGCAGCCTCGGCCAACACTTAGTGGAAACGTCATAAATAAAAACATGGAAGAGGGGCTGCAGAGACCTGCTCAGCAGTCTAGGCTCTTTGCCTGCAAAACCTAATGACTTAGGTTCGATTCTCCAGTACCTACATAACACCAGATGCACAAAATGACGCATACATCTGGAGTTTGTTTGCAGTGTCTAGAGACCCTGGCATGCCAATTTTCTCCCTCTCTCTCTCTCTCTCTCTCTCTCTTGCAAATAAATAAATGAAACTATTTTTAAAATGTGAAAGAAGGAAAGAATGAAGGAGCCAGAGGGTGGTGAGGAAGATTTTGGGACATTACTCTGGAATGAAATGACTGGTTTGATCAGGACATCATAGTCATTGTTGGATGCCATTACTTCCACAGGATCTGCATAATATTGAGCCCATCAACACTTTCACATGGATGATGGAGGGGGAGACAAAGAGAAAGAGGCATGAAAACAGAAGAAGGACTAGTCAGAAAGAGGAGTTTCAGTAGAAGGAGGGCAAGGAAGTTGGGAGAAAAGGAAGGCAATGGGAGGGATTATGATCAGATTAGAGTATGTTCATGTATGAAAATTCTCAGTTGAAACAATGTGTCAGGCTGGAAAGATGGCTTAGCAGTTAAGGTGCTCACCTGCGAAGCCTAAGGACCCATGTTCTACTCTCCAGATCCCATGTAAGCCAGACACACAAAGGTGAGGCAAGCGCAAGGTCACACATGCCCACTAGGTGGAGCAAGCGTCTGGAGTTCAAATGCAGTGGCTGAGGCCCTGGCACACCAATTCTCATTCTCTCTCTCTTTCTCTCTAAAAAACATAAAAAATTGCCTTAGCAATTTGTTTAAAAACAAAAAGTGTCAAGCACTACCTCAAGACAGCCAGCCTCATACCCAGCCCTCTGGCACACCAGGGTTTGGTCTATTTGGAACATCCCGCACCTCTGCCTCAGCTGCCTCCCTCCTTCCTTTCTGGTTATTCTTAGAGTGTGGGTCACATCTCGTCGTCTCCTTTCTTGGTTTATTAATCCCCATCGCAGTGCATCGGAAGCTCCACGTGGTCCCCTAGTTTGGTTTGGCATTACCTCCAGCGCCCAGCAAAAGTGGCGGGCACAAAGTGGGTGTCCAGTCAGTGTTGGAAGGGAAGACTGGAGAAAAGGAAGAGACAAGGGAAAAAAGGAGTGAGGTAAGAAGAGAAGAGGGCAGAGGAAGGGAGGAAGGAAAGAAAGGAAGAAAAGAAGGCAAGGAGGAAAGGAAGAGGAGAGCTGTAACAATTCGCTTTAACTCTGCTAGCCAAGAGCAAAAGGGTCCCTGTCAAGTGAAAAAAAATAAATAAATAACTCCCTCTCGGGCTGGAGAGATGGCTTAGCGGTTAAGCACTTGCCTGTGAAGCCTAAGGACCCCGGTTCAAGGTCGATTCCCCAGGTCCCACGTTAGCCAGATGCACAAGGGGCGCACGTGTCTGGAGTGCATTTGCAATGGCTGGAAGCCCTGGCACAGCCATTCTCTCTCTCTCTCTCTCTCTCTCTCTCTCTCTCTCTCTCTCTCTCTCTGTCTCTCTCTCTTTCTCTCTCTCTCTCTCTCTGTCACTCTCAAATAAATAAATAAAAATGAACAAAAAAAAATTTTTTTTAAACTCCCTCTCATAAGTCTTCTAGAACTTACTCCAAAGTAAGAGTCTCAGCTTGTAGACCTGCACCGTAACCCTTCACTAAGCTGATTATTCACTGGTTTGATCTGCATTCAGTCTTCCTCCATGACTCAGGACAACAAAGAAATGTCTGGAGATTGCATGTTGGACTCGGCATGGGAAATAACGTCTGCAGCTGAAATATTACTCACATGCCTGAGAGCCGCTAGACTACATTCTAAGCTGACTTCACAGAGTATTTATAACTGCCAAAACACATTATTTCAAAAATAAACATGGTATTTTTAGCCCAATGCAGTAGATAACCTGTTTCGTTAAGTTAGCAGCTCAGCTCAGCATCAGCCACAGATTCCAGGCCCCGCTGGTTGCCAGGAACGGTCTTTGGATCCCTGGGTGTCAAGCTCAGCAGGCAACAGAAGCTCGTATCCCCCCCACCCCCCCACCCCCGCCCAGGAGCCCGTACACCACCCGCCTGCAGGCCTAGCAAGTCTGGCCAGATCCCTGTAGCAAGCACTGCCTACCTGGGCTCACCTTCTTCCCTGAGTTAACCCCCTCCCTTTGTGGGTAGCCAGAAGAGGAGAGGGTAGCGATGACCATGGAAAAGGGGAACTGAGGAGGGAGAGGAAGGGGGGAGGGAAGAAAGAGGAAAGACAGTATTGGGGCTCACAGGTTGAAGGTACAGCCCATCGTGGCAGAGAAGTCATGATGTCGGGAACGTGAGGGAACTGGTCATAGTGTGTCCACAGTCAGGAGAAGTCATGATGTCGGGAACGTGAGGGAAGTGGTCATAGTGTGTCCACAGTCGGTGGAGAGAGATGAATGTAGGTGTGCAGCTGGCTTCCTCCCGCGTCCCTTTGTATTGTCTAGGACCCAGCCCATCAACCATGCTGCCCACATTCAGGGTGGGCAGTACCATCTCAAACCGCTCTGGAAACACAAACACACACCCCCAAAGGTATGGTCTCCTAGGTCATTCTCAATCAACTCAAGTTGACAGCGAAAGTTAACCATCACAGGTGCCAAGGGTGACCAAGATGCCCAGGGCAGAACTTTGTCTTCAACAACTTCTGATTTGAACCAACAACTTCCTGCCCTGATAAAGGTTCTGAGGAGAGCATCCAAGAGGGTTAAAAAAAAAAAAAAAAAACAACTCCCTCTCGGGCTGGAGAGATGGCTTAGTGGTTAAGCGCTTGCCTGTGAAGCCTAAGGACCCTGGTTCGAGGTCGATTCTCCAGGACCCATGTTAGCCAGATGCACAAGGGAGCACACGCATTTGGAGTGCATTTGCAATAGCTGGAAGCCCTGGCACAGACCCCCTCTCCCTCTCCCTCTCCCTCTCCCTCTCCCTCTCCCTCTCCCTCTCCCTCTCCCTCTCCCTCTCCCTCTCCCTCTCTCTCTCTCTCTCTCTCTCTCTCTGCCTCTTTCTCTCTCTGTCACTCTCAAATAAATAAATAAAAATGAACAAAAAAAATTCTTTTAAAAACTCCCTCTCATAAGTCTTCCAGAACTTACTCCACCTAGGTTTAAACCCCAGCTCTGCCTCCCCTACAGCAGGTTACTTCCTTTCTTGGTCTCAATTTCCTTAACTATAAAATGGGGTTAAGTACACTACCTACCTTCCAGGGAGGTTGGGAGAACTAAGCACAATGATTATAAAGCATCTGCCACAAAGAAAGATCCCAATAAAGCCTCCTCTCTCTCTCTCTCTCTCTCTCTCCAGTCCCGCTTTCCTGTCTGGACAAGGATTGAGAGAGGAAAGAGGGGATCAAGAACTATTGCTAGGAAACAGTTGGCAGAACTGATAATAATGTCAGAGGCTGTGGAGTCAGCCTGACTGGCCTTTATACCCACTGTTGACTAATTACATGGCACCAGGCAAGTAGAGTAGCTTCCTATGGCTACTATAACAATTTACCACAAATTTGGTGGCTTCACGCAACAAATTTATTCCCTTACACTTCTAAAAGTAAAGAGTCCAAAATTGGGGTGTTGGCAAGACAAGGTTCCTTCTGGAGTCTCCAAGGGTGAAACGATTCATGCTCAGCCTTCTCTGACTTTACTGACCACCTGTACGTCTTAGTCAGGGACGTCCCCTCCGGCCACGTTCACAGAGCACAGCCCAGGGTCTTCTCCATCACAGAGCCACCTTCCCCTCCAAACCTGACCCTCCTTCATCCCTCGTGGAGTGACCTTTTGATTATTTACTGGGCCCACCTAGATAACCCAGGAAATATCCCCGCCTCAATTGAATCACAAGTGCAAAATTCTTCTTGCTGTGTAAGGTCACGTGTACCAGTGCTGCGGAGAGCACATGGACATAGTTACAGCCATTATTCAGCTCATTTCTGAGGCTTGTTTTCCTTGCCCAACAGAGGAAACGGCATCTATTTTAGCAGTTAGATTCATGGGTCCGTTTGGCTGTGCCGTAGTCCCCAGACATCTGGTTAAGCAGGAGGTCAGAAGGCGGAATGAAATTAGAATCTAAATCAGAAGGCTTTGAGTAAAGAAAGTGGTCCTCCAAACTTTGGTGAGCACTGTCCAGTCATTTGAAGAATATAAGAGAAAAGAACTGACTGCCCCCAATAAAAAGGGAGTTCTGCCTCTAGGTAGCCCTCAGACTCAGCCTGAGCCATCAGATCTTCCTTGAATCACCAGCCCCCAACCCGTGCTACAGACTTCAGACTTGCTAGCCCCAACAATCACAGTCACATAAGCCAATTCCTTTGTCAAAAAACTCAAGATAGCCAGGAGCGGTGGCGCACGCTTTTAATCCCAGCACTGGGGAGGCAGAGGTAGGAGGATCGCTGTGCGTTCGAGGCCAGCCTGAGTCTACAGAGTGAATTCCAGGTCAGCCTAAGCTAAAGTGAGACACTACCTCAAAAAATGGGGGCTGGAGAGATGGCTTAGTGGTTAAGGCATTTGCCTGCACAGCCAAAGGACCTAGGTTCGATTCTCAGGACCTATAGAAGCCAGATGCACAAATTGGCGTGGTGGCGCACGCCTTTAATCCCAGCACTCGGGAGGCAGAGGTAGGAGGATTACAGTGAGTTCAAGGCTACCCTGAGACTCCATAGTGAATTCCAGGTCAGCTTGGGCTAGAGTGAGACCCTACCTCAAAAAAACAAAAAAACAACAAAAAAAAAAAAAAGCCAGATGCACAAGGTGGTGTGAGCATCAGAAGTTCGTTTGCAATGGCACTAAAGGCCCTGGTGCACCCATTCCCTCTCTTTCTCTCTCTTTCTCTCTCTCTCTCTCTCTCTCTCTTTCTCTCTCTCTCTCTCTCTTTCTCTCTCTCTCAAAAAAAAAATAAGGGCTGGGCTGAAGAAATGGCTTAGCAGTTAAGCGCTTGCCTGTGAAGCCTAAGGACCCCAGTTTGAGGCTCAGTTCCTCAGGTCCCATGTAAGCCAGATGCACAAGGGGGCGCATGTATCTGGAGTTCATTTGAAGTGGCTGGAAGCCCTGGCACACCCATTGTCTATCTGCCTCTTTCACTCTCTGACTGTTGCTCTCAAATAAATAAATAAAAATAAAAAAGAATTAAAAAGAAAATAAAAATAAAATAAAATATAAATAAATAAAGAGAAAGCCTGCTAAAAGGTCAGCAGGGGACGCCTTACAAGGCACTTACTTCTATGTGGGTGCCGCAATCTAGCACCTGTTCAAGGGTACATCCAGGCACTGGCTGGAGGCAGGCACATAAGGCTGTTTGGGGCACTGGGCGGCTCAGCTATGAAAGGTGCTTCCTGAAGAGCTTCCCGCCTTCCCTTTAGCGGGAGCCAGGGGAGCTTAAGTTTCTTCAGTGCAGCAGGCAAAGGTGTCTTAAGTTCAAACACTGTGGCAATTTGCATGGTAATTTATACTGCAACCCTTTGTCCCCCTGTCGTCCCCAAGCAGCCCTCCCAAAAGTTGAGGGAGAGCAGCCCAATGTTTACAGCCTGCCTGACACCCTGTGATTTCACCCGCTCACCAGACAGAAGGGGCGGGGCGGGGCGGAGGGTGGGTTTATTGTGGCTGCAGGCGGTCTTCGCATTGTTTAGCAGAGGGGCTGGAAGGCAGACGGTAAAGTCATCACTTGGCTGCACTGCAAGAAAACCTAATATTGGAAACTATTCGTGATTAGCTACAAGCTGACCTTTCATGTAGTAGTAAAAAAAAAAATGATTTCTTCAGTTGACATAATGCTCTTCCCTTTCCAAATATATTTCCATTTATTGTCTCTCATGGGGGAAAGAAAGATCCAGATTAAAGGGCAAAGGGAAAAATTTTTTTCAAAAATGACAAGAATAGAAGACCATTCCAGAGTGACATCATGCAATGAGAAAGTCATCCAAAAGAGGACTAGAGTAGGGTAAGTCCCCTTTGAACTTGCACAAGTCACTTCCTCTTTCTAGATTCCAGATCATTTTCTGGAAAACAGAGGCTTGAATGGGATGACCAGAAAGGAAACTCTGGAAAGGCAAGATGCTACCACTGCTGCTGCTGGTGGTGGTAATGTTGGTGATGGTGATGGTGGTGATGGTGATGGTGATGATGGTGATGGTGATGGTGATAGTGATGATGGTGATGATGATGATGGTGGTGATGATGGTGATGGTGACGGTGATGGTGATGGTGATGATGGTGGTGATGGTGATGATGATAATGATGGTGATGGTGATGGTAATGATGATGGTGATGGCGATGATGATGGTGGTGATGGTGATGATGATTATGGTGATTGATGACGGTGATTATGTTGATGGTTATGATGATGATAGTAATGATGGTGATGGTGAGGATGATGATGGTGGTGATGGTGATGATGGTGATGGTGATAGTGATAGTGATGGTGATAATGGTGGTGATGGTGATAATGATAATAATGGTGATGGTGATGATGGTGATGGTGATGATGATGGTGGTGATGGTGATGATGATTATGGTGCTTGATGATGGTGATTATGTTGATGGTTATGATGATGATAGTAATGATGGTGATGGTGATGATGATGATGGTGGTGATGGTGATGATGGTGATGGTGATAGTGATAGTGATGGTGATAATGGTGGTGATGGTGATAATGATAATAATGGTGATGGTGATGAAGGTGATGGTGATGATGATGGTGGTGATGGTGATGATGATTATGGTGCTTGATGACGGTGATTATGTTGATGGTTATGATGATGATAGTAATGATGGTGATGGTGATAGTGATGGTGGTGATAGCAATGGTGATAGTGATGATGATGATGATGGTGATGGTGGTGATAGTGATCATGATGGTGATGATGGTGATGGTGATGGTGGTAGTGGTGGTGATAATGATGATGATTGTGATGGAAATAGAGATGGTGATGATGAGAGCAAGAATGATGTCAATGATCATAATAATGGACATGGCAAAGGGGCATAATAGCATACACCTACAGACCTACCTACTCAGGATGCTGAAGCAGGAGGTTCACTTAAGCCCAGGAGTTCAAGGCCATCCTAGTCAATATCATGAGACCTTGTTTCAAAAATATAAACATTGGTGGTGATGACCCCATAGCCATGGTGATGATGATCATGGTGGTGTGAAGAAGCAGGAGAAGGAGAAGGAAAGATAGATGACAGATTTCAGATGGATGGATGGGTGGATGGATAGATAGATAGATAGATAGATAGATAGATAGATAGATAGATAGATAGATAGATAGATAGACAGACAGACAGACGGGCAGATGCCAGGTTAGTCACTTAATGGGTATTAATCCTCACAATAATCCTGTCAGGGATTTTCCTCTCACTTCAAACATGAGAAAACTGAGTTTCAGAGGGCTGAAGAAACTTGTCCAAAGAAATGTTGAAATCAGAACCCAATCCCGGGCCACTCTCCCCAGTTCCACACTACTGTCCCATATTATCCTACAGAACCTATGAAAGAGGAAGCAAACTTTTGTTCTGTGTCCCTTTCAAGACATTTCCAAAAGCACAGGAAGAAAAAGAAACGCTGAGAGTGCACCACATAAAGGGGGTGCTCCACACTCAGAGGCTGGGTCGCTGTGACCCCTGAATATCCAGGTGTGAAAAGAAGGTTCTTACACCGATTCAGAAGAGCAGGTTCTTGGAGGGCAGGGCTGCAAGCAACACCCCAAGCACAGGGCTCTCTGGAGAGCCTGACATCGTGGCTCTGTCGGTACAGGTAAAGAGGGTGTCAATGGGGAGCATTAGGAATTAATCCACCCAGGAGAAATGAGCTCCAAAGATGCATTTTGAAAGAGTACACAGAGCCTGTGACAGCATCAACCAACCTGTCAGAAGTACAAGCAGATAGAAAATTCTAGCTTTCCATTAATAGCAGAGTACTTTGTTTTACTTTCAAATGCTTCAAAAAAAAAAAAAAAAAAAAAAACCTGTTCTAGGTGGGTGGCAAGCTCTGGTTAACACCCTATGGGAAACTGTCATGAAAGACGCTCACAGATTCAGAGAGCAGTTCCCAGAGAGCCAAGGAAAATGCACAAGCTGTTTAAAAAAATAAAAACAGCTCTATATCATGCTGCTCAAAGGACTGTGCCTCTCCCTGTGATCTGGAAAGATCAAAGGAAAGACCTCCTTCATAAAAAGCCAAGGGAAGGTAGTATCAGGTAGTTGACATAAACCTGCAATGTAAATCAAGACGTGGCTTTGCCAGTGCCATTCACACTGAGTCATTTCAGTAAACTTGCCCCCCTCCCAACTAGATTAGAAGCTCTTTGAAACCAGGGACTACCTGATTTGTTGCCCTCATTTGTACCAGCTCAGAGGTAGCGTAGTATATCCAACAGTTGTTCTATCAAGAAAAAGCCATCTTGGCCTGGGGAGACAGGTCAGTCAGTGAGACGCCTGCCTCACAAGCATGAAGACCTAAGTTTGAGCCCCAGAAACCACATGAATGCTAGGTGCACATGCTTAGAATGTCAGTGCTGGGCAGCCCGAGATAGGCTCATCCACAGAGCTCACTGGCCAGTCAGTCTGGCCTAATTGATGAGCTTGTAGCCAATACAAGACCCTGTCTCAAAGGAGGTAGACAGCATTCCTACGAATGACACCAGAAGTTGCTCTCTAGCCTGTGCACACCCACATTTTCACACACACATATGTGCACACACAAAAAAAGAAAAAGGGGGTGGAGCCATGGCTAAGCAGTTATGGCATTTGTCTGCAAAGCCAAAGAACCCAGGTTTGATCCTCCAGGCCCTATGTAAGCCAGATGCACACGGTGGTGCATGCATCTGTCATGACCATTCTGCTCTCTCTCCCTCCCCCCCCCCCTCTCTCTCAAGTAAATTTAAAATAAAATACATAAGTACATAAATTTAAAAAAAAAAGGAACAGGCATCTTATCCCAGCCCACACCTCTGGCTCCCAGACTCAGTTAGGAACACTTTTCCATTTTGGCAAGGCAATAACTGCGGAGTGAATCTGAGTTTCCCTTAACAACAATCTCATGACTGGGAGTTCTCCTGCTTGTCACGAATTCAGCACCAAATCAATTATAGGTATGAATAGGAATTCACAATCATTTGACTATGTAAAAGTATTCTCCAAGCAGCAGGCCTTCCTTTCCAGTCTGAAGGGTTATCAGCTCAAGGCCACCCAACAGGAGCATGGGGAAGCTGGGACTTGTGTTCTGGTGAGCTTCTCCCCGTGTCACCCCTCCACTGGGCCTGCGGCTGCCTCCTAAGAGCGGGGTAAGCATGTCACCCTCTTGCACGCTACGCGAGGCCTCAGTTCTACGTGGGAAGCCCGCAGAGCGGTGCTCCTAATATCCGCCCGTCAAAGGCTGCTGTGCGCAGGCTTGCCCAGGTGCCGTTAGCCTCCCCGTCTAGAATCCTGGGCTGAATTGTGGGGGAGCTGGAAACCACAAACTGCATTTCTCCAATCCCTTTGCAATAGACTGCCACCAGATTCTACAAATGTGAGAAAATGGCAAGTTGATTTAAAGGAGGACAGTGGGGCTGGAGACATGGCTTAGCGGTTAAGGCGCTTGCCTGTGAAGCCTAAGGACCCAGGTTCAACTCCCCAGAACCCACGTAAACCAGATACACATGGTGGTGCATGCATCTGGAGTTTGCAGTGGCTAGAAGCCCTGGAACGCCCATTCTCTCTCTCTCTCTCTCTCTCTCTCTTAAATAAATAAATAAATAAAATAAAATACTTTTAAAAAAAGAGGACTGTGTATTGACCCTCTGTTACTGACATAGCAAGGTACCCAAAACAGTGACACTGCATGACACCCATTTACCATCCTAAACAGTTCTGTAGGTCAAAAGTCCCCTGTGCTCTGCGGGCGCACTGCTTAGGGTCTCACAAAGCCAGAGCCAATGGGCTAGCCCGCCCGAGCTCTCACCTGAAGGCCCTAAGGGAAAAAACACCTTTGAGGTCATTCAGGGGCAGAATTCTGTTTCACGAACTAGTGGAACTGAGCACTCTGGTTCCTTGGCTGATGGCTGGCCAGTCCTTAACTTCTACAGACTGTCCCCGCTCCCCAGCTCATGGCTCCTCCTCCTTAGCAGCCGGTAATGGTGCATTGAATCCACTCATGCTTTGGACATCTTCAACCTCCTGTCTGGTTTACTCTTTCACTATTAAGGGTTTGTGTAATTGCATGGGACCCATGCCAGATAATCCAGGGCAATCTCCCAGAAGGTCGACTGATCGATAGCCTTAATGGCATCTGCAAAGTCCCTCTTATCACATAATGTGATACATTCAAAAGTGTGATGGCGGGCTGGAGAGCAGTTAAGGCATTTGCCTGCGAAACCTAAAGACCCACGTTCGATTCTTCGGGTCTCAGGTAGGCCAGATGCACAAGGTAGCACATGCATCTAGAGTTCATTTGCAGTGGCTAGAGGTCCTGTGCACCTGCGCCCATTCTCTCCCTCCCTCTCTCTCCCTCTCTCTCTCCCTCTCTCTCTCTCTCCCCCCCCCTCCCTCCCTCCCTCTCTCTGTCATAAATAAATAAATGATAGCAGGAGACAGAGATAATAGGAACCAAAATTCTGCCTGCCTTCTACAGAAGATAAGACTGTCCAGGGTAACAGATAGCAGATAGCTCTAGAGACCCCCCGAAGTACTCCTAGCTGAACCCTCGCCCCGCACCCCAGCAGCAGGCCTCAGCACATCCCTAGGAGCCCCATGTCAGCTGCATCACACTATGAGCCCTTCTGGAGGCCCAGGACCCTGTGAGTTACCCCCAGAATTGCAGAGACAGGGTGTCCCTAGATCCTGTTAACACCACGCCCACCCTTTGGGTTGTAAGTACTTCCTTTAGTTGTGAATCTCTGAGACATGTCATATTTCTCAACCTGATCTCTGTGCTGGCGTTCTCTAAATCACCTGTCGTGTTCTTGTTTCCCTGAGTGGACTCTGGTCAATGAAGGTGCCACAGGCTGCGCGACCTGGGAAAAATACCGCATCAGTCACCTTCTCCTTCATGCAGAGCTCGTTGGAGTGTTCAGTAACATGAGAAGGCATTCGAAATCTACAAGGGGAGATAACGTGTAGCATTCCTGTTTCCCAAACACCACAAGGGAACACTTGTTTGTAGAGGTTTCTTCAGGAGACAGGATTCCGTTTCATGAAGTTATAGGCCTAGCATTTGTGGAACTTCCAGAAACTCGGTCATCGTTGAAATCCCCTCAAGCTATCATGTTACTGCTAATCATTACTAAATATCTGGTTAACAAAAACTGTAGCTATATTGGTGGAATTGAGAGACGCATTCGGGAGACAGTTCTGTGAGTGAGGGAAATGAGGATGGATGGTTTCACTTGTTCCTACAATCCACAGCTTGCAGCCACCTTTCTCTTAGCAACAAAGGTCACTGCAAAAACAAAACAAACTAAAAAAAAAAAAAAGCACTCAAAACATCATCAACATTCTTCAGCGGTGCTGCCTTTAGGTGAGTTGCCGGTACTCTGGTAAATAACCCTCCACCCATGCGCATGCAGCAACCCTAATTTAACTCAGTCGGTCACCAAAAAAATACCCTACCAAGTGGAAGAGGATTCTTTAGGGAGAGGGATTAGTGGGAATGGGAAGGAAATAAGGGTAACAGGGCAAGTCTAAACAAAACACATCATGTACATACATGAATAAATAAATAAATAAGTGAATAGATAAATAAAAAGTTTTATTTAAAATGATGTCATTGGGGACTGGAGAGATGACTTAGCAGTTAAGGTGCTTGCCTGCAAAGCCAAAGGACCCAGGTTCAATTCCTCAGGACCCATGCAAGCCAGGTGCACAAGGTGGCACACACATCTGGTGTGTGTTTGCAGTGGCTGGAGGCCCTGACATGCCATTCGTTCTCTCTCTTTCTCCCTCTTTATCTCTGTCAAGTAAATAAAAATAAAATTTTTTTTAAGATGGCATTGGGCTGGAGAGATGGCTCAGTGGTTAAGGCACTTGCCTGTGAAGCCTAAGGACCCAGGTTTGATTACCCCATGTAAGCCAGATGCGCAAGGGGGCGCGTGCATCTGGAGTTCTTTTGCAGAAACTAGAGGCCCTGGTGCACCCATTTTGTCCCTCTCTCTCTCTCTCTCTCTCTCTCTCTCTCTCTCTCTCTCTCTCTCTTTCTCTCTATCTATCTCTATCTCCCCTCTCTCTCTTTCTCACTCTCTCTCTCTCTCTTTCATATAAATAAACAAAACATCTTTTTATTTTTTTTTTATTTACTGGTTTGAGAAAGACAGACACAGAGAGAAAGACAGATAGAGGGAGAGAGAGAGAATGGGCGCGCCAGGGCTTCCAGCCTCTGCAAACGAACTCCAGACACGTGCGCCCCCTTGTGCATCTGGCTAACGTGGGACCTGGGGAACCGAGCCTCGAACCGGGGTCCTTAGGCTTCACAGGCAAGCGCTTAACCACTAAGCCATCTCTCCAGCCCAACAAAACATTTTTAAAAGATGACATTAGTGAAAAGGCTTAGCAATGAAAGGCCGGGCCAAATGTTCGTCCAGCTCTCACTGCTAGATGGCTTCCCTGTGGGCATGTGTGCAGCACACTCCTTCAGTGCCCTCCGCTCCCTGCCCCTTGTGTCATCCTCTCCTCCTGTCCCACTCACTTCCCATGTCTCTCCCCGCCTCCTCTCACTGCAACCAGTGAGAGCAGACAGGTGTGACATCAAGGGCAGCACCGAAGGGGAAAGAGACCAAAGGAGTCACAAAATACACGACAAAATAAGGGTTAAGTGATGCACTCCCTCTTGATGAATTCTTATCCAGTCATTAAAAATGATAATTATGATGACTTTGCTACAACATGGAAAATGCTTGTGATATAATTAATGCTAAGTGGAAATGCAGAACACAAAATGATAGCTATATTATGATTACAACTCCTTAAACTACGTGTTCATGTGGACAAAAACTGGAAGGGAACATAGAAAAAAATAGCTTGATTTGCTGGGGATAACTGATGGCATGGGTGGATTTCTTCTCTCCTTTTTATCCAGCAAATGGCTCTGTAATACTAAGCAAATTTCCAAAAGCTAAAATACAACATGGGTTTGGGAAAGTGTGGGAAGTGGAGAGGATAAAAAGGCCTCAGAGAAAGAAAGTGGATTTATCTAGGAGGACAGGAATAGTTAACTTGATTTTTAAAACTATTTTTAATATTTTTATTTATTTGAGAGAGAGAAAGAGGCAGAGAGGGAGAATGGGCATGTCAGGGCCTCCAGCTATTGCAAATGTATTCCAGACGCATGCGCCAACTTGTGCATCTGGCTTACATGGATCTTGGGGAACATAACCTGAGTCCTTTGGCTTTGCAGGCAAGCACCTTAACCACGAAGCCATCTCTCCAGCCCTTAAAACTATTTTTGTTTATTTATTTGGGAGGAGAAAGGAGAGAGAGGATGGGCATGCCAGGGCCACTTGCCACTGCAGACGAAGTCCAGATATATGTGCCACTTTGTGCACCTAGCTTTACACGGTACTAGGCATTTGAACCTGGACTGGCAGGCTTTGTAAGAAAGCATCTTTAACATGTAAGCCATCTCTTCAGCCCTCAACTTGATACTTTATTTTCAAATTCAACTTGGTTTTCACTACTTTAAAGACAGAACATCATACATCTGAGTAACCAACGAGGTCCTACTTGAGGCAGACAAAGAGACAGACTTTGTAGGACTAAGAATTGGGGCTCTGAGTTCATTCTGAAGGCTGTGACAAAACACCATAAACTGGGAAGCTTATACCCAAAGTTTCCCATAGTTCTGTTGAACAGATCCACTTAGGATTGGCGTTTGGTGAGGGGCTGCTTTCTTGTTCATAGATAGCCACTTCTAGCTGTGTCTTTACATGGTGGGAGGAACATGGATGCTCTCTGGGGTCTCTTTTTTAAAAAAAGATTTATTTATTCAGTTATTAGAAAGAGACAGGGAGAGGAAGAGAATGGGTGCATCAGGGCCTCTGGCCACTGCAAACAAACTCCAGATGCATGCACCACCTTGTGTATCTGGCTTTACATGGGTACTGGAGAATCGAACTTGGATCCTTTGGTTTTGCTGGCAAGTGCCTTACTGCTAAGCCATCTCTTCAGCCCAGGTCTTTCCTTCGTAATATTTTATCTATTTATTTATTTAAGAGGGAGAGAGGAGAGAGGCATAGAGAGAAAGAGGAAGAGAGAATGGGTATGCCAGGTGTGGTGATTTGATTCAGGTGTCCTACTTAGGTGTTCTGGATTCTAGGTTCCCCAGCTGATGGTAATTGGAAATTAAAGCCTCCTGGAGGTGGTGTATTGTTGGGGATAGGCTTATGGGTGGTATAGCCAGTTTCTTCATGCCAGTGATTGGCACAGTCTCTCGTTGCTATGGTCCACCTTATGTTGGCCAGGGAGTGATGTCTACCCCTGCTCATACCATTGTTTTCCCTGCCATCATGGAATTTCCCCTTGAGTCTGTAAGCCAAAATAGACCTTTTTTTTTCCCCAAAATCTGCTCTTGGTTGCATGATTTCTACCAGCAATGCAAACCTGACTGCAACACCAGGGCATCAAGCCACTGCAAACAAACTCCAGACGTATATGCTACCATGTGCATTGGGCCTACTTGGGTACTGGGGAATTGAACCTGGGTCTTTAGGTTTTGCAGATAAGTGCTTTAGTGGCTAAGCCATCTCTTCAACCTTGGGTCTCTTTTGTAACACACTATCTTCACTGAGTCTCCATGCACATGACCTCATTACCTACCAAAGACTCTCCTCTTCCTAATACATCACCTTGGGAGTCAAGATCTCAGCACAGGAATCTTGGAAAGGATGCAGCCATTACAGACTCTAACCTGAAGGGTGGGTCTTGAGGGATGTTGATGGAAAAGATCATAGTGGGCACTAAGTACAGGTAGGGACTGAGTCTTTCTAAAGAAGGTGGGGCAGGGGCTGGAGAGATGGCTTAGTGGTTAAGTGCTTGCCTATGAAGCCTAAGGACCCTGGTTCGAGGCTCGACTCCCCAGGACCCACTTTAGCCAGATGCACAAGGGTGCACACGCGTCTGGAGTTCGTTTGCAGTGGCTGGAAGCCCTGGCGTGCCCATTCTCTCTTTCGCTCTCTGCCTGCCTGCCTGCCTGCCCCTCCCTCTCTCTCTCTCTCCTTCTCTCTGTCACTCTCAAATAAATAAATAAAAAATAAACAAAAAAAGAAGGAGGGGCATAATGGACATTGGATGGGACCCATTCACCCAGGATCACATCCCAGAAGGCTGACTGAGCAGGTCGACAGCTGGGAGATGCCAAATGAAGGACTGCACCAGCCACAGCCCAAGGGATCTTGGGATCTCACTGGCTGACTACCCCAGCTCACAGTACCACCTCCGGAGGTCCAGGGATGACATGAGAAGGCAGAGAGCCTGCCTGAGCCTCAGCCTTGGAATGAGTAGCCTAGAGAGACTGCATCACCAAGGTCTAGATCAGGACTCCTGGGGTAACACTGAACATCCCAAGCCAGGTGACAGTGAGCCCAGAGGAAATAACAGCAAGGAAGAATGGCTGCTGGGCACTCCAGACTGGGGAACACGTGCAGGCAGCTGGGCTCCCCAGCTGCATTTTGTGGAGTAGTTCAGCTGGTCTTATCCTGGAGAGAGGCTGTGTGGGGTGCTCAGAGGCCGGCAGTGTGGGGAAAAGGAAAAGGAGGAGACATCACCTAGGACAGAGGGAGTCTGTCCAATGGAACAAGAGTATTGGCAGGTGCTGGGAAAAGAGCCTTCGTGACAGCTAACGAAGCATGAACCGGGAGACCTTTGAGCAAGCAAGCACCGTGGGGGTCAGAGAGTGAAGCAGAGGGGCCCGAGCAGTCCAGCCTTTAGGCACTGGGCTTGTTTCTGGAGCAGGGTGCTCCTGTGCCACCTCCTGCCTGCAACGCAGGCGTCATTCAGATGCTAAACCTGGTCCAGGGCAAGGACTCTCTATATAGATATCCACCAGGGCTGCTGGCCACTTGTCAGTGTGTTCAGATCCTGGGTTCCGAGCCACATTTGGGTTTTGTTTTTTTTTAAAGCAAATTAGGAGCTGGAGAGATGGTTTAGCAGTTAAGGTACTTGCCTGCAAAGCCTAAGAACTCATGTTCAAATCTCCAGGTCCCACGTAGCTAGACACAGTGACACAAGCATGCAATTTCGCACATGCACACAAGGGGGAGCACATGTCTGGAGTTCATCTGCAGCAGGATGAAGGTCCTGGCACGCCCATTCTCCCTCTCTCTTTCTCTCTGCCTCTTTGTCTCTCTCTGTCTCAAAAAAATATTAAAAACTTTAAAATTTTTAAATTTTTTAAAAGGTAAATTAATAAAGTGGCTTGTACAAGACCTGTTTTCAGGCGGGAGAGATGGCTTAGTGGTTAAGCACTTGCCTGTGAAGCATAAGGACCCCGGTTCGAGGCTCGATTCCCCAGGACCCATGTTAGCCAGATGCACAAGGTGGCGCATGTATCTGGAGTTCGTTTGTAGTGGCTGGAGGCCCTGGTGTGCTCATTCTCTCTCTCTCTCTCTCTCTCTCTCTCTCTCTCTCTCTCTCTCTCCCTCTCTCTCTCTCTCCCTCTCTGTTGTTCTCAACTAAATAGATTTTTTTAAAAAAATTTTAAAGACCTGTTGTCATCTGCCAAAGATGTCAGCCTCCTATTCCCAGACCTGTTAGCATGACTCTTACATGGCAGATGTAATGGAAGTCACACACGCAGAATTAGGGACATGACCCTGAATAGCCACATGTCCTTGTAAGAGTGACATAGGAGGTATGAGTACAGAAGTCGGTGATGCAAGGTCGCGAGCCAGTCACGGGGGCAGCCTCTAGCATCTGGTCAAGACCAGAGGACGGGTTCTCCACCATAGCCTCAGAAGAAATGGGCTCAGGCTGACATGTTGACATAAGCCCTGCAAAGTTGATTTTGAACGTCTAGTCTACGGTAAGATGATAAATTTGTGTTGTATTAAGCCACCAAGTATGCAGTTATCTGTTACAGCAACCATAGGACATTAACAGTGGCAGTGAAAGACAACAGCCCCAGGAAGCTGAGCCTGTGGTCTGCACCTATACTGCTGGCACATGGGAGGTTGAGGCAAGAGACAGTTAGTCCCATAGTTCAAGGTCAGCCTGAGCAAATGATAAGACCCAACCCAAACACAGGAAGGAAAAGGAGAACTCCAGAGAGAAAGCGAGAAGAGGTCTTGAAACTCTCAGGGCAAGGACGTTTGACAGTGTTAGACAATCGATCCACCGCAGCCTGGGCTTCTCACAGGAGAAACCCATCCAGGAGGCACTCACCTAACATGAACCAAGACATGCTGAGTGCCTATTATCTACCAGGACTTCTAACATGGCCCTCCTCTTTTCATTCTCAGAGCAGCTCCACCATGCAAACAGAATTGCTATTCCCCACGTCAGAGATGTGGAAACTAGGCTCGGGTAAGGGAGGTCATGTGGCCAGTTGGGATTTGAATCTGAGCAACCTGACTCCAGATCCTAGGCTCAGTATCGCCCCCTTATGCTGTATCATAAAAAGCAAAAATCACTAACTCTACTACCCACTTCACACTATGGGAGCAGTAACTTCATTAAGATGGGTGCAAACAGCATGTTCCCAGGGGAAAAGCCACCCCTGTGGATCAGCTACCATGAGGCATATTTGTTCAGTTGCAAGTGAGCACAAAAAAGACTTCAATCTAGGTGCAGGAGAGATGGCTTGGTGGTTAAGGCACTTGCCTGCAAAACCAAAGAACCTCAGTTCGATTCCCCAGTACCCACATAAGCCAGATGCACAAGGTGGTGCATGCATGTGGAGTTCATTTGCAATGGCCCGAAGCTCTGGGATGCCCATTTCTCCCTCCCTCTCTCTCTCTCTCCCTCCCTCCCTCCCCACCTCCCTCCCTCTTTTCCGCTCTCAAATGAATAAATAAAGATAAAATATTTTTTAAATGTTTCTCTCATACATTCCTGATACTGAAAACCTACAACAGGGGTAGTCATGAGCCCTAGGGTGTAACGTCTGCTTCTGTCTGGCTAAGTGTATATACTATTCGCATCAAACTGCCTAGTAATCACTTCTCTTAATGTTCATACCCATATATTAATGCTACTCTCACTTTCAGTAGAGAACCTTCTCTTTTCAGATGGCAGTGACCTTGGGATGAATCAGAAGGCATCATGGTGCTGAAAAGAAGTGACAGGAGTGCTCAGCACTGCAATATCTCTATCACACCTTCCAAGGCTCAGGATCCATTGCTTAAGAGGTGGTGGAAAGAATGTAAGAGCCAAAGAAAGGGTAGGACTCCTTATAACATGCTCCTCCAGACACAAAATGGCCTGGATATCCATGACCTCACAGTGCTTGACACTACCTACACAAGCCATCATAATAGGAGGAAAAGATCATGACATCAAAATAAAAGAGAGACTGATTGAGAGGGGGAGGAGATATGATGGAGAATGGAGTTTCAAAGGGGAAAGTGGGGGGAGGGCATTATCATGGGATATTTTTTATAATCATGGAAGTTGTTAATAAAAAAATTAATAAATTTTAAAATTTTTAAATGATGTTAAAAAGAAAGGCTCTCTCTAAAATAACAATGGTTATCCCATTTATCTGGTGTGACTTCACTCTCCTTTGGAGAATTTGCTTCTCTTTCAGATGGACACAGATCCTAGAGAGAGAATCAGCCCATTGCACCTCACCAGGGCCCCAACTGAAACCAAGAGTAATTGGGGAAATGAGCAAGAGTTGTTTTCTTGGTGAACCTGGTACCAGCACAAGGGTGAAGGAGATAGACACAGAGAACATTCAACTCTTACCAAACCAGATATCCAGAGACACAGAGGCTCCCAAGACCTCATCACTGAAGTATACCTAAAATGAATCCATCATGGCTCAGGGAAATTTGCAGAAGAGTGATCAGAAAGATTGTTAAAGCTACATGTTGGGACATTATGCGCAGAGACATTGCCTCTTCCCCATAACTGATGGCTAACCCCCCAATGCACAACCCATATTCCCCAATGAGGAGGGTCCCTGTGGAGGCGGAAGGACAGGAGGAGGCTAACAATGGTACCAACATGGCTGTATACACACAGTGTACATAACTAATAAATATATATATATATATATATATATATATATATATATATATATGGTTCACTCTAGAATCACAAATGGTGAACTCCAGGCAACCTGAACTAACCCTGATGATTCAAATAACTTATGCTTCGTTGATACTATAAAACACTGGGCAGCTTGTAAAAAAATGATATAGATGATGTAGCTCTATATACACTGACATGGAGGATATTCCTAATGCACCATTAGATCTAACAAGCAAGCACTGAGTGTGCACAGCGAGGCACACCCACACAAGCACACACAGGAAGTCTGAAAGCACAAGACAAAAAAACAAACAAAGTTAGCAGTAACATCTCTAAGAAGTGGGGACACTGGTGAATTAGGTTTAATGTGGGGTTTTTGTTGTTGTTCCTGCTTCACTTTTTACTAAATTTTCAATAATAAAAAGAAATAATTGGGAAATGTGCATGAGAAAACTGAGCCTGGTTAGCTTCAAGCAAGAGTAGACCCTGGTAGGCTGGAGAGATGGCTTAGCAGCTAAGGCACTTGCCTGTGAAACCTAAGGATCCAGGTTCAAGACCCAAGTACCCACGTAAGCCAGATGCACAAGGTGGTGCAAGTGTCTGGAGTTCGTGTGCAGTGGATGGAGGCCCTGGCACACTATCCTCCCTCTCTCTCTCTCTCTCTCTCTCTCCTTACAAATAAATGGCAAATAAATAAAAATATTTTTTTAAAAAGAATAGGCCCTGATAAAAACCATGACATGGACTCACGATACAGCACGCTTTATAAAGTATGATGGCTTTACCTGGTGCTAATCCTTACCATTCCCAGCCAGGTAAGGGCTCCAGGCTCTAGTATTCTCAGATTTAAAGACTTAAAGCTCAGACAGATTAAGTAATTTAATCGCACCAGTAAACACACCTGTAACCTCAACACTTGGGAGGCTGAAGCAGGAGGATTGCTGAGAGACTGAAGCTAGCCCAGGCTACATAGTGAGTTCCATGTCAGCCTCAGCTACAGAGTTAGACCCTGTCTCAAAAAAAAGAAAAAGTCTCAAAGTCACCCCAACTAAAGGCCATAAGCTGGAACTGAAGGCAGATCTGCCTGGTTCAGAGCTACTGCCCTGTCCATCTGTCTCCATCAATTTCTTCTCTTCTTGCTGTGATCAAGCAGCTGACAGGGAGGAAGGGCTTATTTTGGCTTACAGTGTGAAGGGATACAGTCCGTCGTGTTGGGGAAAGAACGGATGAAGGAGCTTCAGGCAGCTGGTCACAATGAACCCACAGTCAGGACGCAGAGAGGGAGAAATGCTGGTTTTCAGCTAGCTTCCTCCTTTTTATTCAGTCTGCAACCAAGTCCCAGGGAATGGTTGGCCCCCAACAGTTAGGGAGGATCTTCTCACCTCAATTAACCCTAACTAGAAGCTACCTCAAAAACACGCAGAGACTGGAGAGATGGCTTAGCAGTTAAGCGCTTGCCTGTGACGCCTGAGGACCCCGGTTCGAGGCTCGATTCCCCAGGACCCACGTTAGCCAGATGCACAAGGGGGCGCATGCATCTGGAGTTTGTTTGCAGTGGCTGGAGGCCCTGGCGCGTCCATTCTCATTCTCTCTCCCTCTCTCTCTCTCTCTCTCTCTCTCCCTCTTTCTCTCCCTGCCTGTTGCTCTTAAATAAATAAAAATAAATAAATAAATAAATAAATAAATAAATAAATAAAACAAAAACATGCCCAGAGATTTGCTTCCATGATAATTCTAAATCCTGTCAAGTTGACAGCTGAGATTAAATGCCACAGGGGATCTAGGATTTTAGCTCTGGAATGCATGATGGTTGCTGGTAAGCAGGGATACAGAAGGAATCAAAGTGAGCCCGAAGATGTTGAGGCGGGGGAAGGAAGAGTGGATCAAGAGCCCCTGGCACCCTGGAATAGGGTCCTCTCAACTTCAGGGCTGGCATCTTGAGCACCACTGCTCTTGATCGTGGGTGGAGAGCAAGGTCTGTGCGTGCGGAATGGCTGCGGGCATCCCTGGCCTTTACCCATTCGATGCTGCAGCGCCCCCTAGCCGCGACACCGCTACATAGTGCCAAAGATCACCTGCAGAGACAGAGCCCCGCCAGTTGAGGACCAAGGAGATCACTAGCAGCAGACTGACACGCCAGCGATGCCAGGTGCTGTTTGATATTTTCTGTAGGTATTAATGCTTAAGCCGATCTATAGTTCACCTCACAGTGTTAGGTCTGCCCTCCTCAACTAATCGTTTAGTCCTTATTATTCTGAGGAAGCAGCTCCTTCAGGCATCATTAAAGACAAATGTTCTAATTGGTGAGCCCCAAGTGGCAGTTGGGACTATTGCCCTGATCTCCGGGGAAGACATAAAGTTAAGTTTCAGGGCTCCAAGAATGGGCCCAGAATGGGCCTTCTGCCACCCCTCCTGTGGGGTTCATCCCCGCCTCTGCATTCCTTGAATTAAAAGTAAGGGAAGCTGTTTTCTTCTTGTAAATACCAAGATGTGCAGTCATTACAAGCTTGCTTGGAGATGATCGGGCGGACACTGGCGCTACGTGCGGGCTTTATTGGAGACCACCCACAAAGTCGACTCGACGCAAAATGACACTACTAAGTAATCTAATCCCAAAATGTAGATTTCACTCCAACAAATTGCACACAAGTGGCCTCCTGCTTGTTTCGCTGTTGTCTGGGTAGGCAAACCCAACTACATTCGTGGTAACTATGTTCACACACAAAACCCAAACCCTGAACAGAGAATGAAAATGCCCTCAACATTCAAGGTCACAGGAGGAATATTTTATTTATAGTCAATATTGCATATTGAATAAAAGTGCAATTAGAAGATGGCCTTGAACATACCACCTTTATTGTAACTCCTTTTACCTTTGAGCCAAAGACTTAAAATTAAAATAAAAGATGTGAAAATTAAGCATGATTTTCCCTGCATACAGTTCCCTGCAGGGTGTTGTGTTTTGTTTGAATCAAACCATTTTGTCCCCATTCATCAAGCATGAGCCTTCAGCTCCAAAACACAGTCTCAATCGCTAATGGGCAGGGCATTTATTCAACCCACTCTAAAAATCCAGTACTAGTTATGCAAAGAACTGATGAGACCTATGTACTCTTTTTAAATGTTTCAGAAGGTCAAGTCTGACCACAAGTTTAGTGCATGTCAACAACCTGACAAGGTTGCCTGAGAGGTTAATACCATCTTAGGTGCATTAATAACATTTACTGCTTATGTTAAAGAAAGTGACAGTCTTAGGGTCAGATGATCCAACCCCATGTGGAGAACAGGTGTTCTAAGATTGACGTCAAGGTGGACATCTGTGCTGTTTGACCCCATTGTTAGGTAGCTTTTCTTATCCCTGTGACAGAACACCTGACAGAAAGAACTTAAAGGAGAAAGCATTTATTTCGACTCACATTTCAGAAGTTCCAGACTATAGTCCTTGGCTCTGTTGGTTCTAGGGTCAAGGTCAGGCAGAGCACCATGGCGGCAGGAATGTACGGTAGAGATTACTCACCTCATAATAGAGACAGGAAGCAGAGAAAGGCTGGAAGGGACTTGGGACCAGGAATAATCTTCAAAGGCACACTCATAGTGACCTACAGCTAAACCCATCTCCTGAAGCTTCCACCACCACCCAAAGTAATGCCAGCAACCATGGACCACGTGTTCAACATATGAACCTGAGGGGATATTTCACACTCAGACCATAGCAGCCTCCAGAAAGCACTCAGTTCTTAAGGCATTAACACATACAGTGGTGTGATGTCATCTGTGACTAGTGAAACCTGGCCCAGATGTTAATGAGATGGGGCAGCTAAGCATCTACCACCCTGTGCCTAATTCAGGTGCACACAAACTCATCATCTAAAGGCAAGGACCACAGGTCTTATCCCCCGGGCATCTGCCCACACAGACCTGAAAACAGTGCTAGGCACATCATAGGTACTCAGGAAATGCCTGGTGGATTTACTTTTTTCAGGGAAATACTCAAACTGTGTCTATATTATAAAACAAGTAGGAAAAATAAATGAGTATGCCATATAGATCAATAATTTTCAAACTGTGTGTCACAACTCATTAGGAATGACAAATACCTTGTAAGTCCATAACCAGTATTTTTACCTTGGAAAAAATGAGGAAATATGTTCATCTATGTAAAAAGGAGGAACGTTTGGGTGCTTTTCTCCTGCTTGTAAACCTCCATCCATGGCCCCTGAAATCCAAGCCTCCACCCCTTATACCTGTACCCTACAGCTGAACATGATCAAGGAAAGCCCTGCTAGCCTTCCTGGGACTCACTGTCATGACCTGCGGGGTCCCTAGATGGCCACCATCTGTCCTTGGCATCCAGCTCTTCCTGACTCATCACTGGCCCACCTGACCTTCTGCCTCACTGAGAAAATAGAAGCACTCAGAAACAAATTGCCATAATCTCCCTCCCCTCTCCATTCCTAGCATCTGTTCCCAGAAACTCCACATTCCTTGCCTTACTATGGATGAATCACTCTTACACCTAGAGAAAGCTAAATGCAGGGCTGGAGAGATGGCTCAGTGGTTATGGTGCTTGCCTGCAAAGCCTAAGGACCTGGGTTTGATTCCTCATTACCCATGCAAAGCCAGATGCACAATGTGGCCCATGCATCTGGAGTTTATTTGCAATGGCTAGAGACCTTGGCATGTCCGTTCTATCTCAAATAAATAAAATAAAATATTTTTAATTTTTTTTTAAAAAAAGCTAAATGCAGGCGCTAGGGAGATGGACTGGCAGGTGAGTCTGCTTGCACAAGCAGGAGGCCTTGAGTTCAACCCCAAGGCAACCACATGAAAAGCCAGGCAGGGCTGAACATGCCCATAAATCCAGCATTGAGGGGAACAAAGACAGGAGGATCCCTGGTTAGCAAGCCTAACCAAAAAGTAGGGAGCTCCAGGTAGTGAAGGACTCTGACTCAGTACACAAGGTGGAAGAGTCATAGAGGACAATGTCTGATGTCTTTCTCTGGCCTCTACACACATGTGCACAGGGCATGTACGTGTGCATGTGCACACCCACCCACACATGTGTACACACACACACACACACACACACACACACGTACTACACACAAAGAGAGAGCAAATGAGAATCTTGAGTGTCACCCTATCCAAGACATTTACCTCAAAACCTTCCCATCTGTCTCTTGCATCATCAGGATTTTCCTTCTCTACTGGCACATGATTTCCCTTACCCTAAAAGAATAAATGAATAAAGAAATAAATAAAACTTTCTTCACTCAGTTGGTGGCGCTCCTTTGCTGAATCCGCTCCTCCTCTACGTTCCTTCTACCCGAATAATTACCCTCTCTGCCACCAATGTGGAGTCAAAGTCACCAGTGACCTCCGAGTAGCTGAGTCCAGCTGCCAGGACGCCGCGCTCATCCTGCATTCTCACTGGGCACAGTTGCTCTCTCCCTCATCCTTGGAACACAGTTATCACTGGGCTCTTAGGACCCCATACTCTGTGGGGTTTTCTCCTACCTCATGGCCATTCCTTCTCATTCTTCATGGGTTCCTCTTGGGCTCTCCAACCTTCTCATACTGGGGGGCCTAGGGCTAAGCATTTGGTTTTCTTCTCTTTATGTCCACCCACAACCTCGCCCAGCTCCTTGTTTTAAATTCTCTGGCAATGGCTTCTGTATTTCTACCTCCAGATAGAACATCGCTCTTAAGTTCCATTCATCCAAATGCCTATTCATCCCTTCCATTTGGATTCTAGCAGACACAGACAACATGGACATTCTGACACTCCTCCCCCAAATCTGTTCCTCTGTGCAGCCTTTCTCATCTCGCTTGCTGTTGAAACACAGCCCTTCCACTTGACTAAGCCAAAAACTTCAGGGGCCTTGTTTACTCCGTTTCCTGCACACTCTGATTGTAATCCATCAGAGCGTTCTGTTGGCTCAGCCTTCAGAATGTACCCAGAATCCAACAGGTTCTCACCACTTTCATCAACACCTCATGCTCCAGGCCATCATTTTTTATCGTGCTCATGTTACCTTGCTCCCTCACTGTCTCTCTCCAACACAACAGTCAGAGTGCAACTACAGAAAGCATGCTTCAGACCAAGCAATTGATCGGCTCAACTCCCTCCTCCAGCTCACTTCTGCATGAGGACTCAGCCTCAACAGGATGCGTCTATGTCTCATCGAGCCTAACCCTAACCCCCTTCTGCCATCAGGGCTACAGAGACGCATTTTCTAGTGGCTTGATGAATAGATGTCATTGCCGTGGACAATCTGTTTATTAGGAACTGTTGCAGCCCCGCTAATCATTTCATTCATAAACAACCCACTAACCCTCCTCCTGGAATTCTTTTGACTAATTCAAGTCAGCTGTGATCCCGTGCCCTCCAGGTGAGCAGTGGGATATCCAGTTTGCCACCCCAGAGCCATCCATCCCTCTGGCCTTCGAGTCCTAATGTCCCACTGACACACCCTCCCCTGACAGCTCTGCAGTCACCCAGCTCCACGCAGGTGCGTGCCTCAAATCTGTAGCGCCAGCAGCTCCTGCTGGCATCGGGGCAGCTGTTTCTCTTCATGGGCCTCTTATGTGCACTGACATATCTGGAGAAAAAAAAAAAAAGATGGGGAGCATATTGAATTTCAGGAGATGAACCAGCTGGCTTAAGAGAGAGGAGGAGGAAGAAATGTCACAGTCAGTGGGACACTTTTCATGAGAACGTATTTCCAAACATCCAGGTCCACATGGGGTGCTGCACGGCGTTAATCTTGCCCCTGAGATAGAGATTAAGGAGATTCTGCCCATAAAGATGCGTGCTTTTCAAATATTCCTCCCAGCCTGGAATGCAGAAAGAGCTTAGGAGCTCAGAATCTGAACATTGTCACTAGAGCCCAGTATCCGATTTCAAATTCACTTTGCTTTCTTTCTCGTTTTAAGTTTTTTTTTTCTTATTTTTCCCAGGTGTGGATATTGGTTAAGCAGCCACAACATACCCTTACTTCCCAGCATCAGTGCTGCCTGCTTGAGGACTCAGTCAGCTAAATTGGCACTGGGGCCAACGCGTGACTTTTTGGCCTCATAATTGCAGATATGGGGCTGTTTGTTTTTCAGAAGTGTCTGAAACATGTGGGACAGGTATACAGTTTCCACATGAGTCAACCTCTTTGGTTCATTCTGATCTAAACAAACTGCTTCCCACGACTGGGCCAAGAATATTACTTCAAGTTCCATCTTCTTGAGCTGCCTAAGATCAGAGCTTTCCAAAATGGACTTTTACTGTATCACCTATGTGGCAAAGTTTTAAACCAATACTTCTTAATGCCAGAAAAATAGAAATCTCGCCCAGGAAGAAACTGAAGCTACATCTCTATTCAATAAGATTATTAGCATGGTAGAAAAGAGATTATTTTGGTAATGATCAAGTATATAGGCTTCAGCCAATTAAAGCTTTCAGACAAATAATCATAACAAGGACCTCTCACTGGAGCTAATCATTACAGTAAATGACATTTGAAAGCTCTGGGTTGTATCCTTCTTAACTATAATAAATGAAAGTTAAGAGCTAGAGAGATTGCTTAGTGGTTAAGATTCTTGCCTGAGAAGCCTAAGGACCCAGGTTCGATTCCCCATAACCCACATAAGCCAGATGCATATGATGGCACATGTATCTGGAGTTCATTTGCAATGGCTAGAGGCCCTGGTGCACCCATGCTCTCCCCCTCTCTCTCTCTCTAATAAATAAAGGAACAAAAATAATTTTAAAAAGAAATGAAAGTTAAAACAGATTGTCAGCACAGCATTTGATCTGAGCTCAAAGTGCCCTTCCTCCAATTTGCAAATCCTTAAACTCAGTGGTACAGTACCTTCTGCCCAAGGAAGCTAATAAGGTTTTGCAGTGAAACTTCCTGGTCTAGTGTTCACCAGCCACAACACCTGCATCCTGACAAGGCTACAAGAAAGATAAACAGGCTCTGGAATAAAGTGAGCCCCAAGCCTCCATGACAGTTCTCATTCCTTGGGACAGTTGGCCTAGCTAGCTAGCCTCTGTGGCCAGGAGCTCTGCATGACTTGGCAGACCAAGAGTGCAACTATCCCCTCGTAGCCCATCGTAATGCTATGTCTCTCCAAAAAGCAACTGGCCATGGAAGAACGGGGAGGGAATTCTCTACCTTTGGAGCAGTCTGCGTCTTAACTCTGCCCCAGAGGTCATGTGGCAAAGGTTTGCTCCTCAACGTGGCACTGCTGGTAATAGAAGCTTGAAGAGGTGGAGCCTACAGGGAACTATTCAGGTCAAAGAGGACTTTGGTTGGGGCTGGAAAGATAGCTCAATGGTTAAAGGCACTTGCTTGCAAAGCCTGCCAGCCCAAGCACAATTCCCAAGCTACCCACATAAGCAGGGAGCAAAAAGTAGCATGAATGTCTGGTGCTTGCTGATGGCAGCAAGAGGCCCTGGTGCACCCATACACACACATGCATACACACAAAGAGAAAGAGAGAGAGGAAGGAAGGAAGGGAGAGAGAGAGGGAGGGAGGGAAGGAAGAAGGAAGGAAGGGAGGGAACTGTGGGACCCATGGTCTCTTCTTAGCTCTCTCTTTTGTCTCCCAGCCATGAGGTTAGCAGTTTTTTCGCTACCACATGCTCCCTCCATAATAAGCCATCACAGGCAATGAGACTAGAACTTCTGAACTGAGTCAGAATATAAACTGACAGCCTCAGGTTCATGTTATCTCAGGAAAACTTACTAACACATCAAAACACCTCACAGGGCCAGGTGTGGTGGCACATGCCTTTAATACCGGCACTTGGAAGTCAGAGGTAGGAGGATAGCTATGAGTCTGAGGCCAGTCTGGGACTACAGAGTGAATTCCAGGCTAGTCTGGGTTAGAATGAGACCCTACCTGAAATAAATAAATAAATAAAATAAAAACAAAACAAAAATCCCATCAGTTTTCTCTATTGATCAGAAGCAGACACCATCAAAAGATAGAAGAGACACTCACTATGCACATTCTAGATTGGGGAATAGAATATGAAAGAAAAAACCAGCTGTGGTGACACACACCTTCAATCCCAGCACTCAGGAAGAAGACACAGGGGATGGCTATGTGTTCTAGGCCAGGCTGGGACTACATGGTGAATTTCAGGAAGCCTGGATTAAAGTGAGACTCTACCTCAAAACAACAAAAAAAAGATATAGAATAAAAATTCAGACAAGAAGTCCCTGGTTTCCACACTTTAATGCAATAGGTATGAATTTGTATCTAATTATTCATGTCATGATAATGAATCCTTGCGTATTTATGATACTTCACAAAGTGCCTTCTTTTCATATATGTCAACATTTTAAACCTTTTAGATAGTAAGGAAGGCATTATTGCCTACCTCGCAGATTCTTTTCAAGGAAAACAGGAAGATGGAAAGATCAAGTAAGGAGCTGGAGAAATGGCTTAGCAGTTAAGGTGTTTGCCTGCAAAGCCAAAGGACCCAGGTTCAATTCCCCGGGACCCACGTAAATCCAGATGTGCATGGTGGCCCAGGCATCATGGAGTTCGCTTGCAGCAGCTGGAGGCCCTGGCGCGCCCATTCTTTCTATCTGCCTCTCACTCTCGCTGTCTTTCAAATAAATAAATAAATATGTTTAAAGAAAAAAAAAAGATCAAGTAAGTAATTCACACAAAGTGATTCAATGAAGCAATGAGAGAAACGCCCATGTCTGATACCAGGTCTCCTATCACCGTGTGCTTACCTGCACACACAGTTTTCTGGAAGGAAGGGTTTGGACACCTGCCACTAGAGAAATACCAAAAAGTCCCAAGTGGCTACTCTGAGCCCCATAATGTAACAGAAAAGAAATAGACGAAACCAAACAGGGTAAGAAGGGGCAAGGAATATTAGAACACGGTTTCCTCTCAGGGCCTGCAGTGGCCTCCTCACACACAGCCTAATCAGTGAACCGCAGCACCTTGCAGCCCAGCCAAGGACCGTGATCCTCCTAGACATCACAGTTCAAGTAGCTGTCCCCATCATTCGAGACTGGCAAGTGAAATGCCACCTCCTGGCCATGCTACATCTTGAGACCACGTACTTTGGCTAGAAATCAGTGCTTCATGGTAGGTTAGATCATAGCACCTGTTCATAGTCCACTGGGTGTAAGCTTCCTTACCTCGGACTGGCAATCCAGCGCAGGTCTCCTGGACTCAACCTCCGCTCTCCGTTGCCATCAGCCCTTTACTGCTGGTTACTCAGATTCCGACCCCGGCCTGATGGCCTCGCCCAATTCCTGAATCCGGCCTGGCAGCCTTGTGGTCATTTCTCCCATGTCCCTTCATGCCTCGGGCTCATCAGGGAAATACCTTGACTGGATCAAGATTACCAGGACTGCAGAGCCGCATGAGGACAGAACAAACACGACAGAAACAAGAAACCAGCAATACCTCAGGCTCCTCCAGGGAAAGGAGAGAAGAGGGACAACTGCTCACGAAGCCGCTCTGGGGCCGGGGGGCATATCTGCAAGTGAGGCCCTGTCTTTACCTAGCCCATCAGAAAAGGTGAAAGATTCCAGTCCCGGAGTTTTCTCCTTTATGGTGAAGTCTCTGCCTTTGTGGTAAGGAGCAGATGGTTTCTAAGCTCCCAGGGATTTACCCGCCTTGTTCACACCTTCAGCAGACAGGTCATTGAAGTTTTAATTTATGCAGCTCGGTTTCACTAGTGGGACAATAACTCTTACCCTGCTTTAAGTCACAACATGGCGACACAGGAGAAAGCCTGGCTGCACCTCATCACACCTGCTTTTGTGCCCCTTCCCTTTCCTGTTTTTCACCGCTGGGCTCTGGACACCACCGTTAAGGTCAGATTTGCAACTTGACTGCCAAGAGGAGCGTTATGGCACAGCCAGAAGAACGGGAGTCAGGAAGCAAAACCCAGTTCCAGCGCTGGAGAGACGGCTGAGTGGTCAGGCCCGCGAAGCCTGAGGACCCATGTTTAAATCTCCGGATCCCACGTTAACCAGAAGCTCAAGGTGACGCAAGCGCAAGGTCGTACATGCACACCAGGTGGTGCATGCATCTGGAGTTCGATTGCAGTGGCTGGAAGCCCTGGTGTGTCAATTCTCATTCATTCTCTCTCTCTCTCTCTCTCTTTCTCACTAAAAAAAATAATAATAATAATAACCAGGTATGGTGGCACACACCTTTAATTCCAGCACTTGAGAGGCAGAGGTAAGAGGATTGCCATGAGTTCAAAGCCACATAGTGAATTCCAGGTCAGCCTGAGCTAGAGTGAGACCCTACCTTGAAAAAAAAACAAAACAGTTCTACCAGCAGCAACATGTCAGACACAGTGCTTCCCTTCTCTGGACCTCAGTTTAGTCACCTGTAGCCTGAGGGCTGGAGTGCTGATGCCAGAGATTCCCAACGTCCCTTCCAGCTCTGATGTCTATTAAACTCTTATGTGTGAAAGGAGGTTTTCAATCTCCATGTGGCGTATACCATCCAAAGCCTGGAAAAGCTTCCCACAATGCCCTTCTGCTGCGCCCCACCATGCAGGCTTACACCAACAGAGGGAGAATCATTCCCAGCTGCTGGCAGCCTAATCCAGCTGCCATGTGGGGAGTTTTGTTATGCCTATTTCACAGTGGGTCATGTCAAGTCAACATGTATTTCTTAAGTGCCTCTGACAAGCCCAGAAAGAGGGTGGACCCCTGAGGGGGACTCAGTGACTTCATCTGCAAATGAAAGGCTTATCCTTGCTGGACTTCTGAAGGTGTCTCCAGCTCAGAAGACTTGATCTTCAGTAATTCCACTGGAGGGAAAGAAGGATGGCCCAATTCCACCCATGACATGGCCCAGGCCTAGCTTCTTGCAAGCCTGCGTACCGGGGTCCTTAGGTGGGCAGAGGAGCCCAAGTACAAACACAACACATGCAGAATATGTGTGCATTTCACAAACACTCACACCCCTGACAGCTCTTCAGGGTTTCCTCCTCAAGCCCCAGCTCTCCACTCTGGGGTGAGTAGAAAAGATCTTGACTACATGGTGTGATTTGAACCAAGTCCCCACACAGCCACAAAATATCTCCCTCACATCGCTGCCTGAAATCCTCATCACAGGCAGCCAGATTCTTTGCATGCAGGCATCTTGTTTCCAGAAGTTTCCTGTTAAATGCAAATGTACACAGAAGAGGAGCGTGTACTCCAACTTGGACTTCTTTTCCCAACGTCACTAATATTTTCCACCTCCTATTGCTCCTCCTCCAGCCCTTAAGCACAGAACAAAGGCTTCTAACAAACACATGAACTTCCCCCATGGAGAGAGAGGCATGAAACGTAATTTTTGAAGAATAAGCCAAATAGGAGTAAGTACACAAATATCCCTGCTATCCGACTTCCACTCTGTTTATTTTATGTCCTCAACTAGTGAAAGAAATGGGAATTGGAGAAGGGATTAGCTGGGAAGGAAGACCAAGAGAAGGAGTGGTGCAAAGGAAAATTTTAAACCCTGCTACTTTATGAAGGCTTTTGAGGAATAAAAAGTTCTCCCTTTGGGGAATCGTGAATCTCTATCACTGTTTGACTTGGCCACATGAACGTCTTCTCAAATTACGGCATATGTTTATTATTAAATTTGAATGAAAAATTAATTTTGAGTAGAGAAATTCTGCAGGGTTAAGTGTAGATACATGGATGGAAACCACAGATACACAGAGTCAAGATTAGCTTTCTGCTCTCCTCACTGGAGCCAGAAGAACACGTGGCCTTGCCCCACATCGACCAAGATTTTGACCATGCGGAAGACTTTCATTAAGAGTTGTTAAATCTGTATGGGGATTAGAGTTGGTGAGGACAGACCCTTTTTCTGCAAACATATTGCATGTGTGTGTGCGCATGCGGGATGTTGGTCCTCTCCCCTCCCCACCTTGCTCCAGACAGGGTGCTGGGAAAGCCAGACTACCCGGCCCATGAGCTACAGAATTCTCTTGACTCTGCTTCCCATCTTCACCAATGTCAGGAGATCGCAGAGGCATGCACCACTCTGCGTCCTGGCTTTACGTGGATGCTGGGGATCTGAACTGTGGTCGGCAGGCTTGCAGAACAAGTGCCTCCCAAAACCACCTCCCAGAACCAGTTCCCACCTGTTATGGACTTAATCATGTGCTCCCGTGGTTCATATGCTAAGGAACTAATCCCCAATCCCTAATGTGGGAAAAATAAAAAAGGCTTTTAGGAAGCCTTTTTTCCTAATGACCATACCAGTGGCTGTCTATAAGCTGGGAAGAGAGCCCTCACCAGACACCAGATTTCCCAGGCCCTTCATCGGAGATGTCTAACCTTCATAGAGAGGATACAAATGGTAGTGTCTTAAGTCCCTCGGTGCATGGTATAGTATTATGGCAACCTTAGCAGACAATGCAGCGATTGTGCGAAAGATATGCCCCTGTCTAAGGAAGGGAATGCAGTGGGCTAGTCAACAAATAGGAATGAAGCATTTTCCACACACTGGGTTCATAGAAGAAAATATGATTACAACCACTCCTTCCATGCAGCGCCTCGAGCCCGCTGACTGCAGGATCCACAGTCTTTCTATGCTGGAGCCTCCAGACCCTCCTGGCAGTGCCTCCCTTGGAATGGGAAGGAATAGTACCCAGAGTTCAGGTAGAAGGCGATGGATGGAAGGATGGATGGATGGATGGATGGATGGATGGATGGATAGATGGATGGATGGCTACCGTCCTCCTCCCCATGGGTTTGCCTTAGAGGCAGCAGTCCAAAAGCAAGGCCACGGAGCCCAGGCTTGACTTGTCATGGAATAAGACAATGACGCATTGGGAAAAGGAATTCCTGAACTACATTTGTGGATTTGGCCAAACACATGCCGGGTGCTTTACGCTGATATAGGGCACTTCTGTTACTCACCTGCCAGTGGCCTTCTGCGGATTCTTAGGGACTGGCCGGTTCTTTGGACAGTCAAGTATAATCCACTTCTATTTCTTCCTTCTACGGCCAAGTATGAGCCTTCAAAAGAACTACGAACAGGTGCTTTAGATCCCAAGACCAAACCAAGCACAGAAGCCGGGCCTAGGGTCTGTGCCTCTCTCGCTTAACCGTTAGTATCTGGCACTGGGCCTTATGCTTGGTGGAGGGTCCAGCACCTCCTTGCCCTGTTTCACTCCTCCTCTTTGCCCTGCAGAAACCCATCAGGGAGTTCTCTCTGAGGGCTCCTGTCAGTCACCTACAGGCAGTTATGAAAATCTACACTTTGGACATAAGTCAAAGAACTGGGAAGAATTTGAGTTGGCACCACTAAGCATTAAATTTATACTTAGCCGGACATGATGGTACACACCTTTAATCCCAGCACTCAGGAGGCACAGGTAGGAGGACTGCCATGGGTTTGAGGCTAGCCTTGAACTGTGGAGTGCGTTCCAGGTTAGCCTGGGCTAGAGTGAGACCCTAACTCAAAAAACAAAACAAAACAAAAAACCTAATATTTAATGAAGTCAATTAATTAGAGAATAGTATTACCAAGACCTGCATAATAGGAGGAAAAAATGGTGACATCAAAATAGAAGAGAGAGGGCTTAGTGGTTAAGACACTTGCCTGCAAACCCAAAGGACCCAGGTTTGATTCCCCAGGACCCACGACTCACAAGGTGGTGCATGTGCCTGGAGTTCATTCACAGTGGCTAAAGGCCCTAGTGTGCTCTTTCTCAATCTCTCTCTCTCTCTCTTTCTCTCTCTCTCTCTCTCTCCCTTCCTCTCTCTCAAATAAGTAAATAGATAAAAATAGTTTTTAAAAATAGAAGAGAGGGTTGGAGAGATGGCTTAGAGGTTAAGCACTTGCCTGGCAAGCCTAAGGACCACGGTTCGAGGCTCGACTCCCCAGGACCCACATTAGCCAGATGCACGAGGGGGCGCACGCGTCTGGAGTTCATTTGCAGTGGCTGGAGGCCCTGGCGTGCCCCTTCTCTATCTATCTATCTGCCTCTTTCTCTCTGTGTCTGTCACTCTCAAATAAATAAATAAATAATAGAAGAGAGCCGGGCGTGGTAGCACACGCCTTTAATCCCAGCACTTGGGAGGTAGAGGTAGGAGGATTGCCATGAGTTCAAGGCCATTCTGAGACTCCGTAGTGAATTCCAGGCCAGATTCGGCTAGAGTGAGACTCTGCCTTGAAAAAAAAAAAAAAAGAAGAAGAAGAAAAGAAAATAGTTTCAAAGAAGAAAGGACTCCGTAGAGGAGGAATATGGGAGAGGGAAGGGGAAGAGGTTATGATCATGGTTTATAACCTGTATTTATGGAGGTGTCAATAAAATGTTTAAAAAATAAACAAAGATGTGGTCCAAAGGCAAAGTTAGGGACAAACTCAACAACCTAGTCCTGTCTGACAAAGCTGCTTAGATAGACTGAAGAGAAGGTCCCGACTATGAGGTGACCCCAGTGGTCAGAAAGACTGAAGATGCACGAAGCCTTTCAGGAGCTCCTTGGTGAAAGACTTAGCAAAGTGGCTTCAGAGCTCAGAGCTCAGAGCTCAAGTAATTTACACCAGAAACGCTAAGGGTGGAGATAGCCCAGCTGATTGTGAAGATGCATAAACAGGTTCAACTGACTGTACAGTTGGAAAAATAAAATGATATCTGTTGGAGAATCTGTTTTTCTTTTTCAGAAGGCAGCAAGACCCGAGGAGATAAACCACCCCTCGCATGTCAGCCAAGGCCCAGGGGAAACCATAGAAGAACTGGGGAGACCAGCAAGAGCGCTGCTTCCATGGTGAGCCTGACAATCAGCGCCAGGGTAAAGGAGACAGATGTTGAGAATACTCACCACATACAGAACAGACATTCAGAGGCTCCTAAGAGCTCATCACTGAAGTAGATTTAAAGCTCACCCACCAAAGCTCAGGGAATTTTGTGGAAAAGGGGACGGGAAAATTGTAAGAGCCACAGGTCGGGACATCATGTCCAGAGGCACGGCCTCTGCCCCAAACCTGACTGCTGCACCCATAATGCATAATCCACAATCCCATGGGTAATGCCAGCAACCCCACAGAGCAGGGCCCCTGAGAAATGGGGGCAGGGAGGAAGGAAAGGATGGTGCCAACATATGATGTATCCATACAAAGTATGTTCTTAGTAAAATTTAGACAACTTTTTTAAAAAAGAACAGTATTATGGGTCTTATGATACCTATGAAAGTTATTCGTTTGAGAGTCCAAATCAAGGGGAATGTTTAAATGGTGCTTGTCTGAAGAGATGGAGCCAGTGTGAAGAGTGGTTATATTTCCAGCAGCCTCTGCTTGCTGCTTCACGGGAATCACAAAAAGCAGTTTACCAAGATTGATGAAGGAGAAAGGGTGACCTCTACTGGTGAAATGAGATTTTTCTCTGGTCATTTTCCCCAACTCTGCAAAGAAGCAATCAGGGTGGGAGGAGGTAAGAGTGTAATCGTGTCCTCCCTGAATAAATGATCTTTTTTTTCCACACTGGTGATTTTTACAATCTCATCAGCAAAAAGGTCATTGTATGTTTGGCTCAAGAACTCTTTAACGATGTGTAGAAATGAGATTCAACTATATATTTATTATGGCTAAGCATTATTCACTAGAAAAAGTAAAGAAACGCTTTCATTTGGAACTCAACAATTTATTTTCTTTTCTTTTCCTTTTCTTTTGCTTGTTTTGCCATGTCACTGGTGAAATGAATAATTTGCAACTGGTTTTGAAATATGGAAATTAAATAGGATAAATGAAAGTGCCGCCCCCAAATGCCTCATTAGCATGTCCATTTATTCGTTCACGGAATCTACACTTAAGAATTGAGATTTTTTAATTTTTCAGAGTCCCTACATTTCATAATCCTGTGAAAAACTGGAAGTGAGTTACGTTGCTTGAAAGCTCAGCAGTGCTCAAAACAAAATCATTTCCATTTCGTTCTTGTGAAGTTGCCTGATTTCCCCTCTGCCCGCCTTTCATCGTCCTTTGACAAGCAAAAAGCATGCATCATGCTACTGCACTCAGACAGTACTCAATTATAAGTCAGATTTGACCTGATCACAGACATCACTTTGGTCTTCAGCTTTGCCAAGTTTAAAGCTAAATACCTTATTTTAAGTTTTCCATAAAAAAAAAAAAAAACTGGGCAAGAACTTTCCTTTCTAAAACAATTTAACTGACTAATCGTGCTGCATATGTAATTATTATGGCTGTGTAATCAGACTCAGTAGGAGGATAGGGAAGAAGAGAGGATGCCCAGACAGCAAGCTTGCAGCTCCATTCAGAACTCTAGAAGAAGGACCATATTTTCGGGAACTATAAAAGTTCCCAAATGACTATAAAAGATCACTAGCCAGTATAATATAACTTATGCCCTATCTTCACCAATAAAATATTCAAGTTAAATAAAGTATTTAAATGCCTGTTTATATGCCCTACATAATGAAAGGCTTGTAATCCTGTCAGATGCCTTTCTGTAGCCCACACACACTCCCTCTCCCTTCTACCGGGCTGACAAGAGACCAGGCAATCTGGAGGTCAGCACCTCTTTGGGAATCAGGCAGAGGACAGAGAAGGAGAAAGAGTAGACTTAGTAGTCATCGCATGTGCTGATCTCCTGGGGAAAGAGGAGAGAACACAAACAAAGTAGGTCAAACCCGACTCATTCCTAGAATTTGCCCTGATCTCTTCCTCACCTTGCTTTTCACCTGCTGTCCTAAATGCAGGTGTTCTTTCCTAAGAATATCAAGGACATGAGACACCCCGTGACAGCAATATTTTTGTTTTGTTTTATGAAAAGAAAAAATATAGACCTTGCTGTGTTTTGAATATGTACCCCAAATTTTGTGTTTTGTGAACTTAGTCCCCAAAGCATCCATGTTGAAAGGTGGGACCTTTAGGAGGCAATCAGGTCATGAGTGTACTAGCGTCATTATCACAAGAGGGAGTCTGCCCTTGAGTATGCAATGGGGACAAGTTAGCCTTCCTAGCTCCTCACCTGCCACCTTCTGCCACAGGATGACACTGGCCGCCCATGCTGCCATCCTGAACTACCAGCCTCTTGAATTTTGAGAAATAAGTGGTTTCCCCTTATAAATTATTCAGTCTGCAATACAAAACAGACTAAAAGCAGACACTGCATTAAAGAAAATAAATTCTAGTTGTTTGCATTTAAATGCCAGGATGTATTTGAATTTTAAAAAATTAAGACTCTCTCTCTCTCTCCCTCCCCTTCTCTCTCTCCAATAAATAAATATAATTAAAAAAGAAATAGCACTAACAGAAGAACTCTATTTCTGAAAAAAAAAAAAAACATGTATATATGTCGTAGTCACTCCATATTGCTGATGACCCTCCAAAGCAGACACAGTTTATGGGAGAAAGGGATTTACTTCAGTTTAGAGATCCAGGCAAAGTTCTGTAGTGGTGGAAAAAAACTGGCCCCTTTCACAAATCCATGCAGACAGGAAAACCAGCAGCCACCATAAGCAAGCGCCACACTGCAGAGACCCTGGCACAGCTCATTCGACACACCACAAGCTGGACTCCAGAGCCACCCTCAGTGACATGCCCCCCTTTCAGAAGGAGTCTGTCTGCAAAGGGTAGAAGCTAGAAACTCAATTTTAATAACACCTAAGTCTATGGGGGGGAGCGACATCAAACTACCACAATAAATTTTATATATATATATGTGTGTGTGTATGTATATATACATACACACACACATATATATATATAATTTCTTAGCAAAATAACACTTTACAGGAATAATTATTCATACTACCATTCAAAAAAAAACAATCAACAATTAAGTGGCTCTTTAAAAATACCTGTCATTTAGTTTACTTGATTGAATTTATTAAGCATCTGCTGTATACATGTTGGGCTAGACATTAGGAGACAAGAGCTGATAGTGTCAGATACTTTCCCAACTTATCGTGCCTCGCAGAACATCAGCCACCTATCCACATGAGAGCCAGCAAACCGCGGCGTGGTGAGTGCTCCAGCCGAGAGGTAGAAGATGCTACGAGAGCACCGTTCTCCTTGCACTAAAGAAGTCCATTCGAAAAGGCCCTCTACATACTAGGCAAAGCCAGCATTGCTGAGTTCTGGCCTAGAGCAGAGATGCCTCAAATCAAAGACCCAAGGGCTGGAGAGATGGCTTAGCGGTTAAGCGCTTGCCTGTGAAGCCTAAGGACCCCGGTTCGAGGCTCGGTTCCCCAGGTCCCACGTTAGCCAGATGCACAAGGGGGCGCACGCATCTGGAGTTCGTTTGCAGAGGCTGGAAGCCCTGGCGCGCCCATTCTCTCTCTCTCCCTCTATCTGTCTTTCTCTCTGTGTCTGTTGCTCTCAAATAAATAAATAAAACATTTAAAAAAAAAAAAAGACCCAAAATAGGCACAACATGACCGAACAAACGCAGAGGAACTTAGACAAAGAGGAACCGGATTCAAACTAACTATATCTGTTTAGCATCTCCACTATAATCAGGCAGTGCTTGGCAGAACTTAACATGCACAGGGTAGGGCATCAAGTTCAAATGCTGATTTTGAGAACGGAGGTCCAGGGTTGGGCCTGAGGTTTTGTGTTCCCCATCAACTTTCAGGGGATGCCAGTTTCTGAAGTCGAAGGATAAAATCCTGAGTAGCTCCAGTTCAGGCCAAGATAATGAGGTAGCAGACTAGCTATCTCCCCGTGCCCCCTCTGATTCTCTACCCCAGTGAACCTACAGGAGCTAGAAAAGTAGAGGACAAAAACTGTGCGAAGTTCCTGAGCTGAATGGGGTTGCTTTGGACTGATGGCTTTGTCCTATGAGAGGAAAGAGCCCAGCAACATTATGAAGACAAAATAGAAGAACTAATGGGACTCTGCTCCTGTTTCCCCCACCCCCACCTCATTTCTTTGGGACACAGAGTCTGCACGTCACGGAGAAGATGCAGAGATCTTTTCCATATGTCCTCAGAGAAAAAGAAAACCAGGGTGAGTTCTTTCATATCACTGTATGTCTACAAACTTTCAGGGCTGGGGAATTACAATCTAATCTTGATGGTGAGGCTCGAACTTGGCTGATGTGAAAATCACCTGTGAGGCTTGGATTCCACCAGAGAGGCTCATGAAATTAGTCTGGGGAACAGCTAGGCATCGGGCCTTTTAAGATCTTCCCAGGTGAGGTGAATGTACAGGCAACATTCAAATCATGAAAGAAACGAATTTCTAGCATCTGTTGTAAATCTGCTTCTCTCTGGGGGATAAAGGACATGATGATGAGGGCGTGAACTGAAGGATTCATGAATGGAAATTTCTAGTATCTGGGCTTCCCACCCTGGAGCTCTTCTAGTCCCGTGCCAAGTTCACTGGGTCTAATACAGCTACAGGTCCACCTGCCTCCTCCATGTTATGTCAATATAATAGAGCAGAAGAGGGAACAGGGAATCTTAAATTTTTACCTCATTAGAAAAAAAAGCAAGAGTTACAATACATCAGTAAAATAATTTAAACATTTAGAATGAGAATGATAAAAATAGACACACATGTGCCATTTATGATAACAGGTAGAAGCGTTGGACTCACTCCACAGAAGACAAGGGCCACAGGGCCTCATTTGTTTTCAGAATTCTAATACTAATGCTATTTATGTTTCAAATACGAGGATATGCAAAGGCTGAAAGCAAGTGGAAAATGACCTATTGGCAAATATTAATCAAAAGAAAGCTGACCCAAGCTACATTAATTCCAGAAAATAGACTTTAAGGGCACTATTAGCAGTGGAGTGCCTTTATTTAGTTACTTTTCTCTGTGCTGTAACCAAATACCTAACAAGAAGCAACTGCAGTGGGCAAGGCTCCACTTGGGCTCATGACTCAAGGGTACAGCCCAGTGGGAAATGCATGGTGCCAGGAATACCTTTCAGCTGTGGCAGTGGGATCATGAGGCTACTTGCTCACATGGAGGTGGACCAGGCAACAGAAAAGGGACAGGAAGCAAGGCTGGGCTATAAGCCTCAAGGTCACCTCCTCCCCTCCCCCAACAACCCACTTTCTTGAGCTAGGCTCCATCTCCTGCAGACTGGGGGACTTGAGATGAGATGACTGCCCTGCCCCACACCTCACTGCAGGCTGGGGGGGACTTGAGATGAGACGACTGCCCTGACCACACCTTACTGCAGTCTGGGGAGGGACTTGCAGCAGAAGACCCTGCTAGGCCGTGCCATATTTCTAAGTCAGAACCCATGATATAATAAATGTGGGTTATTTGAGGCCAGAAATGTCACAGTGTTAAGCAGCAATAGATAACTCATACAGCAAGACAGACGAAAGCATGTCATCCTAGAAACAAGCCAGTGCTCCTCAGCAGGAAAGGGATGAGTGCTGCTATAATACGCTTACAGACATGTCACAATGTAGATAAAGCTTAATCCAACACTAGAAGAAACAGTGAGTCACTATCTCCAGGAGATCACCTCAGCATGACCTCCTTTTCCAGCATTTAAAACAAAGACAAAAACAGACATTATTTATAAAGTTAAACATAAGAGTCGTGTAACTAAGCTACATGGGGTGGCTCACTCCTAGAATCCCAGCACCCAGGAGGATGAGGTAGGGGGATCACTGGGAGTTCACAGCCAGCCTGGACCACCAGAAGTGAGCTGGGTGTCCCAGCACTCAGCAGAGGTAGGAGGATCGCCATGAATTCAAGGCCACCTAAGACTACATAATGAATTCCAGGTCAGCCTGGGCTAGAGCGAGACCCTGCCAGGAAAAAAAAAAAAAAAAAAAACAGAAGTAAAAAACAAAACAAAACAAAATAGGCCGCCTTTAATCCCAGCACTTGGGAGGCAGAGGTAGGAGGATCGCTGTGAGTTCGAGGCCACCCTGAGACTACAAAGTAAATTCCAGGTCAGCCTGGGCTAGAGTGAGAACCTGCCTCAAAAAAAAAAACAGAAGTGCTGCCTGTAATCTCAGTGCCGGAGGATCAGGATTTCAACATCATCCTCAGCCACATAACAAGTTTAAAATCAGCCTGAGACACTGTCTCAAAGAAACAAATAAAAATACAGAACCACACAAAATATGACATGGGAGTATATATAGCTGCTTTACTTTTTTGTTTGTTTATTTTTATTTATTTATTTGAGAGCGACAGACAGACAGAGAAAGAAGCAGATAGAGAGAGAGAACGGGAGCACCAGGGCCTCCAGCCACTGCAAACGAATTCCAGATGCATGTGCCACCTTGTGGATCTGGCTTACGTGGGTCCTGAGGAATCCAGCCTCGAACTGGGGTCTCTTAGGCTTCACAGGCAAGCACTTAACCGCTAAGTCATCTCTCTAGCCCAGCTGCTTTATTCTCAATTGCCTGCAAATATAAAGAGCCCCAGGGTCCTTTCCCTGGTGAAAGGGAAGCATGCTGCTGTGGGCTCGGGTCACGGAACACAGCTCAGCAACACAAAGGAGCAAAATACTGATATGGACAACGTGACTGAACTGCAAATACATGATATTGAGTGAACGAATGCATACCAGTCCTTGTATGGGCCCACGGATACGGCTTTCTGGAAAATGCAAAGCTACGAAGGCAAGAAAATGATCTTTGGTTACCAGGAGCTATCCACACTGAATTTATTTCTGTTTATTTATGTTATTTGTATCCTGTTCATTTGTGCTGAGCCAAACATGAATGACTATAGCCTAGGAACACAGGTTCAGGTTGCCCCAAATAGCATTTTCCAACATGGAAGGAGATATATCAACTTTTATATTTATAGTCAGCAAACAAAACACGGCCGTGAATTTCTCAACCACATCGGTGGGAACATGAGGTAGGCAGGTTAAAGAAAAGCAGAGAAAATTGCTGTCGATTTCAGAATCTCATGACATTCTTACCTTTCGGTTGGTAAGCTAAGACTCTGCTCAGAACACATTCCAAAGGTCTCACCTGTCAAGAGGAAGTTAGTCACACAGGGAGATGGGCAATGCGTGGTTTCAAGGGGACTAAAGATGGCCCGTGATGACTTTGGCTTTGGATCTGCAACATTCCAAGTCTCTACAATGACGAAGTCTTAATCAATTTTGGAGAATCATTGGCAGAGGTGTGGCTTTTTCTGGGAGCTTCAGTTCACAAGAGGGAAGGGAGAAATTAACAGCAGAGGTGTTTGGGACCATTTCTCAGCAATGGAGCCTGTCTCCATCTTCATTTCTGGAGTACTTACATAACTTCATTTTGAAACAGACATGGAAAAGAGTGGATTTGACTGGTAATTAATAATTATATATAATTAATGATGGAATTTGTTTATTTTATAGTGCTGGGTGTTGAACCCTGGGACCACGTGCAACCTCTACCACAGAGCTGCACCCCCAGGATACGATGTGCAGGTGTGTGTACGTCCATCTGACAATCCCCTGAGCCAGGCCCTCCATCTCGCCATAGCCTACAGCTCCTTGCTACCTACTATACAAAAACCAAAGGAGACATTGAATCATTGGAAATGCTACAGGTAAACGACTACAAAGAACAGCCTTGGGCTAGAGAGATGGCTTAGTGTTCAAGACACTTGCCTGCAAAGCCAAAGTACCCATGTTCGATTCCCCAGGACCCACATAAGCCAGAGGCACAAGGTGGCACATGTGTCTGTTTGCAGTGGTTAGAGGCCCCAGCACACCCATTAATTCTCTTTCTTTCTCTCTCTCTGCCTCTTTCTCTCTCTCTCTCTCTCTCTCTCTCAGATAAATAAAAATTAAAAATATTTAAAATAGAACAGTCTTGAATGGGGACCAGGAACCAGGAGGGAGAGTTCCAACCATCAAATGGTAGAAAAGAGTCCAGAAAATAGAGAGCAAACATTCCTTTCTTGGCTTTGGGGACAAGGAACATTCATGACTCTACAGCTGGGAGCCTCATTTGAGGGAGTCACTGAGTCATTGTCCAGTGTGCCATAGAGGGTGGCCTTGCCCAAGTCAGTAGCTGTATTTGCTCCAGGTTCACTCAGCCGCCCAACACCCTGATAAATGGCCCATTAGCAGCCCGTGGAGAAACTAAGAAACAATTCTGCTTAAGGGAATGCACAGTTTAACCAAATGATCCTTGCATCAGGACGTTCTGCTTCTGCTATGTGTTATGAACAAAAGAAGCCAGGGTTTTGAGGTCACAGCTGGCCTGACTGTATTTTGTCCTTATCTTCTATTTTCTACTCCATAATGAAAGTTAAATAGCTTGCTATCGCTATGTAAATAATTGGCGCCATCACGGTCTTCTGGAAGCTTTTAATTGTGTCAGGCCAGCTCTTCAATTCTAAACATTCCTTTCAACCAAAAGATACTTAGCGCCTTGGGTATCTTCCTGGCAGATGGAATCAGAAACACGAAATGGGGTAAGAAGGCAGGAACTTCTCCTTAATCACAGCTTTGCTTCTTTATGCAAAGATCATTAAATGCCTAGGGTGACCTCTTTGTCCTGGTGGGAAAGGGGGGAGGGGGCGGGGCACTGGCATAGAAAAAGTCTGGTTTTAGTCCCCGCTCAGCTTTTAATTTGGAATAAGGCACTCAATGACCTCTTTGGACCTGATTTTCCCATCTGCACCAGACTCTGCAACCAGGGTGTCCCAAATGGGTGACAGTTCCCATAGATGAGAGGCTTTCCCTCAGCTTCCAAAATGAGAGTTTCTCCCCCGCACCCTGCTGTAGATTCTGGGATCTGCTTTGGTCTTAGCAGTCTCCTAGGGACCTGGCAGAGAAGTGCACCACAGGGAGACTGAACTATGACATGCAAAGAAGATTCTAGGCCCTGGCCAGACACTGCTAAACCAAGGTGAAGGTTTACCTAAGACAAATGTTTCCAAGATCAGAAACTAATCTGGCTCAGTGAGTAAAGTGTTTGCCATATAAGCATGAGGAGTGAGGTCAGATCCTGAGTGTTCACATAAAGTGCCGGGCATGATGACACATGCCTATGATCCCAGCACTGGGAAGACAGAGGCAGGAGGATTGCCGGGACTTGCTGGCTAGCTTGTCTAGCTCAATCACCAAGGCCCAGATTCCATGAGAGACCTCCATCTAAAGAACAAGGTAGAAAGGAGGTTGAGGAAGGCATTCCACCTCAGCCTCTGGCCTCCACATGTATGGACATCCATACCCATACATACACATACACACACACACACACACACACATGCACACACACATAAGCATTCATACATACATGCACGCACACCACATATACATGTAACAAAAGGAAAGAAAAAGAAACTATTGAAAAATCCAGATGATAAAAACCAAACCAGTTTCTCTGTGGAAGGACTTCCCAGAGTGGTTTTGTTCTGACGTGTAGTGAGACTCTTCTAGAAGGAGGTATAAATGTATTTAACCAAGAAATTCTCCTTGAAATAAAATTTGTTGGGCTGGAGATTTTGCTCGGTGGTTAGAGGCACTTGCTTGCAAAGCCTGAGGGCCCAGCTTCGACTCCCCAGTACCCACGTAGAGCCAAACACAAAGCAGTGTATACGTCTAGAGTTCATTTACAGTGTCAGGAGACCCTAGGCTCTCATTCACGCTTTTCTTCTCCTCTCCCAAATAAATATTTTTTAAAACTTTAAGCCGGGCATGGCGGCGCACAAGGATCGCCGTGAGTTCGAGGCCACCCTGAGACTCCATAGTGAATCCCAGGTCAGCCTGGGCTAGAGTGAGACCCTACCTCAAAAAAAAAAAAAAAAAAAAAAAAAATTGACAATTTTCCTGCAGGTGCATAAAGTTTTTTGATCATAATCCTTTCCTGTTACTTTCTTTTGTTCCCCTCATCCACCATGCAACTGAACCACTTCTTATTTCCAACCAGTCCCTTTTCTACTTGGGTGGATGTTTTTGGTTGTTTGGTTGTTTTTTCTTTTGTTTGGGGGGTTTTGTGCTCTCTTCCACCCTCCATGGCAGAATGGCGATGGACCTTGTGCAGGGAGCCAGGGCCTCTGGGAGGTCATGAAGGCAATGGCTTCTTCGTACTCAGAAGACAGTGTTTCAAGCTACTCCTCCCTGTCCTCCAGCTCGTTCCGTTCTTTCCATCTCCTCTTCTGCAATGACCCCCTGCCCCCAAGCCTTGGCGGGAATGATGAGATGTCTCATGGTAGCACTAAGCACAAGACAGTCACTCTCAGCACTTTGAAGAGGTTTGAGTCTCCCCAGTAGTCCCTGTGTATGCAGAAAAAGAGCTTCTCTGACTAAAGTTGAGGGCAGCACTAATCTATGCACATATAGATTTAAGACCAAGAAAATCTTTCTTTTTAAAAAAAAATTTTTTTTGAGGGGGGAGAATTGGTGTCCTAGGGCCTCCAGCCACTGCCTTCAAACTCCAGATGTTTGCACCATCTTGTGAGCATGTGTGACCTTACACGTTTGCCTCACTTTGTGCATCTGGCTTAGGTGGGACCTGAAGAGTTGAAAATGGGTCCTTGGGCTTCGCAGGCAAGTGCCTTAACCACTAAGCCACCTCTCCAGCCCAAGAGAACCTTTCTTTCAAAGATCAGTGCTCAGGTCTGATGTGCCCGGAAAGTAAATGTCCACAGGTATAATGTCTGATGAATTTTTCTTCATTTTTTAAAATTAATTGTGAACTTTGCTGTATGAGCCTATTGCATATTGTCATATTCTCATCCGGTTATATTCTTAAGTTTGGTCTCTTCTACCCCCATTCCACTGAATATCCTTTTATTTATTCTCTTTTTTTTTAAGTATACCTGTTTATTTATTCTAAGTGCCCAGCAAAGATGCTAAGAATTCCAAAACTACAAAACTACTCAAAGTCTATATTCATTCTCTTTTTAACCCTGACTATAAAATGGTATCACCTGGCCCATTACCTGAGCCTCATTCCAGAGGGTTGCATCTAATTGGTCTCAGGGCACGGGCCTGGGCACTAAATTATGTTTGGCTCCCCTGGTGATCCTCACATGTGGTTGACATGGAAAGCCACTGATTCCAGGAGCATGGCAAAGGACTCTGTTCATGCCCTGACCATTAAAGCCAGAGAGCTAAAGGGGAGGACATCCCCACCCCCGGTCAGTGTTGGAGAGCATCCTGAGGAAGTGCTCATCTGCCCCCTCAGAGACAAGGCCAGGAGCTGGCCTGCTGGAAGGGTCCAGAAAGAGTAACACGATATCTCCTACAGTTTCTCAACTGGAATTCTGGCCCTAATTATCTCTTTTAAAACTCAGTGGATTTTTCCTTTCAAAATGGAAGTGGCTTTACGGATTTGCTGGTTGTAAATGTAATGCCTTCCCATTACAGGGTGAGTAGACTACATGAAAGTGTGCATTAAAATCTAACCATTCTTGACTCTCCTGCTGTGAGCATTTGGTGTTCACTTCTAGACTTTTATGTGGGGGGGTTGGGTGGCAGTGGGTTTTGCAGCGCTGAGCATGGAACACAGGGCCTTGAGCCCTAGGCAAGTGCTCTCCCACTGAGTGACATCCCCAGATACATCACATCTTTATACAGTCACGTATTTTAATTGTTTGGTGTAACGTGTTTTTTACTTATCAGTATTTCTCAAATGCCTTCCCATCACAATATAAACAAAGCCATATAGAGCTAAGTGTTTCAGGGGGAGAAGGAGACATCTTCTTTAGTGGTGTGGCCACTGGTGAATTTCCCATGCTCCTGTAAAAACAAAAATAAATGCATCACCCATGCTCCCGTAAGCATGTAAGTAACTATAATTAAACTCAATAGGTCATACATGAAAAGAAAGAGAGAGAGAGAAAGAAAAAAAGAAAGGAAGGAAGGAAGAGAGACAGAAAGAAGTGAACTGGTTAGGAAGAGGAAGGGAATTGACAGGGAGTCAGAGGGGACAGGAGAGGGAAATTGGTGAATATAATCAAAACTTAGTATACAAATGTATGAAAATGTCACAATGAAACTCATTGTGATATATTATTATATGTGCTAATATGCATTATTATATGTGCTAACTGAAACTTTAATAAACAATAAAAAAGGCCTACCATCATCCTCAGTGTTCCCATCACGTTCTAAATAGACCATAAATTATTCCTCTCATCGCCGCGCTTAGCTATGCCAGCGGTCACCAGCAGTAAAGGAATGAACGCCTCCGCGTGTTTGCCCATTCATCCAACTGGCTCCTTAGAATAAATTCTTGTAAGTTCAAGTGCTGGATCCAAATCCCCAGAGACGACTTTTACTGAATGGGGCCTCCAGTCCGGTCGCCCCACGCCTCCCCGCCTTCTCACGGCCCCCCGCAGCCCTGCGCTCCCCACTCACCAGCCCTCACAGTGCACAAAATTTCCCCTTCCTGCGCTTGCTCCAAGCCACTCCAGCTCTTCTGAAACCTCCCCTGAGATTCTCTCTCCGATCCATGTTTTACTTCCGAACGTCTTCCTGGCTCCCTCCTTGCACCCCCTTATCTCATTCCGGCTGGATGTTTCATTCCCCAGCAGAGGTCACCAAATCCTCTTGGAAGGCGACAACAAACTGAGACTGACCCTTTCAGGGAAGTCTTCTATGACCGCCCTCTTGCACCCCAACTGCTCCTCTTGCTACAAAACATCTGCCCTCCCTTGGTAGTAGCACTTGTCATTTCGCGTTAACATTGTTTACACACCAGTCTTCCTGCAAGACACAGAGCCCCTTGTCTCCTTGATCCTTCTGCCTTTAGCCTCCAGCATCACCTTGGTGAAAAAGTCAGCTCCATGGGGCTAGGGAGACGGCTCAGTGGATAAGAGTGCTTGTTTACAAAGCCCACTGGCCCAGGTTCAATTCCCCAGCCACCCACATAGCCAGACAGACATTTATTTGCAGTGGCAAGAGACCCTGGTCTGCCTATACACATACACATACATAAATTAATTAATTTTTAAAAAGAAAAGACTGCTCTTCAGGGTTTCTGGACTGTCTGCTAGTAAAAGCTCATATTTTCTTTTCAGAATAAAAAAAAATATGAGCTCTGACCTTTCTAATATTAAAAGTAGCATCATGGGCTGGGAAAATGGCTTAGTGGTTAAGGCATTTGCCTGGAAAGCCTCAGGACTTCAGTTTGATTCCCCAGGACCCACTTAAGCCAGATGTACATGTGTCTGAAGTTTGTTTGCAATGGCTGGAGGCCCTGGCGTGCCCATTCTTCTCCTTCTCTGCCTCTTCCTCTCTTTCTCTCTCAAATAAATAAAGAAATAAAATATTTTTTAAGTAGCATCAGTGACCCACACACACCTTTTCTACCATTACTCCCTCATCCACAGCCAGAATAGGTCACAGTCTCATAACTTAAAAAGTGTGAACCATGTATTTTAGTGACTGTATCAGGTACTCTCTAGTTGCTAGGGCAAAATACCTGTCCAGAAGCAGCTTGGGGTAGAGGGGAGGCAAGGGTTTATTGTGGCTTACGGTTCTAAGGGGAAGTCTCTCGTGGCAGAGAAAGTATGGCAGGCCTAGGGAGGAAGCCTGTGTCACACTTTCACACCAGCATGGAGGAAGGGGGGTTGAAAGCAATGGATGTAAGTAAGGCTGGGCAATGACACCTCAGGGCTTGCCTTCCTCCAGCAAGATTCACCTCCTAAAGGTTCCACAATCCTCCCAAGCAGCACCAAGAGCTGGGGATTAAGTATTCAAACACATGAGTGTATGAGGGACGGCTTACATGCACCCTACCGCACTGACTAGGAGAGCAAAGGATATTGCAGTTTTTCACATCAGTACCCCCTGACCGACCCTGGCCATGAGCAGAGGCAGGTTGCTGAAAGAAACCACATACCTTGCTTGCAAGTTGCTCCACCAGTCAAAAGGCTGAGTTAGTTTTGTTCCTTGCAGCTCAGCTTAGAGAACGCCAGATGATTCACCAAACCACTCACTCATCCAGTATCTTTGAGACTGGCAGTTCTGTGATAAAACACGGAGTTCAAAACCTCATAAGCAACCAAATAAAATAAAGTTTTGATGAATGCTTTGAAGGAAACACAATGTTTGAAGAGTTTATGTCACAGGGAATCCAAAAGCATGTAAGCAATCAAATAAAATAACAAGGATTTTGATGAATGCTTCTAAGGAAACTTAAAAAGGAGGCCAAAATAAAGAAGAAAAGGGTTATTACTGCCCACCCTGGGGTAATCAAGGTAGGAGAGGTGGATAGGAAAAGAGGGACAGAGGCTGCAGGTAAATCTGGGGAGGTGGGCAGGAATGTGCATTGTACATTTACGTACTTGCATCTTAAATTTTGTCAAACTCTGGAGTCTGATTAGTAATTACGAACAGGTTACTTGGATTCAAAATTACTAAAAGTCCCAGGTTTTGTTTATTTTTTTTACATCTCCCATAAACAATAAAATGACTCTGACTCTTCACAGACTCTCAAACCATAATCACATCAAGACGACCCACTTGGATAGAATAAAACTGGGACAATATGTTGCAGGAGAATTGGATGAAAATTCTCTGAAATTAATTTTCTCACTTCCAGTTTCCTTTAATCACGGAAACAAAGTGTGTGTGCGTGTGTGTGTGTGTGTGTGTGTGAGAGAGAGAGAGAGAGAGAGAGAGGTATGTCAGTTTGGAGGGTTTTGTTGTTTTTTTTTTTTTCTATTTTCAATGTTTTAATTATAAGATATTCACAGATTGCTTTGTGAGGAGGAAAGGATACAGGAGGAAGTTAGGCAGGAAGGAACCATTTTCAGCAATTTTCAAAATAGAAATGTAGACCCTCCTTCTCTATTCCAAACAACATTGCTTAAGCCTCCCTTTCTCTGCTCTCTGCCCCTATTTCTTCTCCATCTAGGGCCCAACTTCTGTGGAGATATTTTCGCCTCTATCCTCATGTTTTCGGGTCTGGATTCAAAGTCAAGAACCTACTCAAGTCAAGCATCCAGGTAATTGGGGCCACCTGACAGGGCCACAGAAACGAGACCTGTTTTCTGCTTCAGGGAAGGGAGAGTCACAGCATGTGTTAGTGGAAAATAGGACAACCTGGTCTTCGTCATCCAGAGCTGTTTGTGAGTAAAGCACGCATTGGCTCCTCCTTCTGAGCACTGTCTTACTACCCTGCCTCCAGGTAGAAAACCTCCAAATACTCTGCTTCAGGAAGTGGGTCTGGGAGGATTCCCAAAAGGAACTGGATTCCAGATGCCAGTAGGAGGGAAGTAGGGGAAGTGGGGCCCGACAGGGCCTGAAAACTAATTCCGAAACGCGACTTCCAGTCTCCGCCAGGCGTGGTGGCGCACGCCTTTAATCCCAGCACTCGGGAGGCAGAGGTAGGAGGATCACCATGAGTTCTAGGACACCCTGAGACTACATAGAGAACTCCAGGTCAGCCTGGGCCAGAATGCGACCCTACCTCAAAAAACCAAATAAGTAAATAAAATAAGATAACCAAACCAAAACAAGACCTCTGGGAAGAACCCACTTTGCAGGTGCTACACTAAGGTCTTTGTGGAAGTTTCAGTCAGCTCTCCCCACAAACTCATTTGTTCTAAGGCTTGGTCCCCAGTGGGTGACAACTTGCAAGGTGGAGCCTTGCTGGAGGAGGTGTGTTGGTGAGGACAGACTTTGGGCTGCGATAGCCCAGCTCCCCCTTGGGAGAGTTTGGCTCACTCTCCTGCTGCTGTCTTCTACCTGTTGTGGCCAAGGTTCCCCCGCCATCATGAACTCCAGGCCAAAGTGAAACCTTTCTTCCCATCAGCTGTTTTGAGTCAGGGGCTCTGTGTCAGCAAGGAGAAGGTAAGTGCAGGAGTGTTCAAAGCGGACTTGGCAACATTGTCAGGAGCTTTGAGAAAACAAAGAAAAGTGACACACAGTAGATGGTCCTTCAAAAATGCCACTGATGATTGGCTGGGCGTGGTGGCACATGCCTTTAATCCCAGCACTAGGGAGGCAGAGGTAGGAGGATCACCATAAGTTCAAGGCCACCGTGAGAATACAGAGTGAATTCCAGGTCAGTCTGGGCAAGAGTGAGACCCTACCTCGAAAAACCAAAAGAAAAGAAAAAGAAAAGAAAAGGAAAGAAAGAAAGAAAATTCCACTGATGGATACATCAAAGTAGAAGAGGGGCTAGTTTGAAAGAAGAGGGGGCTCGGTAGAAGGGAGGTGACGCGGGACAAAGGAGGTGGTAGGGGGATGATGGTCAGGGTACATTGTACATGTGTGTGGAGATTGTCAATGAAATTATTATTATTTAACATGTTACTGATGATTATTGAAGGTCCTTGAGCATCAAAAACCAGCATTAAAGCCGAGCATTGTGGTGCACGCCTTTAATCCTAGCAGAGGCAGGAAGATGGCCATGAGTTTGAGGCCATCCTAGGATGACCAAGTGAACTACAGGTCAGCCTAGGCTAGAGTGAGACCCTACAGCAAAAATAAGAGAAAATAACCAGCACCTCTGAGGCACACAACATGTTGGGTTTAAGGGTAGGGAGAAATCTTCATCCATCTGTGAACACGGGAGGAAGCTTTCCTTCACAGAGGCATTTCTTTAAATCCTCTTGTGCTCCATGGGCCTCCTTAATGAGGTAGGCACCAAGAAAGACTGGCTTTTGCCAGAGTCATATTTTCCTGGCATTTAGCTTACAAGGAAATATCAGTGTTTGTGCAAGTGCAAGAAATGTCAGGACTCTAACCTCTTAAAAAAGAGAGGCTGGGATTTCAAAAATGTCAGGATAAACTGCCAACCAAGTGAAGTCAAACAAGGAGCAGGGAGCGGGCAGGGTGGACGCGGGTTTTGTCATCCCCTGCCCTGAAGGCTCCTCTGTCACACTGGGAGGAAATACACATGTGTGCAAGAAAAACATTCGAAGCTTCAGCAGGATAATCTGTCATCCCTTTCCTTATGTAACCTGGGCCACCACAGCCAGGCAATTCGTTTAGTAAGAAAACAAGTGAAATGGACCGTTTTTCCCCCAAAAAAAACACAGAGCCCTGGGACATCCCACATGCTGCATACCCCTGATAACTTCCCCATGCCCTACCTTAAGCAGGCATCACAACGCAATCACATCACTCCAGGAAATCACTGCCAATTGATACAGATGTCCCAAGAGAAGAAATCCAAGGGTGTCTCTGCCCTTACCTTTTCAGCAGTGGGAAACTTGGCTTCCCATGAAAAGAACTATGGGGCATGTAGCAATTGGGACCTTGAGCTTTGTCCAAGAGCTTAGTGGCAACTTGAGCTAAATCACTAAGAAAAAGGCTACATTTCCTTAAACCAACTGTACATGTCATAAACAGCCTTGTAAGGTTCACTGGATAAATACTTGTATTAGTTATTTTTCTCATCTCTGTGACCAAATACCTAACAAGCAGATTAAGGGAGAAAGGCTTTATTTTGGTTCATAGTTTGATGGGCAACAGGTCATTGTGGTGGAAAAGGCAGGGAGACAGCAGTCAGTCCCTCTGCTTGTTCACATCTTGATGATGGGACACAAAAGCTCTGGCTGGAATCAGAAGTAGGTATCACCTTCAAGGTCAACCTCCAGCAGCCTACATCAGTCAGGTAGGCGCCATGTCCCAAAGATTTCACAACCTCACCAAACAGTGCCCCCAGCTGGGGACCAAGAGTTCAAACACATGACTTTATAGGAGACAATTTCGTATTTGATCTGTAACTATATTTAAATTTTAATTTCATTTGGGAATGAATTTAGGTAAAATACATGGAGCTTCCTCCTTTCAGAAAAAGTGAACTTGGAAGCCAGGCATGGTGGCACATACCTTTAATCCCAGCATTTGGGACACGACACAGAGGCAGGAGGATCGCTGTGAGTTCAAAGCCACCCTGAGGCTACATAGTGAATTCCAGGTCAGCCAGGGCTAGAGCAAGACCTTACCTTGAAAGAAAGAAAGGAGGGAGGGAGGGATAGAGGGGGGGAGGGAGGGAGGGAGGGAGGGAGGGAGGGAGGGAGGGAGGGAGGGAGGGAAGAAAGGAAAAAAGGAAGGAAGAAAAAGAAAGGAAGGAAGGAAGAAAGAAAGAGGGAAGAAAGAAAGAGGAAAGGAAGAAAGAAAGGGCTGGGGAAATGCCTTAGTGGTTAAGGCATTTGCCTGTGAAGCCTAAGGACACTGGTTCAATTCCCCAAGACCCACGTAAGCGTTATGCACAAGGAGGCACATGCATCTGGAATTCACTTGTAATGGCTGGAGGCCCTGGTGTGCCCATTCTCTTTCTCTCTGCCTCTTCGTGTCTCTCTCTCTCTCTCTCTCTCTCTCTCTTTCTCTCTCTCTCTCTCTCTCTCTCTCTCAAATAAATAAATAAAATATTTTTAAAAGACACAAAGAAAGAGGAGGGAGGGAGACAGGGAAGGAAGGAAGGAAGGGAGAGGGGAAGGGAGGGGCAGGGCAAGGAAAGGAAGATAGATGAAGTCACTTGCCCCAACAGTTTTCCATGCACTTCTCAAAATGCCGCATCCCTTTCCACTCAACACGCCTGAGGACCCAGGAGGAAGGGACAGGAAGAACATGGTTGCATAAGTATAAACCTCATCAGCAGTGGAGCACTGTGGCTATTTAAAAACGACTTCCAAGTAACCAGTAAATGGCTAAGAAAAAGTATAATTCTATTTGCCTGAATCTTTATTTAAATACTCCTTTTCAGCATGATTCTACTCCAAAACAGTCACATGCTGGGCTTCACATATAGGTCCTTGTCACTGAATAGCTCTCAAGCATGAACTACAGGCCAAAGATAGAATCATCTCACAGAGAGACAAGGAAAAAAAAAAAAAACTGGCCATTTGTCACTGAAAGCATTCGGATAACATATCTAGAAAACAAAGTCAACTGCTATGAATTAATGCCAAGGTTTTCATCCAATCACCATGCAGCCATTCTCATTCAATGGACACTGAGGTCAGGCAGATCATGCCCTGCTTAATTGAGAAGAGTGGGTACCAAACTCAAGTCCCTGGAGGTGCCTCAGGCTGCCCAACTGTCCGCCCCCAAAACTATACAAATGCGTCAGTCAGACCAGCTCTTCTGTCACCTCTCCTTCAACTCAATGATGTTCCACCTGAGGAAGGGCTTCACTATGACAACAAACATTTTGATTGCATGGCAGAAATCAGTATGAAGCCTCCACAAGAATCCAAAGGTAGATCTGCCATTTGATCTGGCTATACCACTCCTGGGCATATGCCCCATAACACTCTATGCTTTATTTACAGAGATCCTTTTAACCCCATATTTGTTGCTGCTCTGTTCACAATAGCTAGAAATTGGAAACTGGCCAGATGTCCATCAACTGATAAATGGATAATTAAGATATGGTACATACACACAATGGAATTCTACTCAGCAGTAAGTAAAAATGAAATAATGACATTTTCAGGAAAATAGATGAACTGGGGGGCGGGGGGGAACCATAGTAAGTGAGATCCCACAGGCTTAGAAAGACAAATGCCATATTCTCTCTCATGTGCATTTCCTAACATAGAACAGCTTGATTTGTTTGAAAGCTATAATAAGCATCAGTAGTACTGGCAAGGAACTAGAGTGAGGGGAAGAGAGAGCGAAAACAGGGAGGAGTGGGAGGAGGTACTTGACAGACAAGCAGAGGGACAGAGCACGGGATGTGGAAGGGCCATGGGATAATGGGGAGGACGAATTTGCACAAAAATAATGACAGCAAGAATCAGTACCATAGAAACCTTTTTCTTGGTTATCTAATTTAAAAATATTACTTTTTTGTGGGTTTTCAAGGTAGGGTTTCACTCTAGCCCAGGTTGACCTGGAATCATTCCCACTATGTAGTCTCTGGGTGGCCTCAAACTCAAGGTGATTCTCCTACCTCTGCCTTCCAAGTGATGAGATTAAAGGTGTGTGCCACCACTTCTAGTGATAACTTTTAATAAGGTAGGAGAATTGTCAGACAGAAGTGTCCTATGGGGAGTAGAAAAAGCTCAAATCTAAAAGCACTGACTCTGGCTGGTAATTTCCAGGGCCAGACTGGGTTACATGCCCCCAAACACACACACACAGAGAGAGAGAGCTGTTGGTAAGTGAGGTCCCCAAAACAAAACAGACAATTACCACTTGTTTTTCCTCCAGAGCTAAATGGTAAGATCCTATTGCTGAAGACACCACAGGATGTGAACACAGGATAATGTGGTGTCATGCTGGAACTGAGAAGGAAGCCAGCTCCCTGATAGCTAGCCCTCATAGTGCTAGAAAGTGCTATGTGAGCTGCTGGTGGATAACAAATACCAACAACATGAGCAAGCAAGGGATGCTGCAAGCAACCAAATCAACCAGCCAGGCAAGATGTACACACTGTGCAATAGTGGCACACAAGCAATGGGGCTAATCAACTGCTCTCCAGTGGGATATGATGTCTGCTCAGTGAGAAGGAATTCACATCTGGTGCTGAGAACCAAGTCAGAATCCTGTGAGTAGGAAGGTCACAGACACCAGAGAAACTTCCACTAAGAAGAGAGGGTATACCCACCAAAAAGTCTTTGAAAAGACTGTGCTTATCTCCTTTGATCCATGCTGCGCTCTCTCACTCTTGGATAATCTGCTTTTTACAGATGGCAGAGAATAATGGGGAGAATGAAGATCCATCAATGAAAAAAAAGATAGCCAACAGCCTAGCATGAGATGAGTCATCTCTATCACATCTGCCAGGGCCCAGGAGACACTACAGAGGAAGTAGTGATTTAAACATGAGTGCTGCTCTCACTGCTAGCCTGACAACCTCCTCCAGGTAGATGGTGGGAGACACTTTGGTAGACTCGAAATTCAATCAAAGCAGAAATTCAGAGGATGCAGAGCCCAACTCTAAAAGGGGCTTATAACATGCCCACCAAGGTTCAGAGGACATTACAGAAGAGGGGGAAGAAAGCTTGTAAGAGCCACAGGGTAGGAAGGTGTATCCTGAGGCATTGCCCCCTTCAGAAATTCACTAGTGCATTCATGATCCCACAGCGAATACAAATAACCCAGATGCAGAGGATTTTCAGTGGAATGGGGGAAGAGGAGAGGGGGTCTATCAGTAGAACCTGATGAGAATATGACCAAGTTGCAATATATTCATACTATAAAGTAAGTAATAGTAGTAAATGGCTAAAATTCATTTTTAAAAGATTATTGCCATATAACCTAGTGAGTGGTCATACAGCAACATGGCTCCCCAGAACCAAGACAACAAACACAGCACTGGGGGACTAAATGTTCCTGAATCAAAGTAGGATGTGCAATCTTTTTACTTTTAATTTGGAAATAATTTTAAGCTCAGAGAAAAATTATATGGATGAAGGTTATAAAAGAAAGCCACTGGGCATGGTGGCACAAGCCTTTAATCCCAGCACTCGGGAGGCTGAGGTAGGAGGATCACTGTGAGTTCAAGACCAGCCTGAGACCACACAGTGTATTTCAAGTCAGCCTGGTCTAGAGCAAGACTCTACTTTGAAAAATAAAAGGGGGAGGAAAACAGACCAGAATACACCAAGTGTTGTTTTTTTTTTTTTATTTCAACCATAATCCAACAGTTGTTAACCATTTATTCATTTGCTTTACCACTTGCAGTCTCTTTCATGCCCTCTCACCTTTCTTTGTTGTGTGTGTGTGTGTGTGTGTGTGTGTGTGTGTGTGTGTGTGTGTATTTCCCTCAAACCATTTTAGGAAAATTTAACACTTCATAGCCTCTTTTCCCTAAGTAAATCAATATATTTTCTATGAATATAGATTCTCTTACATAACTAGAGTATGGGTACCAATCCCAGTAAATTTAACCTAAAAGAATATTTTCATCTAAATCTACTCTCCCTATCTTATTTTTGCCAGTTGACCCAATAATGCACTTACAGCGCTATCCCCTCCAGGGTAGAAGCCAGTCTAGAGTCAGGACTGAACCTAGCTGTCATGCCTCTTTTTCCTGCCCTAATTCAGAACATTTCCAGAACCTTCCTTTGTCATGCGTGATGACGTTTACCAAGTGTGGACCTCTCCCCAGCCTTGATTTTAATAGGATTTTTCTCGTTTAGACCATGTCTATTTCCTCATGGTTCAGGTTATATACCGTTGGCCAGAACACTACTACTACACAGGTGCCATTGCACCCTTCCCAGTGAGTCGTACCCAACCTCACTGCTGATGACTTCCCCACAGTAGATGTTGTACTTTCCTTCTTGTTGCTGGGACAGAACACCAGCCCCGAGCAGCTCATGGGATGCTGCTGGATATGAAATCAACCAGCCAGACAAGATCTATACACTCGTGCAATAATGGCACTCAGCGTAGGCAAGGAAGCACTGGCTCTCTAATCGGAAAAGAGATCCACTCAATGGCAAGGAACTCATGAATGGTACTGAGAACAAGGTCAGAATCCTGAGGAGATGAGGGTCATGGACTCCAGAGAGAAGCTCCCTCTAGTCTTTGGCCAAAAGGATACACCCATCAAAGTCTCTCTTAATTAACTATGTTTATCCCCTTTAGCCCATCCTGCCCTCACTCTCTGTTGGAGAATCTGTTTTTGCTCTTACAGAAGGCAATGAAAACAGGGGACAACGAAAATCCATCAACATGACAAGAAAAGATAGCTGATTTCCTATCATAAGATAAGCCACTTCTTGCACATCAGCCAGGATCCAGGTGAAGCCACAGAGGAATTGGCGAGTTAAACGTCGGTTCTGCTCTCATCGTGAGCCTGACGACCTGTGCCAGAGAGATGGTGGCAGAAATGAGGACACTCAAAATGTATCAAAGCAGAAATCCCGAGGTTGCTGAGAGCTCAGCACTAAAGCAGAGTGAGAGAGCACACCTGCCAAGGCTCAGGGAACATTGTGGAAGAGGGGCAGAAAGACTCAGAGCCACGGCATAAAACGAGTATCCTGAGGCATTGCCCCCTGTGGCGGTTTGATTCAGGTGTCCCCCATAAACTTAGGTGTTCTGTGTTCTGAATGCTAGATTCCCAGCTGATGGAGATTTGGGAATTAACGCTCCTTGGAGGCAGTGTATTGCTGGGGGCGGCCTTATGGATATTATAGCCAGTTTCCCCTTGCCGGTGTTTGGCACACTTTCATGTTCCTGCGGTCCACCTAATGTTGGCCAGGAAGTGATGTCCACCCTCTGCTCATGCAATTGTTTTCCCCTACCATCTTGGAGCTTCCCCTCGTGTCTGTAATCCAAAATAAACATTGTTTTTCCCCCTAAAGCTGCTCTTGGTTGGGTGATTTCTACCAGCAAAGCGAACCTGACTGCAACACTCCCCCACCACAGTGACTGACAGCTGTTCTCATAACTCATAACCCGATGGAATAGCAGTAATTTCACTGAGGAGGGTCCTCAGGGGGATAGGGAAAGGGATGAGGGAAATGAGACCAACACATGATTTGTCCACACAAGAAAGTTTCTAATTAATAAAAATAAAAAAGTTTATCTGGGCATGGTGGCACACACCTTTAATCCCAGCACTTGGGAAACAGAGGTAGGAGGATTACCATGAGTTTGAGGCCACCCTGAGGCTACATAGTGAATTCCAGGTCAGTCTGGGCTAGAGTGAAACCCTACCTCAAAAAACAAAAATGAATAAATAAATAAATAAACAATTTTTAAATATTTTATTGATTGATTGATTGATTTGAGAGTGAGAGAGAGGAAGAGGCATTAGGGAGAGAGAATAGGTGCACCAGGGCTCCCAGCCACTGCAAACAAATTCCAGGCACATGCACCACCTTGTGCATCTGGCTTACATGGGTCCTGGGGAAATTAACCCAAGTCCTTAGGCTTCACAGGCAAGCACCTTAACTGCTAAGCCATTTCTGCAGCCCAAAAAACATTTAAAAAAATTAAAGAATTCTTATCTTTGAATAGCCTCAACAATGAGTGTATTGTCCACCTTTCAATATTCGGCAAATCTAATGGGGCAAGTTTCAACTTTAAAGAAATAAATTTATGCACATTAAAGATTCATAGTGGGAAAGCTGGGCATGGTGGTGCACGCTTTTAATCCCAGCACTCAGGAGGCAGAGGTAGGAGGATCACCGTGAGTTCGAGGCCAGCCTGAGACTTCATAGTGAATTCCAGGTCAGCCTGAGCCAGAATGAGATCCTACCTCAAAAAAAAAAAAGATTCATAGTGGAAAATAGAAACAGTACATAGAACCATCACTGGAGAGAATGGAAGCGTGAGAGATGACCTATTACATTTTTTATTATAAAAGCATTGTCTGGACTGACAAGTATCATGAGAATCAGGCCAGGAGGCACACCCATCAACACTTTGGAGGCAGGAGGATCAGAAGTTCAAGGTCATACTCAGCTACATAACTAGTTTGAGGCAAGCTTAGGCTATCTGAGACCCTGCCTCAAAAAGAAAAACAAAGGGGAGGAGGTTACAATGGAATGAAAAAAGAAAGAAACTAGAGCTAATAGATTATGACTTAATCTCTGAAATTACAAGGATTATTAGCCTAACAATATATGTATGAAAAATCAAGTCTTGATAAATGATGGGTAAATTCCAAGGTTTCCCAGTTACACGAGGACAGAGTAACTTGCATTTTGCCCTTCCTCTTAAACTATTACCTCTGTACCCTGCATGAATTATTCAATGACATTTTCTCATTGAATTAGTTCTTTATTTGCAAGTTTGTCTTCTCTCCGAGACTATGAGCTTCTTCAGCATGAAATGATTTGCTATATCTTCAGCATAGAAAAGTTGTAAATGGGGGTGACAAAAGAATAATGGAAGGGCATTATAATCAAAATAGATTAGGTATATGTGTGAAAATTGACAATGAAAGGTTGGGTTTGGGTTTTTTTGGGAGGAGGGTTCGAAATAGTGTCTCACTTTAGCCCGGGCTGGGCTGGAATTCAATATGTAGTCTCAGAGTGGCCTCAAACTCACGGCAATCCTCCTACCTCTGCTGGGATTAAAGGCATGTGCCACCACACCCAGCTCTGACAATAAAAAACTTTTAAAAAAGAAAAGGTACATATAAATTTTGTCCCCAGCAATTAAATCTTGGTTGACAGCCAGGGAGATGTGTTATGGAAGAAAGAATTATTCAACAACAATCTAGAATGGATTATCATATAACAAAACATTAAGGTTTCTTCTAGAATGGAAATTTTGTTTGGACAACAAAATTCCCAGTTGAATTCCCATAGCTTCTCCTCTTAATTTGTTAAACAAGTATAGTTTCTAAACATATATTTAAATACAACTTCCAAGGGCTGGAGAGACAGCTCAGCAGTTAAAGCACTTGCTTGCAAAGTCTGACAGGCCTGGTCTGATTCCCCAATACCCATGAAAGCTAGATGCACAAAGTGTCACATGCATCTGGAGTTCATTTGCAGTGCCAGGAAGCCCTGAAACACTCATGCCCACTACTATCTTTCTCTCTGTTTCTGTGTCTCTCAAATAAATAATTAAACGATATATTAAATACAACCTTCCAGCTTGAGAGATGGCTCAGCAGTTGAAAGCACTTGCTGGTAAATATAAGTTCCCATCAAAATAAAAGGACATCCCAGGCCAGAGATGGCGACTAAAGTCTAATGATCGGGGCTGAGGGAGAACCTTTATGAATTTTGTCAAGACTGCTTTAGATGCCTAAGTAAATCTGCAAACCTTGATTACAGGTAACAGTGTCAAATGGCACACAGATGAAAAATTTAAGCGCACCATCATTTACTAATAGGCATTAATGGCTAATGAAACAATCTTATCACTCATGTCATAAATAACTAACCTTGAGAACTAAGAGCTTGCCACCATTTTACATATCATTTCTTTTAATCCCCGTTGCTTTGAGAAATAAGTGTTTTATGAGAGAGAGAGAGAATGGGTACACCAGCGCCTCTAGCCACTGCAACAGAACTCCAGACGCGTGAACCACGTCGTGCACATGTGTCGCTCTGTGAGTCTGGCTCACGTGGGATCTGGAGAGTCGAAAATGGGTCCTTAGGCTCCGCAGGTACATGCCTTAATCACCAAGCCATCTCTCCAGTCTGGAAATAAGTCTCCTTACAGTAGGGAAAACAGGGTCTTACTTTATCCAACACCACTGAGTTCTGATTTTTCTGAGCTTTGTGGCTGCATTACAGTGGCCAAAAGCACTGAGTTTAAATGTAACAAGTTATTAGAATTGACTGGAGAGACAGGAACCCAACTCTAATTAAGGAATTTGCTAATTGCACTTCTCTCTGCAGACATTACTCCATTCTTGGTCTCCAGCCCTGGCGTGGGTTTGGCCCCAACCATGCTCTCTGCACAGCAGTAATGGCAGACAGAGAACATTGTTTCCAAGAAACATTTGACCACAAAACAAATCCCTTCTGTTCTTTGTAGAGCCACATACCCTAGCCTTTGGAGGAGAGAGCTACCCACTACCCCCCAGAACCCTTATGAAGAGCCCGCTTACCTAGCCCCCAAGCTTGCCCGGGCATGGGTTACATAAGGCTCCTAACACCCCAGCGCCCCTTCTGCATTTCCTTCCTCTCTTGGCCCCTTTGGACCTGGTAATGGAAGCTGCTGGCAGCCTACATTCTCAGCAACTAGGAAATCTGAGAAGCATCTCCCAGAGATAACCCCAGAGCCCAAAGGCATTGCCAGTGCTCAGTGGCCACCCCAGGCCAAACGCTTGAAATTGTCAGTGATCAAAACAAGGGGCAAGTTGTCAGCACTTTGATTTTTCTTCCAAGCCCACACGCAGCAATCAATTCAACGAGCTTTCTTTACCATGCACCACTGTTTGAGGCTAAGCAGAATCAAGAGAAAAGAAAACTGTGGAGAAAAGAGTGGCATGAGTGTAGAGGTCTTGGCATTCTCGTGGTGCCACATGGCACAGCGCCTGTGGGCACAGGTTTTGGAAACAGTTGCCTGGGTCCAAATTCTGCCCTGATTATGACACTTGGGACAAGAAAATACCCTTCCCCATGCCCCATCTATTTTTCCTCAGTGCTGTGACAAAATACCTGAGCAAAAGCACATAAGGAGGTGTTCCTTTTGGCTCACGGTCTGGAGGCACAGTCTACAGTGGCAGGAGCTAGAAGCAGCTGGTCACATTACGTGCACAGTTAGGAAGCAGACAGAGATGGATGCTCGTGCTCAGCCGGAACCGCAGCCCAAGGAACATTGCCGCTCACATTTAGGGTAGGTCGTCCCCTTCCATGAGCCCAACCTCAAAGCTCCCTCACAGATATGCCCAGAGTCTTGTGCCCCAGGTGCTTTTACATCCTGTCAAGCTGATACCATTAACCATAACAGATAATGATAATAGTGTAGCCTGTCCTCAAAACCTCCCCAGAATTCTCCTCCCATTGGCCACAGAGACCTAGAGGGCTGTAACCAGGACTGGACACACACCTGCCCTTCTGGCTGGATTTTCCTTCCTCCTATTGCACCCCCACCCCCAGCCCCCAGGACAACTCACCTGCTCAACTTGGTCTTCCTTCTACCCAGAAACACTCTCTTTTCCCTTTGCCTACTCGGGATGCTCAGGTCCCACCTTCCCTCCAGCCCCCAGAGACAAAGACACTGATCTCTTACACTTCCAGCTCTACCCTCTTTCCTTCAACCCCTGAAGAATGCCATGGGATGAGAGAGATGCAGATCACACAGGGATATGTGAGGACATCACAGGTGTGAGGACAATCACAAACATCTTTATTTTTCATTTTTAAATCATTTTGTGTTGAGACAACTATAGGTTCGCATGTAGTTATGATAACTGGTAGAAAGAAATCCTCTGTCCCCCAAGCCCGGTGTTGCCCATCATACCACACTGTAAAACTAGAAAACGACATGACACGATCCACTCATGTATCAGATTTCCCTAGCATGGCGGGGGTGTCTATGTGAGTGTGCCTGTTTAGTTTCACAAATTTGGGGGGTTTAGCAGATTTTTATCATGTGTGTAGGTTGGTGTATTCATCACTCTAGCCAGGATATCGCACAGCTCCCACACTACGAGGAACCCCATGTTACCTTTTTGTAATTGTGTAACTTGCCCCCATCTCACATTCCTTCCCTAATCTTGGTCATCTGCGCTGCTACACCTCTGCGATTTGTTATTTCAAGAAGATTGTATTAGTGGACTCATTGGAGATTGACGTTTTTCATTCAGCACGTTTCCGTGAAGATTCATCCATGGTGTCCCATGGGTTGGGGACACATTCTTTTTTTTTTTAATCTTTTAAATATGTATATTTTTATTTTATTTTTCTTTTTTTTAATTTTTATTAACAATTTCCATGATTATAAAAAAATATCCCATGGTAATTCCCTCCCTCCCCCCCAACACTTCCCCCTTTGAAATTCCATTCTCCATCATATTACCTCCCCATCTCAATCATTGTGGGACACATTCTTTTAGACTGCTGAACATAGTCTCCAGTATAGATTATGCCTCTAGTTTCTTGTAAGTTCTTCTCCTTTTTGTTGCTTTTAGAAATGCAAATTTCAGTAGGTGTTTTCTATACATATTTTATTTTATGCTGGAAACCAAACCGTGGCCCTAGTTCAATGGTCCTGTCATCCTTTGGGGAAGAAGCAATAACTACCATGGACTTCCTCCTCCTGGCTTTATTACTGAGGATGAGGCTTCCCACCCATTGTACGGGCGCACGCACGCGTGTGTGCGTGCGTGTGTTTGCATGCACGTACATGCATACCGTGGTGTATATGCAGAGATCAGAGTGCTACTACATTGGTTCTCTCCTTCTACCTTGTTTGAAATAGTCTCTCCCGTTGTTTTGCCAGACTGGGAAAAGCCAGACTGGTTGTCCGCCAGCTTTGGGATTCTCTTAACTCCACCTCCTATTGCAATAGGAATGTTGGGATTACAGACACATGCACCACTTTGCATTCAACTTAAGTGGGTGCCAGGGATAGGAACTCTGGTAAACAGACTTGAAGAGCAAGCACCTTTAACCACTGAGTTATTTCCCCAGCCCCTCTGCCCATTTTAAAACTGCTGGCAACATCTTGCATGAAAGCAAGTAGGAAAGAAATAGAAATCAAAATCAAAAGCAGATTTACTGACTCAAGCAAAGGGACATCAAGCATCTCAAAAGCTCTCCAAATTGGAAGAAAAAATTTTTGCAGTGGTCTCTGTTCTTCACAGAGTTCTTTGGAGGACATTTCTCACAGCCTCATGTGTTGCATTTGATCAGTGTCTACCTAACACACGACACAGTCACTTTCCCCATCCCCAGACACACTTGGCTTTTCAAACTCCTCGGGAAAGGAGACAAGGTTGGTTGATGTTTGCGGCTTGTGATCTGCGATATCCTGCATAAATAACCACTCAAACATTAAGATAAAATTAGTGAAATGTATCAATCAATTCAATCAATGAATATCAAATTTAGCAGAAAGAATTTGTGGAGAAGACGGAGCCCAGATTCATCCTCCAAAGAATGTATAGAATTTTAACCCAGAAGCTGGGTCTGGTGGCCCCGATCTTTAAGTCCAACTACTTGGGAGGATGGTATGTCTGGGCTATAGAGCTAATTCAAAGCCATTCCGTGACTCAGAATAAAACGTAAGGGCTGGGGAGAGATGACTCAGTAAATAGAGAACTTGCTGTACAATCCTAGTACCTGGGATCACATTCCCAGAATACATATTGTCACAATCAGCTTCTGTGCTGCTGGGATAAACCTCCAAACCAGACACAGTTATGGGAGGAGGGAATTTACTGACGCTTACAGATCCAAGGGAAGTTCCCAAATGGCAGAGGAAGCTGCCCTGCTTTCATAGATCCAGGCAGGGAGAAAAGCAACCACCACCAAAACAAGCCTACTCAGGAACCCCAGGCCGAACTCAAGCACTTTGCATATCTTTAGACTGGAATTCAGATCCGCTGCCACACCTCCCACTCCGGCACATGTAAACAGCCACCTGCCACAGGAGGTGTCTATAGCCTTGTAGCCGTTGTAACGGATGTCCCCCAATAGACTCAGATGCTTTAGTCAAGCTTATAACTTGGACTTCCAGCTGCCTGGCTGGAAGAGCTGTCACTATGGGTGGATCCTGGGGTCCAGCCCTAAGGTGTGTTTGGGGGCAGATTTGAATTCCCATCCCAAAAGTGTACAGAGCTACCTGAGCTCTGCCTGGGTCCCTGCTGTTTGCTGCCTGTTTATACATGCTTTTTGTGTTTGGTCGCTGGTGGTGGTTTCTCTCTCTGTTTGGATCTGTAGGAGAAGACCAGCCTCTTCCACCATTACAGAACTTGCCCTGGATCTGTAACCTTGAAATACATCCCTTCCTCCCCTAAACTGTGCCTGGTTTGGATGTCCATGCTAGCAATGGGGAGCTGACTACACAATCCTAGTGTAATTATGGAGAGAGGAGAGGCAAAGACAAGAGAATCCACTGGAAGCTCAGATGCCAGCCATCTAGCCTGGCAAACAGAGCGTGGCCTTAACACCTCAAGGCCCACCACATGAAGGCCCTACCTCCTAAAGGTTCCACAGCCTTCCTTGCCAGCATTACCAACTGAGGATTATGTTTTTCAAACACAAAAGCCTATGGAGGACATTTTAGATTCAAGCCACCCCATTAGTGGACGCACACTAGGACTCATCTCTGTGGCAGCCTTTGCACAGAACTTGTTTGGATTTACATCCAAGGCAAGAAATTCTATCTTTGGATGGAAAATAGTTATTATATAAGACAAGCTTCCAACCCCAAAATAATTAGTGATGGTTAGGGAAGGATTCAGGCCAATTAGGGTTTTTTGTTCACGATTCAATCTTGGCTTCCAATATTCCTGTGAAGTCTCTATGTGATCCAAGACCATTCCTCCCAACCACAGGAGGTCACAGATGAGGGGGTGGGTTGACCCGTGCCTCATGCAGAACAGATGTCCTCACTTCGTGCCAATTAGGAGGCAGGAACTGTGCACTCAGGTTCTAGCCTCTGATTATCTGTTTATGTGAAGTCATATGTAACTGGAACCGCTTTGAAAGCTGAGCTGAGTGGAAGCCAGTCTAAATTATTTCACTTCTAATTATAAGTCACATAAAGTCAGAGTCGTTTGCATGCAAGGGAGAAGGAAACTTCAGAGATTGTCAGGGCTCATAACGTTTCTTAGATGACAGGTGGTTGGAATATTTAAAAAACTTTCTGTGCTCCAGATAACCTTGACTGAAGGAGTGAGCAGGGGAATGATAAGGAAATATGAGCTTTGCATACAAAGTTGGAGCATGTGACCTGATTTGGGAAAAATCATTAAATGTCTAGGACCACTAGGTTTTCTTGGAAGGACACACATGGTATCAAGGGTAGAATCGAGGGTTTTGGTGCTAAAGTAAGTAAGATTTGTGAGTTACTAAATCTCTCAGAGCCTCAGATTACATATCCATGAAGTAGGGAAATAATGCCTCACTGCATAGGTGTTATTCTAAAAACTGAGATAATGGGTGTGAAACCATTCAGCCCTGAGTCCAGAACATGGCTATTTCACACCACATGACAAATATTATCCTTCTGATTATTATTATTATTATTATAAGTCATAATTATATGTTCGGCACGGAAGGTCGGGGCAGAGCTGTTGCTTATGACTAGCTGTCCTCAGGCAGGGAATGTTTACAGCAGCCCAGGAAAATTGGGTGAGAGGAATGCAAACTCCAACTGCCTCGTTATTACCTAAATCCCAAAGCTTTTTGCCTCTTCCCACACTTATCCCAATCCCCAGCCCATCCAGAGTGGCACTTCTCAGAAACACAGTCCAGTATACAACATTCAGAGCTAAGGAATTGAAGTTCAGGAAGAGGTCAGTTTTTCATGATCTGACATGAGAACATGTGTCCAGTCCTGCAACAGCTGACCTGGCAAGCTGACCCATCCCCGAGTCATGAAAGCCAGAAAGAAGGCTCAGCCAGAAAAGCATTCACACTAGACTGGACTCAAGGAAAAAAATAAAAACAGTCAGAAGTAAGGGATGTTACCAACCTATGACAGTCCCCAGTTTGACCAACCCTTGGTAGCAGCATACCCAATGACAGCTTTAATGAACTATAAATAAAACAATTATTTAAACAGTACTCAGTTACCTCATTTGATGAAACCTGAGGGTACCTCCTTGTAAATCCATTGCCTCTCATCAGTTGCCTATAAATTTTAGACATGTCAGTTGCCACCTATTGTCATAGCTAGACATAATATCTTGAGCTGCAGCTTGATAATCCAACCTACCTGCCAAAAAGAAAAACTGTACTAAGTAAGGCAACATTGCAAATGTTTGGACAGTCGGTGTGACGTAGACACAGACCACTCCAGCACAAGCCTGCATCAGAAAGGGTACGCCTCTTTCCGCAGGCCCGGTCCGCCTGTTCCAGCCTGTGTTGGCTGAGTACCAGAAGGGAACCAATTTTTCTTCTCACAGTTGTCGAGAATGTGTATTAGCCAGCTAACACCAGCTTTACACAAAAACTGGAATGCCAAATTTAATCCCGTGTGATTGAAATAAGCTGAGCTCCACATCCGCCTCCCCAAACTGGGTTTAAATGCAGAATTCAACAGGCTTGTAATTACATGCAATGCCACCGTGAGCATGACTACAATACCATTTTACAACACAGAGGAGGACTATTGAGTTCAATTCGCAGGAGAAAGTGCTACAAAGATTTCTTTCCCCATGGGGTAGAGCGTACGTCACAGCATGTATTTTTCTTATAATTAATTTTTATGAAACCAAGCACAGAGGACCAAGTACCCGATTTCCATATTTTTTTAAATGTGCCCTGGGGGACTTCTAGAGAAACTGGAAGAAGCAGGAACAATGATGGGACCAATCCGGATTTCAGCAAATGAGTAAAACGCAATCCCAGTGTGGAGAGTAACTTTGTCTATGGTCTTTAACTTCCCTTTGTCCCCCTTCTTCTATACCCAGTTCCTGACCAAACCGGCTTACACACAACCCCAAATCCACCCAAACGGATGACACTTTCCTGTTTCGAAGGCCCCAAGAGAAAGTCCATATGGTCTTTTGTGTTTTGTTTTGCTTTTGTTTTTCAAGGGAGGGTCTCGCTCTAGGACCTGGAATGCACTAAGAAGTCTCAGGGTGGCCTCGAACTCATGGCAATCCTCCTACCTCTGCCTCCCGAGCTCTGGGAGTAAAGGCGTGCGCCACCACGATCTCGGTGGCTAACATGCCTCATAGTCAGAAAGCTCTGCTTTACCCTCAGCTCTGTGTGCCTGAGGTGAACAGCCGCAAGTCCCCAAAGGCATGTGCACGTGTCAGCCTCTTTCCAAATATGGGCACTGCAGCCCCTCCCCTTACCCTGCCCTGACACAGTTAGTGGGCATTACCACCTGCAAGGCCCCCTAAGAGCCCTGGGAACACAGGCCAGGCAAGTGGGAAGAACAAGCCAAGACCATGCAACAGCTAAAAGCTGGGGTCCCCTACCTCAGCCCTTTTTTAAAAATTTATTTATTTATTTAATAGAGAGAAAGAAACAGGGAGAGAATGGGCACACCAGAGCCTCCAGCCACTGCAAATGAACTCCAGATGCATGCACCCCCTTGTATATCTGGAGAACCGAACAGGGATCCTTTGGCTTTGAAGGTGAGCACCTTAACCACTAAGCCATCTCTCCAGCCCGACTCAGCCCTTTCTATGAGCCTGGGAGGATACCCATCATTAAAGTCCTCCCTCTCTGCTCCCGTGGCCCACATATCCTAGACTGCAAGCCAACCCTGGTAGACAGGATACAGGTGGGCTCAGCTTTTCCCTGCCTCAAGGACCCACAGCCCCAGGCACCTTCTCTTCCCCAAGCTCCCCCCACTCAAGATGTTATTAACTTCTCTTTCCAGGCCCTGGTCCCCAAATATCCATTCTCACCTCCTTTTCTGGTAAATTGAACTACCTATCACTTTCTCCTGCTCCAGACATCTTCATGAGCGGAGAGGAGAGAAGCCTTGCAGTGATCCAAGATTTATTCTCCTTAAAATCACCAGAATATCTTTCTGACCTTCCCTTGCTAAAACAGACAGAAAATAATCTCCAACAGAACACACTGCTACATTTACGATGCACATATTTTGCAGCCTTTAAATTCCCTGCATAGTGGAGATAGACTAAAATTAAGGAATCTTCTCTTTCCTACCACATTCTCCATATAGTCCTTGGAAATCATTGTGGAAAACCTCCCCATTATTCTTTCTCCTCAATTCCTTTACGTGCCAGAGAATTCAGATAAAATTCCGTTGGAACAAAGGCAATTAAGTAAATGTTTTGCATAAAGCAATTTGATTTTCATTTAAAATGTCATTGTGTGATGCCAATGTGAAAATCGTCGATTTTTATTTCAGTAGGTTTATATTTACCCCAACTCTGAATGTAGGACACATTTAAAATTGCTTGTTGGGCAGAGAGCCACAGCTTGAGGCCACATTGCCATGAGTGGCTGTGGTGGGGGGGGGGACCAGGTCTCCTTAAAGGGAATGCCCTTCACAAAGGTGTTCACGAGGATGTCTAATGCTCTAGAACAGGGCATTCGAACACAGGGCGGTGAGAGTAGATGCTTCCTCTTGCTGTCAGCTCTCCCATGTTGAACCCTGTGTTATTTTCTCATCACTGTGGCTAGATATCTGGCAGGAAGCAGCTTGAAGAAGGAAGGGTTTATTTGGGTTTTACAGTTCCAGTGGCTACAGTCCATCCTAGCAGGAAAGACCTGGTGACAGAAGCAGAACAGAGGCGACTGGTCGCGTGGCAATCATGCTGAGGAAACAGGATGAACAGGAAACAAGTCTGGCCCATCCAGCCTCAAGGACCACCACCACCTTCTCAAATAGCACCACCAGTTGGGGACCAAATGTTCACGCGTATGAGCTTATAAGGGGCATTAAGACCACAACATTCTCTAGGTAAGCCAGGGGTGCTCAGGGCCACCACTGACCCCCACGCTCAGTAGCACTCTGTGTAGACCCTCCCCTTGTTTGTTCCCCCGTTAGGCCTACAGTGTCATGGCAAGCGCCGCCCCCACAACCGGACCTCAGCTGTGCCTTACTTAGGGCAAGACTTCTTCCCACTCCTTTTCACCTGAGAATTCTTTATACCACCTGGTTATAAAGGGATATAAAATAGGTCTACAAATCAAACATTAACTGATAATAAAGCATTAAAATGTATTTAAAGCAATTCTTTGGCACACATACAATTTTATCACTTATTAAAGATAAAAACAAATTTGCATACTACTGCGATAGGTATGCTTGTTACTTTTACACAAAGAATTCAATCTTGGCCAGATATTTGATACTTCCAGCACAGAGCATCTTCAACATTTTTCAGAGTTTATCAATATTTTGATTTTATCATCATCAGTGTTAAGAATGTCACTTTGGGGGCTGGAGAAATGACTTAGCAGTTAAGTCACTTGCCTGGGAAGCCTAAGACCCAGGTTTGGCTTCCCAGAACCCATATAAGGCAGATGCACATGGTGGTACATTCATCTGGAGTTCATTTGCAGTGGCTAGAGACCCAGATGTGCCCATATTCTCTCTCTCCCTTCCTCTCTCTCTCTCTCTTAAATAAATTAAAAAAAAATTTAAAAGAATGTCACTTTGCATAAATAAGTAGTATAAAATGGCAGAAGTATGTTTAGGGCCATTTCAGAAAATTGCTAGAAATTCTGTCCTAATTCCAAGCCAAAACTTATCCAGCAATATTTTTATGGAATTCAAATCAACAACTCAAACATTGTAATATTTAAAGCCCAACATTTTAACACAATACAAATATATGCTAATTTTATGCTGTCATGCTAAAGAATGTAACAAACGTTAAAAGTCTTCATTTTTTGGCACCTCAACCATAATATTCCCATAAGAGCAGAAAACTCCATGTATACAGTAAAAACATGGAAATTATGACACACAATAGTCTCAAATCTGAACCAAGGTTGTTCAGGCAACTCTTATAGGTGTGACGTGGTACAAAGTGTGCATGTGGTGTGTTCAGAACTAAGACTGCGCTGAAGTCACACAACGCGACTCAGGTGAATACTGCTAGAAATGTCTGCTGTGGTGGTTTGGTTCGGATGTCCCCCATAAACGTATGTGCTCTGAACGCTAGGTCCCCAGCTGGACGCAATTTGGGAAGTGGATCCTACTGGGGGCACTGTGTTGTTAGCAGCAGGCTTATAGCCAGCTTTCCCTTGCCAGTGTTTGGCACACTCTCCTGCTGCTATTGTCTACCTGATGTTGGCAAGGAGGTGATGTCCAGCCTCTGCTCATGCCATGGTTTCTCCTGCCATCATGGAGCTTCCTCTGGAGTCTATAAACCAAAATAAACCCTTCCCCCCCCTACCCCCCCCCCCCGCGCGCCAACAAGCTGCTCCTGGTCGGGTGCTTTCTGCCAGCAGGGTGAAGCTGACTACACCACCTCCAATTCATTATATGTTTGACTTTGAATTGATTTTCAATTATTGCATTTCAGAAACCTTTTGCTGCTGCCAAATTGACTTTAACCCCCACATTCAGTTACACCACCAGTTAAAAAGCATTGCTTTGTAGGTAAGAGGATCATCATGATTCCGAGGCCACCCTGAGACTACATAGAGAATTCCAGGTTAGCCTGACCTAGAGCGAGACCCTGCCTTGAAAAAAAAAAAAAAACAGTGCCTTACTGGGTGGCACATGTTTTTAATCCCAGCACTCAGGAGGCTGAAGTAAGAAGATCATTGTAAATTTCAGATCAGCCTGGGTTAATGTGAGCCTCTACCTTGTAAAAAGAAAGAGAGAGAGAGAGAGAGAGAGAGAAGAAAGAAAGGAAGAAAAAAGTAAAAGGAGGAGGGAAAGGAGAAGAAGCTGTGCCTGGGGAAGAGACCCAAGTCTTCTCTTGGCCACAGCAGTAATAGATGACCAGGGATCAGAGCCTCATGGGTAAAGACAGCAAAGTCCTCCAAGAGGGTAAGAGCCCTCCAGAGACAAGAGCAGGGGCTGGAGCTGTGCCGGTGAGAGTCAAGGAGTGGGGAGAGAGAGCATTGTGGTACTGGAGCGAGATCAAGCAGGGTTTCGAGCACCAAGGGAGAAGGCAGACTCCACCTGAAGGGGTTGTAACACCAGAGCAATACGATCAACCATGGACGTGGGGGAGACAACTCCAACAGGCAGGATAGATTGCTTGAGAAAGGAGGGTGTGGGGGTGGGGGGAGGCTGCAGACAGAGGAGTAAGGAAGACACCACCGTGTTTGGGTTCAGATGAAGAGGAGGATGGCGCTTCTGCCCACCCTCTCCACCTGGCACTTCTACCTGCCCCATCTGCCCTTTCCCACTCCTGGGAGGTCCTTGCTGAGTAGCCCCACCCAGGACTAATGAGGACCGTGTCAGCTAACGTTCTCCCTCTCTAGCCCCGATGCCCATGGAAACGACTTGGGGTAACGGCTTTGTTGAAGACCAACTCTGTCCCAGTGTGATTATTTACGTCCTCAGTCCCCGGGGAGGCAAGGGCATTGGAAGCAAATGGCTCACCAGCCGACACTGTGGGGGCAACCTCCTTTGAGTGACCCTAGCAGCCAGGTGCATGGGCTTGGGTTCCCTGGCTGGCAGGAGGCTGGTGCTCCACGAATGGCTCAGGCGTGGTTCCATGCAGTGTCTTGCTCTTCATTTCACTGTAGTCATCACCTTTTGGCTCCTCCCCTTTCTACGGTGCCGTTTGGTTTAGCTTGGGAAACACTACCTCAGTGGCAGCCAGGGGAAGACCCTTGCCAACCTCTAATGCCAGCCTGCAGCATTCACCTCGAGTCTCTGTGCTACACTGTGAAATGGCACCGGCTTTGTACCAAGGGCACTGAGTGCAGTCGGGGTGATAAGGCGGGGTGTCCTGGGCTGTGACCAACTGTGGCTCTGAGGCCCCCTGCATCCTCACTGCACCCTCCTTGGCCCCGTGTGGCAGTCTACACCGCCACCACCCTCCCTGGGGATCCTCACCGAGGATCAGACTTGTGTCACAGGCTGTCTGTTCCTGGACTCTCCCAGCTCCCTCCCCCTAGGCATCTCCTCTCATAAAATCCTTACGTGGTTAATCCTGTTTTGACATAGGCGTCCTCAAGGACCCAGATGAACACAGCTTTCAGAAAAGAGCGACGACCTGGTAGATTTGGAACATGGGACCCTCACCCCCTCGTTCTCTCACGCCTCAGGTGTTCTGGGGGCTCACCGTGTGCCTGGCACCGAGGTGAGGCTGGGAGAGCAATGGCAGTGTTCTCAGGAGGGCGAGGGGAGGAGCGAGAGGAGCTCCAAGTGAAGTGGAAACTCGCTAATCCAGCCACAGCCCCGGCCAGTGCCAAGAACCCAGCCTGCTTCAGAAAACTGTGTTGTGTTGTGTTTTGTTTTGTGTTTTGTGTTTTGTTTTTACACTGCCCCCCACACACACCCATTATGGATGACAAATATATGGGGGCCAAGGAGACAGCGCAGTCAATGATGGTACAGTGCTTGCCTCACAAGCATGAGGATCTGAGTTCAATCCCCAGCACCCACACAAAAATGCTCTGCATAATGACATGTGTCTGTAATCTCCGCACTGGGGAAGCAAAGACAGGCAGGTCTCTGGACTCTCTGCCCAGCCAGCCTAGCCTAACTAATGCACTTCAAGTCGATGAGAGACCCTATCTCAAAACGAGGTGGAGGGCTAAAGAGATGGCTTTGTGGTTAAGGCGCTTGCAGGCAAAGCTGAAGGACCCAGGTTCAGTTCCCCAGTACCCTATATAAAGCCAGATGCACAAGGTGGCACATAGTCTAGGGTTTGTTTGCAGTGGCTAGAGGCCCTGGTGTGCCCAAAGTCTCTCTGTCTCTTTCTCTCTCTCAAAGAAATAAATGAAATATTTGGTTGGGAGTGGTGGCGCACGCCTTTAATCCCAGCACTCGAGAGCCAGAGGTAGGAAGATCGCCATGAGTTCGAGGCCACTCTGAGGTTACATAGTGAATTACAGGTCAGCCTGGGCTAGAGCAAGACCCTACCTAAAAAAATGAATAAATAAAGTATTTAAGCCGGGCATGATGGTGCACACCTTTTATTCCCAGCACTTGGGAGGCAGAGATAAGAGGATTGCCATGAGTTGGAGGCCACCCTGAGACTCCATAGTGAATTCCAGGTTAGCCTTGGTTAAAGTGAGACCCTACCTCAAAAATTCAAAAAAAAAAATTTAAAAAGAGGTGGATGTTATTCTAAGGAACTTGAGATTACTCTCTGTCCTCCACATGCATGCACACACATGCAAACATGCATATACACAAATGTGCACACACACATTAGTTAAAATAAACTGGTAAATGTGTGGAGAACACATAGCATCTTCGATTGACAGGACCCAAAACAGGTAAGCTAGAAAAGGAAGCCGTGGGATTCAAAGCCACCCAGGAAATGCATACACACACATGTATAATCAAGATGAGTGATTAAAAAGGTGTCCTTATAACAAGCCTTCATCATGAAAACCCATAAACTCGCTGTCAATCAGGTGCTCTTGTCAAAGTGTTGTTTTTAATCAATTTAGACTTTTAATGAAAATGAATCCTGGGGCATGAGAAAATGTTGTTAACCAACCATGTCGCCTAATCATAGCTAACGAGGATTCTCATACTTAAACTTGACTGAGGATTAACGTGCTGACGGAAAGTTTATTAAATGAAGTCGTTGTAACAACACAGCCAGGGAATGCTGCTGGAAGCAGCTCAAGGCTTCTCAGTGGGTGTCATTGAACTAAGAGCGCTGAGTTGATGGGTCTCCATAATCAGGTTAATCTGCCTTTTCATTAGGATCTGGGGGAAATGGCAAAAGGGAGTTTCAACATGGTCTAAAGACAAGGTAGATCCGATGAGTGATGAGGGAGAATCTCTTTATCCCACCACGAAAATCAAGGGGCCTGAAAGTGGTTAAGCCTCCACATATGTCACTGGCAAGATAAACACCAAAGAGCGTTTACAAAAGCACATCTGTAAGAGAGCAAAAGAGGAAAAAAAATGCAAACTTGGCCGTCTCATCAGGCCAACTTCATGTTGCTACACTGTGGCTTATCCAGATGTTAGGAGACAAAGGCATTTTTTTTTTCCCTCATGTATCCCAGTCTGACCTTGAACTTCTGAGTCTCCTGCCTTCTGCTCCCATGTGCTGGAAACGTGCACCACCATGCCCAGTTTATGTGGTGCTAGGCACCAAGCCCAGGGCCTCATGCATGCTACCCAGGACCGTACCAACTGAGCTGCATCCATAGCTCCCAAAGGCAGCTGTAGTTATTTTTATTTTTTAGCTATTTTACTTATGTATTGAAGAAAGAGAAAGAAGCAGATAGATGCAGGTAGAGAGAATGGGCACGCCAGGGCCTCCAGCCACCTCAAATGAAGTCTGGACGCATGTGCCACCTTGTGCATCTGGCTTTATGTGGGTACTGGGAAATCGAACCTGAGTCCTTTGGTTTTGCAGGAAAGTGCCTTAACTGCTAAGCCATCCCTACAGCATCCCCCACCCACCCACAAGACATTTTTTAAATTTTTTTCTTTATTTATTTATTTATTTATTTGACAGCGACAGACAGAGAGAGGAAGAGGAAGAGGCAGAGAGAGAGAGAGAGAGAGAGAGAATGGGTGCGCCGGGGCATCTAGCCGCTGCAAACGAACTCCAGATGTGTGTGCCCCCTTGCGCATCTGGCTAACGTGGGTCCTGGGGAATCGAGCCTCGAACCAGGGTACTTAGGCTTCACAGGCAAGCGTATAACCGCTAAGCCATCTCTCCAGCCCCACAAGACATTTTTAAAGGTTTTCCTTGGACAAGGAGATTTCAGAGCCAGGTCCAGGCAAAACAAGATTAAAGCAACTAACTGTCTGCAGCTCCCTGCCTCCCAGGTGCCTATCCTGGAGCGCCCTCCCCTTCTCTGACCTGAGGTGCCTTAGCCAGGACCCACCAAGGAACGGCGAGGCTGGGGATGTAGCTCAGTGGTAGAATGTTTGTGTGGCGTGCACGAGGTTCTGGACTCAGTCTTCAACTCCATAAAAACAAGCAAGTAAGAGGAGGGAGAAGGGTAGCCACTTCGTCCTCCACTCAGCCATCCTCTTCCCCATTAACACAAGCCCAGCACAGTGAGTTCTTTGAAGATTTCCTAAGAACAGTAGCATCTGAGTTGACGCCAGCCCTGTCCTGTTCCACAGCCCTCCTCTAACATCTCCACATGCTTAGTGCAGTCTGGCTCCTCCTGACTCTGTCTCACAGCTTGCGACAGGGGGAAAGAGGGAGTCCAGGGAGAACAATGAAGATACAGGCTGGCAGGGCCCCCTAGGCTGTGCATCCAGGCCATGCATCCTCTGGCCTTACACAAGGAGGGGAGCCTGCACAGGGAAAAGGTATGCATCTAGTTTGGTATCTACTGTTTAATTTAGCACTATAACGTACACAGTTAAAGTGAAAGCTGGGAGCTAAAGAGATGGCTCAGCAGCCAAGGCACTTGCCTGCAAAGCCTAATGACCCCAGTTCGATTCCCCAGTGCCCACATATAGATGCACAGAGTGGCACTTGCATTTGGAGTTCATTTGCAGCAGCTGGAGGCCCTGGCATGCCCATCTTCCCCCCACATCTCCTTACAAATAAAAGAAAATGAAAGCTGGTTCGTGATAGCATAGGCCCCCGTGAAGATCATACTTCCCTTACATATTGGTTTATATATCCCCAAAATATCTGACCTTCCCAGATATCCCCAAATATAGTATCTAAATAGCTTAACATTTTCTAAAGGCCCAAAATATAAACATTAAGATAAGATGATGTGCCAGGCATGGTGGTACATGCCTTTAATCCCAGCGCTCAGGAGGCAGAGCTAGGAGGATCGCCATGACTTCGAGGCCACCCTGAGACTACATATTAAATTCTGGGTTGGCCTGAGCTAGAGTGAAACCCTACCACAAAAAAAAAAAAAAAAAAAAAAGATAAGATGATGGAAGAAAAGTCTTCAAAGAATTTGAAAAATGGAAAGCTTTGTCTGTGCAAGAGGGTTACAGACAAATACGGTTTCACATCGAGGTCAAGGGTCACAGTTGAAGCATCTTCTCCAACATCACCCAGTCAGTGCTGGGTCCTTTCCACTACACTTTGGCCCAATGGTGAGTCCCTGTCTGTCCTATGAAGAAAAAGAGACTCACTTTTGAAATTCTCAGTCCTGAAACTAGAACTCCTGTAGGAAACAAAAAAAAAAAAAAAGTTTTATCAGGTATGTTTTTAGCCCAAATGTTTTCCCGCAGGAATCTGGAGCAATCTCTCGCCTGGGCCCTCCCAACTCCATCCTTGACTCAGCCTCTGGCTTGATTTCGTTGCGGTTGGAATAAAGAGCGAGGAGGCGGCAGAAGGCGATGTAAAGGCGTCTTTAATAAGCGTAAGCCGACTGGCTGCTAAATCCCTTTCAAGAGTTGGAGCCCTGGCTGTCTCACTGCTTTTCAGTCAAATTACAGGGGATGATGTTTTGGATGATTAGGTCTGTGATGGAACTGGTTATAGAAGCTATTTCAGACCCCACAGTGGTTCCCACTTAAGTCTGAACACGGAGCCCTGCCAACGACACTCGATCTAAAGCGATTGCAACTCGTTCCGCTCTTCTGCACACGTCAATATTCTCTCCTTTGCAGAGGTAATCAATAACTAAAGAGAAAGGACAGCAGGCCCTGGTGCTCAAGATGCATGGTTGGCAGGCTCTGGCAGCATGAGATACGTCTGCACTCCTGCAACCTGCTGCTGCATCTGTTGGCCCTAATTAGCTGGGTTTTGTTAAGGCTATAGGCTGTCCTCCGGACTATTTTTGTTCTCTGTTTACTTTTTTTTTTTTTATTTATGTATTTATTTGAGAGCGACAGACACAGAGAGAAAGACAGATAGAGGGAAAGAGAGAGAGAATGGGCGCGCCAGGGCTTCCAGCCTCTGCAAACGAACTCCAGACGCGTGCGCCCCCTTGTGCATCTGGCTAATGTGGGACCTGGGGAACCAAGCCTCGAACCGGGGTCCTTAGGCTTCACAGGCAAGCGCTTAACCGCTAAGCAATCTCTCCAGCCCCTCTGTTTACTTTTGAAATTAATTTTTTGCATCCCAAAGCATGCCAGGGCTGTTATTACAAAAAAAAAAAAAAAAAACTTCACACAGCATAAAGTGAAGTGGAAGATGTGAGAACAATTGAGTTGCTTTGATGGGCAGCAAACATCAAATCAGTTCATTTAGTCCCAAATATCCATTCTCAAGGTTGAGAGTCCCACAGAGCTCTGAAAAGTCAACTGTTTCCACTGGAAAATTTCCAAATCCTCAGTGCCTGGTGCACTAGAAAGAGATGTCTCTCGTTGTTGTTAACAGGTATGAACTGTGGCCACTGAGTGGTCACGTGCTGTTGTCCTAATTTATGCTTTAGGAGGAACTTTTTTAATTTTTAATTTTTTATTGACAACTTTCATAATTGTAAACAATATCCCATGGTACTTCCCTCCCTCCCCCACTTTCCTCTTTGAAACTCCACTCTCCATCATATCCCCTCCCCCTCTCAGTCTCTCTCTTATTTTGATGTCATGATCTTTTCTTCCTATTATGTCAGGCACCGTGAGGTCATGGATATTCAGGCCATTTTGTGTCTGGAGAAGCACGTTGTAAGGAGTCCTACCCTTCCTTTGGCTCTTACATTCTTTCCGCCACCTCTTCCTCAAGGGACCCTGATTCACCGCAGTGCTGAGCACTCCTCTGTCACTTCTTCTCAGCATCACGGTGCTGTTCTTCAGGAGCACCGTCCACCTTTTTAGAAGACAGAGTATCTCATTTGACTGGAGCTTGCCAATGTAACCAGACTGGCTGCCATCCAGCCCGAGGGTCCTTTCCGTCTCTGCCTTCCCAACACTGACACCCACACCACCCACGGCACCATGCCCCGCATTTCTACATGGAGTCTAGGAATCAAGCTCAGATCTTCATGCTCGCAACCACTTTACCAGTGTTGACTGAGCTATCTCCCCAGCCCCTATCATGGATTTCTACCACGCGTAGAAGGTAGAGACAATGGGGTTAGAGGGATGGCTCAGTGGCTAAAGGTGCTTACATGCAAATCTTGCTGGTCTGGGCTTAATTCCCCGGTATCCACATAAAGCCAAATGCACAAAGTGGAACATGTGTCTGGAGTTCACTTGTAGTGGTAGGAGGTCCTAGAGTCCCTATTCTTTCTCTCATAAATAAATAAAAATATTTTTAAAAGAAGTAGAATGGGGCTGGAGAGATGGCTTAGTGGTTAAGCACTCACATGTGAAGCCTAAGGACCCCAGTTTGAGACTCGATTCCCCAGGACCCACGTTAGCCAGATGCACAAGGGGGTGTACACGTTTGGAGTTCATTTGCAGTGGCTGGAGGCCCTGATGCACCCATTCTCTCTCTCTCTCTCTCTCTCTCTCTCTCTCTCTCTCTCTCTCTCTCTCTCTCTCTCTCTCCCTATCTGCCTTTCTCTCTGTGTCTGTTGCTCTCAAATAAATACATAAAAATGAACCAAAAAAATTTTTAAATAAACTAAAAAAAGAAGGTAGAGGGACAGAAGTGATGGCACGGTGGTTAAAGGCACTTTCCTACAAGTCTGGGTTCAATTCCCCAGTACTCACATAAAGCCAAATGCAAAAAGTGGCACGTGTATCTGGAGTTTGTTTGCAATAACATGAGGACCTGGCATGCCCATTCTGTCTTTTGCTCTCTTTCTTTCTCCCTTTCTCTCTCTCTCTCCCCTTGCAAATAAATATACAACATATTAGCCAGGCATGATAGCACATACCTTTAATCCCAGCACTCAGGAGGCAGAGATAGGAGGAGTCCTGTGAGTTCAAGACCTCCCTGAGACTACATGGTGAATTCTGGGGCAACCTAGGCTAGAGGGAAACCCCACTTCGGAAAACAAAAACAAATATGTATGTGTGTGTATATATATATATATACATATATATATATATATATAATTATATAAATTATATATATATATAATTTAAAAATAAAAGGAAGGTAGATACAACCAACCTGAAGATCACAGAGAACAGTAGTAATTGTCTTAAAAACAAATAGATAGGAGGCAATACTTCATTTCACTGACTTTTTTTTCCAGACAAGATCTCATTTAGCCCAAGCTGGCCTTGAACTCACTATGTATCTGAAGATGACCTTGAATTTCTGATTCTCCTGCCCCCCACTTCCCAAGTGCTGAGATTACAACCTCATTACCTTTCTAGTATAATTTCACTGTAAGTTATTAATGTTTAAATAATGGCTATAGTTAACAACTGCTCCCCACAAATTCCTGAGACTCTGGCAATCAGTTCTCGTGAGCTGGTATGAGCCAGGTCCAGCACGTCACTAGAGAGGGTCTAGAAGCACAGTGGTGGGGAGAGGGCTTCTGCAGAAACAGAGCGCCTGAGACTTTCGTGTACACGGGTGTTAGTTCTCCAGGACGCTGTCTGCTTGTTAACTCATTCCCTGCTTGGTGGTTGCAGTTGGTGGTTGCAGTGTAGAGACACATGTACACGGCAGAGCTCCTGACCAGGCTGATGGACCTCTTTGTTTTGGTTTTTTTGTTTCGTGTGTGTGTGTGTGTACATGCATGCGTGTGGTACATGCATGTTTGTATGCATGTGAGTGCACATGTGGGCAGGTGCATGTGTATGTGGGGCAGCCAGAGGTTCACAGTAGATTTCCTCCTTAATAAACCTCTTCACCTTAATTTAGTGGTTCTTTTGTTTTTGGTTTTTGCAGAGGGGGGAGTTTGGTTGTTTCTTTATTTTGTTTTGTTTTGTTTTTTTCTCGGTAGGATCTCACTCTGGCTCAGGCTGATCTGGAAGTCACTATGTAGTCTCAGAGTGACTTCAAACTCACTGTTATCTTCCTACCTCTGCCTCCCTAGCGCTGGGATTAAAAGTGTGCCCCACCACACCCAGCATGGCTTGGTTTTTTTCAACTTGTTTATCGACAATTTCCATTAATATAAACAATATACCACGATCAGAACCTCTCCACCACCCTCCCTTTTCCTCTCTCCCAAATCCCCCCTCCACTGAATCTTTCCTTCTTTCATACTAGTCTCTCTTTTATTTTGGTGTCATCATTTCTTTTACTCTATTATTCAGATCTTGGGTAGGTAGTGTCAGTCACTATGAGGTCATGCATATCAAGGCCTTTTTGCGTCCACCTTAAATTTTGAGGCAGAGTCTCTCACTACACCTGGACCTCACCAATGAAACTAGACCAGCTAGTCAGCAAGCCCAGGGACGCTCCTGCCTCCACCAGTGCTAGGATTGCAGGCACACGTGGCCAGGCGCAGCTTTACATGGGTGCCCAGGACATGAATTTGGGTCCTCATGCTTGTGTGTCGAGTGCTTGACAGACTAAAGCATTGTCCCGTCTCATGCTGGACCTCTTCAAAGCTTCTCCTAAACGAATGAGGCTTCAGACCACATAGATGATCTTTCCAGGCCATCAGTTATACCTAAACAGCTATTTTGTTTTGCTCTGAATCCAACCCACTTAAGGAGAGAGATTGTTAAGCATGGCACAAGCTTCTGTGAAGCACCTCTAAGCCCGTGGCTGGTCAGGTTGGCTCCCCAGCAAGCAAAGCAGCTGATATACACAGAATATCACAACGGAAGGCTGAAGGACACCTGAAAGATTGCTTGATAATCATTTAGGGGCTACTCAACCTAGAATGAAGGGGCAAGAGCATGCAGATTCCTGAAACTCATTTGGAGTGCTAAGGTTTAACTCAGCACTAAAAACCCGACTGCCAGAGAAGAGAAAAGAAGGGTTGAGCCCTGAGTGGCACCCAGACCCTCAACTTAAGAGTTGATGGGATCTTGCTTCCAATCCTTTATCTGGTGGCTTAGGAAAGATGCAGACATCAAAATTATTCAAGTCAGAAGGCATCTTATATGATGTCCTTGGAAGATGGAGTAGCTCTCCCATTTGGTCATTGTCTAAGTTATTTTTCTCATCTTGAGCTATGATCAAACACCTGACAAGAACCAACTTGAATAAAGACTTCTCGGGGCTGCGGAGATGGCTTGGTGGTCAAAAGCACTTGCTTGCAAAGCCTGCAACTGGGGTCCAATTCCCCAGCACTTCCATGAAGCCAGAGGCAAGGTGGTGCATGAATGGGTGATCCCAAAGCACCCACCGCGGGAGGCAGAACCAGGAGAATCCAAAGCTTGCAGGAGAACTGGTTCAACTTTTGTTTGCAATCTAGCTGTTTGTTTGTGCGCTGTTTCAAAGAAGGTAGAGCAGAGACATCTCAAAGCTGTCCTCTGGCCGCCACCTACACACAGTGGCATACATGTCCATATGCACATACAAACACACACATACATACTTACTTTATAAAGGACTTTTGGGGGCTGACAGGATGGCTCAGCACTTAACTCACAGCTAGGGGCTATCGTCCATCACAGTAGGGAAGACATGTGGCAAGAGGCTGGGCGTTTCTTTGGGGGGAGGTTGTTGATTGCCTTTTCAGTCTGGATGAATGGGATAGGTTTGTTTAGGAGATTAATCTGCACTGAGTTTAGTTTTAGTAGGTGGTATGTGTCTAGAAAGTCATCCATTTCTTTCAGATTAACACTTTGGTGAAGTTGAGGTTTTGGAAGTATGTCCTAAAGATTCCGTTGGTCCTGTTGTGACCTCTCCCTTTTCATTTCTGATTTTGTTAATTTGAGACTTTCCTCCCACCCCCCTTTGGTTTGATCAAATTGGCCAAGCGTTTAGCAATCGTTTATTTTTTTCAAATAAAAAAATTAAAAATATTTTTCAAAAAGAAAAAGAAATTTGTTAATTAAAAATAAATAAGTAAAATTATCATCACTGAAATACCCAACCAAAAGGTTATCCTGAGAAGTCTTCTAGGAGTAAGGCTCCACAACCAGGGAAATCAAGGTTAAAATGTGAACTCTTGGGCAGGAAGGATGGTTTAGCAGTTAAGGCATTTTCCTGCAAAGCCAAAAGATCCAGGTTTGATTCCCCAGAGCCCACATAAGCCAGATACTGTATCTGCCTCTCCCTCTCTCCCTCCCTCTCTCTCTCTCTCTCTCTCTCTCTCTCTCTCTCTCTCTCCCATAAATAAAATAAATAATTTAAAACATGTGAACTCTTCTGTTTAGTAGTTGTGTGACCTTGAAAAGAGTTGCTGTATGTCTTGGGTCCACAGGATCCTCTCTAGTAACATGAGGATAATAATTTTACCTATATTAGAATGGTATCTGTGGACTGTTTTATATTTGTAAAACAATTAAGACATGAAAAATATTAAATGTATTAGTTTTAACAATAACATGTACATAGCTGGAGTAATGGTTCATACCTTTAATCCCAGCACTTGGGAGGCAGAGGTAGGAGGATCACCAAGGCCACCCTGAGAATACAGAGTGAATTCCAGGTCAGCCTGTGCTACACTGACATCCTAACCTAAAAAAAAAAAAAAAAACATAATAATAATAACATTACAAGCCTGGCATAGTGGTACATTCTTGTAATCCCTGCATTGGGAAGCTGAGGCAAAAGGATTATAAAGTTGAAGCTAGCCTGGGCTACCTGAGACTCTGTCTCGACAACAATATCAAAAACATAGCTAAGAAGAACTTGGGAGGCAGAGGTAGAGGATTACTATGAGTCCGAGGCCACCTTGAGACTTCATAGTGAATTCCAGGTCAGTTTGGGCCAGAGTGACCCTACTAAAAAAGAATACTTTTTAAAAATAAAGAGTGCAGGGCTGGAGGGAGGGCTTAGTTGTTAAGGCCCTTGCCTGCAAAACCAAAGGACCCAGGTTCATTCCCCAGGACCCACATAAGCCAGATGCACAAGGTGGCACGTGCATCTGGAATTCATTTGCAGGGGCTAAAGGTCCTGGCGTACCCATGGTCTCTCCCTCTCTCTCTCCCCCCTTCTTTCTCTCTCTTTCTCAGGTAAGTAAAGAAAAATAAAATATTTTTTAAAAAATAAATAAAGAGGGCAGAAGAGCAATATAGGAGGACACCTGTTCTACTCTGACCTCCACACATGGGTGCACTGGGCAAATACATTTACACACGCACATACACACATTAAAAAACAAAAAAGGCTAACTGATACCGTCCTGGCTCCAGCTGTGTAAAGTGGTGCATGTGGTGAAACATGTCAGGGATGCTGAGGTGAAGGATTTGCCCTCGATGGTCCACAATCCTTTAAGTAAAAGAGACAAGTCACAAAAACAGAGTCTACTGTTGAGTGAATTGAATATTGGCCCATGTCATAGGATAGTGTTTGCCATGAGGAAGTTTTTAGTGTCCCCTTAATACTGTGATCACTTTGTCCCTGTAGTCTTTTCAATGAATTTAAAAGGAGTAACTGGTAACAGTTGGGCCCACATCTGTCTGGAGTTCTGAGAGACAGGAAGCAGACTTAAAGTCATCCCCTCATGAGCCCTCCTGAAGGTGCAGGAGAGGGCCAGACCAGACAGATCTCTACCTTCCTGAACGACCCCAGATCAACGTCAGGCTGCCCGGATCTACCCACAGTCACCCATGTTGTCATTTCAATTAAACATATGGCTGAGGAATCTAATGAAGAAGACTTGAGTGATGGCCACAGAATCAATAGTCTTTCTGGGCTTATCGATTTAGCATTCTCCATGCAGTAGAATTGATTTATGTCCTCAGATTTATTTTGATAACTCAATGATAACTCCACTATTCCTAAATTAATGTCATCTTTTCTTCAGGCCAAATTTTTTTTTTCTAGGTAAGAAAAAAAAAAAAAAAAAAACCCTTACATCAAGCCAAACTGATTTTGCTAAGTAATTCCATGGCTAACAGGATGCCATCAATCAAAGAGAACCAAGTACTACTCTCATTGTAAATCATCCGTGGCATGGAAAAGTACAATGGCATTTATTTGTCAGTATTGAGATTGCATCATTCCAGGGTCTCTTCACTGTCAAAATTCGTATCTTCCGATAGAAATCCTTTTGTCTAATGTGACTTTATATGTGCAACAGATTGTTTAAAAGCTACATTAATTTCCACCTCCCACTGTTTCTGTTTCCAGAATGTATGAGCGATAGGTAAGTCCCAGTTTCTAATGAGCCTGACCTTACTGAATGAGACAAGCTGTCCTCTTTGTGAGATGAGCGTTCATCTCACACACACACAATCAAGACAATTAGTCAATGTCATATAAATGGATATACCTGTAAATGCTTTGTGGGCACAAAAAAAATATTTTTTTTCAAAGCAATCTACAAACCAAAAGGACAAATGGAAAAGTTTTGCAATGAAAGGATGTCAGATTGGGGCAATTCAGTTAATCACCAAGTCCTACCATGTCTACAATGAGTATCTCTGCAATCTAGCCAGCTCTCTCTGGATACAGCCATCTGGTCCAGAGCATCGCAGTGCGTCGGACGCAGCGACAGCCTCCTGGTTTCCCTTCCTTCACCATGCTGCCTCCTTCCATTACAAGTAGAAGGGCTTGATTTTTTTTTTCCAATAAATAAATAAATGCAAATCTTTTCATGACATTATTGCCTACTCTTCTCTGTGGATCTAAGAATAAAGAAAAATGAGCTGTCTAAGTGGTCCAGGAGACCCCTGCATGCCCAGGCCTTTATCGTCTCTGTTCCAGCAGGTTCCCTCAATACCTCTAGTATCCTACACGCAGGCTGGTCCCTCCACCCACAACGCGCCTTTGCCCCAGCATCCGGGCAGCTCTGGAGCAGGCCCCAGTTCTCCCAACCCACACTTCTCCTGCTTAGCCTCTGTGATTCAGTTCAACTTCTTTCTTCCCTGAGAGACTCCTAAGGGAGAAGACAGCAGCATCTGCCTGTCCTCAGCCTCCTGTGTCTGTCACAGTGTCAAGCCCACACTGGTCCATGTCTGATGACTTCCTGGCTGAGATAAGAGTGGACAGTAGGGACAGGGGCCAAAGGAGCAGGAGCACGTGCTGGCACAGGTGAATGATTAACCAAGAACACACCAAAGCCCACCATCGGGGAGGCAGAGCCAGGCCAGCAGTGGTCCAAATGTCTCAAGAGCTGCATGAATGTTGCCCCACCCTCCTACTAAATGGAACTTCACTGTCAAGGGGCTTCAGACCATATACCTAACTTCTCTCTCCTCACCTTTCATTCAGCCAACTCATCGTGGCCATTTTGCCATGTCTGCTGCTGTATCTTCATACATACGTATGAGTGAATGTATACAAGTATATATATACATATAATTTATATATGTGCATATGTATTTGTACATGCAGTAGTGTACATATTCTATAGGCCTGTCTTCTTCATCCTCCTTCTTCATTTTTGAACTATCTGAAATATGGGGCCGCATTATTTAATTTCATGAGTCTTTGTAACCAAAATGCCCAACAGAACAACTTAAGGGAAAAAACAAAGATTTATTGGGGGCTGGAGAGATGGCTTAGTGTTTAAGAACTTGCCCATGAAGCCTAAGGACCCTGGTTCGAGGTTCGGTTCCCCAGGACCCACGTTAGCCAGATGCACAAGGGGGTGCATGCGTCTGGGGTTCGTTTGCAATGGCTGGAGGCCCTGGCACACCCATTCTCTCTATATATGTGCCTCTTTCTCTCTCTGTCTGTCGTTCTCAAGTAAACAAACATAAATAAACAAAAAAATGTAATAAATAAATAAAAGATTTATTGGCTTATGATTCCAGATGATTCAGTCCATCATGTCAAGAAAGGTGTATGGGACAGAGTAGCTTACATCACGGTGGCCAGGAAGCAGAGAAAGAAAAGGGTGGTGCCTGGCTGTCTTTTTCCTTTCTTCCCTTTTTATTCCTTTCCATAACCATCTCATGGGATTAGTGCCACCCTTATCTGGGGTAGGTCTCCCTCTCTGGAAATGCCCTTGCAGACGCATACAGAGATGTGTTTCAGCATTCTGCTTGCTGGTTCTAAATCCATCCATGTGACAATGAAGATCAACCACCACAGGTACTGACCTCGTGGCTCTTTCCCCCTAAACTTATCAGTGTGCAGATCCCAAATACAAGGATATTCACAGGCCTTGGTAGCAATTATCAAACTCAAGAAATTTGTTCTTAAAAAAATGGGATTATCTTGGGCAGATTATCGTGGCTCAGCAGGTAAGAGCACTTGCTACAAGCATAAGGCCTGAGACTATGTGAGTTCAGTTCCCCAGGAGCCACATAAGCAGTTGAGTGTTGTGGGGGTTTGATTCAGCTGCCCCCATAAACTTATCTGCTCTGAATGCTAGTTTCCCAACTGATGGAGATTTGAGAATTAACGCCTCCTGGAGGCAGTATATTGTTGGGGGCGGGCTTATGGGTGTTAGAGCCAGTTTCCCCTTGCCAGTGTTTGGCACACTTTCCTGTTGCTGTTGTCCACCTAACGTTGGCCAGGAGGTGATGTCCACCCTCTGTTCATGCCATCTTTTTCCCCTGACATCATGGAGCTTCTCCTCAGGTCTGTAAGCCAAAATAAACCCTTTTTACCCACAAACTACCCTTAACCGGTTGATGTCTGCCAGCAATGCGAACCTCAGTACAACAGGTAAGACCACCCATGCCTGTAACCCCAGTCCTATGGGGTGCAGAGACCCGAGAATCAATGGGGCTCATGAAGCAACTACAGTGCTGCTTTCAGAGAGAGACTCTTTCAGAGAGAGACTCCATCTCAAGGAAATACGTGGATTAGCAATAAAAGGACACTCAATGTTCTCTGGCCTCTACATACCTACATGGACATCTGCGCATGTGCATACACCACACACACACACACACACACACACACACACACACACACACCACATATGAAAATACATACACATATTATTATCTAATGACAATCCATCATTGTACTTTACCAACTTAATTCATGTATTTAAACATGTTTAAATTTCTTCACTAGTGAAGCTTGGGAGATGGCTTAGTGGGTAAAAGAGCTTGCTGTGCAAGCATAAATTGAGTTCAGATCCCCAAAAGTTACATAAAGCCAGATACAGTGGCAAGTATCTGTAATCCCAGCCCTTCTGCAGCAAGATGGGAGGAAGAGACAGATGAGCCCCGGGCCAGCTAGCCTGGTGGTGAACAACAAAAGACTTCGGGTAAGAACAGATACCTGAAATTGTCCTTGGACTCCACACATGCACATGTGCAGGCCCACACTCACACACACACACACACACACACACACACACACACCACACATACACATACACGTCGTATATACTTACGAAGGAATGAGTGAATGAATAGCTGGATGGTTAAATAAATAACCAACCTGAGGAAGCTTTAAAAACACTCAACTGGGCAGAACCTTGTCTTGGAAGGTCTCCTGAAGGGACAAGACATAATTCAATAAACCCTAAAACTGGGAGAGTCTCAAGTAAAGGAACATCCATAGGTTCTCTCTGATCATAATCAAGCCACTGCTAAGCACAATCCCGGGCTCAGTGAAGCCACTCAGAAGCCCCTCCAAAGCAATCCCCTTGGGCTTCAAGAAACTTGAATCAGATCAAATCCATCCTTCGGTGCATTCGTTGCGCGATTTGAACCCATTCCCAAATGTAAGTCGCATTTCTTCGGGTTGGAGCAACATGAGCTATGAACACAGTGAACAAGAACAGGCTGCTGTGGGGCAAGCACAGTGAGGGAACACTTAGTAAATTAAACGGCCCAAGGGAGGCAGTTCACATTCAAAAGAGCCATTTAAACTATTTATGATGGCTGCTGGGCCCCGAATTAGTTACAACTTCCTAAAGAAGAGATGGTGAAATGTCACTGAGGAACGCTGAGGACAGTGGCTCGGACTGGAGGGCAAGGAGGAGAGTGAGCTATTAATGTGCGCTAAGCCAGCATGCAATGCAAATGCGGACGCCTGACCTTGACTGCCATTCAGATCTGAGCACTTCCTCTTGAGAGGAAATAGAAGAAGCCACAGGAGGACTGAGAGCTCCGAACCTTCAAATGAGTAAACCTTGAATTATTCAGGTAGCTAGTTGGGGGGGAGGGGAACCAGCAAACGCATAGAGGTGTGGACAGGGGAAGAGGATGGACGTGACCGGGCATAGCCGCAAACGTTCTACATCAGACTTTGATCAAACATCCATGAAGTTCTAAGAGAATTTTCAGCAACATATTTTGAGACAATAAAAGGCCAGTGGGTCCAAGCATCTTCAAAGTCCTAAGTAAACACGTGCCTGCTTAGTGTTGACTAGAAACTTTAACCCTTTGTGAACTGTGTTTGCAGCCAGGAAACCAGACAGAGCCCTGAACCCAGTGGTTCCCATCAGCTAGAGAGGATGAGGCTAGAAAGGGTCAGTCCAAGATGGGGCTAAGCAGAGTGCAGCCCAGGGCTCCTTCCAGCCCGTGACCTGTCTGAACAGCACTGGCCGCGAGCTAAGAATGATTCGGCTATTTCAAAATGATTGGGAAACCTCAACAGTAGACTACTTTGTTCTATGTGAACTTTACATGAAAATAAAATTTGCTCATGGGGTTCAACGGAAACGATATGTAGTGTCTGTGGCTGCTTATGACTATGCCAGCAGAAGGGAGCCTCATAATTATGACAGACAGGGTAGCCCAAAGTATATGACACTTGTTTTCCTGCCTTTTGTAGAAAAACAAAGATCTGCCCAGCTCTGCTCTAGTGGGTTGTTAGTTAAACATGTTCGGTGTGGCCAGTGTCCTAGACAGAGCCACCACCTGGACGACAACTGGAGGGACATTTAAGCCTCTCGTAGGGTCCCAGCCTGGATCCCTGTGATATAGGATTGGGGCATTCAGGAAGGGTCCCCCAAATTTATGAACCCCAAGTTTAGGTTCTCTCCTACCTTTAACGAAGAGTTGATAAAGACGGGCTCAGTGTGGGGGTTTGACTCAGGTGTCCCCCATAAATTCAGGTATTCCGAAGGCTAGTCTCCCCAGCTGATCGCAATTGGAAATTAAAGCTCCCTGTAGGCGGTGTATTGTTAGGGGCGGGCTTATGGGTGTTATAGCCAGTTTCCCCATGCCAGGGTTTGGCACACTCTTCTGCTGTTGTCCACCTGATGTTGGCAAGGGAGTGATGCCCACCCTCTGCTCATGCCATCATTCTCCCTGCCATCCATCGTGGAGCTTCCCCTCGAGTCCGTAAGGCAAAATGAACCTTTTTTTTCCCACAGCTGGTCTTGGTTGGGTGATTGCTGCCAGCAATGTGAACTTGACTGCAACACTCAAGAAGGATAAATTAGCCAAGAATGGTGGTGCGCGCCTTTAATCCCAGCACTCAGGTGGCAGAGGTAGGAGGATCACTGTGAGTTCGAGGTCAGCCTAGACCTACAGAATGAATTTCAGATCAGCCTGAGCTAGAGTGAGGCTTTACCTTGAACCCCCCCAAAAGAATAACTTAGGAATTATTAAGTTTATTATTGTGGAGCTTGTTTCAAGGGAGACTGGGATCTAGGAAGGAAGGCTGGAGCAGAGTCTTAAGCACGTGGGAAGTAAGAAGCACACATTCAGGCAGAAAACATTGCATAGTTCATAAGGTTCACTTAAGAGAAATTGAGACTTTCAAAGAAAGCCTGGAGTAGAGCCACAGGCATGTGGAAGATAGAAGTTAGAAGCTTCTGTAGGGAGATTTAGAATGAACACCCACAGCATCTGCCATGTGTTTTCCCACACAGGGAAGTGAAGAAGGCAAGTGGTGGGGCTCAAGGAAAAAATAAGAGGGAAAATATCAAAGCGAAGACTAAGAAATTCAGAGGAAAAAATAAGTAATGAAGAGAGTTACACTCATGGTTATCCCAAATTTAGAGAAATTACAGAGGTAGCAGACCTGGAGTTAGTGAGGGCACCCACACGGCAGATCTAGAGTGTAAGGGAAATAGGCATGTGCTAGATTCAGAGACCAGAGGAAAACCATGCACGTGATCAAAGTGTGACATTACCCCAAACTACAAAGCAGAGGCCAGCAGAAAAGTTCCCCTAGGCCAAGAAACCGTGTTATACTCTCCCTGGGTGAGGAGGAAGCCAGACTCACGTGTATCCAGGCAGAGATGAGAGGGAATCTAGAGAAAGTTCTGCAAACAGGGAAAAGGCAAGACAGGAAAAAGATGAGAGCCTTTATGTAGGAGGGGAGACCCAGTTGGTTTGTAGATCTGCAGGGTGGACCCCAGCGCCAGCCCACCTGGGTCATCTATCGAGGCAGTGCACCAGACTGAGCAGCAGGGGCGCTGTTGATCAGTCCTGTTCAGACACGAGTTCCATTTCTGCCCAGATTTCTGCTCTTGCGTCAGGGTGGTGGCGTGTGGGGTGGCGTCTCCTGGTTCTCTCTGGACTTCAATTTCTAACTGAAACATCCAGAAAGGAGCTAGCTTCCTCCTATGCGTGTTCCCTTGCTAAGAGGTCCATGCCATTCAGGTTGTAGGAAGCTCAGGCAGTAGTAAACAGCATCATTCAAGAGCTAGACTTTATTTTTGTGTACTTACTTGCAAGCAGAGAGAGAAGAGAGACAGGGAGACTGAGCATGCTACAGAGCAAAGGAAGCAAAGGAGAAGGGGGAGGACATGAGAGGGGGAGAGAGAGAATGGGTGTGCCGGGGGCCTCTTGCCATTGCAAATGAACTCCAGACATATGCACCACCTTGTGCATCTGGCTTTATGTGGGTACTGGTGAACCAAACTCAGGTCATTGGGCTTTGCAGGCAAGACACTTAACCACTGAGCCATCTCTCCAGCACCCTATATGGGCTAGAAAGTTGGCTCCGTTGGTAAAGTGCTCACCTTACAAATATGGGGATCTGATATTGATCCCTAGAGCCAACGTTTAAAAAAAAAAAAGACAGATACATCAAAAAGTCAATGCGGCCGGTCGTGGTGGCGCACGCCGGTAGGATGTTGCTGAAGAGGCAGAGGCAGGACGATCAGGAGTTCGAGGCCAGCCTGGGCTACACATTGTGCCGGGCGTGGTGGTGCACGCCTTTAATCCCAGCACTCGGGAGGCAGAGGTAGGTGGATCACTGTGAGTTCGAGGCCACCCTGAGACTACAGATGAATTCCAGGTCAGCCTGGGCTAGAGTGAAACCCTACCTCGAAAAAAAAAAAAAAAAAAAAGTCAATGCGCCAGGCGTGGTGGCACACACCTTTAATCCCAGCACTCGGGAGGCAGAGGTAGGAGGATCACAGTGAGTTCAAGGCCACCCTGAGACTCCATAGTGAATTCCAGGTCAGCCTGGGCTAGAGTGAGACCCTACCTCGAAAAAAAAAAAGTCAAATGACAACAAGCCCTAGTGAGGCTGTGGGAAAAGAGGAACTCTTACTTGTTGCTGGTGGGAATGCAAACTGGTACAACCAGTATAGAAATCGGTATGAAGACTCGTGTTGCAGTCCGGTTCGCATTGCTGGTAGAAATCACCCAACCAAGAGCAGCTTCTGGGAAAAAGAGTTTTATTTTGGCTTACAGGCTCGAGGGGAAGCTCCACGATGGCAGGGGAAAACGATGGCATGAGCAGAGGGTGGACATCACCCCCTGGCCAATATAAGGTGGACCATAGCAACAGGAGAGTGTGCCAAACACTGGCATGGGGAAACTGGCTATAAAGCCCATAAGCCCGCCCCAACAATACACTCCCTCCAGGAGGCATTAATTCCCAGATCTCCATCAGCTGGGAACCTAGCATTCAGAACACCTAAGTTTATGGGCAACACCTGAATCAAACCACCACAACTCGTGAAAAAGATAAGAGTCGATCTACCATTTGACCCAGCTATGCCACTCCTGGGCATACACCCTCAGGACTACACTCTACTAGAGACACTTGCTCGGCCATTATGGTTGCTGTTCTATTCACCATAGCCAGGAACTGGAATCAGCCCAGATGCCCATCAACTGAGGAGTGGATAATGAAGATGTGGCACATATACACAATGGAATACTACACAGCAGACAGGAGCAATGAGATAATAAAATTTGCAGGCAAATGGACGGCATTGGGGGGAAAATAGTCATTCTAAGTGAGGTCATGCAGATACAGAAAGTCAAACACCGCATGTACTCTGTCACCGGAGGTTCCTGACTGGATTAAGTGGAGAGTAGTGAACATGTAGTGAACCTGAGGAATATGGGCATAAAACTAGAGTGAGGCCAGGAAAGGGAAGAAAGAGTGGGGAGAGAGGAGGTGTTTCCTGATGGGTTGGGGGAGAATCAGAATGTTGAGGGAGGGAGGGGATTGGAGGGGTACAGGGTGGGGAGGGTGGGCAGGAAATTACACAAAAACTAAGAGCATTAAGAATCAGTTCCAGGGCTGGAGAGATGGCTTAGCAGTTAAGCACTTGCCTGTGAAGCCTAAGGACCCCGGTTCGAGGCTCGGTTCCCCAGGTCCCACGTTAGCCAGATGCACAAGGGGGCGCATGCGTCTGGAGTTCGTTTGCAGAGGCTGGAAGCCCTGGTGCGTCCATTCTCTCTCCCTCTATCTGTCTTTCTCTCTGTGTCTGTCGCTCGCAAATAAATAAATAAATAAATAATTTTAAAAAATAATAACAAAATAAAAAGAATCAGTTCCAGAACTGGAGAGATGGCTTAGCGGTTAAGGTGCTTGCCTGGGAAGCCTAAGGACCCAGGTTCAACTCCTGAGGACCCATGTAAGCCAGATGCACATGCATCTGGATTTCATTTGGAATTCATTTGCAATGGATAGAGGTCCTGGTATGCCCATTCTCTCCCTCTCTCTCTCTCTCTCCCTCTCTCCCTCCCCTCCAAATAAGTTAACACAAATAAATAAATAAAAATTTTAAAAAGAAAACTCAAATAAATAAATAAAATTTTTTAAAAAAATAAAAGAAACCTCAAATAAATTAACAGAATATTTTTTAAAAGAATCAGTTCCATGGAAACCCTCACTTTGACTAGCATTCTATAAGATATAACCACCATGCTGGAGAGATGACTTAACAGTTAAGGTGCTTGCCTGCAAAAATCAAAGGACACAGGTTCAACTCCCCAGGATCCACAAAAGCCAGATGCACAAGGGGGTGCACACATCTGGAGTTCGTTTGCAATGGCCTTTCTCTCTCTCTCTCTCTCTCTCTCTCTCTCTCTCCCTACCTACTTCTGTATCTTTCTCTCTCTCAAATAAATAAATAAAAATAAATTTTTTAAAAAAAGGTACAGCCACCAATAAAGGAGGAGGGGAGCAGTCTGAACAGAAGGTAGAAAAAGCTTAATCTTCTTGCTTCTCTTTTCCAGATAGATGCAGATCCTAAGAAGAGAGCTGCCCCAACATACCTCAGAAGGGGCCCAACTGAAACTAAGGACAACTGGCGAAATAAGCAAGGGTGATGTTTTCCTGTGAACTGGATACCAGCACAAAGGGGAAGGAGATCAATGCAGAGAAAAATCAACTCCTACCAAATCAGAGAGCCAGAGCCTCAGAGGCCCCCAACACCTCAGCACTGAAGCAGACCAAAAATGAACCCAACATGGCTCAGGGAAATCTTGCGGAAGAGGGGGCGGAAAGAATGTCAGAGTTACATGTTGGGTCATGATTTTCAGAGACATTTATCATACTAATAACTGGGGGCTAACTCCACAATGCACGACCCATTTTCAATAATAAGGAGGGTCTAATGGGAGGGGGTAGATCACAGATGAGCCTAAATAATGGTACCAAACTGCCTGTATTTACTGAAAAGAAAACTAATAAATTAAATTAAAAAAAAAAAAAAGCTTAATCTTACAACTATAGACTCGGGCTGGTAAATCCAAGGCCCAGAATTGGGTTATCCCCCCACAGTGAGCTAGGGAGACCCATGAGGTCCTCAAAGTACTGTAGGCCATTTCCAAACCACTTGATTACCTGCCAGGGCTAAAAGGTAAGACCCTGTTGCTGAAGACACCACAGGCTGCGGTCACAGGACATCAGAATGCCACACTGGTACTGAAAGGGAAACCAGCTCCCTCCCAGCTAGCCCTCCTAGTACTACAGGACAAAAGTCACCAAGGCACAGAAAAGCAGGGGGCCCACAGACTAATAAGCAACCAGCTGGACAAGAAGTGCGCACTTAGCCACCTTTAATCCCGGCACTCGGGAGGCCAAGGGAGGAAGATCACTGTGAGTTCAAGGCCAGCCTGAGACTACATAGTGAATTCCAAGGTCAGCCAAGGTGAGACCTTGCCTTGAAAAACCAAAAGAAGAAAACAAAAAAGCAGTACACACTTATGCAAGAGTGGCATGTAGTTTCTACAGATTACCAGCTGCTCTCTGACCGGACACGAGGCCCGCGCAGTGGAAGGGAACTCATATCTGGTGCTGGAAACCAAGTCAGAATCCCGAAGTCAGGAAAGAGAGGGCTGGCTCACCAAAAATCTCCAAAACAACCTTCACATCCCTTTAACCCAAATTGCTCTCACACTCGGTTGGAGAATCTGTTTTATTTTACAGATAGTAGAGAAAGCAGAGGAGAGCCTAGATCCATCAATAAGGCAAGAAGAGAGCCAACAGCTCACCATGACATTTGCCACCTCTACCACCTCTGACAGCCCAGAAGAAATTGCAGAGGAAGCAACATCATGTATACAGCTCTTTCCACTACCCTGACAACCAACCCCAGGGTAACGGTGACAGAATAATCAAAACCTATGCAAGGGCTAGAGAGATGGCTTAGAGGTTGAGTCGCTTGCCTGCAAAGCCCAAGGACCCAGGTTCGACCCCCCCACCAGAACCCATGTGGGCCAGATGCACAAGGTGATGCATGCATACAAAGAGGCACGCATGTCTGGAGTTTGTTTACAGTGGTCAGAGACCCTGGTGCATCAATTCTCTCCCTCTCTCTCTCTCTCTCTCTCTCTCTCTCTCTCTGTCTCTTACTCTTGTAAATAAATTTTTTAAAATATACCTATGCAAGCAGAAATCCAGAGGCTACAAAGAATTCAACGCTATAATATATTGCCATCAGGCCTGACATGGCTCAGGGAACTTTGCAGAAGAGGAGGCAGAAAGATTGTAAGAGCCACATAGCGGGTAAGAGTACCCTGAGGCACCAATCCCCCTATCCTATAGGGACTAACTGAGTCCTTCATGACCCCAACAATGACTACAAGAACCCCACTGAGGAGGGCCCCCAAGATAATGGGAGTTGGAGTGAGGGCACGGTAGTATATAACTTGTTATAATATATTTAGTTTTTCAAGGTAGGTTCTCACTCTAGCCCAGGCTGACCTGAAATTCACTATATAGTCTCAGAGTGGCCTCGAACTCACGACGATCCTCCTACCTCTGCCTCCCAAGTGCTGAAATTTTTTTGATATTTAAAAAAAGACGGACATGGGCTGGAGAGATGGATTGGCAAAGCCAAAGGACCCAGGTTTGATTCCCCAGGACCCATGTAAGTCAGATGTACAGGGTGGCACACACACCTGGAGTTCATTGGCAGTGGCTGAAGGCCCTGGCATGCCCATTCTCTCTAAATGTGCCTCCTTCTCTCCCTCTCCCCCTCCCCCTCTCTCTCTCTTTCTCTCTTTCTCTCTCTCTCTCTCTTAAGTAGAAAAGATAAAAATGGGGCTGGAGAGATGGCTTAGCGGTTAAGTGCTTGCTTGTGAAGCCTAAGGACCCCGGTTCGAGGCTCAATTCTCCAGGACCCACGTTAGCCAGATGAAAAAGGGGACACATGCGTCTGGAGTTTGTTTGCAGTGGCTGGAAGCCCTGGTGCACCCATTCTCTCTCTATCTGCCTGTTTCTGTCTTTGTCACTCTCAAATAAATAAATAAAGATAAAAATAAAAGTTTTTGTTTTTTTAAAAAGCCAGGCAGGGGGCATTTACTTGTAATCCCAGCACAAGGAAGGTAGAGACAGGCATAGATCCCTGGGGCTCTCTGGCCAGCTAATCTAGCCTATTTGGCAAATTCCAGGCCAGCAAGAGACCTTGTCTCTAAGAAGCTGGACTGTGCCTGAGAAACAGCATCCAAGGTGGTCTTCTGGACTTCCTGTGTATTCCCACACACACCTAGACAAGTTCCCCACCAGCCTGGGGTCAACTTGCCCACAGCCCTCTGTGCCACAAAGCATTTGTGGGGTACAAAAAGACAGTCCAAGGCCCGGTGCCCCTCGGACCTCATGTCTGCCAGCAGGTGAGATGAGGAACACTAGAAAGACACGGGAAATGAAGGGGACTTGGGAAAGAAACCCCTCGCCCTGGAACCTGCTTGAAGTCTTGTCAGCTGAGAGGCAAGAATTTCCACACAACAAACAAAATTTGTGGTGAAGGTTGCCTACAGAGAGACAATGTTCTTGTTATTCTGAGATACTTCAAATAAGAATGCTAAAATAACCATGGAGCATGCTTAAGGCCTAACTAAGCTTACATGACCTTTGAGTTTAACCTTTCTCCTTTCCCAGCTACAAACCTGTTACTTTCTGAGACTCTCACTGGCCAGATTAGAAACCGTGTTTATAGTCAAAACATGTGCCTTCAATTCCTTGTGACCTAGTAGAGTAAGGATTCTTTTGACCCTTTTGACTTATCAGCCTGTGATCCTTAGAAACAACCCTAGGAGCTCATTTACTGAAAGATAAGGGGAAAAAAAAAAAAGTCTTTTCTTAGAGACCTTTAAACAATGACTTCAGAAGTCTCTAAAACCCCTCACAAGGCTATTGTTAAAAACAATTGCACAATTCTCTCTTGTGTGTACTTGGGTGTGTACTGTCCTCTTCCAAGTGCCTCTGTCCCTCCACCCCCACCCCCCCACCCTTGCTTAAATCTATGTGAAAATTCTTGTTAACAAACTCCAGCTCTTTTCTTCTGGGAAGTCATGAATCCCAGATTCACATGAGTTGAGTGTTCTAAAAAGAACTCCTCTGGCTAGGGCATTCTGTAGCTTAGGGCTTGTCCCCAGCTCCCACTGTTGTTGACAAAAGCCCCATGGGTGCAGGACACACCTCAGTATTACAGAAAGTTTTCTGGAACAAGACACGGACTATAGGGGGAAATGTTGCTTTAACTTATATAAATACAATATATAGTTTTGTGAATCCATTAAAAAATAATTGATTTTGTACAGACATAGTCTATTATTCTGAAAAAGAATAAAATCATAGAGCTAGAAAGAAATAATCTTAGCATCTAGAAACATGTGTTGTGGTGGAAATACATTTATAGATATATAAATATATCACACAAGCATAATTATACAAATTCTAAATTCATCAGTGTGGTCTGTAGTGTTTTTATTTACCAAGTGAACATATGTAAAAGGTCCACCTTTGTTAGGAAGTCTGTTGCCATGCTCTGCCACTAGAGGGCAGCATGATCCATTATTTTACCTCTTCCGACTTTCCAACTATTAAACCAATCTGTAAGACTTGCAGGAAAACTTGCATATATAATAAACATAGGATTTTATAACATACCTGTGTAGTATTACATAATGTTATAAATTAAAGATTATATACTTAAAATAAAATTATATGTTGCATTTATAACATAAAATTTAAGAGAAAGTGGAGCATGCACCCTATGAACAGGTAAATTAAATCTCAATGAAGCAAAAAGCTTTGAGTCACTCATTCCAGTTAAAAGCATGAGAACAGTACTGCTTAAACTTAGGGGAGTCTCGCCCCCCTCTCCCGGGGTGCTCCAGAGAGGCTCAGCCCATCTCAAGGACTAAAGGGTCGCTGACAGCTGAGGGGCAGGGAAGCAGGACAGAAGTCACAGCCTGCCCCGGAGTCGGTAAAACGGAGGAATCTGAGGCTTGCCCGTGTCAGTCAGAAGCCAGAAGACCAGCAGAGACAGAGACCCACAGATTCGGCCAGCTCCAGGGGCCCCTGGGGCTGGAGGGTGAACTTAGAACCACAGGTGAAGTTAGGCCAAGGGTCCAGGCTTCAAAACAGCAGCAAGCCAGGCTTCAAATAACTCAGTGGTCACACGTGAAGAATCTCAAAAATGTGACTTTAAGTTTCATTTCCAAATTAAGCCTAGGAGTGGCAGAGGGGAGGGCAAAGTTCCAGCCCTGTGCACATTCTGCATGTTTGGGAGCAGTTAATGTAGAAAACATCAATTTCCAGCGTCTGCCTCTGAAGCAAAGATAGAAAGTTCTAGGCATGAAAGACTTTCCCAGAGTCTCCAAATCTGGGTGTGCAAGACCCTTCCCAGTGCGCTTACACAAGTCCCTGTGCATCCAGGACTACGTTCCATGCGCATGAACCGGGCCATTGTACCTCTCACTCTGTGTACTTCCCACTTTCCCCAAGAAATCAAGCCCACTCTCTTTACTCCTTGCGAAACACCTAGGGTGTGGTTACTAATCTCGTACTCATTGTACAGATTAAAACAGAGTCAGGGCAGGACTCTTAGTGGCTTAGAGGTTAAGGCGCTTGTCAGCGAAGCCTAAGGACCCAGGTTCCATTCTCCAGTCCCACACGTGCCAGATGCACAAGGGGGCGCACACATCTGGAGTTCATTTGCAGTGGCTAGAGGCCCTGGCGCGCCCATTCTCTCTCTTTCTCTCTCTTTTCCCCCCTCTCACTAATAAATAAAAATAAAATATTTAAAAACAGAGTCAGTGTCAAAAAAGAAAAAACCAGCTTTCCCAAGGTCAAGGAAGTGAGCAGTGGTACCAAGGACTTAAAATGGAAAACTCGGACTGGAGAGATGGCTCAGCGGTTAAGACGCTCGCCTGCAAAGCCTAAGGGCCCATGTTCAATTCTCCAGATCCCAAGTAAGCCAGATGCACAAAGGTGAGGCAAGTGCAAGGTCTCACATGCCCACTAGGTGGCACAAATGTCTGGCATTCAATTGCAGGGCTGAGGCCCTGGCATGCCAATTCTCTCTGTCTCTCAAAAAAATAAAAAATAAAAAGAAGAGGAAAACCTATTGTTCCAAAATTGCCTATGCTTTTCACAATATTTGCTGTCTCAAAATAGAGGTATTTCTTGGGTGGCCGGGAAGTGTAGACAAGCACATACTTTTCATAGTGAAGATTGGGCTCAGGACCTTGTGCATGCTGGGCAAGTGTTCCACCGCTGAGCTATGTCCCTAGCCCTCTTTAGACAGCATCTCACTAACTTGCCCAGGCTAACCTTGAACTTGTTCTGTAGTCCAAGCTGGCCTTGAATACATATATGAAGAAATAGCAAACATACATAAACAATGGACTTAATCTAAAAGCCAATGGACAATAGTTTTGTTCTAAGAACTAATGGGAGCCAGAGGTCATGGAGACAAAAAAAAAAACAGAAGGGAGGTGAGCCCTAACTCAAACATGTCACCCCAAAATGAGCCTAAGAGGTACCTGTTTCATTCAGTGACCAAAAATTCTTAAAGCAAAACAAACAAACAAAAAAAAATATAGGGCTGGAGAGATGGTTCAGTGGTTAAGGCCCTAAGGTCAGGAGTTTGATTCCCCAGTAATACGAGGTGTACAAGATGGTGCAAGTATATGGAGTTCATTTGCAGTGGCTATAGACCCTGGTGCACCCATTCATTATATCTATATCTGTCTCTCTCTCTCTCTCTCTCTCTCTCTCTCTCTCTCAAATAAATAAGTTAATAAATAAAAAAACTTTTTTCATTTTTATGTTATTTTATTTATTTGAGAGAGAGATAGAAAGAGGAAGATAGAGAGAAAGACAGACAGATGGGTGCACCAGGGCCTTCAGCCACTGCAAATGAACTCCAGACACATGCGTCCACCTTGTGCATCTGGTTTACGTGGGTCCTGGGGAATTGAACCTGGGACCTTTGGCTTCACAGGCAAACACCTTAACTGCTAAGCCATCTCTCCAGCCCCAAAACACATTTTATTGACAACCTCAGTATCTGCTCATATACAATGTACCCTGACCATGATCTGCTTCCAGCACCCTTCTTTGTCCCCCCTTCCCTGTCTCCCTCCACCAAACCCCCTATTTCCAACTAGTCCCTTTTCTATGGTAATGTCTTTTGGGGGGGGGGCCTTCATATTAAGCAGGTCTTGAGTAGGTAGCGTCAGCCGCCACAGTGGAGTCATGAATGCTATGGTCTTGATGGCCCAAAGTTCTGAGGGAGTCTTTGCTTGGGCAAGTAATAGAAAAAGAAATGAAATGTGGGCTGGAGGGATGGCTTAGTAGTTAAGGCATTTGCCTGCGAAGCCAAAGGATCCCGGTTCAATTCCCCAGGACCCACGTAAGCCAGGTGCGCAAGGGGGCACATGCGTGTGGAGTTCATTTGCAATGGCTGGAGGCCCTGGCGAGCCCTTTCTCTCTCCCTCTTTCTCTCTCTCTCTCTCTCTCTCTCTCTCTCTTTCAAATAAATAAAATATATTTTAAAAAAGAAATGAAATGTGAAAGAAGGCGGAGTTCTCCACCAAGCGGTCACCAAGCCAATGAAAAGCCCGCAGGAAAGGCAGGGGGCTGCAGGAACCCACAGAAACAAAGGCTCCCCGAGCTTCCAAATGCAGCTTCTCCTGACCTACGCAGCACCATGAACCTCCTTTGCCGGGTCGCTTAAGTCGCCGCCGGCAGCAGCCTCCAGGTGGCGGTCAGATGAAGCAGCGTGCTCTGTGCTGTGGCGCCTCGGTGGAGGGGACATGGGGGGCCAGAACCCCCCCAGACGGCACGGGAACGAGTGACAGCAGAGTCGCAGGGAGCAGGGGCAGGACCCTGGGTGCCATGTCTGCACCTTCACGCACCACCCACCACCGCGGCAGCTCAGAAATGAGGACTGCTGCTAGTGCCCGCTGCTCTTCCCACCCACCCCTCGGGGCTCCCCACCCTCCCCCTGCCCAGTGCCTTAGATGGAGACACAGAGAGCCAGAGAGTGAGAAAACGTGGGCAAGAGACTAGCCCTGAGGGCTGAGAGATGACTTCGTGGTTAAAACTTGCTTGCAAACGCTGCCAGCCTGGGTTCAATTCCTCAGTCCCCCCGTAAAAAGTCAGACATACAAAGCGGCACATGCATGTTTACAGCGGCAAGAGACCCCGGTGAACCCACACTCACTTCCTCTCTAAATAAATAAATGCTTATGTATGTATGATTTATTATTTATAAATATATTTTATAAATTATATTTATGTTGTTATTTATTTAGATGTATACATATTATAGATTTATTTATATTTATATAATAGATATTTGTTTATTTTATTTATAATTATAAATATTTATACATATATATTTTTAAATATTTATTATTTATTTTATTATATAAATTTTTGTTTAGAGAGGAAGTGAGTAGCTTGGATGATCCTGACCCTGAAATCAGGGGCAAGCCTAGTGACTGTCTCCCCCTCTACCGGTGGCTGAATCACCTGCTTCTGAAGGGCTGCATCCCTGTGATGCTTCTGCCAACAGCAACTGTCTGCTCCTGGCTCTGAGGACAACTCACGTTCACTCCAAACTGATCTGAATTGGTCAAGACGACACAAACAAGGCCAGCGGTAGTCTTGTCAATGCCTGACACGTGAGCTTAAACATCCAAATGTCCTACAGATTTTTCACTTATGTATTTGAGAGAGAGAAAGAAGCAGAGAGAGAGAGAGAGAGAGAGAGAGAATGGACATGTCAGGGTCTCTAGTCATTGTCAACGAACTCCAGATGCATGTGCCACCTTCTGCATTTGGTTTACGTGGGTCCTGGGGAATCTAACCTGGGTCCTTTGGCTTTGCAGGCAAATACCTTCACCGCTAAGCCGTGTCTGCAGCCCCAAATTTTCTTGTTGTTTATTTTCCATAGTAAAGATTGAACCCAGCATCTTGTGCATGCTAAGCAAGCGCTCTGCCACTGAGCTATGTCCATGGCCCTCTTTTACTTTATATTTTAAGACAGTGTCTCAGTAAGTGGTCCAGGCTAACCATGAACTTGTTCTCTAGCCCTGGCTGGTCTTGAACTTTCCATTCTCCTGCCTCAGTCTTACAGGCCTACAGCACTAAGGCTGGCTCTCTTGTGTGTGTGTGTGTGTGTGTGTGTGTGTGTGTGTGTGTGTGTGTGTGTTTATGTGATAGTTTTGTTTTGGAGGTTTTATTTATTTGAGGGAGAAAAAACTGGGCACACCAGGGCCTCTAGCCAGTACAAATGAACTCCAAACACTTGTTCTAGACCTTGTGCATCTGGCTTACCCATGTACTGGGGAATCTAAGCTGGGTCCTCAGTCTTCACAGGCATGTACCTTAACTGCTAAACCATCCTTCCAGCCCTATAATTTGTTTTTGTTGTTTTTCTGAAGTAGGGTCTCATTCTAATCCAGGCTGACCTGGGACTCACTCTGTAGTCTCAGGCTGGCCTCAAACTTAAAGCCATTCTCCTTCCTCAGCCTCCCCATGGCTGAGACTAAAGGTTTGTGCCACCACACCTGGCTTCCTACACACATTTCTAAGCCATTAAGACTGTGGTCCGACATTGTTCCTGATCATCTTGTCAGCTGCTCAATGACAGCCCCCAAAACAAGACCATGGCAAGAACGTCAAGCGAAAACAGACAAACTCCTGGTGACGAGACCCACGCTCCTGGGTCCGGACACCAGCAACGAGTCCATTGCTGGCCTTCCCAGTCATGTGAGTCATTGTCCCTGGTTGTCCTTTCTAGTGTGTTTTTGGTTTCGGCAACCTGTGGAGCAGAGAGTGCTAGTTCTCCACTGCCCAGCCACCTTGCCCCCCACCTCTCCTTTGCTCACACCCATCGTCTCTGCTGTCACCTCTAGTTAACTCAGAAGACCCCACATCACAACCCAAATGTCACCACTTCCCCGTGGAAGTCTTTCAAGAGCCCCCCGCCCCCCTTGTGCCCGCTCATCTCTCCCACCTTGACGGCCTCCGACACTTTTCCAGTGTCTGCAAGGATGACAGTGAGCTTCTGAGAACAGAAAACCTTGCAGCCACTTCGAGAAATAGGTGCTGATTTTCTTGCATAATAAATCTCAAGGCAAGCACTTGCCAGCTGTGATTTGGAGGACGGACAATATCAGGGACAGCATCTTTACAGTAGTCTTTGTCTTGGGCCTGTCGCCTGGGCTGGGCAGTCCCCAGACAGCCTTGTCTGACCCAGTCTCTCTTCCCCTCCCCTTCTTACATGTAGTTCTCAAAATAACCGAAGAATGTGCTAGGAATGTAATGTTCGGAGATGAGGGAGCTGCCTGGAACAAGCTAGGTCTTGTTCCTGTCCTGACTAAGGAATGTGACATCTTGAGCTAGAGAGGAAGAGCCGCTGGCAACTGGGCCTTTCTCCACTGAAAGGACCACGTCCTTGAGGCTGTGCAATGAGCCCCATAGTCCCACAGGTTTATAACCCAGGGCAGGCTGTCTTTCGGGGTCCCTAGTTGTGGTACAAGAGGGATATATATAAGCAGCTCTCTTGAGCACTGAGAGACTGGCCCACTGTGATCCTGGGCTACTTTGTCCCTTGTCATCTATCTGTAACTCTTCTTTCCACTTCCGATAGCTTGTTGAATTCATTTTTGTCTCACCAGCCTTGGACAATTGCTAAAATCGACAGCCCAGGATGTGGCGGGCCGAAGTGTCCAGACTCCTTTCCCTGGTAGTTTTTCATAGCGACAGGCATTGCTGACGATGCAGTGAGAATCCTCCAAGACTGGTTATCACCCGTGAACCTGCTTCGTTCACGGCCTCAGGTTGCAGCATGGCTGTCGCACACGCAGACATCAGAATTCCTTCCCAGACAGAATAAAGGAGAGGTAGAGCCAGCTGCTTCTCCAAGAAAAGACGATTAATAGAAAAACAGAAGCCTTCCTGAAAGCCAGTAGCAGACATCTACTCACAATTCACCATCTTTGGATTTTTTTTTTTTTTAACACGAATGCGTACACGTGGGCACAGGTCACCAGGAGGCCAGAGGCTGACATGGGGTGTCTTGCTCTGCCACCCTCCACTTTATTTACTGAGGCAAGATTTGAACCCAGAGCTGGCTGATGCAGCTAGCCTAGCCAGCCAGCCTGCCCAGTGGAGCCCCTCTCTCCTCCCGCCCAGCTCTGAGATCACGGGCAAGCCACCATGCTCACCCAACACTCACGGAGGTGCTGGGAGCTCTGGGACTCACACCTGAGCAGCAAGGCCTTTATTCCAATGAGCCATTCCCCAGCCAGACTATTTGCAAGAAAAATCAAGACATAAGTGAACTGATTCGGGTTTTGTTTTTGTTTCACTTTGGTGTGTGCTTGCTTATTTATTTTTGAGGTGAGTTCTTGTTGTATAGACCAGACTGGCCTGGAACTTGCAGCACTTCTCCTGCCTCTGCCTCCCGAGTGCTGGGACCCCGGGCGCGAGGCACCACCCTCAGATAGGAAGTGAGCCTCGAACTCCCCTGACCACCAGAGCGGACGAGGAAAAAGAGAAGGCTGGAGAATGGCTTTTAGGTCATCTTAGGAATCATGTCCTCCCAGCCCTCTCAAGGCCCTGGTCACCACATGGGGTGCTGTCTGCTAACGTCTGACCTTCCAGGGCAAGGGGCCTAGCCCCCAGTCACTGCGCCGTTCGCCTGGCATATCAGCCAGCGGTGACCAGTGCCCAGGCTGAGCAGGGTGACTGCAGCGGAGTAATGACATGGACGCCTCTTCGATCCCTGAACACTTCTGCTCCACATTCAGCTGACGGAGCGCAAGGATACAGGCGTGCGCCTCGTCTACTCAACAGAAAGGGTTAATCCGTTTCTATTTCGGGTCTCCGGTGATCAAGGGAGGTTTACTGGAAGGAGTGTCTACTTGGTGCCTCGGAGGCAAGTGATTGTGAGAATTAAGAATTCACTCTCTCCTCAACTATCCCCTCGATAGTGTCGGAATAAAGGCAGCAGCGACTTTGCCAATGACCCAGATGTTGGAGGAACCTTGGATTAAGCCTCAGAGGCCCTTGCCTCCAAATCCTATAATAGTGCATTAACCCAGGCTCAGCCTGCAGAATTGGATTTAAATCCAGCACTTGAATGCTCATCTCAGTGAGGACCCTTCCCCACTCCTAATCTCATTTTGTCCTCTGAGTATTGGAAATAATGACACCGCAGCCGCCGCGGAAAGTGACTGTGTGAGCGTTTTTTATATGAGGAAGGCGCTTAATAAAGTAAAGGTGCTTTGAATGCAGAATCTCTGCCTCCATCCCCCTGCCTGGGTACTAAAGGCCTTGCACAGTTTCTAGCTTAGTGGCTTCTGCTTCCATGGGCAGGGGCAGGAGACACACAGACTACCTTCTCTCGAGGGGTTAATGTGTGCTGGGCTGCTGGACCCCGACTCACAGGAAACATGACACTGGTGTCATGTCCCACGCGCTCTTACACTCACTCAATGGTGTCAGGAAGAGTCGTAACTATCAGGGGAGTTCCTATTTATTCCGTATTAAGAACATTTCACATCGTCTCATGTGGTCTTCTCAATCTCCCTAGAGGCTGGTACCATCATGGCCGCATGTTACACATGAGGAAATAAGTCACATACTAGATGCCTGTTATAGGTGGCTCCACGTTGCTGGGATGAGCATCCAAACCAGACACAGTGTGAGGGAGGAAGGGGTTTATCTCAGCCTGCAGAGCCAGGGGGGTGTTCCGTCAGTGGTGGAAGAAGCTGCCTCCATGCATCCAAGTACAAACAAACAAGCAAACAGCCAGAAAAAAAAAAATACAAACAGGCTGGAGGGATGGATTAGTGGTTAAGGCTGTTGCCTGAAAAGCCAAAGGATCCAGGTCTAATTTCCCAGGACCCACTTAAGCCAGATGCACAAGGTGGTGCATGCATCTGGAGTTCATTTGCAGTGGCTTGAGGACCTGGTATGCCCATTCTCTCTTGCTTACTCACTCTCACTCTCTCACATTAAAAAGAGGGTGCTGGAGAGATGGCTTAGCAGTTAGGATGCTTGTCTGCAAAGCCTAAGGACCCATGTTCAACTCTCCAGATCCCACATAAGTCAGACACACAAAGTCACACATGCCCACTAGGTGGCACAAGCATCTGGAGTTCAATTATAGTGGATGAAACCCTGAAACACCAATTCTGTCTCTCTCTCTCTCTCTTAAAAAAGGGCTTAGCTGGGTGTAGTGGCACACGCCTCTAATCCCAGCACTCAGGAGGCAGAGATAGGAGGATCGCCGTGAGTTCGAGGCCTCCCTGAGACTACACAGTTAATTCCAGGTCAGCCTGGATGGGAGTGAGAACCTGTCTCGAAAAAACAACAACAAAAAAGGGGGTGTTTGCTCAAAGAAAAATAAAATACCTGAGTCTATGGGGGACATACATTCCAACTAGTGCAGCACCAAAGCCAGTGGTTAACAAGTCCAGATCCAAGGCACCCGGGCCACCCCCACAGTAGGGCAGGGCAATGGTTCTTAATCAGGGAGCTCTGAAGACCTTAGTGTGCTAAGGGTTTTACGCTCCCTGCTGCACATGGGTAAACCGTATGCCAATCCTAATCCCCAGTGTGATGATATTAGGTGATGGGGCCTTTGGAAATAATTAGGTGAATGGGACTGGTAGCTTTATAAAAGACATCCCAGAGACTTACAGTGCCCCCTTCTGCCACGTGAAGACATAGCTGGAAGGAAATATCTATAAGCAGAAAGTGGACTCTCACCAGACATAGTATCTCCCTTGAACTTGGACTTTCTAGACTGTGGACCCATGAGAATTTTCTATGGTTTTAAATAGCACACCTAGTCTGTGGTATTTAAGTCGAGAACCCCAAACAGACAGACAGGCAAAGAGGGAGAGGCACCTTTCTTTGGACCTGTATGGTCTTCTGACTCTGTGTTCCTCCCTGCTAGGAGAAAATTGATATGCCCCACTAACCTCTCGGGACAACACAGTGTAAACTCCACAGGCTTCAACGCTGCACAGCACAGGCAGATGTGGGCAGCAAGGCCCAAAGCTAGCTGCTCTAGAAGTGCGCCAACAGCCACGCTCCAGCATGGACCACCTCATCATTGGTGGGTTTTGTTTGTTTGTTCGTTGTTGTTGTCTTGAGGTAGGGTCTCACTCTAGCCCAGGCTGACTTGGAATTCACTATGTACTCTCAGAGTGGCCTTGAACTCACAGCAAGCCTCCTACCTCTGCCTCCTGAGTGCTGAGATTAAAGGTGTGTGCCACCAAGCCCAATTTTGGTTTTTTAAATGTATTTATTTGCAAGCAGAGAGAGAGAGAGAGAATGGGCACACTAGGGCTTGTTGCCACTGCAAACAAACTCCAGACACATGCGCCACTTTATGCATCTGGCTTTACATGAGTACTGGAGAATCGATCCCAAGCCGTTAGGCTTTGCAAGCAAGTGCCTTTAACCACTAAACCATCTGTCCAGCCCCTGAGCCTATGCAGAGGAGTCTGGGGAAGCATGGGTAAATTTTAGGGCTCTGTAAACTTGGTGAGGGGAAAAATTACATCTTTATGCAGCAGCGTAACTGAGGTGGGGAAGCAAGCGTGGGGAACCTTTGGCCCCCACAGGGATGTACTTTACTGTCGGCATGGTTTAAAGTTGATGGTGCATGGTGATGATAAAAGCGGGAGCCATTTCAATGCTGTTTTTATTTGTAAAGTGGCCACAGACCATGAACCCCACTTAACCGCTAATCTAAATTCAGCAATTCTCTCAGCTTTGAGTGTTGGTACTTTCACAGAGAAACTAATAGCACCTGTGTGACTTTATCACCAATATTTCACATCACAGATATTTCATATCACATTACAGCTTCATATTGCATTACCTGTCACTGTTACCAACAGAAATCACAGGTGCTTCAAGTCACAGAATTCACAAGCAGTTATGTGTATAAACTACATTGCTTCAAAATTGAAGAGATTATAATAAAATGATTGCTAAAGTTTATTTTTTAAGTTTTATTTTTCTTATTAGTTATGTACATACTCAGTGTGTAAACAGCCATGTTGGTACCATCATTAGCCTCCTCCCTGTCCCCCACCGAAGGGACCTTCCTCATTGGGGACTGTGGGTCATACATTGTGGGGGTAGCCATCAGTAATGGGGAAGAGGCAATGTCTCTGTGCATAATGTCCCAACTTGAATTTTTATTTATTTATTTATTTGAGAGAGAGAGGCAGATAGAGTAAAAGAGAGAATGGGCACACTAGGGCCTTTAGCCACTGTAAACAAACTCCAGACGCATGTGCTCTCATTTACATCTGGCTTATGTGGGTCCTGGGAAATCGAACCAGGGTCCTTAGGCTTCACAAGCAAATGCCTTAACCACTAAGCCATTTCACCAGCCCAAGTTTATTGTTTAATAATTTAATACAGAAGCTGTCACCACATTCACAGACCTGCTCGTGTTTTGTTTTTCAGCATTTGGAGAACTTTATTTCACCATGAAAGTTCTCTTTATAACCATTTAATCAAAGAGATCCCTAAGCGCTATCAGACACAACAAAGATGGATTGTCTCTGTGGCTGGAGAGAAGGCTCAGCGGTAAAAGGTGCTTGCTTGCAGACCCTGAAGGCTGGCATTTGATTCCCCATTACCGACATAAAGTCAGCTGTACAAAGCAGCTTATGTGTCTGGATGGAATTCATTTACAATGGCACTAAAGCCCTGGCATGCCATGCTCATTCTCTCCCTCTCCCTCTCTCTTCCTCTCTCCTTGCGAATAAATAAATAAAATTATTTAAAGTGTCCCTGCTACTCACCTCTGAAGCAGGCATTCTGCCTCAATGCTGGAAGTGGCATAAGCATTCTGTTATTTCAGTTTCCATGGTTGTGTCTTCTTCCCTCAAATAAATTACCAGTTCTCAAGTTCATGGACTGTGTCATAGAGATCGTCATTTATTCTGAGTCTTGAAAAAAAGTAGTCACACTTGGGGCTGAGGAGACAGCTCAGTCAGTAAAGTGCCTACCTTGCAAGCATGAGGACCTGAGTTCAATCCCCAGGCCCCACACACAAAAAAGGAGGGGGGCCTGGAAAGATGGCTTAGCGGTTACAGTGCTTGCCTACGAAGCCAAAGGACCCAGGTTCAACTTTCCAGGACCCACGTAAGCCAAATGCACAAGGTGGCACACGCATCTGGAATTCATTCACAATGGCTGGAGGCCCTGGCACACCCATTTTCTCTCTCTCTTTCTTTCTGCCTTTCTCTCTCTCTCTCTCTCTCTCTCTCAAATAAATAAGTAAAAATAAAATGTTGTTTTAAATAAATAAATAAATAAAACATGGACTGTTGCTAATCCTGCAACAGAGAAACCCTTACAATTTATTCCTTCCAGTATGTGCCCTGTTTCCTTTACTGGAGCCATACTGTGACTTTCAAGTTCCCAGTTAGACATTTCCCAATCTCTGTCCCCCTCCCCTTTCTAAAAAAATAAAAGGCAGGGTTGGGGGCACACTTGCTTGTAATCCCAGCACTAGGAAGGCAGAGACCACTGGATACCTGAAGCTTGCTAGCTAGCAAGCCTAGCCTATTAGGAGAGTTCCAGGCCAATGAGAGATCCCGACTAAAAAAAAAAAAAAAAGACAGATAGCTATTCCTCTCCTTGGCATTTCCCTTAAAGCCTCCACTCTTTACTTTAGAGATGCCTGCTCAACCATGTTTATCGCCGCTCTATTCACAACAGCTAAGACTTGGAATCAACCCAGATGCTCATCGACAGGTGAATGGATAATGAAGATGTGCCACACACACACACAACGGAATGCTGCTACTCAGTAGTAGGAAAAATGAAATGATGAAACTTTCAGGAATGTGGATGGACCTGGAAAATACCATCCTAAGTGAGGTCACACAGTCTAAGAAAGTCAAACACCACACGTTTTCTCTCATCTGTGACTCCTCAAATGGACCGGCTGAAGAGGAGGACAGTGAGCCTTGGGGCCGTGGGCGTATAACTAGAATGAGACCAGGAAAAAGTGAGAACCGGGAGAGGGGAAAGGAGGGGACACCAGACAAACTAAAAGGGGGAAAGAATATCGGGGCTGGGAGGTTCAGGGGAAGGAAGGGTAGGGAGAGGAACTACCCAAAACTGAAGACTGAAGAAGGAGTCAGTACATTAGTAACTGCCCTCCAGGATACCAGTACATAATCCCCACTTAAGCAAGGAGACAGACAGGACCAATATGCCCAGCAGAAGATGGAGAAACCTTAACCCTAAAACCATAGGCTCTGGCTTGTGAATTCCAGGACTAGAACTGGGTTAGGCCCCCAAGCACTTGGTTACCCAACAGAGCTAAAAGGTAAGACCTTATTGCTGAAGACACCACGGGCTGCCATCCGAGGACACCAAGAGACCACGTGGGAATTAAGAGGAACGTTTGTCCTCTCCTGGCAAAATCTTATGGTGCTAGAAAATGGTATAGGAGCTACTATGTGGTAATGGTTACCGACAGCACAAATGAACAGGCGGCCCTGCAAACTAGGCAACCCACCACACAGACAAGCAGCCCACACTTGCGCAATCGTGGCACACAGCCTCTGTGGGTAACCAACTGGATGTGAGGCCCTCTCACGGGGGGAGAGTCATAGCTCCTACTCAGAACCAAGCCAGCACCCCACAGGCAGGAAACTCACAAACCCCACAGAGAAGCCCCCACTGTTTAATGGACAAACTGAGTGGGTATCCTCATCAGAACATCTCTCAAAATTCTATGCATGTCCCCCTTAATCAAAGCTGCTCTCAACTTTGGCTGAAGAATCTAGTTTTGGGTTCGGGTTTTTTGTTTGTTTGCTTGCTTTTTGTTTTGTTACAGGTGGCAGAGAATACTGGGGGGAGATCCAAGATGCACCAATTCAGTAAGAAAAGACAGCCAACTGCTCACCATGAGACATGCCACATCTACCACATTTACCGTGTGGGCCAGAAGAAACCACAGAGGAAGCAGTGACATGAGTACTGCTCCCAGTGCTGGCCTGACAACCGCCTCTAGGGAAATAGCAACAAACACAGAGGTGAACTGAAACACATTATAACAGAACCACAGAGGTTACAGTGAACTCAAGACTAAAAATGAACTACTAACACACAAGGCTCAGGGATGGTTGCAGAAGAGGAGACAGGAAGATTGTAAGAGCCACAGGTGGGTAGAAATATCCTGAGGTGCAGGCCCCTCCTCCCAGAAACTAAGGTCCTAATTACCCCACAGTGAACACCAAGGACCCTACTGAAGAAGACTCTCAGGGAAATAGGGACTGGGGGTGAGGGGATACAATACTATAACCTATGTAAAAAATTATATATATATATATATATATATATATATATATATATATATATATATATATATATATCTTGTGGGGGAAAGGTGGCCAGCCCCTCAGGAATGACACCCAAGGTTTGCACACACATGTGCATGTACCACACACATAAACATGCACATACACACACACAAAAAGAGCAGTCACTCAACCATTGTTTATGACTAGCTGATAGAAGGTCTTCAAGTGGCAATGATCTACAGGCAGGCCACAAGCAGGAACTGGAAGACAAAACAACAGGGGAAGGAAGGAGTGACGAGGTTTGAATCTTCTGGGTGGTTGACAAGCCCTGGGGATGAGGCACTGGAGCTTGCTTCTTAGAGACTAAACAGAGCTAAAGGGGGAAAGATCCACTGGAATTTTCCATCAAGACTCATAGGTAGGGCCCAGTGCCCAAATGCCATGGGGACTGCAACAGATTCCAAGCTGGAAAAATATTCTTGGACAAGATGCCATGTTTTTTGTGCCCTGTAGGAGCCTCATGAGGCAGTGTTGAATAGCCTGGGATCCCAGGTATTTGCAAAGAACCCTGCCTCATAGAGCCTCTCCTTCTCCAGCACAGGGAAGCTGGAGTGGGTCCTGGACCCTCAGTTGCAGCTGATATCAAGACAGTCCGGCTATTCCCATTATCTTTGCTCTGTGGCAGAGGCCCGGCTCTGTACCTCGTAAAACAGATCTGTGCGTGGGCAAACCCAGCGCCTGCAGGACAGCCCTGCTGTCCACTGTGAGGGCTGCAACGCCCAAGGTGGCAGTGCACTCAGCTGGAGCTTGGGCAGGACCAGCCAGGACATCTGTACATGGTCTGCCCATGTCAATCACCAGAGAAGGCCTCAGCAACGGTTTGCATTGTCAACTTGACAGAGCCCAAAATAACCTAGGAGAACAGCCTCTGGGCATGCTCATGAGACATTATCTAGAGTAGGTTAGTCGAGGTGGAAAAAAAGACCCATCTTAACAAGACTGGGTGTTGTGAACTGTATAGAAGGTGAGAGCTGGGCTGGAGGGATGGCTTAGCGGTTAAGGCGTTTGCCTGCAAAGCCAAAGGATCCCAGTTCAACTCTCCAGGACCTACGTAAGCCAGATGCACAAGGGGGTGCATGCATGTGGAGTTTGCTTGCAGTGGTTGGAGTCCCTGGCATGCCTATTCTCCCCCCCCCCCCTCCCTCGTTCTCTCATAAATAAATAAATAAAATATATTTTAAAAAGAAGAAGACAGTGAAAGCTGACTGAGCAGCAGCATCCCTCGCTCTCTGCTTCCTCACTATGAACTCGAGGGGACCAGACGTCTCAAGTTCCCGCACAGTGCCTTCCCACCACGATGGACTGGAACCTGGAACTGTAAACTGAAATAAACTCTTCCTTCTGTAAGCTGTTCTTTGTCTGGTATTTTGTCCCAGCAACAAAAAAAGATAACAAATACTTGGGGGGGGGGGGGTGCGGGTGGTGAAGTGTGAGGAATGCAAGTGCCCCAGATGGGAAAAAAAAAAACCAGCCGTTTCTGGCCCGGCCCCTCCACCACCTCCGCCCTGTCACGGCCTGCACAGCAGCAAAGGGAAGAGCCCTGACCCCACCCTCTCGTGGAAAGAATGCCCATACATTTTTCAGCCACCTCTGCAACTCCCACCTTCACCAAATAAGCACTAAATCCCCCAAGTTTGAGGCATGCTTGTATCCAGAGGCACCAGTTGGCTAGGCATAGCCAGGCCTCTGGCCCCTGAGAAAGAGGGAGCTATGTGTCTCCAGCTGGAGGGCATCCGCTCCTGCCCCAGAGGAGACTCGCGACAGACAACCTGTCACTCAGGACACAGCTCTCCTCCCTCCTAGCTCCGCCGCCTTCCTCCTGAACACGCCTCCTGAGCATCCCTTCACCTCCAAGTTAGCCTGCAGCAAAAACTTGCTGGCACACCAGGAGCTCTGCATGCTGGCGTACCTCCTTGTTCCTCTATTAAGACGTATCGTTCACAAACCGGGGGGTTCCTTTAAAAACACCCTCAGCTGTCACTTACATAAGAGAATTGAGCAAAGCAGATGGAGCACCCCAGCAGCGTCTTTGCCTCGGGCAGTGTATGCTAATGTCTTGGCACCAGCACCTTGAGCTGCGTGGTTTCCCAGCAAAGTTCCCCCAGCTAGAGAGTTCCAAAGAGGTGAGATCGGGAAATGTGAGTAGAAAAAGCTGTTCGTTTTCCCTCCAGGAAATAAAACCACCCGCTCATTAATCAAATGCTCAGAGAACGCTGCGAAGGAACTCTTCCAAACCAGGGACACAGGGACAGAGGGGCCTGCCACCTCAGACACGGGCAGAAAAGGCTTTCAGAGAGAGGGGAAGGCATGCACGAAGTGAGGAGACAGAAGTGTGTCTAGCTGTCCCCGGAGCTTCACGACAGCTGTTCTATCCGGAGTGGAGGGTTTGTGCTTGGGAGTTGTAGGGCCCATTTTCATCTGCCCAGAACAAGACCACCCCCACCATGTTCTTTGGAAAATGATTTTACTTCCATCAGGTTCTCCATAGCCCTGGGATAAGCAAGGGGCCCGAGGTGAGTTGCTCCTAGCATCTGGTCTCTTTGATGCCAGTGTCTGGACTAGACACCGGCAAATGATCATGCCAAGCCAATCCCAGCCTGTGCTCTGGCATGTTTCCAGCTGGAGTTGGCAGGAAGGGCTCCCTCTTCTCTCCCAAGGAGAAGCACAGGAGAGCATGCAGGGCCTAGGAGCCCGAATTCTCCAGGCAAAACAACTGCAAACTCCAACATCTTTACTGGTTTTGAAGGTCCTCCCCAGGACTGCTTCCTCGTCTGTCAGGTGAGTGTAACCTGTGGCCATACTGAGGCAGAAGGAGCGACTCTGCAGACATCGAGGTTAATATAGGAAAGAATGGCAGTGGCAGAAAAGACTGGAAACCCCTCGCCGGGGGCTACGCGCTTGAGAAAAGCAGCAGTACACAGCCGCAGGAGCTGAAGGGCCTCGTGTAAACCACTCATAAAAGTCACAGTACTCTTGGCCCCAACCACCAGGCTTCTTGCCCAGCTCTCTGGCCCCCTTCCTTGTTCAGAAGCGCTCTCTCTTCATAAACTTCTACCACCATTCATGTGCCCTCTATCCAATTCCTTGTTCTGACACACAAGAACCTGGAAGTCCCAGGAGATGCCCACACTCTGAAGTCTGTCTCTAATGATACCTCATGGCTTCATGCTGAGGGTTACATGACAGAAGCTACGTGCTTAGAATCGTGCCGGGCCTGACTAAGAACTCCGTGGATGGCCCTCACACTCCAGCCCAGAGCTGCCCGCGCTGTCATAGCTGTCAGTCTGTCCTCCAGTGAAACCTGTCCTCACAGGCAGCAGGCACAGAGTAAGCTGTGCCACAAGCCAGCCTTCCCTCAGCTTGCTCACAGGAGTCAATAAAGTCACCTTTTTTAAATGTAGGCTGGTTCAAGTTTAATTTCTGTTAATGGCACCTAAAAATGTTTGGATAGTAAATTTTAAAAAGCAAGATTAGGACTGGAGTGATGGCCTAGCGGTTATGGCACTTGCCCGTGAAGCCTAAAAGCCCATGTTCGACACTCCAGATCCCATGTAAGCCAGATGCACAAAGGTGAGGCAAGCGCAAGGTCGCACATGCCCACTAGGTGGTGCAAGCATCTGGAGTTCGACTGTAGTGGCCAAGGCCATGGTGTGCCAATTATCCCTCTCTCTCTCTCTCTAAAATAAAAAATTAAAAAGCAAGATTATACTTAGAAATACATTCAGAACATATTCCCCTAATTATAAAATCTGTCCACTGAAAGAATACCAAAAATTTGTGTCTACTTATTTATTTGTGTGTGTGTATGTGGTGGTTTGAGTCAGGTGTCCCCCATAAACTTAGGTGTTGTGAATGCTAGCTCCCCAGCTGATGGATATTTGGGAATTAATGCCTCCTGGAGGGAGTGTATTTTGGGGGGCAGGCTTATGGGCTTTATAGCCAGTTTCCCCATGCCAATGTTTGGCACACCCTCCTGTTGCTGTGGTCCACCTTATGTTGGCCAGGGGGTGATGTCCACCCTCTGCTCATGCCATCGTTTTCCCCTGCCATCGTGGAGCTTCCCCTCGAGACTGTAAGCCAAAATAAATCTCTTTTTCCCAGAAGCTGCTCTTGGTTGGGTGATTTCTACCAGCAATGGGAACCGGACTGCAACAGTGTATCTATTTCTTTTTTGTGGCCACTTTCCCCACTTGCTAAACTCTTGAGAATACAAGTCAAGCTGGAGGAGGTTCACAAAGTCAGGAGGTCAGGGCAAGGAGACGAGTCATGCGTGTGGAGCAGATGAAATCGTCCATTGACATTCTGGGCTCCAAATCCTAAGAACTTCCTGAAGCCTCTCCCCCCACTCACAGAACCAGTGAGAACCCAGGTCAGATTCTTGATCCTAAGTCATAAGCAAAATCAGAGGCAGAATAACCGCAGTCAAACAGCCAAGAAAACTGGAGAAGGCTTGCCCTCCCACGCTAGGTCTTCATTGCTGCGGGAAAAATCAAAGCCATGAACATAAAGCGGAAGAAAGCTCTACAGCCATCGCAGCTAGAGTTGACTCCATACTTGGAAAGTCAAAGAGAATCAAGTTAAAATGAAACAAGCCTGTTGAAGTCGATAGAATTCAATAGGTGGCAATCTATAAAAATGGATATATGAAAACCCAGCAGCTTGCTACATACACACACCTAATTTGAAAATATAATGAAAGAAAAAAAAAATCCTATCTAAAGAGCCAAAAAATTTCTAAACCAATAATCTAAGGACAAACCTAATAAAAACCTATGCAGAATGTATATGAAGGGAAATGTTTAAATTCTAATGAGAGCCTTCATAAATTTTTCAAAGTCAAGCAGATGATAAGGCGGAGTGGAAGAATTGTGCATGCTCTCTGAGAATAGAAATCAGGAAAAGCAGAGGAAAGAGAAGGCGGAAGGGAGAGGGGTGGAGAAGCATAGCTGGCTGTCTTCTTGGCCAGTGAAGCATGGCTGCAATGGCTTCCTGGGTCCAGTGTCTGGGTACAAGTAGAAAGGAGTTAGCCGGCCTTCCCTCTGGAATGGAAAAACTGAATAAACTTGCTTTTAGTTCCTTGCTTTTTTTTTTTTTTTTAGATAAGCCTAACAGACTGTTGTTTGTTGTTGTTGTTTGTTTGTTTGTTTGTTTTATATGAGAGAGAGCAAGAGAAAGAGAAAATTGGCACACCAGGACCTCCAGCCACTGTAATCAAACTCCAGATGCATGTGCCACCTTGTGCATCTGGCTTACACGGGTACTGGGGATCAAACCTGGATCCTTAAGCTTCGCAGGCAAGAGCTTTCACTGCTAAGCCATCTCTCCAGTCCCACCCTGCTTCTTGATTCCATAAACATCCCTGAACTCTATGAAGAGGCAGATTGAAGACTTGCTCTCCTTTCTTTACACATGAATAAGCTCACTTTTGCAAACCTCCTCGCGTTGGTGATCGGCATGCTGTGCAGAAAGTCTGGCAAGAAACATCACCGTCCATCTCTGAGCCTCTCCTCCTCCCCTGCGGATGTCACTTTCCAGGTCCCCAATATTTAAAAACATCTTGGGGTGGGGGGCTGAGGAGATGGCTTACCAGTTTAGGCATTTGCCTGCAAAGCCAGAGGGCCCAGGACCTGTGTAAGCCAGATGCACAAGAGGACGCATGCATGTGGAGTTCATTTGCAGTGGCTGAAGGCCTGACATGCGCTCTCTCTCTCTCTCTCTCTCTCTCTCTCTCTCTCTCTCTCTCTCTCTCTCTCCCCCTCTCTTTCTCTCTTTCTCAAATAAATAAATAGAAATAAAACTTTTTTTTAACTCCTGGGGACTGAGCAAGCCAGCAAACATGGACTCTGGACAGCACAGGCATTGCTGCTAACAGAAGGAGAATCAGATTCACCTAGGCTCCCAGTCTAGCCACACAGACATTCACTTTGATGAGCATCACAGAAGAGAAGAACCCCACAGCACACACCCTTGTGCCTCATTTCCACAGGCTCAGTTTGGATAGACCCATCACGCAGGTATCGGTAAGTGCTGTCCTCTGAGCATGACAGTCATTGCCATCTTCACAGGACAGCTGTGACCACCCTCATAAAAAGAGGGTGTAGGGGCTGGAGAGATGACTTAGCGGTTAAAGCACTTGCCTGTGAAATCTAAGGACCCATGTTCAACTCTCCAGATCCCATGAAAGCCAGATGTACAAGGTGATGCAAGCACACAAGGTCATACATGTGCCCAAGGTCACACACGCGCACAAGGTGGCATACACATCTGGAGTTCGATTGCAGTGACTGGAGGTCCTGGCACACCAATTCTCTCTCTCTCTCTCTTCTCTCTCTCTCTCTCTCTCTGTCATAAAAAAAAATAAGATAAAAAACAATTTTAAAAAAGATGGTGTGGGAGGGCCATCAGATTGTCACTTGAGATCTTAGGCATTCCCTCCTGGGCCTCTCTGCCAGCTCTCTGTGACTTCCCACTGCACACGGTCTCGTGATCTCAGGAGGTGATGACTACTAGCATGTAAGGACTCCAGCTGTGCAACACTGGGAAGGTCATCATCCGTGCTGAGGTCAGGCATGCTCCTGTAAGCAACCCCTAAACTCCCATAAACTCATTGGTTCGCCAAGTTTCACTTTGTTGGAGTAGCGCTCTGGTCTGTCGGTGGAATCCTGTCGGGGGAGGGAGTAGGTATTTACCCATGACCCTCCAGGACAAGTTAACACAACACCAGGTCAAATAATAATGATATAGGACATCGATACACCCCTCCGAGGTTCAGGGAACATGGAGGAAGAGAAGGCAGAAAGCACGTAAGAGCTGGAGGGTGGTAGAGCATGCTGCGGAACCCCGTCTTCTGGATGGAACGCGGCTGTTGCCCTGAGGAGCTCACAGTGGTTGCGGTTACCTGCCCAAGACTGGACTGTCAGCATTCTATTGTGGAAGTGGGAGAGCAGAAGGATTTTCTTCAGTGGTGGAGCCACTGGTAAAACTTCCATGCCCTGATAAGTAGTCCCCACCCATATTCATACAAAGCACCCTTATTTAAGCTCAGTGGGTCACACACACACAAAAGTACGCTGAAGTAGATTGGGGACAAGTAGAGAAGAGGTACTCAGTGTTAGGACAAAAGAAGGTAATGGGAGTAACGATTATCAAAAGTGTTTAATGGGCTGGAGATATGGCTTCCTGGTTAAGGCTCCTGCCTGCAAAGCCAAAGAACCCAGGTTTGATTCCCCAGGACCCACGTAACCCAGATGCACAAGGTGGCACACAGGTCTGGAGTTCATTTGCAGAAGCTGGAAGCCCAGGTGTACCCATTCTTTCTCTCTATCTCAAATAATTAAATAAAACTACTTTTTTAAATTTTTTTAAATTTTTTTATTTGTTTGGTTTTTCAAGGTAGGGTCTCACTCTAGCTCAGGCTGACCTGGAATTCACTATGTAGTCTCAGGGTGGCCTCAAACTCATGGCAATCCTCCTACCTCTGAGTGCTGGGATCAAAGGCGTGCGCCACCACGTCCGGCTTAAAACTACTTTTTAAAAAAGTATATACAGCAACTGGGCATGGTGGCATATGCCTTTAATTCCAGCACTCAGAGGTAGGAGGATTGCCGTGAGTTTGAGGCCACCCTGAGACTACATAGTGAATTCCAGGTCAGCCTGAGCTAGAGTGAGACCCTACCTTAAAAAAAAAAAAAAGTACATACACCATGCAGCGGTGTTTGGATAAAAGTGAAATGAGCACACAATAGGCAAAATACGATTTAATGGAGGGTGGGGGAGATGTGTTGGAGGGCTTCCCCCACTGACTGTATTCGTGGCTCTTATAGATTCAGACAGTCAAAGCATAAGACAGATCATGAGTTTGCATCAGATCATATCAGGGGTTGTTTATGTTTATCAGGAAATCTGTGGAGAAGTTGAGAGTCTCCTGTCTTCAAGAAGCTTCACCCAAGGCTCATGGTTTTCCAAGCCCCCAGGCTTAACCCATGCAAAGATAGCATAAAGATATAACATACATATATGAAACTGTCAATAATTAATTAAACAATAATGATAGTAATAATATTAGTAGCAGTAACAAACCAATTACCCAGGTCTACATGGCTGATAGGGTGACAAATCCCTTCAAAGAGATGATATTAAGGCTTTAAACCACACGCACTCTGCATAAATATCAAGTCATTTTAAAGACAACTGACAAGAATTCAAGGCATTTTTTTTCCTTCACAGCAATCACTGGACAACTAACATATCTGCTTGTTTGATGTTATCTCCCATACTGACCCAAGTTGCCTGGGAACCTCTGTTCCCCTCACTTCTTTGGGTGGAAGGTTTTGACACCTTTAAAATGCAGAGGTATCTAGGAAGCTTAGCACATAAATCATTGTCGTTCACGAATCTCACAGGCCAAACCAGTTCATCAATCACTAATTCTTCACCCTGTTGCGTTCACTTGGGATGTGTCTAGACTAGACCTTGAGTCTGGCACGGAGAGGAGTGTGGGGACACCTGTGCTGGCCTCAGTGTCTTCATGTGGAGAAGAAGAAGGGATGAATGTGATTAACCACAGGCTCTTGAGGTCATGCGTTCTCACACCCTTTCATATGTTGAAACTTAACCAGTGATGCCATTAAGAGGGGTGCCTCTCTTTCTCTCTCTCTCTCTTTCTCTCTTTGGTGTGGTGTATATACAGAAGGTGGTACAGATGCACCCACCCCACGTGCACACTTGTGGAGGTCAGGGAAAGACATCAGGTGTCCTCCTCCACTGCTCTTCCAGCTTATGCTCTGAAGCAGTCTCCCACTGAACCTGGAGCTCCCTGTTTCTTAGTTAGAGTAGTATGTATGCATGTATATGTATCTATATTTGAGCTATTCATCCTCTTGTACTAGAGAATGCTAGGTCCTATTCTTCCTAACTTATTTTGGTTCTTGTTATCACACCTCTTCCCATCCTTCTCCTCTTTTCCAGGCTCTGGTAAGCAGTATTCTACTCTCTAACAATTTTTTGCTTGTTTGTTATGGGGCAGGGTCTCCTTCTAGCCCAGGCTAGTACAAGAGGAGGAATAGCTCAAATATAGATACATATATATACATACATACTCATACATACATACATATTTTTTAAAAGTCAGAAGAATGGATTTTAAATGTTCTCAACACACAAAAAATATATTAAGCTTAAGGTGATGACAATGCTAATGACCAAGACTTGATTATTACACATCATATACATGTATCCAGCTATCATATCAATAAATGTGTATATATATATATATATATATATGTATATATATATATATATATATATATATATATGTATGTATGTATGTATATTTGTTTCTGAAGTAGGGTCTCATTCTGGTCCAGGCTGACCTTGAATTAACTATGTAGTCTCAGGGTGGCCTCGAACTCAAGGCAATCCTCCTACCTCTGCCTCCTTAGTGCTGGGATTAAAGGCATGCGCCACCACACCCAGCTAAATGTCTATAATTTTTGAAGAGAGAAGTAAAAGGTTTCTGATGATTCTTCCAATTGATCTCACTCTGAGCCTCCAGAATTATGAGAAGTAAATTTTTGTAGTTTATTAATTACTCAGTCTAAGACATTTTGTTTCAGCAGGGAAATGGACTGAGATCTCAACTTGCATTTGAGAGTGTAGCAGACAGCTTCAGGTTTGCTAAGATGAACTTCCAGACCAGGCACAGTTATGGAGGAAGGGATTTATTGAAACTGACAGATCCAGGGGAAGTTCTATAATGGTAGAGGAAGCTGGCCTGCCTTCACAGGACCAAACAGAGAAAGAAGCACAAGCCAAAAGCCACACAAGCACAGCACACTTCAGGAACTCCAGCTAGGCACATTTTGCATATCTTTAGATTGAAATCTCAAACCCACTACAACACCTTAAGATCCACCCGTGACACCACCTCCAGCCAGGTGGCTGCAGATGCAAACTACAAATTAATAAAACACTGAATATATCAGGGGCTGTCTATTTAAACTACCACAGAGGGGTAACGGGCCCTAACGTATGCATCCTGGACTCCTAGCACAACAGAGAAGTCCAGCCCTTTCCCCGTCTCTGTCTTGCATTTTAATCCAAATCTCTTTGTTCTAGCAGGCAGTTATTTAGAGCTCTTTACTCATTTACCAAGTGGATCTTTTTTGAAGTACTCGTTTTAAATAATTTTATATTCAAGCAGTATATGTGTGGTTGAAAGTTGTGAAATTATTCATCAGAAAAACCTCTTCCTTTCTCTAGGCCGGCAATTGAAGTGTGCAGCTATTGCCCGGAGTGAAGTTGGCTGCCTGGAAAAACCTTCTTCAGCAGCGCTCGGGCACCATCACTAATTTGAGTTATTCTGACAGCCTTTGATGCTCTGCGGGTTTTTTTCCCCTCCCACATATGTATATGAAAGCTAAACAGCAACATAATTTAAATCTTCAAGATTTACTTTATAATTACCAGCATGGTTCTTGAGGGGTACAGAAAGTTGACCCCCATTTTCTCAAGTTGAAATTGATTTAGATCAAATAATTCTCGGAAAGAAAATGAGATCTTTTTCTCCTTATCAGCATGAACTTCAAGCTTCATTTTCTAGCAGCTGGGAACATCTGTGCTACCTCTGAATCCCAGATGATTTGAGGAAACCAAATGTGGGCAAAGAAGCTATTCACGACTCGCTGAATTCTATTGGCAGAATTCTTCATTATGAACTGAATTGGTGTCGAGGTACAATTGTATTAGGGATCTACATTCCTTTCACAAAAAGAAAATGAGACAATTACCAAGGACTAAGGATGTAATCAAAATAGCACAACCATTTTATTGTTGAATAAGAAATCTTTCTATAAACACTATGGCATGTTATTCAGGGGAGAATATTTAGCAAATGGGGATTCTGTTGAAAACTGTCAGAGAAAGTTAAGAGATATTTTTTTCTCAATTTAAATGTGTACCTACAGCATTATTTTCTATAAATAATAAGGCATCCCACTCCCACCACAAGGTATTTCTCCATACAAGAGTGGATTCCCTAGAAGAAAAGGGTTCTCACAAATGCCAAGTGATTAAAGAAAAACCATGAAGAGATAGAGTGTGGTGGTTTGATTCAGGTGTCCCCCATAAACCTAGGTGTTCTGAATGCTAGGTTTCCAGCTGATGGAGATTTGGGAATTAACGCCTACTAGAGGCAGTGTATTGTTTGGGGTGGGCTGATGGGTGTTATGGCCAGTGTCCTCTTGTCAGTGTTTGGCAAACTCTCCTGTTCATGTTGCCCAGCTGATGTTGGCCAGGAGGTGACGTCCACCCTCTGCTCATGCTGTCATTTTCACCTGCCATCATGGAGCTTCCCCCTTGAGCCTATAAGCCAAAATAAACCTCTTTTATCACACAAGCTTCTCTTGTGTGGGAAATTTCTACCAGAAATGCAAACCTGACTGCAACATAGAGTAAGTTAAAAATCAAGGACTCAGGCTGGAGAGATGGCTTAGTGGTTAAGCGCTTGCCTGTGAAGCCTAAAGACTCCGGTTCGAGGCTCGGTTCCCCAGGTCCCACGTTAGCCAGATGCACAAGGGGGCGCACGCGTCTGGAGTTCTCTTGCAATGGCTGGAAGCCCTGGCGCGCCCATTCTCTCTCTCCCTCTATCTGTCTTTCTCTCTGTGTCTGTTGCTCTCAAATAAATAAATTAAAAAAAAAAATCAAGGACTTGAGATGCAACATCCCACAAATGACCAGCAGCTCTACCCCTCAATTGTTTGCATACTCATTTCTTCATTTATTGGACCTTCACTTATCTGTATGCTCAGTGAATCCAACTCCCTGACTCTGCAGCATTCCTCTCATCCTCACAGTTTAGGATTCCTTCGTGAGACAGAGAAGGGCCAGAGTGAATCCTCAAGGCTGAACCCCAGGAAGATGCCAATTTGAAGAATTCACATTGGACCAGAGTCTCAAAAGCAATTTTTCTCTCCCCATGGAGCCATTAAAATCATCCCAGCAGAAGAGAGAACACACATAGATCAAATGAGTAAATACTTCCTGAACACCCAATATGTGCTCGACACTGTGCTTGACCCTGTGGGAATTCCACATCAAGGATTCAGACAGGAGGTAACAAGGTCACATGCCAGTGCATATTAGCCACTGGCTATTTATGGACTGAAGAAATGACTGAAGAAGAACACATTACAGACACAAAGAAGAAACAGAAAGACACTGAGCTCACAGTAATCTCACAGAAAACATCTGCAGAATGAACAACTGTTTGGATACAGAAGTGAAAGAGAAGGGAAATTGGATTCTGGCCCCTGAAGGTACCCAACCCAGAAGAGCTGCCAGGGGTGCAAATAGAGACTCTGAAGGAAATAAGTCAATGATAACCTAGTTCCCATAACCAGCAGGACATACTCACCGAGAGAGCTGTCACTCAGATAGGACTAGACCAGAGCTGACCAACTGTTAGGAGTGCTCAGGCAGCCCCAAGGGGAGGATACAGTGTTAGGAGAAGCACTGAGGAAACCTAAAAGGGAGGATACTGGAGATCAAACGTATGTAGTTATGAAAAGTTTCAGATTTGTGGGTTTTGCTAAAAGCCTTAATTTCAATCACCATATGATCCATTCATCTATAGCTTTCTTACTCCAGATCTTTACATGGCTCCAATCTACCTCTCTGTAATAACTATGTGCTAGTTTAAATGTGAAAGCTTGAATATATGGCCCCATAGACTCAGGTGTCTTATTAAAATTTAGTCCCTAACAGTCAGATCACTGCTACAGGGGGCATGTCGCTGGGGGCAGATCTTGGAGTCCGGCCCTAGGGTGTGCAAAGAGCAGTTGGAGCTCTGGCAGTTTTGTGGTGCTGGCTGTCAGTGGTGTCTGTCTGCTTGGATCTGTAAAAAGGAGCCAGCTTCTTCCCCCATTGATGCTGTTCCCCTGGAATCTGTAAACTTGAAATAAACCCCTTTCTTCCCATAAGCTGCTTCTGGTTGGATGTTTGCCCAGCAACAGGAAGCTACCTGCAATAGTAATTTGGTACCAGAGAAGTGGGGTTATTGCTACAATGAATCCGATCATGTGGATTTGGGTCTTTTGGAACTTGTGTGCTGGAAGAATGTGGAAGAGCTTGCTACTTGGGATTGGAGAAGCCTCACAGTAGGGCAATCCAAATTTTATGAGCTATTCTTGTGAGACTTTGAAAATGCTGAATATGGAGATAATTGTAGACTATGAAGGTTCTGCAACCGGACATTCAAAAGGGAAAGAGAGACAAGTGAGAACTTACTGGACCTGGGCTACTGGCATAAAGGCTGGTGAGTTCTACCCATATCAACAGAGGTTGATCAAGGTTAATTTTAAAAGTAATTGGCTGATGAACTTGGTGGAAAATGTAAAACAAAGAAATGAAAAATGTACTGTTTATCACAGGGGAAAAAAAATCAAATAAGTTTACAGTTACAGACACAGACTGGTTTTAGGTTACGGAAGCTTTTGCAATTGCTTTGCAATTGTTAAACAGATTACCACCATTAAGGTGGGCCAACTGCTTTGCATTGGGACAATAGAAAACATGCCTGAGGGTAAATGAGTAGGAATATAAGGTTTTTAGTTTTTGTGTTTGGGTTTTTTTTTTTCTTTTTTTACAAGGAAGATTGTTAAAGGAGGCATTCTAAAAGTCTAAGCTGCTATTCATGGTCAAGATTTATTTCACCCCTGGGTTTACAAATTGGCTCTGCCACTACTCACATGATATTGGTTTTGGAATCATGAAACTGCCGGGAAGAAGGTCATGAAGTATACGCAGTTCCAGAAGCCACTGCTGAGATATGGCATGTGAAACAGGGTTGCTGGAATCACCTGTTTTCAAGGCCACTGTAAGAAGCTGTGAAGACAGACCATTATTTGCAGTATAGACTGAAGATGTTTTGGATACATCTGGATTGTACTACCACTACTATGGAGTGCTGTTGGTTTGGGATAAAAGATTTCCCCCAGGCTACTCACCCCAGCTAGAGGGGTTGTTGTGCCAAGACCCCTGACCAGGAGCCAAGATCCCCGGTCACCCAGGAGTCACCCAGAGAACTGCCACAGAAGTTGAGACACTTGAATGTAAAAGCAACAGGTTTCTTTATTGCAAGCCTAGGCCTGGGCTCCGTCCCCACAGTCCGGCACAGCGGTAGTGAGGGAGAGAGCCCCTTTCTTTTGGGGGAAGGGGTTCATATAGGAATTCGAACAAAGAAGTAGGGGATAAATACATGATTGGTTGATTTAAACAGTTCTGATTGGCTTGGGGTTTCAGCTGGCAAACTTGGGGGCAGGAGCTAGGGGCACTCCAGGCAGATGAAGTAATCTCCATTGTCTTTGAAGTGGAGATTCCTCAGTTTCTTATCTAAGCAGGTGGTCAGAGGCTGGAGGCCCCCCACAGTGGAGTGTTTCTGCAATGTCCTTGAAGTGGAGATTCCTCAGAAACTTTAGGGGGGAAGGCAGCATTTGAGCAAGCAAGCAAAGTTTACAGAAGCAAAGGTCAGCACATTAGCCGGCTAGTTCTCTATCTAAGTCAGGCCTGGGCCTTTTTACTTAAAATGGTTATATTTGGTCTCTCAGGGTGGAATCAGAAAATCCAGAGACTCATCAGTAGTTATAGATGTCGGGCTTGAACTGCAGATGTTTCATGTTTATCTGATGGTTATGAATTTTGTATTGGTCAGTCTCTGCTTGTTATGCCTTATTGCAATGGAAATATTCACTCTATGCCATTGTGTATTGGTAGTATGTAACTTGTTTAAGTTTTACAGGACTTTCAGTTATGAGACAGGCTTAAATCTCAGATGAGACTTTGGACTTTGGAACAATCTTAAAGTTGGTAAAGGTTATGCAGACCTTTGATGTTGGACTGAATGAAATTTGCATCGTGAGATGGTTATGAGTATATGGGAGTCAAGAGCAGAATGTGGCAGCTTGAATGTATGGCCCCATAAACTCAGATATTTCATTAAAATTTAGCCCCTGGCAGACAGACCTCTGCTACAGAGGGTGTGTCACTGGGGCAGATCTTGGAGTCCAGCCCTAAGGTATGTAAAGCGCAAATGGAGCCCTGTGGTTCTGTGGTCCTGGCTGTTGGTGGTCTCTCTGTGATTGGACCTATGAATGGGAGCCAGCTTCTTCCACCATTCCTGGTGTTCCCCTGTATTGGTGACCCTGAAATAAGCCCTTTCCAACCATTAGCTGCTTCTGGTTGGATGTTTGTCTCAGCAATGAGAAGCTGATTTACATTTCCATCTTTTAAAATCTACTTATCTGTATCTAAAAGCACAGGCTCCTAGACAGCTCTGCCCTTGTCCAATTTTTGCTGTCCCCTCCCTCAGTGAATACAGCTAATGTCCACTGGTTGTGACCTCTGGAGGCCGAGCGGATCTGCTGTCCTTCTCATTGAGGACAATGAAAAAATTGGTGCCTGGGGACTTCCGGTTAAGATGGCGGCGTAGGTACCACGCCAAAGCAGCCTAGGGGGGAAAAAGACCAAAAAAACTCAGCAAAATACACACTTTTACTAAAAAGTGAGGTGTATAGGAAATTAAAGTGGCAGCGGAGAATTAGAAGAGTTCTAGAGCATCCAGAGCCTGCACAGGCGGGAAAAGCGGCTCCGGCAGCTCAGCCAACCGCCGCGGCCGCGGCGCAGCAGAAAACCACCAGACTCGGCTCGAGCTGCAGGAAAAGCCAGGTGCGGGATTTTCCCCTCACACAGCACTCTCCACAACTCGGGAAACGTGAGGGGAGAGCGGCAGCGAGCAGCAGAGGAGCAGACTGCGAGGTAGAAGAACACGTGGAACAGCGAGACAACCAGAGCAGCCGCAGCTCCCTCCCCTCCCCCACCGCCTGAACCCAGCTCCAGCGAACAGAGCAGCGGCCCAGGACCCAGCCACGCCAACTTGGGCTGACAACGGGACCCAAGCAGGAGCAGAGTTCGGGAGCAACATCAGCGGCTCCAGGACCGGTACCAGCCATTGTGGAAAACAGTGTGGAGGTTCCTAAAGCAGCTAGGGATTGATCTACCATATGACCCAGCTATAGCGCTCCTAGGCATATATCCAAAGGACTCATCTCATTTCCTTAGAAGTACATGCTCAACCATGTTTATTGCTGCTCAATTTATAATAGCTGGGAAATGGAACCAGCCTAGATGTCCCTCAACAGATGAGTGGATAATGAAGATGTGGTACATTTATACAATGGAGTTCTACTCAGCGGTAAAGAAAAATGAAGTTATGAAATTTGCAGAAAAATGGGTGGACCTGGAAAGTATTATACTAAGTCAGGTAACCCAGGCCCAGAAAGCCAAGCGCCACATGTTCTCTCTCATATGTGGATCCTAGCTACAGATGACTGGGCTTCTGCGTGAGAATGAAAATACTTAGTAGCAGAGGCCAGTAAGTTGAAAAGGAGACATAAAGGGTGGAGAAAGGAAGGGAGGAGGATACTTAATAGGTTGATATTGTATATATGTAATTACAATGATTGTAATGGGGAGGTAATATGATGGAGAATGGAATTTCAAACGGGAAAGTGTGGGGGTGGGGAGGGAGGGAATTACCATGGGATATATTTTATAATCATGGAAAATGTTAATAAAAATTAAAAAAAAAAAAGCCCAGGCCCGGATGGATTCACTGCTGAATTTTACCAGACTTTTAAGGAAGAGCTAACACCATTGCTTCTTAAGCTTTTCCAGGAAATAGAAAAAGAAGGAATTCTACCAAACTCCTTCTATGAGGCCAGCATCACCCTGATACCAAAACCAGGCAAAGATAGAACAAAAAAAGAAAATTACAGACCAATCTCCCTCATGAACATAGATGCAAAAATTCTCAACAAAATATTGGCAAACAGAATACAAGAGTATATCAAAAAGATCATTCACCCTGACCAAGTAGGCTTTATCCCAGAGATGCAGGGATGGTTCAACATACGCAAATCTATAAATGTAATACATTACATAAACGGGGTGAAGGACAAAAATCACATGATCATCTCATTAGCTGCAGAGAAAGCATTTGACAAAATCCAACATCCCTTCATGATAAAAGTCCTACAGAGACTGGGAATAGAAGGAACATATCTCAATATAATAAAGGCTATTTATGACAAGCCTACAGCCAACATATTACTAAATGGGGAAAAACTGGAAGCTTTTCCACTAAAATCAGGGACAAGACAAAGGTGTCCACTGTCCCCACTTCTATTTAATATAGTTTTGGAAGTCTTAGCCATAGCAATAAGGCAAGAGACACACATAAAAGGGATACAAATTGGAAAGGAAGAAATCAAGTTATCATTATTTGCAGATGACATGATTCTATACATAAAGGACCCTAAAGACTCTACTAGCAAGCTGTTAGAGCTGATCAAAACCTACAGCAATGTAGCAGAATACAAAATAAATACACAGAAATCAGTAGCCTTCATATATGCTAACAACAAACACACAGAGGATGAAATCAGAGAATCACTCCCATTCACAATTGCATCAAAAAAAATAAAATACCTGGGAATAAACCTAACCAAGGAAGTAAAGGATCTATACAATGAGAACTTTAAAACACTCAAGCGAGAAATTGCAGAAGATACTAGAAAGTGGAGAAACATCCCTTGTTCCTGGATTGGAAGAATCAATATCGTGAAAATGGCAATCTTACCTAAAGCAATCTACACATTTAATGCAATCCCTATCAAAATTCCAAAGGCTTTCTTCATGGAAATAGAAAAAACAATCCAAAAATTCATTTGGAATCACAAAAACCCTCGAATATCTAAAATAATACTGAGCAACAAAAAAGAGGCTGGTGGTATCACCATACCTGATTTTAACCTATACTACAGAGCCATAGTAACAAAAACAGCATGGTACTGGCACAAAAACAGACATGTAGATCAGTGGAACAGAATAGAGGACCCAGATGTAAGCCCAAGTAGCTATAGCCACCTGATATTCGATAAAAATGCCAAAAATACTCATTAGAGAAGAGACAGCCTCTTCAGCAAATGGTGTTTTGAAAACTGGATAAATATATGCAGAAGGATGAAAATAGATTCTTCTCTCTCACCATGCACAAGAATTAAGTCCAAATGGATTAAAGACCTTAACATCAGACCGGAAACTTTGAAACTGCTAGAGGAAAAAGTAGGGGAAACCCTTCAACATATTGGTCTTGGCAAAGACTTTCTGAATACAACCCCAATTGCTCAGGCAATAAAACCACAGATTAACCACTGGGACCTAATGAAATTACAAAGATTTTGCACCGCAAAGGACACAGTGAAAAAAGCAAAGAGGCAACCTACAGAATGGGAAAAAATCTTCGCCAGCTATATATCTGATAGAGGATTAATATCTAGGATATACAAAGAACTCAAAAAGTTAAATAATAAGGAATCAAACAAGCCAATCAAAAAATGGGCTATGGAGCTAAATAGAGAGTTCTCAAAGGAAGAAATACGAATGGCATATAAGCATCTAAAAAAATGTTCTACGTCACTAGTCATCAGGGAAATGCAGATTAAAACTACATTGAGATTCCATCTCACTCCTGTCAGATTGGCCACCATCATGAAAACAAATGATCATAAATGTTGGCGGGGATGTGGAAGAAAAGGAACCCTTCTGCACTGCTGGTGGGAATGCAATCTGGTCCAGCCATTGTGGAAAACAGTATGGAGGTTCCTAAAGCAGTTAGAGATTGATCTACCATATGACCCAGCTATAGCGCTCCTAGGCATATATCCAAAGGACTCATCTCATTTCCTTAGAAGTACATGCTCAACCATGTTTATTGCTGCTCAATTTATAATAGCTGGGAAATGGAACCAGCCTAGATGTCCCTCAACAGATGAGTGGATAATGAAGATGTGGTACATTTATACAATGGAGTTCTACTCAGCGGTAAATAAAATGAAGTTATGAAATTTGCAGAAAAATGGATGGACCTGGAAAGTATTATACTAAGTCAGGTAACCCAGGCCCAGAAAGCCAAGCGCCACATGTTCTCTCTCATGTGTGGATCCTAGCTACAGATGACTGGGCTTCTGTGTGAGAATGAAAATACTTAATAGCAGAGGCCAGTAAGTTGAAAAGGAGACATAAAGGAAGGGAGGAGGATACTTAGTAGGTTGATATTGTATATATGTAATTACAATGATTGTAATGGGGAAGTAATATGATGGAGAATGGAATTTCAAATGGGAAAGTATGGGGGTGGGGAGGGATGGAATTACCATGGGATATATTTTATAATCATGGAAAATGTTAATAAAAATTAAAAAAAAAAAAAAGAATAAAAAATATTTTTAAGAAAAAAAAAAATTGGTGCCTGGGAAGACAGAGAGACCACAGGTGGTAGTTTGAAGGTATGTCCCCCATAGACTCAGATGTTTTATTAAAGCTTATCTCCAGCTGTCTGGCTATAGGAGGTGTCACTGGGGATGGATCCTGGGATCCAGGTGTGTTAGAGGCAGATCTGAATTCCAGCCAAAAAAACAAAGGTATGCAGAGCAGTGTCTGAGCTCTGCCTGGGACCCTGCTGCCTTCCTCTAGTTTTCTGCTTGTTGCTTTTGGTATATGCTGGCTGGTGATGGTTTCTCTGTGCTTGGACAGAACTTTTCCCTAGATCTATAAGCCTGAAGTAAATCCCTTCCTTCTCTAAACTGTGCCTGGTTTGGATGTTCATCCCAGCAACATGGAGCTGTCTCCAACATGATTCAGGCTTAACAAAAATGTATCGCCTGTTCACACCTGGTGACAATGACCAGATGCCCACAGTCCCATTTTCTACTATCATGTGACCCCCCCACCCCACCCCAAATACCCTGCCCTGGTTAATAGAATTTGCCTATTCCTAGAAAAACTCCACTCTCCAGGTTGCATGACCATAGAGGTAGGGAAATATGGTCAGGGATAAGACAGTCACCAAACTAAACCAGTGACTCATCAGCATGGCCACACAGAAATGGAAAAGCAGAAAAGGAGGCAAGTGGAAAGCTGGAGGTATTTCCTTCCCACTGCAGTATCCTCACCCGCAAGTAAAACGCCCTCTGCCTCCCCAACCTAGGGAAGTTCATGCCAGGAATTCCTTCAGGCTCTTCTACTGCTACCCAGCCTTCTGCTGTTCGTGTCCATCTCTAGAATCTTCCTCTGCATCGTCTTACCATTTACAGCCACCACTGTATTAATATTTTGGCATCACTCACCTCATAGTTTATTTAAAGTTGCTTTATAAGAAAAAGATTACCTGCCAAAGTTATAAAGTGAAAACCAGTTTCTCTGACTTATAAATGTGAGGTGCACAAAATAAATGTAAGCCACGCATAGTAGCACATGCCTTTAATCCCAGCACCTGGGAGGCAGAGGTAGGAGGAGCACAGTGAGTTTGAGGCCAGCTTGGAACTACAGAGTAAGATCCAGGTCAGCCTGGGCTAGAGTGATACCCTACCTTGAAAATTAAATAAATAATAAAAATAAATGTAATGAAAGACTGCACAGTTACATTTTTGCTGTCAGAATGCCTTCCTCAGTGTTGCTTGATGTTCTGCTCCCCACCACCTAAACCCCCATTGTCAGTGATCTCTGGTCAAGAGCAACCTAAACAGAAGGGAGATTGGCCCAGCCAAGTTCACAACTAGAGGCAGGACTAAAAGAGGCAGGCGAGAGCTGGAGAGATGGCTTAATGGTTAAGACACTTGCCTGCGAAACCTAAGGACCCAGGTTCAATTCTCCAGGTCCCACCTAAGCCAAATGCATGAGGTGCTACATGCATCTGGAGGTTGTTTGCAGTGGCTACAGGCCCTGGCACGCCCATTCTCTCCCCCTCCCTCCCTCCCCCCCTTCCCTCCCTCTCTCTGTCTCTAATAAATAAATTTTAATTTTTAAAAAAAATTTACAAACAAATAGAACAAAAACGCAGATGAGCTCATATAGTCTCAGCATTTAGGAGGCTGAGATAGGTGGATCACTTGAGCTGAGGAGTTCAAGGAAAGCCTGGGAAACATAAGAACCCATTTCCAAATAAAGAAGTAGAGGCAGAACTAGTACTCATTAGACGACCTTGACAAAAACAAACCCTTACTGTCAGGGTCAATCTGCCTTATTAACATGTAACTTTCAGGTATTTCTTTAACAACTCACCTGTCCTGTCAGTTTGTAGGTGGATTCTGCTTGTTAGTCTTGATCAAATAATGTGATCCTTCTTAAAAGGATAGGGACATATTTCAAGAAACTTGGGGGGGCAAGGAACCTGTGTTCAATCCCCTGTCCCCACGTAAAAACACCGGTCATGGCAACGTGCACCGGCAACCACAGTACTGGGGAGCTGGGGGCAGGAGATCCCCGGAGCTCACTGGTCAGCCAGTCTAGACTACTCGGTAAATTACACATCACTGAGAGACCCTGTATCAAAACCAGCAGTGGGCATTCCTGAGGATGTGCTCTAGGGGTGTTTTCTGCCTTCCTCATGCACACTCACATATGTGCACAGGCACACACACATGCATAAATAAAAAGAAACTTGAACATTTAATTTTGTTTTACCATCTTCAGGCTTCGAGCTTTACATAACACAATTCTTAGAGGAAAGAAAAAAAGACCTTCTATCCATTCCCCTATAATTCCTCAAGAAAATAGAGAGCAAGGAACAGAGTGTGGGGAGGGGTAAAGAAGATATAAACCTGAAGGTTTGATTGAGGAGGTAGCAGCCATTATGAGCGTTTTAAAATTATCGACTAAAGGGGAGACTTCAGTAATTGCTCAAGCCAGGGCCAGAGACTTAATATACTCCTATTTGGATTAATTAATAGTTCAATTCTAAGGTTATGATTGTAAATCCCAGGACTGCTAGCTTAGCTCTAATTTGCAGTTCAGGACTGTCTGTGAAGTTGCCATTTATAGTCAATTTCCTCTGAGAGGGAGAAGTAAATGAAAAGCACGAACATCTGAATAACAAGTGAGGGCTCTCCATGCCTTTGTCAGCCGCAGCAGAAGCACGGAGGAGCACGGCCATGTGGCGGTCTCCGCAGCCAGCTGACATGCGCAGCACGCACACAGCCGTGCACGCCGTCCTCACACTCGGGTGACCTGAGATACAAAATGCATGTTCTTGGGACTGGGGAGATGGCTTGGTGGTTAAAGGTGCTTGCTTGCAAGACCTGATGGCCCGGGGTTGATTTCCCAGTACCCACATAAAGCCAGACACACACGGTGGTGCACGTGTCTGAAGTTTTGTTTGCAGTTACAGGAGATCCTGGTATGCTCATACCCTCTTTTAGTGTCTGTCTCCTTCTCTGTGTCTCTATGTCTTTGTCAAATAAATTAAAAAATAAATATTGAGGCAAGCCTAACAGACTGGCCTCTTTTTTTTTTATGTGTGTGTGTGAGAGAGAATTGCCACAGCAAGGCCATCGAACTCCAGACACATGCGCCCCTTGTGCCTATGTGTGACCGTGCATGCTTGTGTCACTGCGCCTGGCTTACATGGGGCCTGGAGAGTAGAACATGAGTCCTTAGACTTCCCAGGCAAGCATTTTAACCACTAAGCCATCTCTCCAGCGGAAAGATGGCTTAGCGGTTAAGCCACTTGCCCGCGAAGTCTAAGAACCCGGATTCTAAGGACCCAGGTTTGATTCCCCATGATCTACGTAAGCCAGATGCACGTGGTGGCACATACATCCAGAGTTCATTTGCAATAGCTAGAGACCCTGGTGCGCTCATTCTCTCTCTTTCTCCCTCTCTCTCTCAAATAAGTAAATAAATAAAAATAAAACATTGAAAGAAAGAAGAAAAGAGATGCTTTTGATCGCTGGTTCCTGATTGCTGAAGCAATCTGGCCAAAGCTCTCCAGAACTGTTCCTAGAACCACTGTGGTCATCGCCGTCAGTGAGAACAAACCAGAACGAGTTTCTGGTGCAACCCAACCAGCCTAAGTGGGGGTCAGGGAAACCCTCGCTCCTCAATACTCACCTTCAACTTCCCCATCTGCTGAGGCTGAAGCCAGGACACCCCCCCCAACCCCCAGCTTTGGCTTACAAGATGTACACACCAAGCCCAGGAGGCAGAGCTAGAGCGGTCTGCTGCTGCCCGGGCTGCTTACCCCTCACAGCCCCACCAGGACAATGGCAGCAGCTTTTCTGACAAGCAGTTCACACAGTCAGTTGTACAGTAGCAAGATGCTAAGGTTGGGTTCAAAGGCTGAGGAAACCTCCACGCCTGCTATGGCACAGTCACGCATTTTGCCTTCTCCCACCCTAGTCTAGATCACTTCGCGAGTTGCTCCTGGTAAAGTCATCCCAGGCCCCTCCATCTCGGCCAGCATCCTAAAAAAATAACCTTGAAAAGAAAGACAACAATCCAAATTGTTGGGGTCAGCTATTGTAGAAAAAGTAAAAAAGAGAACCGCTGGTAATCAGTAACCTGCATTCAGTTCTCCAGAACATCTTGATGACTTACAGATACCGTCAACGTGTGGGCCAAGGATTTGCTAATCCTTGGGATAATGTTTAACTCGCAGGAAAACAAAGCCTTTTTCTAAGGAATTATAGCAACTGGCCCTGGGGACTAGATGAGTTACGATTGTAAAGATGCCCTAGCGAATGACAAGGAAAATACCTCAAGTGACAGATCACCATGGAGCCTCAGCGTGTAGCCTTCTTGTCTGTTCTCCCCATAAAAACTCATCCAGTTATGCAAATTCCTTGAAATGGTCCTTGGGACAATAGTCTGGCCATTTTCTGACTAGCTACCTTATCATAATGGGCTCTTCCCCCCCCCCCCCCAGTATTAGCTTCCAAGCAGATCTGAAACTGGACTGGTAAGGTTTGCCTTTAATAAATCATTTTTTTCCTTGATGCAGTAAGATGGACAGTTCTTCCCTTTTGCATGCCAGGATGATTGATGCCCCCCCCCAAGGCCTCAGTGAGGAAGGCAAATGAGATTCCAAGAGCATGCTCATGCACTCCTCATTTGCTTTGAGCAAGAAAAGGATACTGTTACTTAGTAGCAGAGGCCAGTAAGTTAAAAAGGAGATATAAAGGGAAGAGAAAGGAAGGGAGGAGGGTACTTAATAGGTTGGTATTGTATATATGTAACTACAGTGATTGAGATGGGGAGGTAATATGATGGAGAATGGAATTTCAAAGGGGAAAGTGCGGGGGGGGGGGGAGGGTATTACCATGGGATATTTTTTATAATCATGGAAAATGTTAATAAAAATTGTGAAAAGAAAAGAAAAAGAAAAAGAAAAGAAAAAAATGAAAAGGACACTGGACTGGTAGACTGCTCTTTGGGACAGCCTGAAAAGCCAGACTCAGAGTCCAAGGCATGTTTTCTTTCTTTTTTTCAAATTTTTGTAAGTGTTTGTGTATAGTATTGGTGAGAGAGAGAGAAACTGTGTGTGCGTGTGTGTGTATGTGTGTGTGTGTGTGTGTGTGGTGTACACACGTGTGTGCAAATATGTGCACCCTATGTGCATGCAGGCAGAGGCCAGTGGAGAACGTCAGCTGTCCTTTCTACATCACCCGTCCACGTGCTTTCTTGAAATGGAGTCTCTCACTGACCCAGAGCTGGCTCCAGCTCAGTCAGGTCGCCTGGCCGGCAATGCCCAGAAATTTTCCTGCCTCTGTCCCCACAGGACAAGGGTACATAGCCACACCCAGCCTTTAACCTGGGTGCTGGGGAATCAGTGCAGAGCGAATCCGGCCCTCTTGGACCCACATGCTTGCCCAGCAAGCACTCTTATCAGATGAGCCTTCTCCCCAGCCCAGAGGCAAGTTTTCTGAAAGAAGCTAATGAGGCCTGATCTAAGCCCTGAGGAGGGGTGGGGAAACGGGGAACACGTGATTCAATGGTCACTGCTCTCAGAATATCTGCAAAAAAAAGACGATATTGTTCTATCTTTCCTTAAAGAAGTCTCTGATAAACTTCAAGTCTCACAAAATCCAAATCAACTCTGCCATGACGCCTCTGCTACTCACTGACACACTGACCACAGAGACCCGAGGGAGAAAGAGGGGGGTGGAAGGACCCTCCCTCCACATCGCCCCAAGGGCTGCTGAGGGGACTGGTAAGGAGCAAGACAGCGAGTTTCCTCAGCTCCTTAGACCCAGAGCATCGTCAAGGCAGCTGCTGTAGTGGAGCCAGACTGCCTGGCTCAACATCGCTCTATCATACAAACACAGAGTGCGAGAGAACTGTCCACATAGGCATTTATCTGTTTGCTCTTCCCACTACAGTAGAAAACTCCATCACAATAGGTACATTGCCTGTCTGGTGCTCCTGTATATTCCCAGCGCCTAGCACAGAACCAAGAAGACAGAAGATACAAGTTATGGTGTCAATCTGAAACACTTCCCAGTGGCTCATATCCCCAGCTGGTAATTCTGGCAACTTTCTAAAATATTTTTATTTATTTATTTATTTGACAGAGAGAAAGAGGGAGAGAGAGATAGAATGGGTGCGCCAGGGCCTCCAGCCACTGCAAATGAACTCCAGATGCATGCGCCACCCTGTGCATCTGGCTAACGCAGGTCCCTAGGAATAGAACCTGCGTCCTTTGGCCTTGCAGACAAACAGCTTAACCGCTAAGCCATTCCTCCAGCCCAGTTCTGGAAATTTTAAGAGGTGAGACCTAGCTGGAAAAAGTAGGTCACCAGGGGCATGTCCTTAGAGGATATCTCTTGTCCCAGGATGCTTTTGTTCTGATTCTTGTCCACCATGAGGTGACCAGCCTCCACCCCACTCCCACCACCATGAAGCTCAGCCTCACTATGGTCCTAGAATCAATGGAGCCAAAGACTATGGGTTGAGACCTCTAAAACCATGAGTCAAAATACATCTTTGCTCCCTTAACTTCCTTATGTCAGGTATTTTGTCACAAGAACACAAACGTGACTATTAAAGAATATGATTTGTTTTAATTTTACTTGAATTTAAATACCCCCAGACAGCTTGTGGGGGTGAACAAGCAATGCAGCTCTAACATGTGAACACGGGCACACTTTGAGTGCCACGGAGCAGGAGGAGACAGGGAGAGACGAACACAGAAAGGTAAAAGTGGATGAGAAGGCCGTGATGGGCATGGACTCTGTGAGTGACAGAGGGTTCTCGGAACAGTGATAGAACGTTATGTTCTGTGTACTAGAAGAATGTCTGCTGTCATGGCTGGAATGTGACCTCCAGAAGTTCATGTGTTCAAAACTTAACCCCCAAATTCCTATGTTGATGGCATTTGGAGATGGGGGTCTTAGGGAACTAGTGATTAGATTGTGAGCATGGACCCTTAGATAGCATTAGTAGCTATTTAGGGTATGTGTGTGTATGTGTATGTGTGTGTTCATATGTTTGAGTGTGCGTATACACATGTGTGGCATACATGTGGAAGTCAGAAGACAACTTTTGGGTTAGTCCTTGCCTTACACCTCTTTTTTTCTTTCTTTCTTTCTTTTTTATTTTTCGAGGTACAACCTTTCTCTAGCCCCAGGCTGATCTGGAATTCACTATGTCGTTTCATCAGGCTGGCCTTGAACTCACAGTAATCCTCTTACCTCTGCCTCCTGAGAGTTAGGATTAAAGGCATATGCCACCATGTAAAGCCCACATCATTTTAAATATTTTTATTTATTTATTTGAGAGAGGTATGGACACACTGGTGTGTCTTGCCACTGCAAACAAACTCAAGATGCATGTGCCACTTTATGCATCTAGCTTTGTGTGGGTATTGGGGAGTTGAACTCCAGCCTTTAGGCTTTGCAAGCAAGGACCTTTGACTGCAGAACCATCTCTCCAGCACCTTTCACCCCATTGTTTTTTTTGTTTGTTTATTTGTTTTTGTTTTTTGAGGTAGAGTCTCACCCTAGCCCAGGCTGACCTGGAATTCACTATGTAGTCTCAGGGTGGCATCAAACTCACAGCGATCCTCCTACCTCTGCCTCGTGAATGCTGGGATTAAAGGCATGCACCACCACACCTGGCTTCCCACCTCTTTTTTTACTTATAGTTGTTTTGGTTTGGTTTTTGGTTTTTTCAAGGTAAGATTTCACTCTACCCAGGTAGAGTAGCCCAGGCCAGCCTTGAACTCACAGCGATCCTCCTACCTCTGCCTTCCACGAGCCAGGATTAAAAATGTACCTCTCACTGTTCTTCAAAACCCGCTGGCTAGCTTCCAGGATGCTCTCCCTCCCCGCCCCCATCATTCCTGCAGGCACGCTGGGATCATAGAAACCCCACCTCAACTTCTGGCTCTTCACTTGGGGTCTGAAGATCCCGACTCAGGTTCTGTGTATGCTTTGTGAGCCATCTCCCCAGAGCAGGAAAAGAGCCCACACTGACCCTTCCACAGTGCCCCACCACGCCATGATGGGGCACAAAGTCCTCCCCAGATGCCAAGCAAACACTGATGCTCTGATCCAGGGATTCCAAGCTCCAGAACAAGGAGCCAACCGAACTTGATTCTTCATCAGTTACCCTCTTCTCGGGAATTTTGGTACAGCCACAGTAAAGGGGAAAAGACAGTTGCTATGTTAACAATAAACTCTGAGGCCCAGCATGGTGGCGCACACCTTCAGTCCCAGCACTCAGGAGGCAGAGGTAGGAGGATCGCTGTGAATTCAGGGCCACCCTGAGAGTACATAGTGAATTCTAGGTCAGCCTGGGCTAGAACAAGACTCTAGGAACCAAAGGGACACCATGACAGGCTTCAGAGTCACCAGTAGGCCTAAGTTTCTATTTCCCAGCAAGGTTTAAATAAGAATTTAACAGTTACTGAAAAAAAGATCACAAACTGCTTATGCCATACATTTCTATAGTCATAAGACAAGTTGCTTAAGTTCCTCAAACACATATAGCCAATCACAATAAAGGTTACCTAATCTGCTTGAAATTCCCCTAGCCCCATGCCCACCAGCTCTGCCCCCCAGCATCCTAAGCCTATCAGAAAAATACAAGTGCGGGCTGGAGAGATGGCTTAGCGGTTAAGCACTTGCCTGTGAAGCCTAAGGACCCCGGTTCGAGGTTCGATTCCCCAGGACCCACGCTAGCCATATGCACAAGGTGTTGCCTGCATCTGGAGTTTGTTTGCAGTGGCTAGAAGCCCTGGCGCACCCATTCTCTCTCTGTCTCTCTATCTACCTCTCTCTCTCTCTCTCTCTCTCTCTCTCTCTCTCTCTCCCCGTCACTCTCAAATAGATAAATAAAAATGAACCAAAACAAATTTTTAAAGAAAGAAAAATACAAGTGCAGTTACTACTTAAATCTACCAATCATGTAACCATTCCCCTACTTCTTTGTTCAAATCTCTATAAAAAACCTGCCCCCCCACTGCTCAGAGCTCTTGTATGAATCCACTGCGTTGGTGAAGTCAAGAATCCTAGCTTAAGCCCGAAATAAAGCTCCTTGCCTTTGCATACGTGTTTGTTTCTCCTTGGTGGTCACTGGGGGCACCAAGAACTGGGCATAACACCAATCAAACTCCCATTCTTCATCAATTACCCTCTTCTCGGGAATTTTGGTACAGCCACAGTAAAGGGGAAAAGACTGTTGCTATGTTAACAATAAACTCTGCAGCCCAGTGTGGTGGTGCACACCTTTAATCCCAGCACTCAGGAGGCAGAGGTAGGAGGGTTGCTGTGAGTTTGGGGCCGCCCTGAGAGTACATAGTGAATTCTAGGTCAGCCTAGGCTAGAACGAGACTCTACCTTAAAAAACCAAAAATATAAATTAAAAAAGAAAAACTCTGGAGTTGAGGGTAGATCCAGGGTGACCAGTTAGAAGGCTGGCCGAGATGGTCAGGTCAAAGATTGATAGTGAGTCAGCATGGAGTTACTGGGTGTCAGAGTTCTAGATATATTTTGAAGGTTGAGCCCATAGGATTTCCTGACAGGTGCTGATTAAAACATATATTAAGCCCTTAATACATTCCAGGCTCTAGCTATGAACTACTTTGGATCCAGATTTGCCAGAAAAATGTCACCCAAGTTGTGACTAGTACTAGCTATTCCTAAGACAGATTGCACCATGGGACATTTCTCACTCTCTGTCCTACAGTTTGGTCTTCAAACCTTGCCTCTTCATATCAGAGCCAATATTGCCTACTGGCACTGTGAAATTCGTTGTTGTTCATATTATTATTCATTCAGCATCACTCCATGGTATGGACATTAAGAAAACAGATGACTCAAGTCCTCCATAAATCCTTCATTCTCCAATCTTATTTCCCCGTCCATCACCTCCTCTTTTATTTTTAATATTCAGGTTTTTGCATTCAAGGCCAGGTCAGCTCTCCTGAGGACTTCCATCTTCCTCCTTTCACATCTGCCCCGTCCTCCTGGGACTCACACAGCCTGAGGATGGGAAATTGAGTCATCCGTCTTCTGTAACCATATGGAAAAGATGCAGTCATTACCGTTGTCGGCATTGTTGTGCTTTGGAAGCTAATTAAGACAATTAGCTATTAAATACCAAAAACAATTAAGCTAATTGAAATAAACCATATGCAGTTTACACCCTTGCATAGACAAAAAAAATTAACATGCGGCTGGATGGTGGCGCTACAGCCGTTCTGATGCCAAAATAAATCAGAGAATATGGGAGCCCAAGATGGAGGTTTATCCCCACAAAATGTTCCTCAAAAACATTTGGCTTGAGATTTGGAGGGTTCTCCTGTGCTGCAGGGGGAAAAGTGGGATATTTTTGTCCAAACGTGTCTTTGGGGCTATAGAACAGCAGCCTCGTGCTGTTACCTAGCCTCTGACTCACCTCATTGGCTGAGAACATTCCAGAGAAACGCAGCTCCTCCAGGGACCAGGGAGCCTGTCTTGAAGTTAACCAGCTTCCCCAGGGGAAAGACGCTGTCCATGGTTTTAAGTTGTGACTAGCGGATTTAGACCGCATATGTGGTTTCCCAGCAGACAGCCAGGGAGGGAAGAGAAGCCGTTAAGACCAGAGAAGGCTCTTTATAGAGTGTTTATTTGGAATTTTTTCAGCTGCATGTGCCAAAAAAAAAAAAAAAAACTCAACTCAAGTTTACTTAGACCAAAAATAGAATTTGGCTAGAAAAGACGAGCAAAGGAAAGACAAGCTAGAATTTGGCAATGAAGAACCAGGAACGCAGACATTCTCATAGTATCTATCTGTTCATCCACATCTTACCTGTAGTCTGGCTACCGAGGGGTGCTCTCCCTGTACCAGGGACCGTGGCAACCACTGGGGCCACTTGGACAACGCTGTGGATGAAGAGAACTCCGTCTACTAAGTCAGTGTTCATGTGCCCCATGCCTGGGAGAGGCGCCTCCACTCCCATCCCGTCAGTGGCCAAGGAGGGAAGGAAGGAAAGGAAAGCTCGTAGAGCAGCAAAGCCGGAAGCCGGCTACACATCTTGCAATCTGAGTGCTAAAAACAAGCCAGATTTAATGGAGGAAGAATTCAAAGGACGTTTCCTAGGGGAAGTATATGTAGATCTGAGCATTCATAAGATTTCATATTTTTAATTTAAAAAGAGAAACAAATGGTTAAAAAATTAAAAATATTTCATATTTCATAGTTTTGCCACCATCCCAATTCTTTGCTGAATATTCAAAAGATGAGATTATAAACTCCAGCTCCACCTCCACCGCAATGGACAGCCATTGCCATGTGTAAAGTGACAACAGAAAGAAAACGGACTTAAGGACAGGCCAGACTGTCTCCTCTTATAAACTGACCTGAATCACTTTCCACTGTTTTGATGGCCATTTATTATGTTGTATGGGTATCCAGTACCTAAGCTTACTTCCTCTGTGTGGGGGAACCCCCACCTTGTGATGATAGTATCCTGCTGTGGTGGTTTGACTCAGGAGTCCCCATAAACTTAGGTGTTCTGAATGCTAGGTTCCCTAGCTGATGTCAATTGGAAATCAAGCCTCCCGGAGGCAGTGTATTGTTGGGAGCGGGCTTATTGGTGTTGCTACAGTTTCCCCTTGCCAGTATTTGGCACACTCTCCTATTGCTATGGTCCACCTGATGTGGGCCAGGGGGTAATGTCCACCCTCTGCTCGCTCAGGCCATCATTTCCCCTGCTATCATGGAGCTTCCTCCTCAAGCCTGTAAGCCAAAATAAATTTTTTTTTTTCCCCACAAGCTGCTCTTGGTTGGGTGATTTCTACCAGCAATGCGAACCTGACTGCAACACCTGGCCAAAGTTAGTGGCTGTTCTGAAGAAGGGACCTCAGTGGCAGTGCTTGCTCATTTCTGTGGCATCAATATTTCCATTCGGCAAATGGTTAGCTATTAATATGACGTCATTGACTTCAGACAGGGGAAGAGATGTGCACATCATTATCACTATGGGCTAGGGAAGTGGCTTAGCAGTTAAGGCCTTCACCTGTGAAGCCTAAGGACCCCCGTTCACTCACATAAGCCAGATGCACAAGGGGGCACATGCACCTGGAGTTTGGTTGCAGTGGCTGGAGGCCCTGGCGCACCCATTCTCTCCTTCTTTCTGACTCTTCCTCTCTCTCTCTCTCAAATAAATAAATAAATAAAAAGAGCATAGAGGGTTGAGAAGATGGCTCGGTGGTAAAGGGCTTGCCATACAAGAGTGGGTGCTTGAGTTTGGATCTCCCCTGGGATGGTTTGAACTAGACGTTCCACATAAACCCATGTGTTTTGACCGCTAGTGGCAATTTGGGAGGTGGAGCCTTGCTGCAGGAGGTGTGTTGTTGGGGGCGGGCTTTAAAGGTGTTATAGCCAGCTTCCCCTTGCCTAAGTTCAGCTCACTTTCCTGCTGCTGTCTTCCACCTGCTATGGCACAGGTGATGTCCAGCCTCTGCTCATGTCAAGCTTTCCCCTAACATCATGGAGCTTCCCCTAAAGAATGTAAACCAAAATATATATATATATTTCCTCCCATCAGATGCTTCTGGTTGGGTGCTTCATTCCAGCAAGGCGAAGGGAACTAAACACCCACTGTAGCATGAGCATCTGTAATCCCAGCAGGCCTTCAGCGGAAAGGACAGCAGAGACAGAAGATTGCCCATAAGCTCATGGGCCAGCTGGCCTGATGAACGCGGCAGTGGACAAAGAGAGATCATGTCTCAAACAGGGTGGAGGGCAAGGCCAGCAGCAGAAGTCCTCTGACCTCCACATGTGCCATGGCTCCCTAGGTTTTGCAGGGAGCTGCTTGGCCACTCAGCAGCCATCTCCCCAGCCTCATGGTTGCAATTTGTTTTGTTTTGTTTTTCAAGGTAGGGTCTCACTCTAGCTCAGGCTGACCTGGAATTCATCATGTAGTCTCAAGGTTGCCTTGAACCCTTAGTGATCCTCCTACCTCTGACTCCCGAGTGCTAGGATTAAAGGCATGGGACACCACACCACGCCCGGCTGTGGTTGTAATTTTTTTTTCATAGTTAGGAAATGGTCTCTTGGTATATGTTCTCTGAAGACTAGTGAAAGGAGCAAACCAAGGAGACCCAGAACACAAAACCACAAAAAAGAACATGTAGTCTGATGTTTCAGAGGTAGTGCTCTATAAATGTGAGCTCAGTCACATTGCTTGATGTGTTCCTGGGTCTTTCTTCTCTATTTTCTCTTTTTCTTTTTCTGAGACAAGGTCTCGCTATGTAGCCCTGGCTGGCCGAGACCACAGTCTCCTCCTGCTCTGACCTCCCCAGTGCTGGCTCACAGTCAGGCACTAGCCAGACTCAGACAGCACTCTTTTCTTTTTTCTTTCTTTCTTTCTTTCCTTCCTTCTTTCTTTCTTTCTTTCTTTTTTTTTTTCTTTTTTTTAGTTTCTCAAGGTAGGGTCTCACTCTAGCCCAGGCTGACCTGGAATTCACTATGTAGTCTCAGGGTGGCCTGGAGCTCTCGGCAATCCTCCTACCTCTGCCTCCCTAGTGCTGGGATTAAAGGTGTGCGCCACCACGCCCGGCTAGTCAGATTTCTTCTTTGCACCCATCAGAAGCAGGCTGTGGTTTATTCAGAAGCGGGATTGTGGAGAGGGACACACAGAGCCACTCACAGAACATTCCTTTCTTCCTTTCCTGGTCATGTATTTAACATGGCCAAATTGGCTAGAGAAAAGATTTTTGTTGAATTTTATATTTTGATTTGGGGGTTTGGGGTTGTTTCGGTTGGTTTGGGGGATTTTATTTGGGGATGGTTTGTTTGTTTGCTTGTTTGTTTGTTGCTTGGGGGGGGTTGTTTGTTTGGTTGGTTGGTTTTTGTCTGTACTTATCATTGCTTCTACTTGCCAACTTCTTCAGCTCCAAGTCTAGGAAATATGAGTCCAGGAGAAAACTCACTCGGATGTTACTCTTCAAATTCCTCCGATCCACTGGTCTACCTTTAACTAACCAACCCCTGAAATTTTAACAAGACCCCTGGCTCCGACATACCACTACCACATGTCTCAAACAGAGTCACCCTACCACAGGCTCCTACCACAGGAGCAAAAATGTGACACCCTGCTTCTCCCCACCCTTCCAGCAGGTGCATGACCGAGTGTGGCCGTCAGGCACGTCCCCCTGGGAACCCGCACTGCAGGCAAGCAGACCAGTGAGGAGCCCTGGAGGCCATTCCCAGAACAGGAGTGGCTGCAGAGCCAACTGTCACAGCCACCACGAGGGGCTCGGCTATGGCACCCCGCGCTCAGTCACCGTGGCAGCACATACCTGACCATGGTCTAGCCAATAGTGCGTCTCAGTTGCATTCTCTCTCCTTTCCAGTGGTTCTGTGTGTCCCTCTCCACAATCCTGTTTCTGAGTAAACCACAGCCTGCTTCTGTTGGGTGTAAAGAAGAATCCTGACTAGCCGGGCGTGGTGGCGCACACCTTTAATCCCAACACTGGGGAGGACCACTGTGTGTTTAAGGCCAGCCTGGGACTTCACGGTGAGTTCCTGGTGAGCTTGGGCTAGAGTGAGACCCTACCTCTGACTAATAGGACTGGGGAGATGGCTCAGCAGTTAAAAGGCACTTGCTTGGAAAGCCAGATGGCCTGGGTTCAATTCCCTAGTCCCCATGTAAAGTCAGAGGCACAAAAAGTGGCACCTGTGTCTGGAGTTCCGTTGTAGTGGCCCTAGGCTCTGGAGCGCCCATTCTCACTCTCTCTCCCTCTCTCCTAAGAATTCTAGCAACCACACGTGCCCACTACTGTCAGCCACAAAATCCTTTGGGGAACAAAAACTCCATAGCCACCATAGAATGTTCTCCTTCTTGCCCAGGACCAATAGTCGGAGGGCAACAGGAGCAAGCGACCCAGTAGACCTCAACCTGGAAGGGCACAGCTAGGAACCGTCTGTGTCTGAACACACGTTCTTGCAAAGCCCATGCTAAAACGGAGTCCCTGCTGGAAAGATGGCTTAGTGGTTAAGGACACTTGACCGCAAAGCCAAAGAACCTAGGTTTGACTCCCCAGGACCCAGGTGACCCAGATGGACAAGGGGGCGCATGCATCTGGAGTTCATTTGCAGTGGCTGGAGGCCCTGGCATGCCCATTCTCTCTTTCTCTACCTGCCTCTCTCTCTCTCTCTCATAAATAAATAAATTAAAAAAAAAAAAAACTGAGTCCTCACAATCCTGTCTCTGGGCTGCCCAAGCACCCCTAACCCTCCAGGTTCCGGTGAGCCTTCCCTCATCTCGCCTGGCTGGGCCTGGATGCGGGGAGGACCCCCGGCCCCTCCTCCCACATGGGCTCTTTGCCCCCTCCTGTCCTCCACATGGCAGGAGCTTTTTGTGCTTTCTTTACTTTCCTCTGTATCCTCTTTTTATGGTTTTTCCTGACCCACCACCTGGTATATTCATTTTCCTTCCCTTCATTTTGTACTTCCCTCAATAAATATAATAATTTAATAATTTTAAAAAAGCTGAATCCCCAGTGCAGTAGTGTTAAGGGCCTTGAGGAAGTGACTAAGGCCATGATGCTCCGATCTTCAAGAGGAGCAGAGCTCTTGGGCTTAAGGAAAGCTTTTGTCCCTTCCCCCACCCCGCCCACCATGTGAGGAAACAGAAATGGGGCTCCAGCTTGGAAGCAGAGAGCTATCGTCACCAGATAACTGAATTTGCTGAACTGGAACTCCCGAGCTTCTAGAACTAAGAGAAATACTTTTCTATTATTTATGAATTCCAAAGTCTGAGAAGGTTCTTTACAGCTGCAGGAACTAAAACAGAAGCCGGGCGTGGTGGCGCACGCTTTAATCCCAGCACTCGGGAGGCAGAGGTAGGAGGATCGCCATGAGTTCAAGGCCACCCTGAGACTACAGAGTTAATTCCAGGTCAGCCTGGACCAGAGTGAGACCCTACCTCAAAAAAACCAAAAAATAATAATAATAATAATAATAATAAAATAAAACAGAGCCCAAAGTGTCAACCTGCTTGCTCAGTTTGCCACACACCTTCTCAGTGACTCTGACCCCCCTCCCCCAGCAAGAATGCGCGGAATTGAAGTTTCTTCCAGTGAGCTGAGTCACTTGGCATGGAGTGGAGCACACCAGCTAGCCTGAGCTTGGGAGCCAAGCAATCCCATACCGTAAAACCCACATTTTCTCCTCACTACTTCCCACCTCCTCATGCCCTTCTGCACTGATAAATCCTTCCTGGCTAGAGAGTTCCCCCTACCCATGTTACTAAGGGTCACTTATGTGCACAGAAAACACCAATCCAACTAATGGTTGTTTCAAAACCCAGCTTACTTGAATTTTAAAAAATTACATTTGCTTTAAGTTTATAGATTTAGACATTTATAGCTCTTCCTTGAGCTGATAAAAGCAACTTAGGAATCAATTTTCTATTTATTAGTCTAACAAATATTAGCATTCACTTGGAGAAGACTTTTGATTAATTCTTAGTACCATCTAGACACTTAGTTAATTAAACCTCTTTAACATTTTAAATGGCATTACCAATTTATTATATTTGATTCATTTTTAAATTCTTCATCTGCCTGACAAACCTCCCAGAGTACAAAGGTGATTCTTACATACTTAATAAGTCATTAGATGTAAACTTAGAAAGATTTCAACTTAAAAATTGCACATATCAACTGATGACTACGGCATGAACGTGAAAGTAGAATGTTAAGTGTGGCGTATTATTCCAATAAGCCAAATTCTCTTTAAACTTGCACATACATAAGCTGTTATATATGCACAATTTCTCTAACTTTTGGATATTAAAAATAGCAGTTTTGTGGGTTTCTTTTTTAACATTTGTGTGCTTAATTTTAAATATTCCCAGGGCTACTAAGATTCTACTTACAAATGATAACTTCCCTGTCAGCTAAGTCCTGGTGAGGATACTGACTGGATCCTATGTCCAGCCTCTAACTTCCTAATTTACAGTCAGAGATGGCCCAATAGCCCAGTCCCTTAGGTTAGCAATTACCAACCTTCAAGACAGAGTCCTATCTCTATGAAGCCACCAAAGAATTTATCCTTTTCATGCTTGTTTGTTTGAGGTAGGTTGTTGCTCTGGCCCAGGCTGATCTGGAATTCACTCTGTAGTCTCAGGCTGCTCTCAAACTCACGATCCTCCTGCCTCTGCCTCCCAAGGGCTGGGATTAAAGGCGCGCACCACCACAGCAGGTAGGTGCTTCATTTTTGTTTCGTTTTTTATTTTTATTATTTTTTGCCATTTGTATATGTTGCTTATAAGAATTTTTTGGCGTAGGTGTGTGTGGTGTGTGCATATGTGTATGCAGATGTGCATGGCCCATCCACACACATGCAGAGACCAGAGAAGAACGCCAGGTGTGCGTTCCCCCACCTCCCCCAGTCTGGGTTTGATTCCCCAGTACTCACTTAAACCCATAGGAACAAAGCGGCATGTATGTCTGGAGTTTGTTTGCAGTGGCAGGAGGCCCTGGTGCACCCATACACACACACTCTCTCTCTCTCTTAAATAAATAAAAAATATTTTTTAAAATATGTTTAAGAAAACATTCCCCATGAACCCAATGAATAGCCACTGTGAAAAACCTCTGGCTTGTACCAATGACTTCTAACATTTCAGCCACACACACCTGCCTGCCAACTGTCCAATTACTTCTGTAAGTCAGTCAGCTCACTTATGTTTACCTTGTCAATTTACTTCATCTTTACCCTACAGGATGATGTGGTCGGTCATTTGATTTTTCTGTCCTACATGCGAGAATACCCAACTGTAAACTGTCAGACGATCCAAATACCATCTAACCGCGTCGCACGTACCAACACCAGCACCCTTCTCCACCTGGAGAAACACAACCTGAGCTCAGAATAGTGAAGAGACGCCAGTTTTGGGCTCTTTCCAGCAGGGTGGGAAATTACTGTGTATTTACTGACACAACTTAGTGGCACACGCCTTTAATTCCAGCACTTGGGAGGCAGAAGTAAGAGGATTGCCGTGAGTTCAAGACCACCCTGAGACTGACTGCATAGTGAATTCCAGGTCAGCCAGGGCTAAAGCGAGACCCTACCTTGGAAAACCAAAAAAAAAAAATGGGGCTGGAAAGATAGGTTAAGGTACTTTCCTGCAAAGCCAAAGGACCCAGGTTCAATTCCGCAGGACCCATATAAGCCAGATGCACAAGGTGGCTCATGTGTCTGGAGTTTGTGTGCAGCAGCTGGAGGCCCTGGCATGCCTACCCTTTCTCTATAACTACTTTTCTCTCACACTCTCTCCCTCTCTCTCTCAAATAAATAAATAAAGTAAAAGAAAGATGTTACTTGGAGCATTGTGGTACATGTCTATAAACCTAGCACCCATGAGACTTAAGGCAGAGGACTGCCATGAATTCAATGCCAGCTTAGGCTGCATAGTGAGTGCCAGCCCAGCCACAGCTACTGTCTTAAAAAAAAAAAAAAAAAAAACTATTGATTTCTGTGTGTGCCACACCAATGGGAAAGTCATCTATTTCAAACACCTTATGTCCTGGCCAGCTGCTCCATGCCTGGATGTCCCTACGGGAGACACTATTTCCTAAAAGTATGTCCTTCCTAAAGTCCTACCCACTCACCTCCTTTTACCCAACACTTGGAAAGCGACAACCTCCCTCGGGTCCCTAGAGTGTGAGGTGAGGACACACAGACTCTCCCAGTGATCTGTCACAGTAGGCCCGAGTCATAGCCTGCTAGCTCACCCTCCACCCACATTGGAAAACGGGGCCTTCACTCACCATCACACGGAGCCACGCAGATGGGATTCAAAGGACAAGGGAGTAATGTAGAGGGCTCAGGGGAGCAGGTGCCCAGTACCCATCCCCCCAACTACTTCCTCCACTGCAAATTCTCCTGGCCCCAAAACCGAAGTGAGGGAGGAGCCTCAAGGTAACTTTGGGCTTCAACTGCAACTAAGTAAACAATGGACCCAGAGCCACTGTGAGAGCATGTTGGGGGATGAAAAGACCTTGAGAGGCCCGTAAAGATCAGGCTGCTGGAGTCTGGTTTCAGAGCTCATCAGGAAACAGGCTCTTGAGTTTCCCTTGTATGGTTTTTTTTTTTTTTTAAGTTTTTATTTATTTATTTGAGAGAAGGAGAGAATGGGCACACCAGGGCCTCCAGCAGCTGCAAACAAGCTCCAGACACATGCGCCACCATGTGCACCTGGCTTACGTGGGTTCTGGGGAATTGTAAAGGCCTTAACTGCTAAGCCATCTCTCCAGTGCCCTTGTATGGTTTTTGAGACTGTCTCATTATGTGGCTCAGGCGGGCCTCAAACTCACAATCTTTCACCCCCACCCCACACCCAGGTAGGGTTGGCAACTTTATCGAGTTCCTCAGTGACAGACACAGAGGACACCAAGAATCTGCCTGAGCTGAGAAGGCTGCAGGAGAGGAGGGGAGGCTTACAGCTTCCCCTTGGCATCTCAGCCTTGCAGAAAATGTCTACAAATACCCTGTATGTGACCAGCCAGGCCCAGAATGGAGAAGGTGGTCTAGTTTGAGTGTGGTGAGAAAGCGCTGGTGGGGAAGGCAAATGGACGATGGGGCCTTCCTGTTGGCTTGAGATCCAGGGCTAGCTCTTGGCACAGGCCGACTCCCCACCGTACCCCCTTATATCCTTCATTTCTTGGAGTCTATGGTGGCACTTTTTTTAAGATTTATTTTTATTTATTTGAGACAGAGAGGGAGAGAGTGAGAATGGATGCGCCAGGGCTTCCAGCCACTGCAAACACACTCCAGACGCGTGCGCCCCCTTGTGGAGAATAGAACCTGAACCCTTGGGCTTGTTAAGCATGCGCCTTAACTGCTAAGCCATCTCTCCAGCCCCTATGGTGACACTTTCTTTTTCCCCTGCCAGAGTTGACTTGTCACTCTGGCATGCAGGATATGAGATCACCAATATGTCTTCCTTCAATTACCTCAGAAAGAAACTCACAATGCCTCTCTGTGTTCAGTGGGCATTGTTTCTATCAGCTGCAGAGAAAGGACAGCTTTATTTTTAATGTGTTTATGCGTGGCCACGTGTGGAAGCACGCATGCAGGTGTGTGTGTGTGTGTGTGTGTGTGTATGTTTGTGTGCATGCATGTGGAGGCCAGAGGGCAACCTCAGGAATACTTTTTAACTCCTTCGAGACATTGTTTCATTGAGCTGAAGCTCATCAATTATGTGAGACGGGCCGGCCAGCAAGTCCTGGAGATCCTCTTGTTTCCACCTCCCCCTTGCTGGACTTACAGGAACAAGCCAACCACGCCTGGCACTTTTTGGCACGTGTGTGGGGAGGGGAGGAGCGCACATGTATGTGGGAATGTGCTTGCAGGTGCACAGAGGGCGGAGGAGGACGTCAGGCGTGCCTCCGCTGTCACGTACTGCTTATCTCAAATAGGAGTCTCCGAATACAGATCTTCAGGGTTCCATGAGCCCAGCACTTCTCGGGCCTCCACTTCCCCGAGGACTGGGGTCACAGAAGTGCCTGGCCACACCCAGAGGTTTCATTAGGTCCTTCAGGTGGTCTCAGGCTCTCTTGCCTGTAGCAAGTTCTCTTAGCTGCTGAGCCATCTCCCCAGCCCTGCCCTGCATTTTTACATGGGTTCTGGTGCTCAAACTCGGGTCCTCACACTTTCAAGGCAAGCAGTTTCCATGAGCCATCTCCCCGGGAGAGAAATAGTAGTTTCAACTGAGACAAACACACATGGGAACTAAAATATCTGCAGAATTCTTGGGGTTCTATTGGTGACAGTAAATGGGACAGAGTCTGGGTCCTCTAGGTCCTTGCTACTCTGATGCTTTCTTGGCCCCACGCCTTCTGAGGATGTAGCCAGGTAGCTTGGGAGGCATCTGAGCTACACGAAGGTTCTGGCTGGGTTCTTGCCCACCTTACAGCCAGCCCAGAGGGAGGCAGAAAGTAGAAGGAATGGATTAGTAAAGTGGGGCAGGTGTGCCCAAGGCTGCTGTGCATCCTGCAAATGGAAGTGTGGCTTTAGCCCCCTTGTCAGTGCCTCCTTCTCCCTTCTTTGTCTTTTCATCAGCTGAGATCTGCTCTACCTTGCCACACCCCATTTCCAGCTGTGCCTCGACAACTCTCTGTCCCTAAGCTCCCCTGGTTGTGAGCCCCGCCCTTCGAGACATTGGACAAGAGGAGCTCTGTTGAAACTCTCTCCTCACCTACAGCCAACCGTGATTCACTCACCATTCCACCCACCCACCCACCCCCAATCTCACCAACTCCCTGCTTAGTTAGCACTTGATAAAGTATTGTTCAATAAAAAGAAACAGTTCCAAGGAAATTAAAAAGAATCCCAGCAGGCAGCTCAAACATTAAATCTTACTCGCAGAACATAAATCCTACAAATATCGGAGTCTGCGCTTTGCACAAGTGGTGAGTCAGGCAACGGATCAAATTCTCTCCAACGATCATATAATTTATTTATCTGGAAACCAAATTCCTCACTTCGCTTTTATTTGCCACCTTGGATTCCATCCACTGTTCGGTGCTTCCAGAACCTATCTTGCTGTTGTTTTCAACAGTGGCCTCCCTGCCAGCCACCTGGGTGGCATTTGCTATGGGTGCCCTTGAGTTTTATCTCCTGTCTCTCCTTTGCTGCTTAGAATTCCCTTTGAGAGCTCCAAGTGTCAACAAGCATAATCACTATTTGAGTCACCTGGTACCATACAAGAGATGTCACCCAGCCTGCCAAGTGGGACACATTTGTTTTGAGCTTGTGTGCCCTCGAGGAGGGGAGCCAGGCAATGTGAACAGATGGGCCTGTGCGCTCTGACAGCCAGAAGCTGTCACAAGGGCCTAGACGTCTTGAGTGAACTGAATCCTCCGCGTGGAGCAGGGAGGCAACAACAGCCACTCTTTGCTCCAAGTAACAGGAGCTAGAACTCTGCTAGGTCCTGAGGAGGCTTGAACTCGGCCTACAGTAATGAAAGCTTCGGGCAGCTATTCAAGATGGGGCTGTAACCCAGCTCTGAAAACTACAAAGGAAGAGGCAAAATGGTGGTGAAAGTCAAGGGGGTCTTCTGCCACCTTGCACATGTCTACTCCCAAGCAATTTCCAGTCCGAAGCAGTTGGCAGAGGGGCTGGTTGCTCCACTTCCAGTCACCTACCCTGTCATATCCTCCCAAGCTGTTTCATCAGGACCAGATGAGGCTCTACTCTGTCGACTCCCTTCCACACCTTGAAAAGGTCCTCAAAGGACCCAGACCTCTGGTGAGATCCGACCCGAAGCCCCATCAAGAGAACATCAGGGACTACAGAGGAAACATCGGGACTACAATGGCTTTGGGATAAATTCCCAGCGTCCTCAAATGACACGGTAGTAACTGGGGCCCAGGCCAGACCGCGCTCCCTTTCCCTGGGCTGGCAACGCGCCGCGTCATGTTGTTTCTAACAGACCCCACCTGGTCCTCGCTAGTGCGCGCCGCTCCTCTCCCTCGGGGCACCCACCCTGGTGAGCTTTCCACACAACCCTACTGGTCTTCTCAAACCCCCCAGAAGTGCCCACTGAGAACGAGGAGGGCTCTCCCTCCCAGCGACAAGCCCAGCTCAGGGGCACAATGGGGGTGGGGACAGGAAGGGTCTCCAAAACTCTAGGCTCTTAAGTCCTATTCATCCTTCCCACGCTGGGCGACGGGAGGTTACCTCGCAATGTTTCACTTACTTATTTCGCTTTTGGTTTTTCTTTGTTCCAAAACCTCAGGATGGCCTCACTGGAAGCCACCCTCACCCACTAGCCCACAAACAGAAGTCGCGCCGTTTCCACGCTCCCACCCCGAGGGGGAAGCTAGTCTCCCTCGGCAGTTCACAGCGCCCAGGGCGCTCAGCTGTTGGCTAAGCAAGGTGACAAGCACAACCCGACCCAATGAGGGAGGGGCCCAGCCTTCCTGGCCCAACGTGCCATTTCCTCTCAGGTGTCCGGGGGAGAGCAGCTCTTCCCCGAGGTGCAGAGGGCTCTTCAGAACGAACAGAGCCCACCTGCGGTCAAACCCCAAAAAGGGCCTCCAGGCTGCGAGGTTCCCACATACAGCCTCTCAGCCTGCCAGTGGGTGCTGCCCAGGCCACCTGGACTCTGCCCTGCCCTCGCCTGTGATCTAGCCTTTGCATTTGACCTTCACCTTGCTCCTTGGCGAAGGTTTTTGAAATTCCACTTCGCCTTGGCTGACCTAAGGGAAAAGGGGTCTTTTCCTCGCAGGGGACAGGGTACTTGGTCAGTGGCCACATGAAGCTGGAGGAATGGTGACGCCGGATGCCAAGGGTGGGGGACGGCTTGGATGAAATGCTTAAAACGGGACAGACAACCCAGGACAGCTGGGAGGCTCTGCTCTTAAGAACACAACAAACACTGCTCCCCTACTGTTGCTGTCCCCGCCTTAGGCACTAGCTGTTGGCCTGAACTTCAGGAGAAAAGTGGGGTAATATAAGGACGCAGGACCAGTGCCAGAGGGAGCTGCCGATGTGAAGCAGAGATCCAGGACCCTGGAAGCTCAGAACTACCGTCCTCCATGAGTCTCCCAGACCCCGCTTAAATGAGACCTCCGATCCCAGAGGATCCACCAGGTGGCAGCGCTGCGCCTGCTCCACCGACAGAGCCTGCAATGTGCAAGAACAGCCACTAGAGGGCCACACAGGACCAATGGCCTCCATCAGGCTGCTGGTTACCTAGCAACTGTGACGCAATAGGATCCTGTTGCCACCCTCCTCAAGGCCTCCCAGGTTATTTCTGGCCAAACAGTGACTCTTGCACAAGGAGAGGCTTCAGGAATCCCAGAACTGCTTCACTCTTAAGCCAGGAGAATCTAAAATGGTCCACCAGGCCCCAAACCCTGTGCCACCCTGGCATCTAGTGGATTCAGCTGCTCCCCAGAATGCCAGGGAGCAAGAAAAGAGAGAAGTTTTCCATTCTCCTCTGCAGCCCCACAGCTCCGGGAGACCCCATGATTTCCCTAGTGACTAAAGGAGAGTAAATGACAATTGTCTCCCCTCCCCATCCTCCTGGTTTCTAAGCAGGGACTGGATTAATCGCAGGTGACCTTGAACAGACCTTGAGCCGCCTGCTCCTCGGCTGTACTTAGGGATAAGAAGGGGATGATAAGGCCCAGTTTTAGCCTTTTCTCTAGTCTTCGTTCTCCTCCCTCCTCCCCAAGCCTCTCTCTGTCCTTGGCTCAAAGCTCTCTGAATTTTGATGACCCCAATCATGAGATCCTTTCAGTTCTGATTCCAGATGGGTAAGTGTGACCTGGAAAACCAGAGGTGGCACCAAGAAAGTGAGGCGGACACAAAACCAGGAGTGTGTAATAATGAGCTCAAAGCCTGCGCCGTCTGCTGTGTGAAAGGCTGCAGCCAAAGTCGGCGGGGGGCTGCTAGCCTGGCCCGGGCAGCGGCTCCAGGCACACCTCTGGACGGTGAAGAGCACCTGGCCCTGCCACTGGAGTCCTGGGGTCTGTGAGTCGCCAAGGTGGGGTCTCTGAGGGGGCGCCACCCCGAGGGTCACACAGGCATATGCAGCTCGTTGTATTCATCCTGACCATCCTCGTCGAAGTTCGGCTGGGCATCTTCTGAGTCCAGCTGCAGAGGGGGACACAGGGCTGAAGCAGGGAGGGGACGGACTCGTCCCTTCCTGGGCGCTGCATCCTCCTCTAAGCAATAGCTCCTCCTGCTCCCAGGGACTGTAACCCCAGCTTAAAGCATTTCCCTTGGCCAAGACCCTCACCCCTAGATTACCCAGAACCTCTGAAAAAGACAAATACAGCAGCTGACCCATGGCACAGAAGTTCTCTCTCATGGTTCTCCCTCGTTCCTGCGGTACCTCAGGACACCACGTTTGCCATGGAAGATGTCCCCTCCTCTAGCTGACATGATCAGGACAGTTTTCTGTATCACATGTTCCTCAGCTGGGTACACACGACACGCACAACCGTGCACCAAACCGTTACATTACGTTCTTTCCCTCAGTGAGTATTTATTTTATCCACAGTGTATATGGTGGGCTCAACTAAGGTTCACTAACTTGCCCACATTCACAAAATCCAGCAGACAGCTGGGCACAGACTGGAAGACGGGTATCTAACCGCAGCGTGACTGCCCTCATCCTGCCATCCCAAACTACCATCCCTTACCGCCTGCAGCTCCCTGTCCTGGAAGAGCCGGGGCAGAAGGCAACGCCTCAGAGGCACTGTGAGCAGCAGCAGGAAGGGAAAGGCCAGGGAGGCCGCTGTGGACTTGACCACCCAGAGCAGAGCAATGCAGCCCAGCTGGATGCAGGTGAACAGATGCATCCGCCATGTCTTCACCTGGGGAGCAGAGTCAGCCTCACTAGCCGGCGGCCAGGCTGTCCTGCCCAGACCTCAGGGGACAGGAGTCCCCAAGCTCCAACTTATCTCTCTCCCCCTTGTCCACCTCTGGCCCTGAGGTCCCTCTGGGCTTTCTGCTAGTCCCTTCCCCTACCCCCTACTCCATGAGTCCTGGCCTGACCTTGGTCACGTAGGGCTGCTCAGGGTGGTGCTTTGCTGGCATGAAGATGAGCAACAGGCGCTGGGACAACTGGATACCAGACAGTGAGGTGACACCCATGTACAGGAAAATTCCAAAGAGCACAGCCAACGGGATCCGGCGCAGCACAGCCCCCATGACAATGGACAGGCCTGGAAGAGGTGACACGGATCTACATGACCCCTCAGGGATAGCCCTCCCGTGAGGACAGAGGCCTGGGTAAGGTGACATGAGCCCTCTGACCAATCAGCTAGGCCGCAGGAGATGGAGCAGGACCAAAGGGAAGAAGGGCTCCTGGTGTCAGCAGGAAGGCTGGGGTCCCAAAGGCTAGGCATGGTATATCTGCAGATGCAGAGGAGGGAGTGGGGTGGACCCTGAAACAGGAAGGCCCAAGAAAGCGGGTTTGTGGAGAGGCCCGGCTCTCACCCACAAGGCTGGCGATGAGCACCCCGGTGACCCGCTGCTCCCGCACCTCCTGGATCTGGGGCTTGTCACCGGGCGCAATGGCGGTACGCATCACGGTCAGAGCATTGACGTGGGTGACGGAGCGGACGGTGGCAGCTGTGAGCCAGGGCAATCCAAACAGCCCACAGAGGCCACCCAGGGAGCCAATGAGCAACAGGTCCAGGTGGAAGCCGGAGCCCTTGAGCAGCCTCCGTGCCTTCTGGCTGACGATGAGCCTGTGGAGGGACGGGGACAGGGCGCAGGGGCTGGCAGGCAGGCACAGCGCACACAGGACCGGGGGTGTATGTTCAGCCCACAGCTCTGCCCGGACCTGCCAGCTTCCTTTCTCAGGTTCCCAAACTGAAGTTCTCACATTGCTGCAAATGTGAGCCAAAGTCTTATACTGAGAACGTTTAAAACACCACAAAAGCCAGATGCCAGATCACACCATGTTATTTTGGTTGAACCAAAATGAGATGCACGTGAGCATCACTGGCTGCAAGGACATCCCACCAGTGTTAAGTACCACCCTGCCAGGGGTGGTGGCAGGAGCTGGGCATCATGTCAAACCATCCGGGAAAACTGTGCACAGGCCCATGTCTTGCTCTGTGTCCACCCCCCACCTCCTTCTCACCCCTGCGAGGTCTGGACGGACTCTCTCTTCAAGGCCTACCACCCAGCAGCCCAGACCGGCAGATGGACCTGACTCAACCCTGAATGAAGCCATGCCACCGGCCCCGGCTAAGGCCGATCCCTCCACCTCCTCTCCCCGGCCCGGCCCTCTCACGCGGTGATCTGGGTCTCCATGAATATCAGGATGAGGACCAGGAGGGCAGGCACAGCAGCTGCCACCATCATCCAGGGTGGGAAGGGGCGGGCACTGCCCAGGGGCGGGATGAACCATGTGCGCTTATCGGGGGAGGTCACCGAGAGCCCTGTAGGCACCGTCAGCTTCTGCATGACAGGAAGGAGGGTGGAGGGCAGGGACACGGCCTCCCATGCAAGAGGCCCACGCTGCAGCTGTTCCCAACCACACACCGAGCCCTCGGCACCAGAACTCTAAGGAGCCGGGCAACAACTCATTTCCATTCTCCAAAATCACTGTCCCTCCAGGGGCTGGCCACAAGACAGGGAACAGAATGCCTTTGCCCTGAGCTCCAGAGCCCCGAGAAGACCTGTTGTGGGGGAGACCTGGCACCCTGTCCCAGTCCACACTTGCTCCTCTGGATTCTGCCCCCCCCCCCCACCAATCGCCCCTTTGGGATCACACCTGGCTCATATCCTCAAGGCCACTGCCATCCCGGATGTGGTCCAGCCCATGGGGACCACAAGGACAACGGAGGACATGGCCCAGCCCACTCACCTGCGTGTAGGTGTCTGTGATGGAGTAGTCCACGAGGACCATCACCAGAATGGAGATGGGGATGCCAAAATCCCCGATGATGCGGCGAGCCTGCAGGGGGCACGGCAGAAGCACAGGCTACGTGAGGACCACGGAGACCCTGGGCCCTTCCTGGGGCCGAGCTGAAGGCTGCACCCAATCCCCAACGGAGTCCCAAAAGACGCCTCCTACTATCCCTTTAGGCTCCTCCCCTCGGTGCCAAGCCGCCTGTCAGGCGCCCATCTCAACTGTGCTCGAAGGAAACGGCAGAATGAGGGCGAGGAGGAGGAAGCCGAGAAGGGTAGAGGGCCTTTCCCGACTTGGTTGGCACGAGAGGATGGGATTCAGCCCCTCTCAGAAGCTGAGCCTGGCAGTGACCACAGGGATCTATGGGGACCACGTGCCTTGCCCCCCAGGAAGCGGCTGTTCCTGAACTTGCGCAGGAAGAAGGCGATGAGGAACGTCCCCAGCATGAGGATGAGGGACAGCAGAGCAGTATTGGGCTGGTTCCTGGGGCCTGGGGGTCCCTCCGTGGGGGGCAGGGCACTGCTGTTCAACTCCAGGCCAGCTTCTAGAGCTCCCTCCGGGGCCCCTTCCGGGGGGTAGAATGGCAGTAAAGGGTGCTCTGTGAACACCTGTGCAGGAAACAAGACTAGCTTGTCACTCCTGCCAGGTGACAGCCTGTACCCAATCTCCAACCACCCAACCCCAACGGAACCCCTCTCCCTGCCCCTTTGCCCCCAGCAGGCCCCATGCCCCCCTAGAACACTGCACTTGCCCCATCTACACCCACCCTCTGGGGATCGCCACCTTGTAGAGCTTGTAAAAGGTCTCATAGATGAAAATGAGCGAGATGAGGAAAGCAAAGATCTCCTGGGTGAAGGGCGAGATGTAGCGGACGAGGAAGCTGCCCTCAGCGGCCACCAGGGCAAGCACGAAGACCACCAGCCAGAGGCCCACCCACACCCGGCCGGTGAGGTACTCCAAGTCCTGGGCTCGGCAGAACTAGGGGCAGCATGGAGGGTGGTTAGTCACAGGCGGGAGATCGCTCTGGAAATCAGTGCCTATAGGACGGGCAGGGCTGGATTCTAGGGAGAAGACTGAGTCAAAGGACTGAGTCGCCTGGAGGAAGGACACAGGGCAGGAGGAAGGGGTGGGACAATTCCCCAGGGCAAGGGGGGCTTTACCTTGAAGAAGGCTTCTTCAAAAACAAGCAGAGGCCCAGAGAAGCCCACCACAAGCAGTGGCTGGGCCCCCAACAGGGAGAAGAGAACTCCGAGCACGGCCGTGGAAACGATCAGCTCCGACACGCCCATCAGTCCTTCGGTCTTCTCTCCTGTGGCAGCCGGGCGTCAGTAGGGGGGGGTCCCTAGCCTGGCTCTGCCTCTCCCCTTCCTCATCTAGCTCATCCTAAACTGGGGTCCTGAGCAGGAGAAAAGCAGCCCCTAGAGTGACCGGCAGAGGATCGCCCACAGTCTCAATGGGCTCACGGCTTCCCTAGCCCCTCTCTCTGGTCATCAGTCTCCCGAGATAATGTCGCACCTGGGACACCCCGCCTGAGAAACCCAGCGGGTGACATTGGGCCCCACAGGGATCCTGGGAGGCTCACCTAGCAGCCCCCCGAAGGTGATGGCGGGGCTGAGGGCGGCGAAGTAGATGAAGAGAACGGCAGCCACACACTGGGAGTGCATGGCGTCCCGCAGGTCACTGGGGTAGTGCGGGTACCGGCGCTTCACATCCCGCACCAGCCCCCCAAACACCGAGCCTGTCCGCCGCAGGGGATCATCTTCAGGGGTCACCTCAGAGCCTCCTATCTCCAAAGATAACCCTGGGGGGTGGAGGAGAGACAAAGGGCTGCTGGAAGAATGCGCCCTCTTGCTCGGAGCCCCAACGCAGCTCCACCCTTAGGACTTGGGGCCAGGGACGGAAGGGCCAGGGGACACAGAGGACTCAGGGCACGGGGACAGGGCTGGGGTCTGACCTTTGCCAGGGGCTGCGTAGCCCGCCCGCGTGGTCATCTCCACCTTGGTCTGCTCTCGCTCCCGTCGCTTCCTCAGCAGCTCCCGCTGGAAGGCGGCCACTGAGCGCAGCAGGTCACGGCCCTCCACCTCGGACGGGGGGATCACAATGCTGCCATCCAGGAACTCGCTGATGGCTCCCAGCAGGTCCTGACGGTCATCTGCCTGGTAGGCAGCCTCGTGAAACAGCTACAGAGGGGACACGTACCTCAGGACTAGGCCCGGGGGAAGGGCTTCAGGAAGGCAGCGGTGGGTCACGGAGCAGGCAGGACGGATAGGCCACATAAAGTGGTCTAATCCAGCAATACCGGGGAGGGGACTCCAGAGCCACTCTGACCAGGCAGTGCCCACACCCTGCACACTGACAAATGTTCTAACCATCACCCCCAGCTAAGGGCCCCTCCTGTTCAAGGCCAGTCGTGGCCAGCACCCCTGGCCCTCCTGTTCCCATCTCCTGCTACATCTAAGGTGTTGGAGTCGAGCTCTGGCCATGCCTTGTCACCACCCTCTGCCATACCCAAGCCCAGGGTTCTGCTTTCCCCCTTGGGGCAGCAGCCCCGTAGAACCTCACTCCAAGGCAGTAAGAGGGCCAGAGAGCAGGCAGGACCCAAGCCCAGGGCACGGGGCCCACCTTGTCAGACATGAGGGTGGCGATGGAGCGCCCAAGCTCGTGATAGTCGGTGCTGGTGTGGGTGGGCCCCAGCATCACAAAGAGGAAGCGGACAGGCACCGGGACCTCCAGCACCGACTCCAAGAGCACGGCCTCACTCAGTCGCACAAAGGCTGCCGCTGGCTGCTCCAGGAAAGGCACGCAGCCTGGAGGAAGAGGAAGGCACAGGGTGACGGACAAAAGGGAACAGTCAAGGCAGGCCCTAGAACGAAGATCCGAGCTTCATGTCCAGTGAGCAGGCTGCCACTGCAAAGAACCCCTCCCCCTGTAATCTACAAGGGCCCAAGTCACTGGAGTGTTTGGATCCATGGATAGGTGGAAATCAAGGGTATTCAGGTTTGCTTTGTCCTCTTGTTTGGGGGGGAGAAGGGGGAGGGACTTTTGAGGTAGGCTCTTACTCTACCCCAGGCTAAACTAGAATTTACTCTGTTGTCTATTCCAGGCTGGTCTCAAACTCACAGTGATCTTCCTAACCTCTGCCTGCCAAGGGCTGGGATTAAAGGTGTGTGCCACCACACCCGACTAGGGTTGCTCTTCTCTAACCTCACCACGGCGATACAGAAACGGGCTGCACTCCAAAACGGAAGTGCGGGCAGAGCGAGCTGGGGGTGACAGCCTCCAGCCGGAGGTGAAGACAAGCCGGGAGGCACACAGCCTGCGGACCCTGCCCCCGACACTCGGCCCTCCTCACCCACGAGCACGACGGTGGCCTCCGCATCTTCAGGAATCTTCTCCAAGAGCCTCAGGCTTTTCCCCCGGCGAACGTCTCCCCCGGGCACGTGGAGGGGCTTCTGAGGACGCATAGCTGGAATAGGGCTGGCACCCCGCCCGGACGTCGTGGCAGGCCCTCCCCCCACCGCCCCAGACCTGGCTCTGGGTCCTGCTTCCTCCTTGTCCAGCACGCACCCCAAACCACCTCAGTCCTTTCTGCTGAATGGCTCCCTTAGGCCTGCCCCAGCACCACACGGAAGTCCGTCTCTTGCACAAGCAACCCTCATGGATGCATGTCCCCTGCATGACTGGCAAACTGCCCGCCAGCCAACCTTCCCATCTCAAATCAGTCCCCAGGCCCAGGGCAGAGCAAAGTTACTGACCTCCTTGGCGTCAGGATCGTGAGGCCACAATGGGGCTGGTTCCCCGAGGTCATCGGCTATGGTGGGCACGGTGCCATCAGGGCCATGGCTGGGGGTTGGGTGGTGATTCCCCAGGACGGAGTTCACACTGGAGCTTGATGGATTTCGGGGGAAGAAGCCACTGTCCTTATCGTCATTGGGATGGCTGGAGAACGAGGCCAGGCCGGTTAGGAGGTGAGAGGTGGAAGCTTACAGCCTCCAACCCTTCTATGCAGTACAGGTGCTAGTCGGGACTGTAGCAAGGCGGAAGGGGAATGAGCTCCCCACCACCTTCAGTCAATCATCCAGAACAGGCTGAGAGCCCCCAGAAGATGCCATGCTTCTAGAAGGCCACTTAAAGTGGGCTGAGCCCTCCCAGGTGCCCCCCACGCACACCTGTGTTTCAGGAGCAGAGTTCGCAGGACGCTGGCCCTGTCTTCGGGCCGGATCTGGTCAGACACAATCATGGTCTCCACCACAAGGTGGGCAATGCCTGGCAGGGTGGTCTGCTCCAGGTCCAGGAGAGCCGCTCCTAGGACACAGTCAGAAGAGGAGCCGTCCTGCCACACAGGAGACCCACCCCAGTGCTCTCCTCCCTAAGACCAGACAAATGGGCCAGGTAAGCTGAGTATCCGTACACCCCAATATACAGGCAGCAGAGGAGAAGTGGGTGGAAACGAAGCACAGGAGGGGTGTAGGCCTCTCCTCGCCAAGCAAGGGGAGTCATGGCTTAAGGCCTGAATGGCTGTGAGGCCTACTATGCGCCAGGTTCTACAGCCCTGCCCCTCAGAGCTCCTGGGAGCAGTCACAGGGCACCGGGCAGCCTGGCACAGGAAGAGCTGCAGAGGAAGGCAGGTGGGCTAGACCACCCTGAGCCCTACCCTGGGCGATGGTCCTGCGGAGCTCCAGCAGGCTTCGGAAGGAGAGCGAGGCAACATGGGGCTTCCCCCAGCGCTCCGTCTCCTCCTCCACGTCCTCCTCGAACTTGATCCAGCGGGCCGTCTCCCGCCAGTGGGGCTCCTGGCTGCGGTCCAGCATCAGCTCGTTCAGCTCCACGAACACCTGCGGTGGACACCGCGGCGGGGGTCTGGGCGGGGGTCTGGGCACTGCCGGGCGGGGCCCCTAGCATGGGAACTTCAGCACAGGAGGAGGGGAGGGGGGCCCACAGGCTAACATCCTGGGGGTTCCGTACCTCGTGAGGTCTCCGGTCCAGCTTCTTCTTCTTCTTCTTCCTGCGCAGGATGGGGGCCAGGCCACTGGGGCTGCCCCTCCCGCCCTGTGTCCGGGACGGTTTCTTCACTAAATGCCGCCTCACCCCGGGGTTGTCCTCCAGCCGGTGACCTGTGGAAAAGGTGGGCTTGGGAGTCCAGGGACTCAGCTCTGGGTGGGAGTCACGGCCCACCCGCTCCGGGCTCCCTGCTCTGTCCGCCCCATCTGCCTGACAAGAATCAGAGACCACATAATCCAAGGTGGCCACGACATGAAGACGGACCCTTGGGAGAGAGGCAGACACAAAGCCACAGGGGACCACGGGCCAAGTCACAACACAAAAGACAGATCCTCAACTCAGTCCTCAGCCCCAGCAGGATCTCTGAGCCCTTGCCATGGTCACTGCCCCTCCCTGAGGGGGGCGCCTTGCCTGACAGCAGTCCCTAGGCACTAAGCCCCCCAATATTTCCATGATCCCCCATTGGCATCCACGACCCCATCCCATGGGTGCCCATCTTGACAGGCTCGGGTGGGGCTGCCTACCCCGCCTGCCGCCCTGTCCAAGCAAGCAGCTGGGGGAAAGGCCAGCCGGCCAGTTACTCACGGGCTGCTGCCCCTGTCAGGGGGCTCGGCTGGCCACTGATGGGATCCCATGGGCCACAGTCCTCAAAGTCCAGCACAAGCATCTCTAAGTCCTCCGAAGCCGGCGAGTCGCCAGGGCCGGGGGCTGGATTCCTCCCAGGGCCCCGCTCCTCAGCGTCCCGGGGCCCAGGACCCAGCGTCCCATTGGGCTCCATGACCTTGTCCAGTGGGCTCGTCATTCCCCTAGTGGCCAAGGCCTCAGTGCCTGCTCTCCCCCAGAGCACTGGCTCTGCCAAACCCCCGCAGCAGTGGTCTCTGTCCACACAGAGCCGGAGGTAGCGACACCTCCTGTCCTCAACTCCTCGTCCCCCAGCCTGCTGGCCGCTACTACCAGCTCCCACCCTGGGTGTGTAAACACGCCCTTCCCATGCCCCCCCAATCCTGCTGCCACTGCTACTGCTGCCATCGGATTGTTCCTGTCCCTGTCCTCAGGCCCTGGCAACTTTCCATGACGTATTGAGCTCAAAGCCCTCCTCCTCCCCCCCACACACCCCGTGGTTCTCAGGAGGAGAAGGGAGGGGGACCAGTGATGCCCCTGGCCTGGGCACAGAGCCTCGTGGGTGATGACAGGTGGCACTGAAGCCAGGCACTGATAAGATGGAAGGAATGTGCCGAGATCACAGCCAGGCTAGGCCGAGGGTGGTGGGAAGGAGTGAGGGCAGCTGTGGTTCCTGGCCCAGGGAGAAGCAGAGGCCTAGCAGTATGGCTCGGCCCTCCGCCTCCGAGCAGGTGGGGCAGGGAATAAAGAGCAAGATGAAAAGTTTGCTGCGGCCTCGGGGGAGGTCAGTGACATTCTCAAACTGCACGTGGGGAGAAAGAAGGCTGTCTTAGGCTACAGGCAACTCGGTTAAGGTGAACGGAGTGGGGACCAGAGGTGCAACCAACGGAAACCTCAGTTCTGTCGATCAGAGAGAGGTGGCTTGGGGAGGCGGTGAGCTCCCTGACACGGCCAGGGTCCCTCCACAAGGACACTGCGCAAGGTTTCTGAGCCCGGGGTCAGGAAGAACGAAGGGCTTCTTGGAGTCCCCAGGAAGCTGGGGATTGCTACAGGGTCTCACTCACTCTTCATGTCATCCAGGTCAGCAGAGCCCAACATCTGGGCCTCTGCCTCATCCGTGGGGACCCGCTGCTCTGGGCCTGGGTTGCCCAGGGCACTGCCCGGGCACAGTCGCTCCCGCAGGTCATAGCTGGCTGATGGACTCCAGGGCCGACTCTTCTCTGCAGTGACTCGAGAGGCCCGGGCCCGGGGACTGGGGGAGCTGAGGAGACAATACATCGGCCTTGGACTTGTTGGAGAGAGACTATGGGCTCTGGTACCTTCCCCCACATGGGGTCCTGGAGTGGGCACCTGGGCCCAAGACACAACACACCCCTCCCCAACATGCCTAACCCTGGCTTGCCTTACTCCTGCACCCCCATCCTTTTCACCCCAACACATGGGGCCTGCAGCACGCTTGACCTCTTGATTCTCTCTGACTGAGCTTCCCTGTTTTCTCTTGCTCTCTTGCTTTCTTCCCTTCGTAAACTATGAAGACAGACAAGGCTCCCCCTGCCTCCCCTGCTCTCCAGGTCACACCTGGGGACGCATTTCGGGATCAGGACAAAAGTGATGGTCAGGAGTTTGGACCAACTGTTCTAGGCTAGGCTGGGCTGGGTCCTGCCGAGTGAGGGCTGGGGTCAGGGGCTTGGGGCCGGAGTACCTGCCCAACCGCTGAGGGCTCTGGTCAGAGTGCAGGCCCACAGAGGGCAGGGCTTTGGTGCAGGCAGCCCTGCTGGAGAGGCCTGGGCTGTCGTCCTCATCACTTCCAATGGAGAACTGCAGACACGTGAACACAGACAGACGTACCCTGGCTGCATCTTGCGCTGCCTCTGCACCCCTTGGGCCGGCCACCCTTCCTCCGATGGGCAGGCCTTACCTTTGCTTTCTGTGGAGGCCCTGAGGGTGGAGGCTCCACAGGTTCTGCCTCAGAATCCCCTTCTTCTTCCTCCTCCTCTTCTTCCTCCTCCTCTGCTCCAGCTCCCCCCTCCTCCTGAATGGGGGGTGTCCCCTCCGAGGGGGGAGCGGAGGTTTTCTCCTTCTTCTTCTTCCTCCTGGTGTGCCGGGTGGAGGCGGGGGGCAGTCGCCGCAGCTTGTGGGGTGGAGGCAGGCGAGCCGAGAGCGGGTGGTGGGTGTGGTGGGACGTGTGCCGGTGAACTGGGGGTGCAGGAGAGCCGGTTGAGGCCCCTGAGGCAGAGAGGGGCCCCTTCCCACCCAAGGGACAAACGCCTTCTTCTAGTTCAAGACCTCAAACAAGAGCGCCTTGGTCCTTCCTCCACAGCCAGACTCCCCCACCCCCAACACTTGTGTCCATGCTTCTGTCCTTGGTGAGGCCTGGCGGAGAGGGGACGGGAGTAACGGGGGAAGGAAAGCCACAAAAAGGGGGCTTGGAGGGATGTGATACAGCAAGAAAGAGGAGCTGGGTGAGGGGGGACAAAACAGGGGATGTGGCAGAGAAGAAAGAGTAGTGAACAGGGCCACAGGGGACAATCAAGGTCACTAGTGAGGAAGGCCTTGGGGTCATCTCCCTACATCTGCCCTGGTAGGGGACCCAGCTCCCCTGGCAGGTACACAGGCATGGTGAGGGAGGCAGGATGACTTAACATGGTATGGTGGCCCAGCAGTGTCCAGCACAGGATGGCACTGGGTGATCAAGCCGGAGGTGAGCGCAGTGATGGTGGCGATGGAGGTGATGATGGTGAAGGTGGCCGCACCTAGGGGGTCCCCAGGCTACCCACACTCAAAGTCCCGCTCGCTGTAACTGCGGCTGGGCTTCTCCTGGTCCCAGGCTGGAGGTTTGCTGATAAGGTCCCCAAACCTTCTCACAGCCAAGGTCTTGCCCAAGTCATCTTCCTCCTCCTCTAAGTCTGGACTCAGAGGAGGCTCCTCCAAGGGCACCCGGACCTGTAGGCCAGACAGCCTCTCCTAAGGTCCCCTGGCTCACGTACACCCCACCACCACCACCAATCCCAAGTCCAAGCCCTAGTGGGAGGAGAACAAACAGCAGGCTCCATCTTCAACCCTCCCTCCTGACACTCACACCCAGAAACCACCCTCCATGCGGGCTCCTGAGGCCTTGGGAGAAGTCGCAAAATATCTAAAACGCCCCCCCCCACCCCTCTTTCTGCATACGACCAGCCCATCTCCATCCCTGGGTGGGGGTGGGGGTCCCAGGGTCAGGCAGAGGACGCCCCGCCCCTCCTCTGCCGTCCCCGCGCGTCAGTCACCTGGGGTAGGGGTGAGGCGCCCCCGGGCGGTGGCGTCACCCCGTTGGCCATGGTTAGGCTGGAGGCTTGCAAGTCTCTCGCTCACTAAGAGACCTGAGCTCCCGCAGAGAAGGGGACAGCGCGGGGACCTCGCGGGGAGACCTGGGGGGGGGTGCAGGGCAGGGTCAGGACCCACGCGTTCGGGTCCCCTTCCTCCCAGAGCTGCATCCCCCCCCCCTCCACTTCTTCTACCCCGCCACGTCCGGGTCAGCCCGGCGCCCCGCCCCGCCCCGCCCCGCGGTACCTCGGGGCTCCGGAGCCTGCGGGACCCAGGCGAGCCTCCGCCGCGCCCCATGTCCCTCCCCGCGCGGTGTCCGGGGCGCGGCCGCCCGGTTCGCGTCCGGCCTGTCGCCGCGCAGAGCGGGGCCGGGCGGACGCAGGCGCCGGAGCCCGCAGCCCTGGGCTCCACCTCCTCGCGCCCGCTGGGCCCCGCCGCCGCCGCCGCCCGGCCGCACAATGGGAGCGGGCGGTGACTCACCCCACCCGGCCGGCGCCGGCCCCGGCCCCGCACGCGGCTCTCCGCAGGCTCCCACCTGCCCGCACGCCCCTGCTCCCGACGCCCCGCGCTTTGCGGGAGGCGGATGCACAGCTCTAAATTCCCATAATCCCTCAAACACACTCCTCCACCTTGCCTGTAACCTCCCCCTTCCCTCCCCCCAGGAAACCTGGAGGAGATCCCACCACCACCACCATAGACGCAAGCCCTTCGGGTCTTAGTTGGGCCTTGAAATCGCAGACGCCAGAAAGCAACCACCAGTCCCAGTATAGCCGATGCCCATCATAGCTCCGGCATCTGGTGCCCAGTACCATCTAACATTTGACCTTGGCAAATTACCTTTCCTTCCTGGCCCTCAGTTTCCCCACCCATAACCAGAGGCAGCTGAAATTATGTGCCATCCAACCCTGAGACCCTGTAGCTGCTCCCACATTTTTCCTCTCCTTCCTCCCCACAACCCCTGAGGTCCCATCTCACTTCCCAAAGGCAAAGCTCTTTGGAAGGAATCCCTAGACCACAATCTGACCCTCCCAGAGTCACCTAGCGCAACCCATGCCCATAAAAGCTCTTGATAAACATCTTGAGGCCGTATCCCGGGGCCCTTGGGACAAACGTGGGGAGAAGTGTGGACAGAGCTGAGGGACTGCAGAGGGTGGAAGCAAGGGTCGTGAAGAGGAGGGAACAGCGAGCAGAGCATGTTCTTTACTCTTCTGACCCTGCCTTGGTCAGGTTCTCTGCCCAATCCAAGGAGTGCCTCTGTGCAGAGCTTTTTGAGGGGCTGGTGGGGAGGTGGGGTCCACTGGGCCCCCCACAACCCTGGGTTAGGTAACAGTGCATACTCCCAGCCGCATCTCGGGAGACTGTTTATTCCCATTTCAGCCGAATACATGGAGGTTGAGGAAGGCTTGTTACCCTGGGCTAGAGGGAGACCCTGCTACAAAAAAAAAAAAAAAAAAAAAAAAAGTTCAAAGCCCATCTGATAGGTT